>NW_006921639.1:1310987-1352195 GCF_000298275.1 Orycteropus afer afer | reverse complement strand
ATGGTGGCTGCGATGATGGGCTCAAGTATAGCAGGGATTGTGGGGCTGGCGCGGGATCGGGCAGTGTTTCGTTCTGCTGTGCACGGGGTGGCTATGAGTCGGAAACGACTAGTGGCACTTAACAACAACAACAACAACAATATCCATGTATGCTTTTGCCAAGCAACAACCATGCCTTTATACTGTTTTTTGTTTGTCTCCTAAATATATGTTCCATGTTTTTTTATTTAAAAATCTCATAACCAAAAAGAATGGCATTTCAGTCAGAGCTTAAGTCCAACTCCTTTCTTTCTAAGTTTCAAAGTTTTGTTCTTTGAACCATGAAGTTACATTTTACCCAACGAAAAAGATGCATTGAGTAGATTTGAAAAAAAATCAACTTTACTCAGAAATGTGTGTTTGCTTTGGATTCTAATGAGTTTTGAAATTTTCTTTCATTAATTAGTAATTGCAATTTAATATATGTTTAATTCATTTACACAGTGAAACTGGTGAGAACCAGAACTTGATGGAACTGCATTGTTTTTCCGTATGTTAAAAGTTTCCTGACTTTGACAGGGTGCAGTCTTACCACTTTCCTATCACTCTCTACTAGTGGAAAATATTTGAGTTTTCCTTCTCTGACAGATTTCCACCTTATAGCTTTCACCTTTTAGAACGTTTACTGTATAACAGTTCAACAAACTTTTTCTGCCACCAATAGTTCTTTACATTGCATATGTAATGGAAAGAGCACAGAAACGTCAAACTTGACCCTATGTAAGATGTGAGATTTATAGCTTAGTGAGGAAGATTTTTTTCATAAAAAAGAACCAGAGAAAACTACAAACCACACAATGAGAATGAACTACATAGAGGATGTTTGGGAAGTAAATGTCAAACGCTAGTTTCAATTTAGTCATTTGACTAATTCCTTTATACAAAGACTCCAGGTCTTGGTTTTAAGAGCATGAATTTCATGAACATGTCTTTGCCTGGCACTCTTGAGATTATCTGTTATTTAAGATTAGCATTGTTTGCCATCCATGCCTCATCCAGTTGTAAGCATTATTAATACAAGGTTATAGAAAAAGATTCATTTGAGTAAAAAATATTCAATAACCATGAAATCTGTAGACTATAGGTCAAGGCCAAAAGACTATTCAAATTCTCATTCCTAATAAACCCAAACGGAGCTCTGGTAGCATAGTGGCTAAGACACTTGACTGCTAACCAGAAGGCTGGCGGTTCAAACCCATCAGCCACTCCTCGGAAGGAAGATGGGGCAATCTACTTCCGCAGTGATACTGCCTCGGAAACCCAAGGAGGTGTTGCTATGAGTCAGGTCTGACTTGACAGCACATAACAACAACAACAACAATAAACCCAAAAAAACCAAACTCACTGCCATTGAGTCATTTCTGACTCGTAGTGATTATAAGACAGAGTAGAAAAATCCCATAGGGTTTGCAAACTTTTGATTAGCAGTTGTGTTGGTTGGGTTCTCTAGAGAGGCAAAACCAATAAAGCTTATATTTACATATAAAGAAAGAGAAATTTATCTTAAGAAAATGGCACACAGTATTATAGAAGCTGGCAAGTCCCAAGTTCTTCAACCAAATGTCAAGCTGGAGGCTTTTCCCAACTCATGAAGCTGCAGAGGCTGACGAGCTCAAGGATGGCAGGCAATATACTGGCTGTTGACTCCAACGAAGGATGAATCCAAGATCTCCAGGCCAACTGGTGGATTGTTTGCTCATGGACAGTTGTGGGTAGCACAACAGGATCCTGATCCACAGAAGAGTGTCTCTTTTCCCAGAATGTCCATAAACATATTGGAAGCAGGCCACACCCCTAAGGAAACTCCCTTTCAACAAATTGGCTGCTCAAAACATATACATCTGATCCCATCATGAGAATAATCCACATCACATTGCTTAAACCACATAGAATTGTGGTCCAGCCAAGTTGACACACAGCTCCAACTATCACAGTCCACCCCTTGTCAACTTGGCAGTTATACACATCTTCTTAACCATACATAATCTCTAAATAAGGACAATTATAAAGTCATATTTATGCCTAACAAGATATGCTAACACACATACAACTGAAATGCATTAACCTTATTTTCATTTTACAGTTCATAACAGAAGGAAACAAAAATATTTGATTCACATATACAATGAAGAAATATAACAATCACAGTTCTTATTTTTGCAACTGGTCACGTGGTCATAGCTGATATTCAGAACTACTTTCTTCCACCACCCATTCCATATTTCCCTTGCCCTCAGGAAGCACCTCAGCTGATCATGGTTCTTTGCCTGGTGGAGTATCCTAAACCTTCATTCCTGAAGGATCTGGGCTATTAGTAGTCATATCAGAATTGGGTTGCTGTAATTTTCCATTGACTTTTATCACAGGGCATGGTAGTACTAAGAGACATTCTAAAGAATCTCCTGCATTCCAGACATATTCTTCTTTACCTCCATTATGTAATGTCAATCCAATTTCCCCTTGGTAATCAGGATCTATCACAACAGATAGTATACTAATGCCCTTCTTTGTCTGTTGATCTAGCGGTATGGAGAATCCAAAATGGCCGGGTGCCATTCTTAACTTCCAGTTCAATGCAATCAATATTGTGTTTCCAGGTGGGAGTTCTCCTCCCTTTGGGACTAAGATATCCAGACTCACAGAGCATAGGGTAGCAGACACAGGAAGCAAAACTTTTTTGAGTAGGTTACTAGGGGTAATAGTGAGTGGTACCACTCTGTTTCCACTCCTTGGTTCCTGGACCCGTGAATCCTGGCTATTGGAAAAACAGCACCGTATATTATATGCTGGTTTAGAGCATATATAGCCTTCTAGAGAACATTGCCCCAACCCTTCAAGGTATTGCCACCTAGCTGGTGAAGTAATTTTGTTTTCAGCATGCCATTCCATTTTTCTATCAAACCAGCTGCTTCTGGATGATGGGAAACGTGGTAAGACCAGTGAATTCCATGAGCATAGGCCCACTGCCACATTTCATTTGCTGTGAAGTGAGTCCCTTGATCTGAAGTAATGCTGTATGGGATACCATGACGGTGGAAAAGGCATTCTGTAAATCTATGGATGGTAGTTTTGTCAGAAGCATTGCGTACAGAGATGAAACACTGTCCTTTCCATGATGGAAGTGGTCCAATGTTATCAACCTGCCGCCATTTGGCTGGCTGATCACCCCGAGGAATGGTTCCATATTGCAGACTCAGTGTTGGTCTCTGCTGCTGGCAGATTGGGCACTCAGCAGTGGCAGTAGCCAAATCAGCCTTGGTAAGTGGAAGTTCATGTTGCTGAGCCCATGTATAACCTCCCCTGCCACCATGGCCACTTTGTTCATGAGCCCATTGAGCAATGACAGGAGTAGCTGGGGAAAAATGATGGCTAGTTTCCACTGAACATGTCATTATATCCACCTGATTGTTAAAGTCCTCCTCTGCCAAGGCTACCTTTTGGAGGGCATTCACATGAGACACAAAAATCTTTACTCCTTTGGCCCATTCAGAAACATCTATCCACATACATCTTCCCCATACATCCTTGTCACCGATTTTCCAATCATGCTCCTTCCAAGTCCCAGGCCATCCAGTCAAACCATTAGCCACAACCCATGAATCTGTATGCAATCACATATCTGGCCATTTCTTGTTCCATACAAAGTGAACAAACAGACGCATGGCTCAAATTTCTGCCCATTGGGAGGATTTCCCTTCAACACTGTCCTTCAAGGAAGTCCCAGAAAGGGGCTGCAGTGCCTCTGCTGTCCACTTTTGAGTGGTGCCTGCATATCACAGAAAACCATCTGTCAACTACGCAAAGTTTTCTCTTCCGCAGTCATCTGATCATAAGGAACTCCCCATGAGGCCATAGTTGCAGACTGGGAGAGGGAAGGTAATGTGACTGGAGTGGAGACCATAGGTATTTGGGTGACTTCCTAATGCAATTTACTTGTGTTTTCAGGTCCTGCTCAAGCCTGATCTCTTATATACCACTTCCATTTAATGATGGAATGCTGCTGTGCATGTCCAATTTTATGACTCTGTGGGTCAGACAACACCCAGTTCATGATGGGAAGCTCAGGCCTCATGGTGACTTGGTAGCCCATGGTTTAGTCTGTACTAGAGCCCAGTAACAAGCCAAAGGCTTTTTCTCAAAAAGAATAGTTATCTAGGGGACATCAAGCTCAATTGGCATAACATACTATACAAAACATTGTTCCACCTCCTACTTTGGCGAGTAGTGACTGGGATCTTAACAGCTAGAAAGCTGCCATCTAGAGGCAACGATGGGTCTCTCCTCATCCAGAGCAAAGAAGAACGAAAAAAACCAAAAAGTCATGGAAAACAACTAGTCCTAGTGACTGGTACATCATCCAATTGGCAGCCTATATGACTATGAGACCAGAAGAACTGGATGGTGCCCAGCTACCACTGTTATCCACTTGGAAGGGGATCTATGTAGGAGATCCTTGATAGAGAGGGAGAAGAATGTAGACAAAACTCAAAATCATTTGGAGGAAAAAAAAGGGGCGGGGACCAGGTTTGCTGGTGCGATTGAGCCTGGTGGAACCGCTGAGACTATGGCCCCTAACTGTCCTTCAGGTCTGGAATTGAACCTACACCTGTGGTTTCCAGCCAAGCAAAAGACAGGCATATGAGTTGAACATTTACCTGAGGTAGATACACTCCTTGGGGAGAACAATCATGGGAGAAAGAAGGGCTGCTTATGCACAGGGAGACAGCTCAGGGGGCAGGAGTGCATGGAGGGATGGACCCAGGGAAGAGGTAACTATGGGGAGAAAGTGGGAGAGGAGCTGTTGCATTGTGGTAAATTGTGATCAATGTCATGAGACAAAGTGCATGTGAACTGCTGTATGGAAAGTGAATTTGCTCTGTAAAATTTCACCCAAATCACAATTGAAAAAAAAAAAAATAAATAAGAGTAGTTATCTGCAGAGGATGGCATGGCTTTGCTTCAAAATCCCAAGGGTCTGCCTTATGATTCAGCCAGCTTTACAATAAGACTCTGGGTTTGGATTTCAGCAATATCAGCTCTATTACATGCCGCTCCAACTATCACAGAAGTTAAATGCTTTAAACTCTGTGCCACCAGAGCTCCTCTTTCTTAATAGTATATGCAAATTTCATAACCTCTCTGGTAGTGTAATAGGGAAGAATATTTGAAGAAAGTTTTGTTATCTCAAAGCCAAAGCTTTTGTGTCTCAAGGTTGTTCATGCCTGGTAGGTAGCATCACTTCAAACTCATCAACTAGTTTTGTCTTTCTAATGCATCACTATAATTTATTCAGTAGAAGTGCTATTCTATCTTCAAAGATGCTTCCATAATTTATATCACCATGATAAACATCATCTATCTCCCTTGCTCTGTCACAACTGCAACAGTCAAGAGTTCATAAACCTCCATGTGGTTGTTGGCTTTTTTCCTTTTTTCTACCAGTAATGGGGGCTAATTCTGGACTTGATACTGTATTACAGAGTGTCTCAAACCTTCAGTCTATGGAAGTTTTCTTATATTGTGGAAAATAAAGCTATAAATCAATTACAAAAAGAAAACTAGCCTGAGGAAGAAGGTATAGATCTATTTATCCCTGTTCCTCCGTTATAAGTACAACTATAAACTGTGGAAAAACTGTAAGAGGTAACCAAAGAACTCTGAAAGGTGGAAAGAGGAAAGGAAATTGATTAGGGACCTTAGCACTAGAGGAAAAAACATAGAGGTAGGGCTCCTTAGGATTTCCTGCCCTACCCAAAAGAAAAGGAGATTCAAGACCTGCATTTCCCAAACCTTAACCTAGCCAAAGGAGACAGTCCAGGTAGGTTCATTCCCAGATCACTCCAGAGTTCCTTGCATGATAACAACAGGCAAGCCCAGTCATGCTGGCAAGAGATCAATCAAGAGCCCTCTGCAATAGTGGTCAATGAAAGCGCTCTCCTTCTCTGCTGGGCCTGAGACTTCCCTTTCCTACCAAGAGACCCCAAAAGGCCAGGTGGCACTGGAAAGGATGTCCCACCATGAAAGTCTACCCGCCTGGGAATCTTCTTTGCCCCTGCAGGCCCAAGACTCCCCTTCCAATGTGACACAACTAGTAGCAGAGTGGCACCAGCTAGGGATATTCCTGATCCCAAAGAACTCTACTCTCTATAGGCAAGGGTTTTCCTGCCAGAACCAGTAGATCCTGGTGTGAAGTACTCTTAGTCCTGAAATCTGGAGATTTCTTTCACCAATCTAGTGGTACCAAGTGGGTTCCTCAATTGTCCTTAGCTAAAACTATCAGGGGCCAAGGTAGTCCCATCAAAATAAGATAAACCATGTGCAGGAAAATAGTTCCACAAAGACTTTGAAAATTATATTGTCATTGGAACCACAGTCCACAAGATTAGGGCAGATGAGTGAGCTAAACCTAAACAGGGTTACCTACTAAAATAAAATGTTAAATGGAATCTAGAATGTTAGAATGGCCAAAATTTTCTGATTGTGATCAAAATTATCTGTCATACCAAGAACATGGAAAATCACAACTGAATGAGAAAAGGCAATCTGTTGATGCCAATACCAAGATGAATCCAATGTTGCAATTAGCTAACAAGGATTTTAAAGAATTTATCATAAGAATCTTTCAACAATCAGTTCTGAATTCTTTTGAAATAAATGAAATAATAGAAAATCAGCAAAGAATTAGAAGTTATTAAAAAAGAACCAAATGGGAGGTAAGGTGGCAGAATAGGCAGACAAACTACACAGACCCTCTTCAACAAAGAAAAGATGAATCAATTAACACAGATCCAGAAGATAATCCTGGAGCCCTGAGCTCTGAAAGAAAGGATACAGAAGAGGACTAAACTCCAACTAGTAGAAAACCTGCATGAAAACAGAAAAAAAGACATATGGGACTATGGACTGTCAGTGATCATGACAGTTTGAATATTGCCAAGTGGTGTTAGGTCCTAAGAATTAACCTAAAAAACAGGTCCTGCTAGCCAAGGTCTGCAAGGAGGACTGCACTGGTGGCTGGTGAATAAAAGGAGAAACAGCTAAGAAGGACACAAACTGAGCTGTGGACTTTTGGCTGTCTGGGAGGCACAGCCATTTTGAATGCTTACAAGCAGTTCAGTCATTTTAGATATTGAAAGTGACAGCATTCTCTCAGATTCCAGGGAACTAAGAATAGGCTCCACTTGCTCAGGGCAGCAAGGACATACTTGACACTGGGAACTGGAAAGGTGCGATATTCCCCTTGTTACTCTTACACCCCACTCCCCCTTGGTGAACAGAGATGCAGCTATCCCTCACTCCCCCCATTTTCTGTGCTGGTAGGAATTCCATCCCAGTTTGTGTGCTCTGACAGAGCACTGGATGCCCTGCCCTGTCCCACCCAGATTTTTATTTATTTTTTTAGTTTGTTGGTTTTTGTCTGTTTTAAAATTCTTTGTCCCACCCCTCCCTGTCCTTTTTATTGTTATTCTTTCTTCTTCCTTTTCCAGGTTCTAGTCTTTGACTTTTTCTCACTTCCCTTTTCTTGGTTCCAATTTTTTACTTTCTTATAGTTCTTCCCATTCCTTGTTTTTCTTTTTGCATTTTTCCCAGTTTTTTTTTCTTCATCATTCTCCTATTCTACCTCTTTTCTCTTATAGCCCCCTTCCCAGATATGTGCCCTCCCCCTTTTTTATTCACATTTCTTTTGGCTTTTTAAAGTATTTCATTAAATATTTTCTCTCATGTATTACCTTTCTTCTTTTTTCTTTTTGGCAATTGTGCCTGTGTGTTTATGTGGTATGTGCTTTCTGTCCTCTTGCTTTTACTTTTTTGATGTTTTTTCTATTGTTGTTTTTGTCTAACTAAATGGGAGATAGCAACCATGCCCATATGACCCAACCACACTCACAGTTTGTGCATCTTCACTTACTGAGTGAGGGCCACTACTTCCTTCTGCACCAACAGGCCAATCATACATGACCACCAATAAAAGCCTGACTCACCCATAACTGCTTTTCACAAAAAGTTAAAAGAGATCTGTGCAGCCACTCTCATTCTCTATCATCCACCAGGAGACAGGTGATGAGTGCATAAGTGCTGTCTACTAGTGAATAGAAGAGCATAGTACCCTGCTTACTCAGATACCTTTAAAAAAAAAAAAAAAAATCTGGGTGAATCACTTCAACAGGCAATCACCAATTAAATATAAATACAATAAAGTCACAATATCTCAGAGACAATAGACCATCACAGTCCACACAAAGAAGCAAGATAAAGCAGGAGAAACAAGGGAATAGAATACAGATCCAGACCACATTCCTGAGGAAGAAGCAGCATTAGGACTCCCAGATAAGGAATTCAAATTAATTATATTTAGGTACCTTCAACGGATTGAAAGACAGATAAAGGAACACTAACAAAATTAAGGAAAACACAGACAAAACCCTAGAACAATTCCAGAAGAAAATACAAGAACAAAATGACAAAATAAAAGAAAAATTAGAAATGGTACAAAATCTACAGATAGAAATCCAGAAGATGAGTACTAAATTTTCAGAAATAGAAAACACATTGAAAGGGCAAAGGAGTAGAAATGAATCAATGGAAGATAAAGTTAATGAGATTGAAGACAAATACCTGAATATGTCTTTGGAAAGGGATCAATCAGAAACAAGCTCAAAACAAAATGAAGAAAGCCTAAAGTTCATGTAGGATATCATCAAAAGGAATAACCTCCATGTAATCAGAATTACAGAACAGAAAGAGAAAAATAAAGTCACAGAGAAAATTGTCCAAGATTTGTTGGAAGAGAACTTCCCTGATATGATGAAAGATGAGAATATATCCATTCAGGAAGTCCAATGAACCCCAAATAGGATAGACCCCAAAAGAAAATCACCAAGACATATCATAATCAAACTCACCAAAAAAACCAAGACAAAGACAGAATCCTGAAGCAGCACAGGAAAAATGAAAAATCATCTACAAAAGGCAACCAATAAGACTAAGGTCAGATTTCTTAGCAGAAACCATGCAGGTGAAAAGGTAATGGGATAGTATATAGAAAACCCTGAAAGAGAAAAATTTCCAATCAAGAATTATATACTTGGCAAATTTGTCCCTTAAATATGATGGAGAAATTAGGAGATTTACAGATAAGCATAAATTAAAGGAATTTGTCAAAACCAGACCAAACTTATAAGAGATGGTAAAGGGAGTCCTTTGGACAGAGAACCAATAGTAATAGCAAACAACAACTGACCTGTAACACACAAGATGACATAGACCAGAAAGCAAAACAGATATGGAAGTATCCAAAGTAAAATAAGCTTACAAGAATGAAAACAGCGAACCAGAGATATCAATTGGCAAATTAGGACAACTGCAAACCAAAAAAGTGGAAAAATAGTGTACTTACAGAACTTCTAAATGGTGAGGAAGTCAAGGGAGTTGCAGGATAGAATGGACTGTTATAAACTTGAGGAGAAAATTATAAATTACAGGATAATCTCAAAGGAAAATGATAAACCTTCACATCACAATAAAAAAAAAAAGGACAAGCACAAATATTTAACAAATACTGAAACAACAGCAATGAAGGAAATGATAACACGATTCATAAACATAATGAGATCAGCATAGAAAATAATATGGAACAAAGAAACAAGGGACACCATGATAAAACACATAACAAAATGATAGCAACAAATTCATAGTTGTTGATAAATACACTGAATGTCAATGAATTAAATGTACCACTCAAGAGATGGAGAGTTGTAGCTTGGATAAGAAAACGTAACCCATCAAAAGGGTGTCTACATAAGACACACATTAGAGAGAAAGACAAAAATAGACTAAAAATCAAAGGTTAGAAAAAGATTTATCAAGGAAATAGCAACCATAAATGAGCAGGAGTGGCAATATTAACATCTGATAAAATTGACTTTAAGGCAAAAACCACCATAAGAGACAAGGAAGGACATTATGTAATGATTAAAGGATCAATCAAACAAGAAGATATAACCATAATAAATATCTATGGACCCATTGAAAGGTCCCAAAATACATAAATCAGACACTAACAGAACTGAAAAGACAAACAGATGGCTCCACAGACCTACAAGGAGACTTTAATACACCACTTTCAATGAAAGATGGAACAAATGAAAAGAAACTCAACAAAGATGCAGAAGAATTAAACAATGCAATCTACCAACTTGGCCTTACAGACATCCACAGAGCAGCTCAGTCAACAACAGCACAATGTACTTTCTTTTCCACTGCACATGGAACATTCTCCAGGATAGACCATATGTTAGGCCATAAAGCAAGCCTTAAAAAGTTTAAAACATTGAAATACTGCAAAGCATTTTCTCAGATCACAATGCTATAAAATTAGAAATCAGCAATAGAAAGATCAATGGAAAAAGAGCAAACCCCTAGAAACTGACCACAACCCTGCTTAAGAAAAAATGGGTAATAGAAGAAATAAAAAATGAAATTCAAAAATTCCTTGAATCAAACGAGAATGAAAACACAATATACCAAAATATTTGAGACACAGCAAAAGCAGTTATCAAAGTTACAGCAATAAACACACACATCAAAAAAGAAGAAACAACCAAAATCAACAACTTAACCCAACGTCTCCAACAATTAAAAAAAGAACAGCAAGAAAAGCCTACAGTCACTAGAAGAAAGGAAATAATAAAGATTAGAGCAGAAACAAATGAAGCAGAAAATAGAAAGACAATAGAAAAACTCAACAAGATTAGAAGTTAGTTTTTTGAAAAGATTAATAAAATTGGCAAACCACTGGCAAACTTAACAAAGGAAAAGAGGGAGAGAATACAAATAACACAAATGAGAAACAAATTGGGCAACATCACAACAGAACTTAAAAGGATAATATCAGGACACTGTGAAGAACTGTACTCCAAAAAATTTGAAAATCTAGAAGAAATGGACATTTTTCTAGAAACACACTATTTACCTAAACTAACACAGACTGATGTAGAAAAGTTGAACAGACCCATAAGAAAAGAAAAAATTGAACAGGTCATAAAAAAGTTACCAACAACAAACAAGTCTTGGCCTGGATGTTTTCACTGGAGAAGTTTACCAAACATTCAGAGAACAACTGACACCACTCCTACTCAAACTATTCCAGAAGATATAAAAGGATGGAATCCACCCAAATTCATTTTATGAAGCAAGCATCACCTTGATACCAAAACCACTCAAAAGGAAAACTGCAGACCACTATCCCTCATGAGTATAGATGTAAAAATCTTCAACAAAATTCTAGCTAATAGATTCCAACAGCATATCAAAAAAATAATACATTATGATCAAGTGGGATTCATATGAGGTATGCAAGGATAATTCAACATTAAAAAACAATCAATGTCAACCATCACATAAACAAAACAAAGGAAAGAACCACATGATCACATCAATTGATGCAGAAAAGTCATTTGATAAAATGCAACACCAATTCCTGATAAAAACTCTCAGCAAAATAGGAGTAGAAGGGACATTCCTAAACATAATAAAGGGCATACAAGCAAAACCAACAGCCAACATTATTCTAAATGCAGAGAGACTGAAACCATTCCCCTTGCCAACAGGAACCAGAAAAATTTGCCCTCTAGCACCACTTCCATTTAACACTGTACTGGAAGTCCTAGCAAGGGCAGTAAGGCAAGATAGGAAAATCAAAGCATCCAGATTGGTAAGGAAGAAGTCAAACTATTCCTATTTCCTGATCCTATACATAGAAAACCCAAGAGATTCGGGGGTGGGGGTGGGGGGGACTGGAACTAACAGAGATTTAGCATAGTGGCAGGATACAAGATCAACATCCAAAAATCAGTTTGATTCCTCTACACCAGCAAAATTATTGTTGATGTTATGTGCCTTCAAAGTCATAGTTGACTCATAGTGACCCATCCTTGGGTTTCTGAGGTGATATCACTATGGAAGTAGATTGCCAGATTGCTGGAAAAGAAATAAGGAAATCAATACCATTTACAACAGCTACCAAGAATATAAAGGAGCTCTGGTAGCATAGTGGCTAAAGCACTTGACTGCTAACCAGAAGGCTGGTGGTTCAAATCCACCAGTCACTCCTCGGAAGGAAGGTTGGGCAATCCTACTTCCATAGTGATACTGCCTCGGAAACCCAAGGAGGGGTCGCTATGAGTCGGGGCCGACTTGACAGCACATAACAACAACAACAACCAAGAATATAAAATGCTTGGGAACAAGTCTTACCAGTGACACAAAAGACCTCTACAAAGAAAACTACAAAAGACTACATCAAGAAACCATAAAATATCTACATAAATGGAAGAACATACCATGTTCATGGGTAGGAAGATTGAACACGTGAAAATGTTGATTCTACCCATAGCAATCTATACATTCAATGCAATCCCAATCCACATACCATCAACATTCTTTAAGGATTTGGAAAAGACAATAACTTACTTTATATGGAAAAGAAAGATACCTCAAATAAGCCAAGCACTATTGGAAAAGAAGAGCAAAGTAGGAGGTCTCACACTCCCGAATCTCAAAACCCAGTATACAGTCACAGTAGTCAAAACTGTCTGGTGGTTGTACAGTGATAGACACATAGACCAATGGAATAGAATTGAGAATCTAGAAACAGATCCATCAACCTATGGTCAGCTGATCTTTGACAAAGAGCTGAAATCCATTAAATGGGGAAAAGATTTTCTGTTTAACAAATGGTGCTGGCAAAACTGGATCTCCATTTGCAGAAAAATGAAACAAGATCTGTACCTCATACCATACACAAAAGCTAACTCCAGATGGATCAAAGACTTAAATGTGAAACCTCAAACTATAAAGTTCCTCAAGGAAAAACTAGGGGCAAATTTAGGGACCCTAATAAATATGGCATAAATAGACTATCAAGTATAACTGAAAATTCACAAACAGCAGAAAATAAACTAGATGAAAGGGACTGCCAAAGAGGCAAGGAAGGCGCATCTTCTGACTCCTCTAACCCCACAAGAGGAAGACAGAAGCCCAAGGCCTATTCCTGTGAGACCAGACAGCTGCCTCCCTCCAGCCCTTTCACCAGCCCTGACAGCAACTTTTCCTCCCACAGCACCCACCACCTCTCTGCTGGGTTCAATAATTCACTGCAGTGGCCACACAAAACTCACAGATTATGGGGTTTATTAGTGAAACACCAGGCTACAATTCAAGTTCAGGAAAAATGTTCAGTCTCTCTCAGCCTGCCATCTCTCAGCCAACAGTCTCTCTCAGTCTCTCTATCAGCAGTGCATGTCTCTTAGTGTCTCTTTCTCAGAAGCACGTGTCTCTCAGGAGGGTGTTTCTCTCAGCATCACATCTTTCTCAGCCAGCAGTCAGAGTGACTCCTTCTACCTCTAGTAGGGCTCCTTTTGAGCCTGGAAGAATGGCCAAACTAACCAATCATAGCATCAGAATTCTAAGCACCTGAGAGAGTGCAAACTTCCCAGAATATTGCTTTGTGCCACTCTCAACAGAAATACCACAGGTGGATAAACTTTAACAATCAGGAGCTCCTTAGTGGCTCATGACAAATTCCACCAAAGAGTTTACAAAGACTTATGGCTAGAAAAGCCATACCAGGTAATTGACTAAAGTACAGGGACCTTCTAAAAATTAAATTTTTATGTGCTTCCAATGTCTTCTCCAAAAGAGTCAAAAGAGAGCCTACACATTGGGAAAAAAAATTTGGCAAAGACATATCTAACAAGGGACTTATCTCTAGAATTTATGGAAAACTCCAACACCTCAACAACAAAAAGACAAATAATCCAATAAAAAATGGGCAGAAGATATGAATAGACACTTCACCAAAGAGGATATTTGGGCAGCCAACAAACACATGAAGAAATGTTCACTATCATTAGCCATTAGAGTGATGCAAATCAAAACAACAATGAGATACCATCTTGCCTTAGCAATAGTCCAAAGTTCAAAAAGACAGAAAATAACAAATTCTGGTGAGGATGTGGAAAGATTGGGACTCTCATACACTGCTGGTGGGACTGTAAAATGATGCAACCATAGATAGCAATACAGTGGATAGCAATATAGTGATTCCTTAAAAAGTTGGAATCAGAAATACCATTTGACTTAACAATTCCATTACTAAGTATATATCCTAAGGAAGTGAGAGCTAAGACAAGAACAAATATATGCCCATCCATGTTCTTTGCAGCACTATTTACAATAGCCAAAAGATGGAAAAATTCTAGGTGTCCATCAACAGAAGAATGGATAACCAAACTATGGTATATACATACAATGGAATACCATGCAACCCTAAAGAATAATGCAGAATCTGAAAAACACCACATAACATGGATGAACTTGGAGGACATTATGCTGAGCAAAATAAGTCAATCACAAAAGCACAAATATTTTATTAGTCTGTTATTGTAAAAAGTCAAGAAAAGGGTTATATATGGAAGAAAACTGTTGGCTAACAGGGGTGGGAGGAGATGGGAGGGAACACTGCTAGATATGTAGAGATATAAGTATTGATTTGGGTGAAGGGAAGGGCAGTGTACCAAATGTGAGTGATCAACATAGTGGCATTGAGGAAGAGGAAGACAGAGAGAGGTGCATGGGAGGTGCAGACAACAAAGAGGAACACTTTTGCACATACAGTACTATGTTATCAGTGAAGGCAAATATTGATATACAGGTGGATAGATGGGTGGATAGGCTGAAGCATTAGGTATGTCTATGCAGGGGGGTAGTGTGCCCAAGACTATGTGTAGGGTTGGCAGACAATGGTTCTACAAGTGTATTGCTATGTTCTGTAAGAATGTCCCAATATATAGTAGAGCTGATAAGGGACAAGTTTGTAGTCACTTCTTGGCCACAGCCAGCTATCTGGAGGGAGGAAGTAGTTGGGCTCTGGACCATGGTCACAGAATCAAACTCAATTGGCATAACATACTACACAAAAACATGTTCCACAACCTACTGTGGTGAGTAGCAACTGGGATCTTAAAAGCTTGCAAGAGGCCATCTAGATGTTATGATGGGTCTCTCCTCATCCAGATCAAAGAAGAATGAAGAAAACCAAAGATACATGGAAACAATTAGTTCAAGGGACTGGTACACCATGCGATTGTTAGCCTATATGACTATGAGACCAGAAGAACTACATGGTGCCCAGTTACCGCTGTCAACCACTGGGAGTGTGATCTCTGTAGGAGATCCTGGATAGAGTGGGAGAACAATATAGAAGAAAACTCAAAATCATAAAAAAGGGACCAGGTTTGCTGATCTGATACAGCCTGATGAAATCCCTGATACTATGACCCCTAGCTGCCGTTCAGGACTGGAATTGAACCCAATGTGGCTTCCAGTCAAACAAAAGACAGGCATCTGAGCTGAACATTTACATTCCATAGATACACTCCTTGGAAAGATCAGTCATTGGAGAATAGAAGGGCTGTGCATGCACAGAGAGACAGCTTGGGGGCAGGAGTACATAGGAGGGAAGGACATAGGGAAGAGGTAACTATCGGGAGGAGTGGAAAGAGGGGTGTTGCACTGTGTGACATTGTATTCGATGTCATAACACAAAGTGTATGAGAACTGCTGTATGGAAAATGAATTTGCTGTGTAAACTTTCACCCAAATCACAATAAAAATTAAAAAAAAATGGAAATCATAGAACTGAAAAATACAAAAACAAATTTTAAAAACTCACTATATGCATACAATAGTAGAGTAGAGATGACAACACAGAATCAATAAACTTGAAGCCAGAAGAATAGAATTTATAGAATCTGAACAACAGATTTACTGATTTATGTGCTATAAATAACCCCAGTTTAACCAGTTTCAAGGTACCAATGTCATATCACTGAACATGGACTTGGGAAAAAATGCTAACAATCTGCTTTTACATGCCAGTATGAGTCAGCTCTGGCACACCACTGCAAATGTAAATTAAAATTGTCACAAACCAGTAAACACACAGTAGAATAACTAAAACAAGAAAGAGTAAAAACCAAAATATTGTTAAGAATATAGAGTACCTAAAACACTTCTATATTGCTGGTGGGAATATAAAATGATACACTTTAGAACTTTCTGGTAATTTCTTAGGAAGTTAAACATATATCTACCATGACTCACAAAATTCAACATATAGGTATTTATTTGTGAGAAATGAAAACTTATCCACAAAAATCTCATACAAGAATTTTCATTGCAATTTTATTCAAAATAGCTGTTTCCTGGAAGTTATACAAATATCCATCAAAAGGAGAATGGATAAACAAAATGTTATATATACATACAGCAGAAAATTTCTTAATAAAAAAAAAAAAAACATGGAACAGTATGCTTGGATCTCAAAAACAATATGCTGAGCAAAAGAAACCAGATAAAGTACTTGGTGTATGACTCATTCATATGAAACAGAAGAACAGATAAACATAACCTCAAGTGATAGAAGTCAGATCAGAGGGTGCCATTGGGATGGACAAGAAGCCAATACAAAGGAAGATTTTGCATGTTTTTAAACATGCGTATTCTCTTGTTCTTTTCAAATAACTGCCTCTTGGTCTATGCACAGGTTCTGCATGAGCACAATGAAGTGCTCTGGAATTCCCATTCTTTTTAAGGTTATCCATAACTTCATGCAATCTACACGGTTGAAGGTCTTTGCATAATCAATAAAACACAGGTAACTTATAAACTGTACTAAAGGAAGTGGTGAAAAACAAGGCTCTAGGAGCTCCGGTAATGTAACGCATTTGACTGCTAACCAGAAGCCTGGCAGTTCAAACCCACCAGCCACTCCTCAGAAAGAAGGTTGGGCAATCTACTTCTGTAGTGATACCTCCTTGGAAACTCAAGGAGGGGTCACTAGGAGTCAGATTCAACTTGATGGCAGTGCTTTTGGTTTTTTTTTTTTTTTTTAGTAATTGATGGAATACCCATTGAGATGTTTCAACAAATGGATGCTGCACTGCAGGCACTCACTTGGCTATGCCAAGAGATTTGGAAAACAGCTGCCTGGCCAACTGACTGGAAAAGATCCATATTTGTACCCATTTCAAAGAAAGGTGATCCCACAGAATGTGGAACTTATCAAACAATGTCATTAATATCATATGCAAGTAAAATCTTACAGAAGATAATTCAAAAATGGTTGCAGCAGTATATTGACGTAGAACTTCCAGAAATGCAAGCTAGATTCACAAGAGGATATGGAACGAAAGATATCATTGCTGATATCAGATGGATCTTAGCTGAAAGCGAAGACTACCAGAAAGATGTTTACTTTTGTTTTATTGACTATCCAAAAGCATTCAACTGTGTGGATCATAACAAATTATGGATATCATTGAGAAAAATGGGAATTCCAGAATAGTTCACTGTGTTCATGAGGCACCTGCACATAGACCAGAAGGCTGTCGTTTGAACAGAACAAGGGGATGCTGCATGGTTTAAAATCAAGAAGTGAGTGCATCAAGGTTATATTGTTTCGCTATACTTATTCAATGTGTATGCTGAGCAAATAACCCAAGAAGCTGGACTATATGAAGAAGAATGTGGCATCAAGATTGGAGGAAGAATCATTAACAACCTGAGATATGCTGATGACACAATTTTGCTTGCTGAAAGTGAGGATGACTTGAAGCACTTACTGATGAAGATTGAAGACTACAGTCTGCAGTATGGATTGCACCTCAATATAAAAGTAACAAAATCCTCACAACTGGATCAATAAGCAGCATCACAATAAATGGAGAAAAGATTGAGGTTGTCAAAAACTTCGTATTACTTAGTTGAACAGTCACCAATGAAAGCAGCAGTCGAGATATCAGATAACATACAGCACTGGGCAAATCTGCTGCAAAAGACCTCTTTCAAGTGCTGAAGAGCAAAGATATATCCTTGAAGACTGAGGTGTGCCTAACCCAAGCCATAGTATTTTCAATCACCTCATATGCATGTGAGAGTGGGACAATGAATAGGTAGAAGAGACTGTCATGAGATGCAGTAGCAGGTTGGTCAGCCCATGGAGCAAGAAAGCTAAGTGTCCTTTGTTGTTGTTGTTGTTATGTGCCGTCGAGTCGGCCCCGACTCATAGTGACCCCTCCTTGGGTTTTCGAGGCAGTATCACTACGGAAGTAGGATTGCCCAACCTTCCTTCCGAGGAGTGGTTGGTGGGTTTGAACCACCAGCCGTCTGGTTAGCAGGCAAGTGACTTAGCCATGATTTCCGGTGGAGTGGGTTGCCCTCAGGCATTAGTTGGCAGAAGCAGAGAGAACAAGGAAATGGGAAGGAGAGCTACCTCAGCCTCAAGGGTAGGACCATGGCCTTTTGGGGTGAAACCACCACAGTCCCCTAGGTTTCAAAGAGCCAGACCTTCACCAACTTGGTTCTGGAGGGTGGGGCTGCTCATTCATGTGAGCTAGTGGGATGGAGTTATAGCAGCTGCCCAAGAGTGAGGGGGCAGGGCTGCCATGCCCAAGAGGGAGAGGAAGGGGAACCACCAGCCCAAAGGGGAGATGCCACCACTCGGGAACTAAGGGACTGGAGTCACCCAGTGAAGGAGATCTGTACAAATACCACCCTTTGAAGATCTGGACAGGAGTCAAGTTGACAAGGGGTGGAATTGGTGGTTAAGTTTGTGTGTCAGTTTGGCTGGGCCTGGATGAGTGGCTGGGCAGCTGGATGTAGTATTCCCCACGATAAGACTTGTAATCAACTCCATGGTGGAATCTACTGGTAGCAGGTGAGTAGCTGCTTTAGGGATGTGGTCTGCTTCCTGTATATAAAGAGAAGCCTTGGAGAATGGTCTCTAGCTGATGGCACACTTGAACCCTGCATGTAGCCGTGTTGTTGTTCAGAAGCCTGTCATGCTCTGCCAACCTTGGGACTTTCAATGGACTTGAATTAAAGGCCTGCCATGTGGTTTGGTAACATCGAGACTCTGCCTTTTTACTTGTCAACCTTGTACTTGTCAGCCTCAGCAGCCAGCAGCTGAGTGACGAAAAGCCTCCAGCTTCAGTGGGCTGGTAGCAGAAGGCAGAGCTGAAGCCCAAGGTTGAGGGGCTTTCATCCAGCCCCTAGAGCCTGGCATTTTGAACTTTGTCTTAAAGCCTCCAAACTGTAAGGGAATAAACTCCTGTTTTTTAAAGCCATCCCATTTGTGGTATATTCTTGTCAGAGAGGTACTAGGTAACTGGAAAGAATACTGTTGATTCTTGATCATATGCTGCCTCCTGAAATGCTTGACTGTGAACCAATTCTTTTGGGAATGGTGATTCTGTGTTCCTTCCATCTTCTTTTGATGCTTCCTCTGTTGTTCAATATTTTCCCCATAGAATCTTCAATATTGAAACTTGAGCCTTGCACTTTTTCTTCAGTTCTTTCAGCTTGAAAAATGCTGAGTGTGCTCTTTCTTCTCGATTATCTAACTCTAGGTCTTTGCACATTTCATTATAATACTTTACTTTGTCTTCTTGAACTGCCCTTCAAAATCTTTTGTTCAACTCTTTTACTCCATCATTTCTTCTTTTCTCTTCAGCTATTCTATGTTCAAAAACAAGTTTCAGAATCTCTTATGACATCTATTTTTTTTTCTTTTTTTTTTTTTAAGTGATTTTTGCTTTCTTCATGTATGATGTCTTTGGTGTCATACTTCCACTGGTCTGGTTGTCAGTCAATAGTGCATCAAACTTATACTTGAAATGATCTCTAAATTCAGGTGGGATATACTCAGAGTTGTATTTCAGCTCTTGTGCATGGTTTTGATTTTCTTCACCCTTAACTTGAACTTATATCTGAGTAATTTATGACCTGTTCCATATTTGGCCCCTGCCATTGTTCTCCATTTTCTTTTTCCCAAAATGTAGTTGATTTAATTTCTGTCTATTCCACCTGATGAGGTATACATGCATAGTCACTGTTTATGTTTTCAGAAAAAAAAGAAAAGGTATTTGCAATGAATAAATCATTGCTCTTGCAAAATTCTATCATGTGACGGCTGGAGTAAATTTTATCACCAGCAATGGATCCTTCTTTTTTGTTTTCTACTTGCACATTCCAATCACTAGCATTATCAATGCATCTTGATTGCATGTTTGTGCATGTTTGACAGTGGCATCTTTGACAATAAATGACTACCCGTGGACAGTTCTATGGGAGAAGTTTCAGGCAAGTCTATAGGATTTGCTTACAAATTTCTGGGAGCTTCTAAGACCTTCATACCTTTGACAGACTGGATTTCAAAATGAAGCTAACCCTCTCTGATTTTCTTGGAACATTGGAAGAGCAAGCACAAGAGTTCACTGAGTCATGAGAAGTGCCATTTCAGGGACCTCTGGAAGCTCTTGTGGAACTATGGGGCCTCCTCCTCCCTCCTGCCTTTGGTTACAGATTGGCTTAGAAATTCTTCAAGATATGAGTTGAAGGGCTGAGAAATCAGTTCTTTTTATACCTTCAGCTGAAGCTACTCATTGTCTTGAGATCACTGACCTGTTTGCATTGTTATTAGAAGCTTTAGCAGTTATGTTCCTTAAACTTTGATTAAAGAATAAACCTATTCTGTAGCCTTGTGATCTGGGATCTGGGATGCTGCCAAATCATAACCCACTAGCATTTATCCCAGAAGTCTAGCCTGTTACAGAAGAATCAGGAAGAAGAACAGGCAAGACATCATTCCTCAGATGGGCTCTGCCAGGCCATCCATGAGCTCTGCTGGAGACAACAGGACAGTAGTCTCTGATTTCCCTTCCTTTCTCATTACTTCTTATGTCCTCTTTCCTCACCTCCCAGGCTTGGGCCCTTCTGGAAGGGGAGAGCAATGTGGACTAAGGTTGTTGCAATGTCCCTAACCCCCTCACCACACTTGATTTGTCTCTAAACTTATCTAAGGAGATGGAATTTTGAACTTGATCTTTTCTCTCCTATGTTAACCAGTAGATTTTATTCAGAAAGGCACAGACTGTTTGGAAAAATCTATGTTTGAATCCTAATTATGACAAACTTCTAATCCTGGGCAAAAAGAGAAAAAAATACAACTGATTTTTAATCATGCTCAAGAGAGAGCTAGAAGCCATGTTTCCTGTCTAGTCAACAGGATTTCTGGGCCATTGTAGTCAGAATGAGCAAGGTCTCAGGAGAGCATTCTAGTGCCCTAGACTTCAGTGAAAAAGGAAAATGCAACTAGGACCAAGAAAAGACATGGGAGACTATACACTCGGGATGTTTGGTTCATGTCTTCAGTTCAAAGGGTCCAGGCTGGAACCAAGAGACCTGGGGGCTAACCAGCTCTGCAAATGACATTCTGCATGACTCAGGATAAAAGGAAGACACTCTGAACCCTTTATTAAAAGATTTCTGCAACCCCAGTGAAATCTGAGAGCAAGTGTTTGTGGGTGCTCCTCTCTTTTGTCTTTTGTCCTGCCTGTTTGCATTGCCTTCTGGGCAGGGTGGGGCCTAGGCCTGGTCCCCATAGCAACTACTTTTTACTGCCCCCCCCCCTCAGGAGTCCCTGGATGGTGTAAATGGATAAAATGCCTGACTGCTAACTGAAAAGTTATGGTGGTTCTAGTCCATAGAGAGGTACCGAAGAAGAAAGACCTTGTTGTTGTTGTTGTTGTTTGCCGTCGAGTCGGCCCCGACTCATAGCGACCCCTCCTTGGGTTTCCGAGGCAGTATCACTACGGAAGTAGGATTGCCCAACCTTCCTTCCGAGGAGTGGCTGGTGGGTTTGAACCGCCAGCCTTCTGGTTAGCAGTCAAGTGCCTTAGCCACTATGCTACCAGAGCTCCTGAAGAAAGGCCTAGTGACTAAAAATATCGGTCACCAAAACCCCTACGGTTTCAGTTCTACTCTTACATATGTAAGGTCTCCATTCTCCATGAGTTGGAGTTGACTTGAAAGCAACTAGTTTGATTTGGTTTGCTAGGGAAATGTGTACATCTTGGGGACAGATTCTCCAGCCACCTCCTAGGCAACAAGAGCAGAGTCCCTAACGGGGATGAGTCCATCAGCTTGCAGGATCTGATATGAGGCTGGAGAGAGACTGATTCAGAGGAGAATGGTACAACGTTACTGTCCAGTGAGATATTACCTCATGCAGGACACACATTTCCTCCTCACAACCACCCTGTAAGGTCAATATGAAATAAGCAGTCAGAGAGGTTCAGTCCTGTGCCTAAAGCTGGCCAGCTAGTGGCTCTGTAGGCCTGTCTCAAAGCCTGTGTCCTTGCTATCTCCTGAGCTGCCTGAAAGAAGGGAGGGAGGAATCCTGCCCCAAGACAGCTTGTGCAAGTGAGTGCACATTGTGTTCCTTACTGCAGGCCATTGGCATTCTGTCTCCATTCTGCTTCGTTTCACCCTCTCTGGGGCCAAAGCCTAACAGTGAGGAATACCTGGGTTATGAATGATCTGTTGCCCAGTGTTTTGCAGGTCACTGGGCCTCATTTCTCTGAGCTGTGGGCAAAAACATGCATGGAAATCTCCCAAGGATCAGACATGGCACCAAATTCCGTATGTCATTACCAGTTGCCATAGAGTTGACCTGATTCATGGAGATGCAATGTGTGTCAGAGCAGAACTGTGTCTCCATAGGATTTTCAATGGCTGAATTTTTTCAAGTAGTTCACTAGGCCTTTTTTTCTGAGGTGCTTCTAAGTGAACTTGAACCTGTAACTTTTTCTTTAATTTCTTTTTTTTATTATTGTGATTTGGGTTAAAAATTACAGAGCGAATTCACTTTCCATACAGCAGTTCACGTACACTTTGTCTCATGACTTTGACCACAATTCACCACAATACAACAGCTCCCCTCCCACTTCCTCCTGACAGTCACCTTTTCCCTGTGTCCATCCCTCCATGCACTACTCCCCCCTGAGCTGTCTCCCTGTGCATAAACAGCCCTTCTTTCTCCCATGATTGCTCTCTACAAGGAATGTATCTAACTCAGGTAAATGTTCAACTCCTATGCCTGTCTTTTGTTTGACTAAAAGCCACAGATGTGGGATCAATTCCAGACCTGAAGGGCAGTTAGTGGCCATAGTCTCAGTGGTTCCACCAGGATCTATCAGATCAGCAAACCTGGTCCCCCCCCCCTTTTTTTTTTCAAATGATTTTGAGTTTGTTCCACTTTGTTCTCTCTATATATCCAGGATCTTCTACATAGATCCCCCACTGAGTGGTTGACAGTGGTACCAGGCACCATCTAGTTCTTCTGGTCTCATAGTCGTATAGGCTGAGGATTGCATGGTGTACCAGTTGCTAGGACTAATTGTTTCCATGAATCATTGGTTTTCTTCATTCTTCTTTGCTCTGGACAAGGAGACACCCATTGTTGCATCTAGATGGCTGCTTGCAAGCTTTTAAGATCCCAGTCACTACTCACCAAAGTAGGAGGTGGAACGTTTTGTGTACTATGTTATGCCACTTGAGTTTGATGTCCTCTGTGACTATGGTCCAGAGCCCACAGGTTCAACTACACAGTCCTCTGGGTAGCTGGCTGTGACCAATAAGTGACTACAACCTCGTCCCTTGTCTGCTCTGCTATACACTTGGAAATTCAGATCATACAAATAAACTTATAGGACTATTGTCTGTCAACCCTATACATGGTCTTGGGTACACTCTGCACTTTATCAACATACCTAATAGTTCAACTTGTACACCCATCTATCCTCCCATATACTCATATTTGCCTTCACTGACGATGCAGTACTGCATGTGCAAAAGGGTTCACCTTTGTTGTCTGTACCTCCCATGTACCTTTCTATGTCTTCCTCTTCCTCAATGCCACCATGTTGATCACTCACATTTGGCACATTGCCCATCTCTTCGCTCAAATCAATACTTGTCTCTACCTATCTAACAGTGTTCCCAGCCCTCCCCTCCCACCCCTGGTAAACAACAAAGAAAATTTCCTTCCATAGATAGATCTTTCCTTGACTTTTACAATAATGGACTAATACAATAATTGTCCTTCTATCATTGACTTATTTCACTCAGCATAATGTCCTCCAAGTTCATCCACATTATGTGGTATTTTGCAGATTCTAGGTTATTCTTTAGGGTTGCATAGTATTCCATTGTGTGTATGTACCATAGTTTGATTATCCATTCTTCAGTTGATGGACACCTAGGCTGTTTCCATCTTTTGTCTATTGTAAATACTTCTGTGATGAACATGGGTGTGCGTATGTCTGTTTTTGTTATGGCTCTCACTTCTTTAGGATATATACCTAGCAATGGAATGGCTGGGTCAAATGGTATTTCTAATTTCAACTTTTTAAGAAATTGCCATACTTCTTTCCATAGTGGTTGTACCATTTTATAGTCCCACCAGCAGTGGATGAGAGTCCCAATCTCTCCACATCCTTGCCAGCATTTATTATTTTCTGTCTTGTTGAACTTTGCTACTAGTGCTGGGGCAAGATGGTATCTCATTTTTGTTTTGATTTGCATCTCTCTAATGGTCAATGCTCTGGTAACATAGTGCCTAAGGCACTTGACTGCTAACCAGAAGGCTGGCGGTTCAAACCCACCAGCCACTCCTCAGAAGGGAGATGGGGCAATCTACTTCCATAGTGATACTGCCTCGGAAACCCAAGGAGGGGTTGCTATGAGTCGGGGCTGACTTGTCAGCACATAACAACAACAACAAATGGTCAATGATCATGACCATTTCCTCATATGCTTGTTGGCCGCCTGAATATCCTCCTTGGTGAAGTGCCTATTCATGTCTTCTGCTCATTTTTTAATTGGGTTATTTGTCTTTTTGTTATTGAAGTATTGGAGTTTTCTATAAATTCTAGAGATAAGTCCCTTGTCAGATATGTCATTGCCAAATGAAGCTGCAACTTTTTAGGTAACAGCCAAGCCTGTTAACTGATTGCACTACCCAGGAACCCTTCTTATGTAATTACTTACCCATTATACAGATGAGGAAACTGAACCCCAAGGAAGTTCATTGATAGTCCAAAATTCTCCAGCATGCAAACAAGCCCAGGTCTGCTTGCTGCAAATGTGATGAGTAGGCCAACTGTTATGGATTGGATTGTGTCCCTCAAAATGATATATTAAAGTTCTAACCTCTGGTACAATGAAGGTGACCTTGTTTGGAAACATCTTGAAGATCATTGGCACAAGGTCATATTAGTGTAAGGTGCGTTCTAATCCCACCTACTGGTGTCTCATAAAAGGGAAGAACAGATACAGAGATTGAGAAAGATACCATGTAAAGATGTAGCTGCAAGCCTAGGAGTGCCAAAGATTGCCAGGAACCACTGAAAGCTAGGAGAAAGCCATGAGATAAAATCTCTTTTGGAGCCTTACAAGGAATTAACATGGCCAATGCACTGATTGTAGACGTCTATCTTCCAGGATTGTGAGGCAATACATTTCTGACTTTAAGCAGCCCTAGGAGACTAAGACATCAATCCAACCCTACAAATGGACCAACGTTGACTTTCTTCTGCCACTTTGCAATCAGGGGGAATTAAATAACAGACACACAGCAACAATGAAGATTAATAAGAATAACAATGTTCAGTAAATTATATAGTGCCTGACACCTAGGGGTGCTTGAGAAATGTTTATGAAGATAGCAACTAATGCATAAGTTTGGCATTGCATGCCAGGCTCTGTTCTTAATGCTTTACATATATTAGCGCATTTAATCCTCACCACATTTTTGTGAAGGAGGTATTGTTATTTATTTCATTTGACAGATGAAGCTACTGAGGCACTACAAGATTATTGGACTTGTCAAAAGTCACATGGAGCTGGAATTTGAACCCAGGTCCATACTGTTTTCTGCAGTCACGTAGTCTCTCTGGGTTCACTCTGACTTTCTCTGTTCGAGCTTATTGTCACATTTGGAGCTTGGCCTGGCCTAGCAGGTGAGAGGGAAGAACTTAAGTAAGAATGTCACAATGATGGAAGAGTTTGGAGCTGAGAGGACTGGAACATTTTAGACTTGTTGGGAGTTCTCCCCCAACACTATCCAAAGCATGACAGGGCTGAAGTGCACATAATCCAAAAGTCACCTCAGGCACATAATTAGATAACAAAATGGAATAAAAGTAGGTAAAGTGTTGGGAAGGTCTGCTTGCATCCCACAGGCCACTTTGTGAGTGAAACATTCTTATACCCTAGTCAGAAAATTCTGTCTTCATGGTTCTTAGAAACAAAAGATGGCAGGCCAAGGGGGCACCATAGAAGGAGCTATAGACTCATATATTGCCTCGTAAACAGTGTCCAACAAATAATAATTACATTTTAAATTCTCAACCAACAAGAAGCTCAAACTGACTTGGTCCTCTGGGCCAATGACCCTGAGCTGCTCAGCCTACTTTGCTGTGGTGAAATGAGTTCCTTTATTATTTATTTATTTATTTATTTTTGCTTTGGGTCTTTGGAAAATCAACTAGAGATATTTTTTCCCCTAAACCCTGAGGAGTTACCTTTGCCTTAGTTTTCTATTCCAGAGGATTTGCTACATCTGTTCAGGTTGGTTGACATTTCCTGAGTAAACTCTAAACATATAGTAGTTTGATACCTTTTGTTTGGCCCTGGGCTGCAGCAGGCCCTGTGATTGATACACACTTTGGAGGGATTAGTCAATATACTGGGCAGATGAGGTGAGTTGCAGCCTACTATGCAAAGGAAGTGTCTGTGGCCTAACAAGAGGGCAATGTTTAGTTTGTAGCCCCTGCTGGCAGTGACCATGCCTTAAAATTGACCAGGAGTTGTATATATATATGTAGCCAACCCCTCTGAGGTATTTCAGCCAAAAAGAAGTAAGAAAAAAAAGAAGCAGGGAAAAGTAGAAGGAAGAAAGGAGAAGAAGCAAAGAGAAAGAGGAGGCAAGGAACCTTCTGAAAGAGCTGTACCACAGCATGTGTCAGGAGCTGTAACCTGAAGACAGTAAAGGCTCAGAAAGGGCCTAGTGACAGAGCCAGTGGCGACAGGCCTGTAAGGAGCTCTGTAGCAGAGTTGGGAGACAGATAGCAGGACCAAGAGGAGCCTGTCCTGACGGAGTCTAGAGGAGGCCTGCATGACAGAGAGGAGTTGAGAGAGCTGTCTTTTAATGAAGAAGGTAGATTTTCTCTATATGCTTCCTGATCTTGATCCCAAGTTGTACCCTATTACTACCTTAACAAACCACTTAACTGCAAGTGTGATCTGTGAGGTCTGTACAGCTGTTGCAATGGATTATCAAAACCAAAAGAGCAATAGAGTGCCTTGGAAAAGATGGTTGGTGTCAAAATTGGTAAGAAAGGTTGGAGAGTGGAGGAATATCTAACCTCCACCACGTAGGAATTAGCCTTAGGCTGATCTTGCTCATGATCCTTCCTGAAGTTAGGTTCTGACATGATAACTACTCCCACTATTTTATACTTACTAAAGTTAGAGAAAAGGAATTAGCTCTGGTGGCACAGTGGTTAAGGCATTTGGCTGCTAACCAAAAAGTTGGTGGTTTGAATCCATCTGCCACTCGATGGGAGAAAGATGAGGCGGTCTGCTTCTGAAAACATCTGTAGCCTTGGAAACCCTATGTGGCAGTTCTAGTGTATCCTATAAGGTTGCTATGAATTACAATTAACTTGATGACAATGGGGTTTTTTGGAAGGCCAGAGTGTGGCAACAGAATAGCATGCTGTCTTCAGCTGCCAGAACCTGGTCAATGACGGTGGTCTCAGCAACTGCACCTGTGTCTTCAGTGTCAGGAGCAAGGGAGACTTGTTCTTAGCTGAGTTTATCATACCTACTGGAGGCAGCATGCCAGGGGCAAGGAGGCACTCCAGAGTTGCTGTTTACTGGCTGGATGACCTAACCTGAGATCACAAACCTCACCAAACCTCAGTTTCCCATTTTCTAAGTGAGGATGTTATGGTAACTAAGGTTATATGTCAGCTTGGCTGGGTCTGATTTTGAATGGGTGGGCAGCTGGATATAGTTATTCCCTATGAAGGGACTGGTAATCAATTTCATGGTGGAATCTACTGTGAGCATCTGAGTAGCTGCCTTAGGGATATGGTGTGCTTCCAGTATATAAGAAGATGCTTTGAGAAAGGTGTCTGAACTTCTTGGCACATTTGGATCCTGTTTTGCCTGAGTCATCACTGAGTGACCAGCCATGTTGTCTGATCTTGGGACTGTGGACTTGAACTAGTGGCCTACCATGTTGTTTAATAATCTTGGGACTATGCCATTTTACTTGTCCTTGGGTTTGTCTGCCTCAGTAGCCAGCAGCTTCCAGAATTAAGAAAAGCCTCCAGCTTCAGTGAGTCAGGATCAAGAGGCAGAGATGAAGTCCAAGTTTGAGGGGCCTTTACCAAGCTCCTAGAGCTGCCACTTTGAACTCGGACTTCTAGCCTCCTAAACTATAAGAGAAAAAAATCCCTATTTGTTCAAGTCATGCATTTGTGGTATTTCTGTTACAGCAACACTGGAGAATCAAAACAGATAGTGAAGCCTCCTTGTAGGATTTCTGAGAGGAGTGAAAAAGTATCAGGTAGTGCAAGGTTCTGTTCTGAATGCTCTGGCTGCTCAAGGAAGATAGACTGGCCCAGACACAAGGAAGGAAGTGGGAGCCCAGGTTGTATCCTGCAGGGAAGCAGGCAATGGGCAGGAAGGAGAGGAAAGGGAGCACAGAAATAGCATGTATATCTCAGAGAAGAAAGGTTACTACTGACAGGAAATTAGGGACCAGGATGGGAAAATGGCTTGTTCAAGTAGAGGGCACAACCACCTATAGACAGGTGAACCACTCAGAGATCTGGGGTGTAACTTTGGCACCTTGCTCTCCCACATCCTCATATGTAATCCATCCCAGGGCTGATGTCATCATTTCCAAGCATGTCCTCCATGCCCACCACCATCACCATTCCAGCCCATGGCCATTCTCCTTCCCTGGAGCTCTGTGTGGCCTCCCACATCTGCTCTCCATGCATCAGTCACACCTCATCTCAGTGGCTGTACCTTGCTCCACCCTGTGTGGTGCACTTAGTGTTCATAGAATGGAAACAAATCTCTCCCCTGGTCCAAGTCCTTGTGTGGCCTGACCCTGCCCTCCTCTCTAGCTGCTCCTGCACCACATTCTCCTAAGACTCCCTTCCTCAGCCATCCAGGGCTTCTCCAGACTGTTTCCCTTTCTTCCCCTTTTCGCATGGCTTATTCTAGCTCATCCTTCAGATGCTTGGTTTCCCTGACTAGGAAATAGTACTCAAATATATTGGTGCTCATGCAGACAACAGATATATCCTGCCTTAGCATTCATTGTAGCTGAATTTTTCAGTTTGGGAGGGAACCCCTTACTTGAATTAATATCTACCTCCTCCCCCACTAGAAAACAAACTCTGGCTCTGCACTTGTACAGAGGACTTGCTGAGCATTGGAACTCCAGATCCGTGGTGAGCTTACCTATTTTCTAAGTGTTCTATCATCTCAGAAGAGTGGCTGGGCTATGTTTAATAATTATTATGTCTCAGAAGGAGTCCCTGATGGTGCAAATGAGTTAGCTCAGCTGCTAACCAAAAAGTTGGCAGTTTGAATCCACCTCAGAAGACAGTCTGGTGATCTACTTGTGAAAAATAAGTCACTGAAAATCTTATTCAGTCCAGTTCCACTTTGACACATGGCATCAACATGAGTCAAAATCACCTCCACATCAACTGATTGGCTGTTTTACGTCTCAGATAGGTGGGACATTCAAAATGTCAGTGCTTCTTCATTGTCGATATACCTCGTGGTGTTCAGAGAAGAAATGGGAATCCTAGTTTTTGTCAAGAAGAGCTGCTGCTGAGCATAGCCTTCCAGCCAAGACCACAGTGAGCATGTTCTGGGCTGCACCTAAGCTCACAGAGTCCGATCTCAGAAATAAGAGTTGAGGGCATATATTTGTGACAGGGTGTGGATTATAGTCACTGGTCATGTCTCTGTCTCTTCTATGAAAGTAGCCTGAATCTCAAACTGAAGCTCAGACTTTAAAACAAAAGTGCAGCTACATGTAGTCCCACCTCTGGGCCTTTCAGATCTTGCAACTAAAGGAGGAAAATAAACTAAGCTAGTTATCACTGTTAGCTCTGTCAAGAGAGTGGGGACAGCTGTCTGACAAGTCCCAACTAAAAATGGCTTTGGGTTTTATCTTAAGATAGAACAGAAGTGGTAAGAGGGGGCAAGGGAGAATTGTGTGTGTGCACATAGGGAAGGGAACAGATAAAGGTGTTGAGATATAGAGGATGCTGCATATTCAGGGGCATGGTTTGGTGGTCCTTGAGGGAGGTACTGGGGGAAGGGGCTGAGGGCATTGGACAGGGCCAGAAATGAGCCACTAAAGTGTTTAAAACAGAATGGTTCAGGGAAGGTAACTTTGGTGGCTATGGGAAGCTCCTCAAATGGGGCAAAGGAGAGGCCTGAGGCTGGGAGATGGGAGGAGGCCTGTGATGAGGGCAGCGGGGGACAAAAGAGCAAGATGTAATCAATCACATGCATTATCATCTGCTACAGGTTGACTGAGAGCTAATGGCCTGTTCTCAGGTTAGAGTTAACATGGCAACAGGGCTCTAAAAAAAAAAACTCACTGCTGTTGAGTCAGATCTGACTTATAGTGTCCTGTTGTTGGGTTTCCGAGGTGGTATCACTACAGAAGTAGACTGCCCAATCTTCCTTCTGAGGAGTGGCTGGTGGGTTTGAACCTGCTAGCTTTCTGGTTAGCAGTCAAATGCCTTAGGTACTACACCACCATAGTTTCCAAGCAATAGAGCTATAAGAACACAAATAGCCTTTGACTCACAGCTCTGGTTCTATCGATTCCCCTACCCTCTGGATATGGCAGTAGGTAGTTTGCTCATTCTAATAGACACAAAAAAGGCGACTAGGTCCTCCCTTCTAGGAAACCTTTGGACCAGCAAATTGGGTGGACCCTCTGGGCTGCAATAATACCCTGGACATTCTCCAAAGCCCTTCCTCCTTCATGTCCCCATCAATCGTTTATGGGTATCTCTCCTCCATAGATTCCACCATTCAGTATAATAAGCACTTGTTGAGCACACACTAGTGCTGAATATTGGATTTTTTCTCAAGGATAATAAAATTCAGCCTCAGTCATATGAAACCCACAATCCAACGCTGGGTGAGAAGATTTGAAGGGATAAACATACATATAAAATGTAATTACTGTTTTTCACATATAACTTGTTCATACAAATAACACATACATGCATATAATGTGCATAGCATGCACAGGAACCTAACGTGCAAGAGAATTTTACATTATTTCTGTCAAAACATAGTACATTGTGTTCAGACAGAATAGGAGGAAAGACCTGGCAATGTACTTCTGAAAAGTCAGTCAAAGAAAACCCTGCAGATTACAACAATCCAATCCCGTTATACATGAAGTTGCCATGCAATGAAGGTCAACTTGATGATAGCTAACAACAAGTGTAGAGGAGAAAGAGAAGTTTCTTTGAGAAAATAAAAAATTATGGTGAGAGGGATGTCTAATTAAGATTAAGAGTCAGAGTAATGCTCTCTGAGGTCATAACTTTTAAGCTGAATTCTGAGAAACAAATGGGAGTTGGTCAGGTAAAGAGTGATGGAGAGACCTCCAGGAAGAGGGAAGAGCAGACATAGGCCAGGCCCCTAAGGAGGCAAAGTGCACGTCCTCAAGTCACTCAACTCTCTCACTTTGCTTCTTCTCTCTTCTTTTTCTCCTTGTTTCTTCTTCTTGCCCTGACCATCTCTGTGGCATTGGCTCTTTCTTTCTTTCTTTTTTTTTTTTTTTTTTTTTTATGGTTTATCAGGGGTAGGAGGGAGAAGAAAAAGGAAAGTTAATAGTGATGGAAAAATTGAACTGATTAAGGGTAGGGTTGCACAGTAGATTATATTAAGTACTGTCAAGAAGTCATAAAAGTTGAATTAGCAAAAGTTCTATGATAGATATATTTACAACAACAACAGAGAAAAAGGAATAGCTCCTAAGGCTGTTTGTGCTCAAGCAAACATCTCATCAGATTTTGTTACTTGGTTTGAAGGTTTAGGGTTATGGTTTCATGGAACACCCCAGTTAATTGGCATTTAATGCTTGTATTCTAACTCCTAGCTCAATGTGTAGTGCTTGGGGGTCTTATAAACTTCCAAGTTGCCATCCAAGGCAAAACAATTGATCTTTATTTGCCTGAGCAACAGAAAAAGAAAGAGTCAGGAAGAGGAGGAGGGTATGGAATGTGTGGCTAATTGCCTCCATGAATAACTGCCTCCTTTGCCATAAGGATCTGGTGGAATAGTCTCTAAGGCACATGTCTGGTAACCAGAAGGCTGGCGCTTCAAACCCACCAGGCACTCCGCAGAAGGAAGGTTGGGCAATCAACTGCCTCAGAAACCCAAGGAGGGGTCGCTATGAGTCAGATCCGACTCAATGGCAGTGAGTTTGGTTTTGCCGTAAGGCCAGAAAAACTGGATGATGCCTGGCTAGCTTTAGTGGACATTTTGATCAAAGATTCTGTAGAAGAATCCTAATCAAAAGGGGGAAAATACAGAACAGAATTTCAAATTCTAATGAGCTCTAGACTTTCCGAAGCCATGGAGGGTGCATGAACCCTTGAAATTTTTGTCCTAAAGTAATCTTTAAACCTTAAGCCAAAAATATCCCCTGAAGTTCTTAAAACCAAACAATAATTTAGCTTAACTAGTAAAAAGAAGGTCTGCCTTGAACATTATACCATTTTAAGAACTATCTATATGGGATCAAATTGATAGCAACGACTTGAAAGATTAGATAGGAATCTTAGCGGGCAATGAGTTTATGTTTTGAGGAAGGAACAACTCAGAAAAAGAGGGTGAGGATGGTTGCACAACTTGAAGAATGTAATCAATGTCACTAAATTGTATATGTAAAAACTGTTGATTTGGTATATATTTTGCTGTGTATATTTTTAAAACCAATAAAATAAATAAAACTTAAACAGAAAAAAGTAACAAACTTCTCAAAGAACTAGGGCAACTATAACAATGGCAATTGTAACAACTCCTTAAGGCTTAGGGTAAAAGTTTTTCCAAGCTGTTTTGTTTTTTCCCACAGAAGCAAGTCAAAGAGCCAGATAAAAGAACTCATTTCACTACACCCTGGGAAGGCCTGGGGTGGTCCTGAGGGCTCTGGCAAGGCCTCTACTAGGGAGAGGCTGAGGTCCTTGAAGAGGCCCTGGTAGGTTTTAAGGGTTTTAGGGAGGCATTGAGGGCTTTATGGACATCCTAGGGAGGTCCTGGAAGGTTGTGACCTAAAAGCAGAGGCCAAGTCTGGGGCCTCTGTGTATAGCTCAGGTCTGGATACAGAGCAAGCACTTGGTAATAATACAGGAACCTATGGCATGTCAGCCTCAACTCAGCAGACCCATCAGTTCTTTCTGAGGGCTGAGGTGGTGAATGTTGGGGGCTCTGGCCTTGATTGGCCTCCTGCTGGCTGTGTCCTCCCCACTTGGCCCTGCCTGAAGGAGGAGGCCCTGCAGGCAGAACAGGCCCTTTTTCTTTGTTAATTACTACCTGACATCTTAATGTTCCTGTTTAATTACATTCCCCACCACTTAGTGTGAAAAAAGCCTTGGAGACCTATAAACCAAATAAGAGAACTTTTGTAAAGCCCTTTGAAGTCCCTGCTGGAGCCTGAAATGCATTTTCTCTTTGAATGTGCCAATTGTGAGAGGGGGCTTTTGAAATGAGGAAAGGCTCTGGAGTCAGGGGCACATTCACACTAAACCTCACACACGGGCTGGAAACTCCTATAAACCCAGCGCCACCAGTCCAAACCACCTGGGACTCTTCCTGGTCCACACAGCTTTATTCCTTTGCTAAGAAGCAGCACACACTAACCAGAAGAGCTACAGCTTGAGTTGAGGGCCCCAGGAGTTTACAATCCAGCTCTACTACCCTTCACATGTAATCGAGGCAAGTGATATTTTCTCTGCATTTTGACAAGAATGCAATGTATCCATAAATGAATGTCTTATATGGTGCCTGACATGGGATTCTCATCCCATATATGCTGGCCAACTGTCTGTTTCAAGGTGATTTTTATATGGATAGCAACTTATGAATTAACTTTACAATTTTCTAAGATTTTTCATGGTAATGAGTTCATCTTGCTTGGTGTATTTGGAACATCAAGCATAAAACAATAGCTTTGGGGTGATGTACTGGGCAGCCCACTCTGATTTGCCTTTCCACAACTGTTTTGCTGAGCAGCATGATGACAGTTTTGTTGTCAGGATGGTATTAAAACTAATGGCAAGGTCCTTCTTTGGGGATTGTTCCATAGCTCATAATCACTAGGCTTATTGCTGCTGCTTCATTTTATTTTACAGTCACTAGAAGCAGGACGGAGTGAGTAAGGGTAGTACTTTCCGAAGATTACATTAGCAACATCCTGTACACTTTTCTGCAATAAGGCTTAACCACTCTCCCATCAAGAAGTACAACATATTCCTCCCCATTCACCTTTTAATCTGGGAAGGCATTTTTGTTGCTATGTGCCATTGAGTCGGACCCGACTCATAGCGACCCCTCCTTGGGTTTCTGAGGCAGTATCACTACAGAAGTAGATTGCCCATCCTTCCATTAGTGACTCCTTTATAGTCAACAGAATGAAATGGAAGTCTCTCTGAATAGACAAAGTCATCATCAGAACCCAAATCAGGAAATTTGAAATAACTATGTATGTTAAGAGCGCTAAAGAAAAAAGTATGCAACATGTAAGCAAGGATGAGTAATGTAAACCCAGAAATGAACATGCTAAGAAAAAAACCAAATGGAAATGGAAAAGGAAAAATCAAAAATAAATTAAAAGCATAGCAACAGAAATAAAAAATGCTTTTGATGGAGTAGTCATCAAAAATAACATAAAAGGAAAACATCAGTGAATGTGAAGATTGTTGTATAAAAACTTCAAACTAAAACACAAGATAAAAAAGAATTTTAAAAAATAAAAGAAAGGGGAAAAAAAAGAACAATATGTATAAAACAAACAGAAAATCACCTCCAGGAAATGTGGGGTTTTATCAAATAGGTATAAGATACACACAATTGGAATACCTGTAGGAGAAGAAAAAGAGAACAGGGTAGAAGTATTAGAAGTAATCATGACTGAGAAAATTCCAAAATTAATGACAGACACCAAACCACAGATTCAGAAATTTCAGAGATATACAACCGAGATAATAAATACCCAAAGATACACATAAAAACAACCTAGGAATATGTTCAAGTGGCAAAAAAACTAAAGACAATAACCACACTTATATAGGTACAAAGATAAGAATTAAAGTGGATGCATAGTGCCTAAGGCACTTGACTGCTAACCAGAAGGCTGGCAGTTCAAACCCACCAGCCACTCCTTGGAAGTAAGATTGGGCAATCCTACTTCTGCAGTGATACTGCCTCGGAAACCCAAGGAGGGGTCACTATGAGTCAGGGCTGACTCGATGGCACATAACAACAACAACAATCTCATTAGAAATCATACAAGCAAGAAGAGAGTATAGTGAAATATTTAAAGCATTGAAAGGAAATATATACCAACTTAGAACTATGTATCCAGCAATACTAACCATCAAAAGTGAAAAAACAAAGACAACTCAGGTAAACAAACCTAAGGGAAATCATTGCCAGCAGACCTCTGTAAAATACATTTACAATTCTTCTGGCAGGAGGAAAAAGATATAGATCAGAAACTTGGATCTAAATAAAGAAAGGAAGAACATCAGAGGAGTGATTGAAGTTAAAATAAAATCTTTTATTTTTCATATACTTAATGATCTCAAATATATTTGTTTTCTGAAAGCAATAATGTTTGGATAATTATGGTTTGCAGATATGTGAAATGAAGATAACAATGTCACAAGGTAATATTCTAAGGCACCTGAACTACACTTGAAGTGATACCTTTTATTGTAATTTGAAAGTTAATTTAGCTTATTTTAAAACATACATTGTAAACCAAGAGCAATGAGTAAAAATATGTTAAAAAATGTAAATTATGTGCCAAACAGAATAATAAAATGCTTTAAATCATTAAAACAATAAAAGAGGGGGAACAAGCATGAGGAGAAAAGAAACAAAGAGCAAATTCAATGAACAGAAAACATTTTCAAAGATGGTAGATTTTAATCCAACTGTTTCAATAATTCCACCACTCATCTGTCTGTTTGTTGTACTGTGGTGGCTTGTGTGTTGCTATGAGGCTGGAGGCTATGCCACTGGTATTTCCAATACCTGCAGGGTCACCCATGATGGACAGTTTTCAGCAGAGCTTCCAAACTAAGATAGACTGAGAAAAAGGATGAGGCCATACATTTCTGAAAAAATTGGACCATGAACACCTTATGAATAGCAGTGAAACACCATCTGATATATTACTGGAAAACTTTATGACTATTCCTGGAACATTGTCTGATATAGTTCCAGAAGGTGATCCCTTCAGGTTGGAAGGTACTCAAAATATGGCTGGGGAAGAGCTGCCTCCTCAAAGTAGAAAACCAAAAAAGAAAGAAAAATTCACTGCCATTGAGTTGAACCCAACTCATAGTGACCCCTCCTTGGGTTTCCAAGGCAATATCACTATGGAAATAGATTGTCCAAGCTTCCTTCTGAGGAATGGCTGGTGGGTTTGAACTGCTAGCCTTCTGGTTAGCAGTCAAATGCCTTAGGAACTATTGACTTTAAATGACATGGATGGAATAAAGCTTTTGGGACCTTAATTTGCTGCTGGGGTATGACTCAAAATGAGAAGAAACAACCCATTAATAGAACATGGAATGTACAAAGTATGAATCTAATAAAATTGGAAGTTGTCAAAAATGAAATAGAATGCATAAAGATCAATGTTCTGGGCATTAGTGAATGGAATGGACTGGTTATGGCCATTTTTGATCAGATAAACATATGGTCTACTATAGTGGGAATGACAGATTAAAAAGAAAAAGCATCCCATTCATCACCAAAAAGGATGTTTCGAGATCTATCCTTAAGTACAATACTGTCAGTGATAGGATAATATCCATATACATACAAGGCTAGTTAATACTACTATTATTCAAATTTACATACCAACCATTAAAGCCAAAGATGAGGAAATTGAAGATTTTTACCAACTTCTGAAGTCTGAAATTAATGACACATGTAATCATGATACAATGATTACTGGTGATTGGAATGTGAAAGTTGGAAACAAAAAAGAATCATTGGTAGTTAGAAAGCATGGCTTTAGTGATAGAAATGATGCAGGAGGTTGCATGACAGAATTTTGCAAGACCAATGATTTATTCAATGAAATACCTTTTTTCAACATAAACATATGTTTTTTCAACGAAAACAGTGGCTATACATGTGGACCTCACCAAACGGAATACACAGGAATCAAAGCAACTACATCTGTAGAAAGGTGATGGAGATGCTCAATATCTTCAGCCAAAATAAGGCCAGAAGCTGTGAAATATACCATCGATTACTCACATGCAAGTTCAAGTTGAAGCTGAAGATGATTAAAACAAGATCATGACCTTGATTATATCTCACCTGAATTTAGAGATTTCCTGAAAAATAGATTTGACACACTGAACACCAATGACTGAAGACCACAGAGTTGTGGGATGACACAAAGAACATCATACAAGAAGAATGCAAAAAAAGATTAAAAAGACAGGAAAGGAAGAAAAGACCAAAATGGAGGTCAGAAGAGACTCTGAAACTTGCTCTTGAATGGAGAGTAGCTAAAGCAAATAGAAGAAATGATGAGATAAAAGAGCTGATGTGATGCAGTAAATTACTTGTTATGGCTCTTCTAACCATTGTCTTTGTAACTCCCACAAGATTACTGGGTGGGACCATGCAAATAAGATGTATCCTCATGCGAGGATTGTTAGTTTTGCATTGCTGCTGGGCTTAAAATGAGCTCTCCTAGAAGCAGAGGAAGGAATCTCACTGCCATCAAGAAAGAAGAGCTGGAGATGAAGTGTGAGGGGTCCTTGGAGTCAAGATCCCTGTACTGGACCTTCTTGGCAGAGATGCCTCAGTTGAGACATCCCTGCTGAGATGCCTTAGCTGAGATGCCTGGCTGAGAGATGGTAACAGTGGAAGCAAGAGGCATGGCATAGATTGGTGAGCTTGCTGGCCTGTGGAGAAAGGCAGCTGAGTACCCTTGGGCAGGATGCTGGCTGGCAGAGTGGGGTGCACCTCGGTGCAACTATCAGCAGAGCTAAAAGAGTTTTGTAACACACTTGCCCGAGCAGGGCAGAGGCCAGGCCCCAGAGGCCAAGGGCCAGAGAGGCATGCTTGAGGGCATAGCAGAGGGGAGACTATCCTGATTGAAAGGTTGTATCCTGAACACATTCCTGAACCTGAATTGTAGCCTATTACTTCCTTGATAAACCCTATAATCATGAGTATTGTCTGTGAGTTCTGTGCGGCCACTGTAATGAATTATCAAACCCAGAAGAGAAGTAGTGAGTGCCCTGGGAGGGAAGGTTGGTGTCAGAGGTAATAAAAAGTTTGGAGAGTGTTGGTATATCTGGCCTCGTAGGAATAAGTTTTGGGGTATTGATGGTGACTCTGTTTCCCTCTCATGCCTTTTTAGGCAGAATATTTCAATATGTTCAATATTGAACAGAATATTACAAAGGGGAGCTTGAGAAGACAAAGTAAAGGATTATAATGAAATGTGTAAACACCTGGAGTTAGAAAACTAAAAGGGAAGAACATGTTCATCATTTCTCAAGCTGAAAGAAATGAAGAAAAAATTCAAGCCTCAAGTTGCAGTATTTAAAGATTCTATGGACAAAATATTAAATTATGCAGGAAGCATCAAAGGAAGTAATACACAGAGTCATTGTACAAAAAAGAATTAGTCGATGCTCAACTATTTCAGGAGGTATCAGTATGATCCAGAACCAATTGCACTGAAGGAAGAAGTTAAAGTTGCAGTGAATGAATTGGCAAAAAATAAGGTTTCAGGAATTGATGGAATACTCATTGAGATGTTTCAGCAAATGGATGCAGTGTTGGAGACACATACTCATCTATGCCAAGTAATTTGGAAGACAGCTACCAGGGCAACTGACTGGAAGATATTGAAATTTGTGCCCATTTCAAAGAAAGGTAATCCAACAGAGTGTGAACATTATCAAACACTATTATTGATATCACACACAAGTAAAATTTTGCTGAAGGTAATTAAAAAAATGGTTGCAGCAGTATATTGAGAAGGAACTGCCAGAAATGCAAAATGCATTTAGAAGAGGATGTGGAATGAAGGATATCATTACTGATGTCAGATGGATCTTGGCTGAAAGCAACGAATACCAGAAAGATGTTTACTTGTTTTTTATTGACTGTACAAAGGCATTTGACTGTGTGGATCATAACAAATTATGGATGGCATTTCAAAGAATGGGAATTCCAGGACACTTAATTATGCTTATGAGGAACTTGTACATAGACCAAGAGGTTGTCATTTGAACAGAACAAGGGAATACTGCGTGGTTTGAAATCAGGAAGGGTGTACATCATGGTTGCATTCTTTCACCATAATTATTCAATCTATATGCTGAGCAAATAATCTGAGAAGCTGGACTATATGAAGAAGATTGCAGCATCAGGACTGGAGGAAGACTCATTAACAAACTACAGCATGCAGATGACAGACACAACCTTGCTTGCTGAAAGTGAAGATGATTTGAAGCACTTATTGATGAAGATTAAAGACTATTGATAAAAAACAAGTAAACATCTTTCTGGTATTCATTGCTTTCAGCCAAGATCCATCTGACATCAGTAATGATATCCCTCATTCCACATCCTCTTCTAAATGTATTTTGCATTTCTGGCAGTTCCTTCTCAATATACTGCTGCAACCATTTTTTAATTACCTTGAGCAAAATTTTACTTATGTGTGATATCAAAGACTATCTTCAGTATAGATTACACCTCAACATAAAGAAAACATAAATCCTCACAACTGGACCAATAATCAGCATCAAAATAAATGGAGAAAAGATTGAAGTTGTCAGAGATTTCATTTTACTTGGATCCACAATCAATACCCACAGGAGCAGCAGTCAAGAAATCAGATGTCTAGTGGCCATCTAGTTGCAACAAACAGTCTCTCCTCATCTGGAGCAAAGGAGAATGAAGAAAACCAAAGGCACATGGAAACAATTAGGCCAAAGGACCAGTGGACCATACAAACTTCAGCCTATATGACCATGAGACCAGAAGAACTAGATGGTGCCCAGCTACTGCTGTCAACCACTCAGAAAGGGATCAGTGCAGGAGATCCTGGGTACATGGGAGAATAATGTGGAACAAAACTCAAAATCATATATATATATATATATATATATATAAAGACCAGGTTTAATAGTCTGAGAGAGATTAGTGAAAACACTAAGACTGTAGCCCATAGTTACTTGATTTTTAAAATATTCCCTCACTGAGGTCACCCTTTGATAAGAATTCACATGAGCCACAAATATCTTCACATCTTTGGCCCATTCAGAGAGGTCTATCCATATACCTAATCCCCATATTTCCTTGCCACCAATTTTCCAAACATGTTCCTTCCAAGTCCCTGACCATCCAGCCAAACCATGGGCCATAAAAATCATACATCTGGCCATTTCTCCACCAAAGCACAGTAAACAGGTCCACTGATTGAAGTTCTGACCAGTAGGAGCATTTTCCATCACCAGTGTCCTTTAGAGAAGTCTCAGAAAGTTGCTACAGTGTTGCTGCTGTCCATTTTCAAGTGGTGCCTGCATATGATGCAGAACCATCTGTAAACCAGCCATGAATTTTTGCTTTCTGAGTCAGCTGATCATAAGGAACTCCCAGTGAGGCTATAGGTGCAGACCAGGAGAGAGAAGGTAATGTGACAGGAGTGGAGATCATGGGCCATTTCCTCATGTAACCTACTTGTGCCTTCAGGTCCTACTCACCCCAATATTGTGTGTTGTTGTTGTTATTATTGCTGTTGAGTCGGACCTGACTCATAGCAAACCCTCCTTGGGTTTCTGAGGCAGTATCACTATGGAAGTAGATTGCCCCATCTTCCTTCTGAGGAGTGGCTGGTGGGTTTGAACCGACAGCCTTCTGGTT
>NW_006921639.1:1292089-1293796 GCF_000298275.1 Orycteropus afer afer | reverse complement strand
TGTGGTAAACTGTGGTCAATGTCATGAGACAAAGTGTATGTGAACTGCTGTATGGAAAGTGAATTTGCTCTGTAAATCTTCACCCAAATCACAATAAAATAAAAGAAGTGAGAGCCATGACAAGAGCAGACATATTCACACCCATGTTCATCTCAGCACTATTTACAATAGCCAAAAGATGGAAACAACCTAGGTGTCTATAAACTGAGGAATGGATGACCAAACTATGGTACATACATACAATGGAATACTATGCAACCCTAAAGGATAATGTAGGATCTGCAAAACACCACATAACATGGATGAACTTGGAGTACATTGTGGTGAGTGAAATAAGTCAATCACAGAAGGACAAATATTGTATTAGTTTGTTATTGTAAATGTCAAGGAAAGGTTTATCTATGGAAGGAAATTTTCTTTGTTGGTTACCAGGGGTGGAACGGGAGGGAAGGGAACACTGTTAGATAGATAGAGATAAATATTGATTTAGGTGAATAGAAGGACAATATACCAAATGTGAGTGATCTTCATGGTGGCAATGAGGAAGAGAAAGACATAGAGAGGTACATGGGTGGTACAGACAACAAAGATGAACCCTCTTGTACATACAGTACTGCATTGTTTGTGAAAGCAAACATGGGTATATGGGTGGATAGATGGGTGGACAGGCTGAAGTATTAGTCATGTCTATGAAGTGGGGAGTGTACCCAAGACCATGTATAGGTTTGACAGACAATTGTCCTATAAGTGTATTTGTATGATCTGTAAGAATTCCCAGTGTGTAGTAGAGCTGACAAGGGACAAGGCTGTAGTCACTTCTTGGTCACAGCCAGTTACCCGGAGAGACCAAGTAGTTGAACCAGTGGGCCCAGAGCCATAATCATAGGGGACATCAAGCTCAATTGGCATAACATACTACACAAAACATTGGTTCACCTCCTACTTTGGCGAGTAGCAACTGGGATCTTAAAAGCTTGCAAGCAGTCATCTAGATGCTGTGATGGGTCTCTCGACATTCAGAGCAAAGAATAATGAAGAAAGCCAAAGATTCATGGAAACAATTAGTCCTTGCAACTGGCACACCATACAATCCACAGCCTATACGACTATGAGCCCAGAAGAACTAGATGGTGCCTGGCTACCACTGTCAACCATTGGAAGGAAGATCTCTGTAGGAGATCCTGGATAGAAAGGGAGAACAATGTGGAACAAAACTCAAAATCATTTGGGAAAAAAAAAAAAAAATGGTTCCAGGTTTGCTGGTCTGATAGAGTCTGGTGGAACCACTGAGACTGTGGCCCCTAGCTGTCCTTCATGTCTGTAATTGAACCCACACCTGTGGTTTGCAGCCAAACAAAAGACAGGCATATGAGTTAAACATTTACATGAGATAGATACACTTCTTGGAGAGAACAATCATGGGAGAAAGAAGGGCTCTTTATGCACAGAGAGACAGCTCAGGGGTCAGGAGTGCATGGAGGAATGGATACAGGGAGAAAACTCAAGGGACAGGAGTGCATGGAGGGATGGACACAGGGAAGAGGTAACTATCGGGAGGCAGTGGGCAGGGAGCTGTTGCATAGGGGTAAATTGTAGCCAATGTCATGACACAAAGTGTATGTCAACTGCTGTATGGAAAGTGAATTCATTCTGCGAATTTTCACCCAAATCACAATAAAAAAGAAAAGTAAAAAAAAAAAAAAAAAA
>NW_006921639.1:1284098-1291989 GCF_000298275.1 Orycteropus afer afer | reverse complement strand
CAAATTGTCCCCCAAATAAGAGACATCCTGAGACAAACAGAAATTAAGGAATTTGTGAAAACCAGACCAATCCTACAAGAAATGCTAAAGGGAGTCCTTCCAATAGAGAACCCACAACAGAGAACAACAAATTAAAATCAGGACACTTGACATCAACACTTAGAAACCAAACCAGAAATAGATGCTCAAAATAAGCTCATAAAATAATGTACACAATGAAATATGGGAATCAATTTGCACATGACACCAGCAACAAAGCAAATAGCCACTGCAGTTGAGTCAATTCAGATTCAGTGACACTAAGTGGATTTCTAAGGTGGTGAATCTTTACGGAGGTGGATTGCTCTGTCTTGTTTCCACACAAAGCAAATTAAAAAACCAAAAAACCCAAACTCACTACCATTGAGTTGGACACAACTCATAGTGACCACGCCTTGGGTTTCCAAGATGGGATCACTACAGAAATAGATTGCCCAATCTTCCTTCTGAGGAGGGCTGGTGGGTTTGAACCACCAGCCCTCTGGTTAGCAGTCAAATGCCTTAACAAAACAAATATCGGGAATAAAATTTCTCATTACAAAACTTCCCTATGGAGAGGAAGACAGGATGATGTCTTTATAGAACTGAGTGTTATAATTTTTAAGGAGACAAGAACTTATTTGAGTATAACCACAAAAATATTTAACAATCCCCCTAAGCAAACCCAGAAAGAAGAAAAATATACAGGCTTAGTAAGCACAAAACCAACAATAATGAAGAAAAGAGAAGAAACACTTGATAACAAAATGAACTCAGCACAGAAAAATATATGGAAGAAGGAAATCACAAATAACACAACAAAAAAGTAATAGAATGACAATAATAAATTCCTACTTATTACTAATTACACTCAATATGAATGCACTAAATGTACCAGTTAAGAGAAAGAGAGTGGCTGATTGGATAAGAAAAGAAGACCCATCTATACGCTACCTACAAAAGACCCACCATAGACACAAAGATAAAAACAAATTAAAAGTTAAGGGGTAGAAAAAAATTTTACCAAGATCATGGCAACCAAAAAAAGAGCAGTAGTGGTCATATCAATTTTTGATAAAATAGACTTCGAGGTGAAAAATAGCATAAGAGACAAAAAAGGACATTATATGATACTAAAAGAATCAATTTACCTAGAAGACATAACCATAATTAATGTCTATGCACACAATGAAAGTGCTCCAAAGTATGTAAAGCAAATAGTATCTGAATTGAAAGGAAAAATAGACAACTCTACAACAGTAGTAGGAGACTTTAACACACCACTTTCAAGGAGACAAAGGACAACTAGAAAAAAACTCAACAAAGATACAGAAGAACTCAACCCAGATACATGCAGGTTCAAGCGTGCTGTAAGCTAGAGACCATTCCCAAAGTTGTTTCTTAATATACGGGAAGCAGACCATATACCCAAAGGCAGCTACTCAGCTGCTCACAGTAGATTCTACCATGGAGTTCATTACCAGTCTCATCATGAGTAATACTACATCCAGCTGCCCAGCCACTCAACCAGGCCTAGCCAACTTGACACACAAATTTAACCACCACAGAGGTCATGGTAAGTAAGGAGAGGGAAGTATGGTAAGAGTCTGTGACCAGCATGATGACATTGGGGAAAGGAAAGACACTGAAAGGTACACATAAAATAAAGACAAGAGAGGCAAATAGTAGTATATCCACAATACTGCATTAGCACTAACACCAAACACCAGGCTACAGATAAATACATAGACAAGTGAGAAGATCAGGTGGAGATTGGTGAACAGGAAGGTACCCTAGATTAATGATAGGTTTAGCTAAAGATAATCTTACCTATGGAAGCCCCTAAGCCAGCCCCGGGACCAGCAGAAGGCAGGAGTTTGTGTGGGCAGAGTGCACCTGGGGCAAGCCACGTAAACTAGCCAGGTAGCTGCAGAAGGCCAGTGTTTGCACCCCAGGGGGCAGGTCAGGTAAGTGAGCAGAGTGGAGCAGACCAGGAAATGACCAGAGCAGTTTGGAAGAACTAAAGGAGACAAACTTGTCCATCAGTTTGTCATACTGTGGTGGCTTGAGTGTTGCTGTGAGGCTGTAGGCTATGCCACCAGTATTTCAAATGCCAGCAGGTTTACCCATGGCAGTCAGATTTCAGTGGAGCTTCAAGACTAAGACAGATCCCTCGGAAGAAGGAAGAGGACATCCACTTCTCACAGAATTAGCCAGTGAAAACCTTATGAATAGTAGTGAAACACTGTCTGATATATTACTGGAAAACTTTATGAATAGCCTTGAAACATTGTGCGATATAGTGCTGGAAGATGAGCCACTCAGTTCCGAAGGCACTCAAAATAATAACCGGAGAAGAGCTGCCTTCTCAGAGTAGAGCCGATCTTAATGATGCAGATAGAATAAAGCTTTCAGGACCCCCATTTGCCAATGTGGCATCTCTCAAGATGAGAAGAAACAGCTGCATACATCCATTAATAATCAGAGCATGGAGTGTTTGAAGTATGAAACTACAAAAATTGGAAGTTGTCAAAAATGAAATGGAACACATAAAGATTGATATCCTAAACATTAGTGAGCTGAAATGGACTGGTTTTGGCCATTTTGATTTAGATGATCATATGATCTACTATGCTGGGAATGACAAGTTGAAGGAGAATGGCATGGCATTCATCATCACAAAGAATGTATCAAGAGCTATCTTGAAGTACAATGCTGTCAGTGATAGCATAATATCCATATGCCTATGAGGAAGATGAGTTAATACTACTATTATTCAAATTTACACACCAACCACCAAAGCCAAAGATGAGGAAATTGAATATTTTTACAACTTCTGCAGTCTGAAGTTGACCAAAAATGCAATCAAGATGTGTTAATTATTACTGGTGATTGGAATGCAAAGAAGAATCACTGGTAGTTGGAAAATATGGTCTTGGTGATAGAAATGACTCTGGAGATCCCATGATAGAATTATGCAAGACCAATGACTTATTCATTGCAAATACCATTTTTCAACAACACAAATGGCCACTATACATGTGGACTTTGCCAGACAGAGTATACAGGAATCAGATTGACTACATCTGTGGCAAGAGGTGATGGAGAAGCTCAATATCTTCAAAGAAAATAAGGCCAGGAGCTGACTGTGGAACAGACCATCAACTGCTCATATGCAAGTTCAAGTTGAAGCTGAAGACAATTAAAAGAAGTACACAAGAGCCAACATATGTCTTTGATTATATCCCTCCTGAATTTAGAAACCATCTAAAGGATAGATTTGATGCATTGAACACTAATGACTAGAAACCAGAGGAATTATTGGATGACATCAAGAACATGATCCATGAAGAAAGCAAAGGGTCATTAAAAAGAGAGGAAAGGAAGAAAAGTCCAAAATGGATGTCACAGGAGACTCTGAAACGTGTCCTTGACCAGAGAATAGCTAAAGCAAATGGAAGAATCAACAGGATAAAAAAGCTGAACAGAAGATTTCAAAGAGAACTTCGAGAGGACAAAGTCAACTATTATAATGAAATGTGCAAAGATTTGGAGTTAGAAAACCAAAAGGGAAGAACATGGTTGGCATTCCTCAAGCTAAAAGAAGTGAGGAAAAAATTTAAACCTTGAATTGCAATATTGAAAGATTCTATGGGCAATATATTGAATGATGCAGGAAACATCAAAAGAAGATAGATAGAATACAGAGTCAATTTACCAAAAAGAATTGGTAGATGATCATCCATTTCAGGAGGTGGCATATTCTCAAGAACCAATGGTACTGAAGGGAGAAGTCAAAGCTGCACTGAAGGAATTGGCAAAAACCAAAACCAAAACCAAACCAAACTCACTGCCATAGAGTCAGATCTGACTCATAGTGACCCTTCCTTGGGTTTCCAAGGTGGTATCAGTATGGAAGTAGATTGCTCAAATTGATGGAATACCCACTGAGATGTTTCAACAAATGGATGCTGCACCAGAGGCAATCACTCAGCTATGCCAAGAGATTTGAAAGACAGCTACTTGACCAACTGACTGGAAGAGATCCATATTTGTACCCATTCCAAAGAAAGGTGATCCAACACAAAGTGGAAATTATCAAACAATATCATTGATATCACACACAAGTAAAATCTTAATGAAGATAATTCACAAACGGTTGCAGCAGTAGATTGACAGAGAACTTCCAGAAATGCAGGCTGGATTCAGAAGGGGACGTGGAACAAAGGGTATCATAGCTAATGTCAGATGGCTCTTGGCTCAAAGCAAAGGATACCAGCAAGATGTTTACTTGTGTTTTATTGCCTATGCAAAGGCATTTGATTGTGTGGATCATAACAAATTGTGGATAACATTGAGAAGAATGGGAATTCCACAACACTTAATTGCATCCATGAGAAACCTGTACATAGACCAGGAGGCTGTCACTCAAACAGAACAGGGGGATACCGCATGGTTTAAAATCAGGAAGGGAATATGTCAGGGTTGTATCCTTTCACCATACTTATTCAATATGTATGCTGAGCAATTAATCTGAGAAGCTGGATTATATGAAGAAGAAAGTGGCATCAGGATTGGAAGAAAGCTCATTAACAACCTGAGACACACAGATGACACAACTTTGCTGAAAGTGAGGATTACTCGAAGCACTTACTGATGAAGATTGAAGACTACAGCTGCAGTATGGATTACATCTCAATATAAAGAAAACAAAAATCCTCTCAACTGGACCAAATAAGCAGCATCACAATGAATAGAGAAAAGATTGAAGTTGTCAGACTTCATATTACTTGGTTCTCCAAGCAATGCCAATGGAAGCAGTAGTTAAGACATCAAAAGATGTATTGCATTGGGAAAGTCAGCTGCAAAAGACCTCTTTCAAGTGCTGAGGAAGAAAGAGTCTCCTTGAAGACTAAGGTGCACCTAACCCAAGCCATGATATTTTCAATCACCTCTTAATCCATGTGAGAGCTGGACAAATGAATAAGGAAGACCAAACAAGATTTGATGCTTTTGAGTTGTGGTGTTGGTGGATAATGCTGAAAGTACTGTGGACTGTTAAACGAACTAACAAATCTGTCCTGGATGAAGTGCAGCCAGAATACTCCTTGGAAGCAAGAGTGGCCAGACTTCGTCTCACCTACTTTGGTTGTTTTGTCAGAAGGGACAATTCTCTGGAGAAGGATGTCATGCTTGGTAAAGTGGAGGGTCAACGAAAGAGGGGAAGTCTCTCAACAAGATGGATTGACACAGTGGCTGCAGCAATGGGCTCAGGTATAGTAGGGATTGTGAGGCTGGCACAGCACTGGGCAGTATTTTGTTCTGTTGTACATAAGGTTGCTATGAGTCAGAGATGACTCGATGGCACATAACGATAAAAACAGTAATCTTACATAGATACTGGTGATATGAAATTAGCCATACTCATTACAGAAGCAACAGAAGACAGAGTTGGAGTAATCTCTCAGAGACAACCACACACCTTAAGAGAGAGAATCACTGGGCCTGCCGAGTCAGGACCATAAGGTTGGGGGACACCAAGCTCAATTGACACAACACAGCACATAAAAGTCATGTTCCACAACTTACTTTCATGAGTAGCAACTAGGGTCTTAAAAGCTTTCAAGCAGCCATCTAAGATACAACTATTGGTCTCCTTTTATCTGAGGCAAAGAAGAGAGAAGAAAATCAAAGCCATCTGGAAACAATTAGTCCTAGGATATGATGGACTTTGAAACCAGAACTAGATAGTGCCCAGCTACCAATGACAACCACTTGGGAAGTGATCAAAGCTGGAGATCCTGGATAAAGTGGGAGGAAAAGCATAGACCAAAATTCAAAAACACAAAAATGACCAGTATTACTGGTATTATAGGGTCCTTGTGGAGCTCCCAAGACTATGGCCCCAGGATACCCTTCTGTCCTAGGATTGGATTCACTCTCAAGGACTGGGTCTCAGCTCAACAGTAGAAAGACTTATACAGAACATTCACCCCGGGGCATTGCACCCACCTACTCTTTAGGGAGATACACCCCTTAGAGCAATTGACCATGAGGGGCAGCATTCACATGGAGGGAAATCTGGACAGACAGGAGTGCATAGTAAGGGCACACAGTGAGGGGATGGTCACAGGGATGAGAAGGAGAGTGTGTTGTGGTTAGGGATGGTAATCGGGTGTGAAATCAAATGTACATGAACTATTGAATGTAAAACAAACTCTCTGTAAATTTGCACCCAAAATAAAATTGTTGTTGTTGTTGTTTGCCGTCGAGTTGGCCCTGACTCATAGCGACCCCTTCTTGGGTTTCCGAGGCAGTATCACTACGGAAGTAGGATTGCCCAACCTTCCTTCCAAGGAGTGGCTGGTGGGTTTGAACTGCCAGCCTTCTGGTGAGCAGTCAAGTGCCTTAGGCACTATGCTACCAAAATAAAATAGAAAAAAAAAAAAAAAGAAAAAGACATTGGCCAGATCAATAACTGCAAACCAGGTACCAGGAGACATACTAATTTGCTCAAGCAGTGAAGCCATAACTAGAATTGCAGTAGCAATTGGAGTCACCATCTGGTTAAATTTATAGTAACCTACCATCATTCTCCAAGATCCTTTTTTTTTTTTTTTTTGCATAGACCAAATAAGTGGGTTGAATGGGTATGTAGGAATCAGCACACTTGCATCCTTCAAGTCACTGATGGTGGCACTAATTTAGGTAATCCCTCCAGGAAGGCAGTGTTGCTTTTTATTTAGTATTTTCATACATATAATCATTTCTAATGGCTTCCACCTGGCTTTCCTAATACAATAGTTCTAACTCCACAATCAGGGATCTAGTTTTGGGGTTCTGCCAATTGTTGAGTATGAGTATTCCAATTATGCATTCTGGAGTTAGGGAAAATCACTACAGGATAGCTTTGGGGAACCACTGCACACAACATTGTACCTACTGCGAGACAAACTTGAGCTAAGACTCCGTTAATCACATGACTTCTATATCTCCCTACTCTGACTGGTGGGTCAGTGATGTCTTGAGTCTCCTGAAATTAGTGTCAGTTCAGAGCCAGTATCCAGCAGTCCCCCAAAACTCTGATTATTTTCTTTCTCAGAGTGAACAGTCAGTCTTGTAAAAAGCCATAAATCCCTTGGGGAAGTATAGGAAAAAATTTGAGTGTAGTGGAAATCTTCCTGAAGGGGACCCTTCTTGCAAAGGATTGTGTGTGTATCTATAAATTGGCTCAAGTCTGGGAATTGATTGAGGTGCTGTGACTCTATATTCTGGCCATTCAAGTTAGAATACTGTTCACTTGACCTAGAATTCTTCCACTTGTACATATCATGTAAATATTTAGTAGATTCCCCACTTAATTCATTCTTTTTTTTTCCAATTTTTTTAAATTTTTTTTTTACTTTATTTTGATTTGGGTGAAGATTTACAGAGCAAATTCACTTTTCATACAGCAGTTCACATATGCTTTGTCTCATGTCATTGACCACAATTTACCACAAAGCAACAGCTCCCCTCCCACTTCCTCCCCATAGTTACCTCTTCCCGGTGTCCATCCCTCCATACTCTCCTGTCCCCTGAGCTGTCTCCCTGTGCATAAGCAGCCCTTCCTTCTCCCATGGTTTTCTCTCCAGGGCATGTGTCTACTTGAGGTAAATGTTTAATTCACATGCCTGTACTTTGTTTTGTTGGAACCCACAGATGTAGGTTCAATTCCAGACCTGAAGGGCAGCTTGGGGCCATAGTCTCAGTGGTTCCACCAGGATCTATTGGACCAGCAAACCTGGTCCCCACTTTTTTTTTTTTTTGCCTCCAAATGATTTTGAGTTTTGTTCCACATTGTTCTCCCTCTCTATGCAGGATCTCCTATATT
>NW_006921639.1:1271537-1280962 GCF_000298275.1 Orycteropus afer afer | reverse complement strand
TAAAGATAATTCTTTTGAATTCCTTATCAGAGAGTTCCAATGCTGCTTCTTCCTCAGGGATGTATTCAGGGTCTGTATCCTGCTCCCTTGTTTCTACCACTTTATCCTGCTTCTTTGTGTGGACTGTGATGTTCTGTTGTTTCCCAGGCATCATGACGTTGCTGTATTTAGATCTCTGTTAACTGTTTATGAAGAGCAGCCAATGGTTGTTCAGGCTTTTTTTGGTGGTTTTTTATCGTTGGTCCATTGCTGGAGAAGGAGGAAGTGGCTCTCGCTCAGTAAGTGAAGTCGTAGGAAGTGTGGATGTAGTTGTGTCTTATGCAGATTGTTGTTGTCTCCCACTCAGTTAGACACAAATTACAATTGAAAAACCATCATAAAACTAAAAGCCCATGGATGAAAAATACACCATATAATCACACAGGAACAGTAACCAAAAAAAGAGTAAAGGGTATAAAAGAAAAAAAAAAGCAAACCTGCAATATTTGGGGATAGAGCACTAAGAAGAAGAAGAATAAAAAGTAGGGCAGAAGAAAAATAAATGAAGAAAAAAAATATGAAGAATGCAAAAAGAAAAACAAGAAATGGGGTTAGTCATGAGAAAAAATAGGGGGGTAAAAGAAAAGAAAAAGAAAAAGAAAAAAAAAACCCTTAAATTAGGGGAGGTGGGCAGAATTTCAACCAGGCACAGGGAAAAGAAAAAATGCTGAAAACTAAGACCTGGTAGGGGAAGATTAAGAATAATAACAAAAAGGACAAAAAGTATGAATAATATTATTTGTTTTGAAACGGACAAATACAAGCAAACTAATCACTGGGAAAAAGAAAGCAAAAAAGAAAAGAAAAAATCAGTGGATGACTGAGTAGGGCACCCAGGCTCTGTCTGAGCACACAGACTATGATGGAGTTCCTGTGGGCCCAGAAAGTAGCTGGGAGTGGGGATGGCCACACCTCCGTTTACCATGCTGGTATAGGGTGTAGTAACAAGAAGAATGCCGTACCTTTTCAGTCTTGCAAGCCCCGAGTGTTCTTGGGGTTGCTGGAAAGCAGGACGTGTTTTTAAGCCCCAGAAATCTGCCAGAGCACTGTCTCTTTAAATATCCAAAATAGTCAAGCCACTTTTTAAACCTTCAAAATGGCAGTGTCCTCCGGACTGGCAAAAGTCCACAACTCAGCCTACCTTTCTCTTCACCTTCTCCGTTTGTTCCCCAGCCACTGTGCACAGTCCTCTGTGCAGTCCCTGGCTAGTAGGGTGATTTTTAGGTTAATTCTTAGGTCCTACCACAACAGGAATCTGCGAGAGTGCTGTCTCTTTAAATATCCAAAATAGTCAAGCCACTTTTTAAACCTACAAAATGGCAGTGGTCTCTGGACCGGCAAAAGTCCACAACTCAGCCCACCTCTCTCTTCACTTTCTCTGTTTGTTCCCCAGCCACCGTGCACAGTTCATGCAGTCCCTGGCTAGCAGGGTAATTTTTAGGTTTTCTTAGGTCCTACCACCAGTTGGGAATCTCCAAGCCGCCTGTACTGTCAGGGTCGCTCAGTTCGCTGTCAGACTGCAGCTCCGTATGTCTCCTTTTTTTGGAATTTTCATGCAAATTCTTCTGCTAGTTGGGGTTTAGTCCACTTCTGTATCCTTCCCTTCAAGGCTCAGGGATCCAAGGTTATCTTCTGTGTCTATGTTAATTTGTTTCCCTTTTCTTTGTTGAAGAGGGTCTGTGCAGTCCTTCTGCCTAGCCCACCATCTTGCCAGAAATGGACTTAATTCATTCTTAAGAGCATCATGACTATGTACCCAATGTCATAAGTCTATACTAGCCAAAATACCCTGATTACTGTTTTGACTCTGCTGTCTCTTATGGTAACCATGCTCACCCTGTGTTAGTGAATTAAGTGCCACCACTTGGCCTCTACCACCATGAAGTCCAATCAGTCCCATAAGAGTTAGTCATCTTAATTCAGTTGGGGCAGTTCTCACTGTCAAATCTGATTTAAATAAAATAGCAATCAGTGTCTTCAAGGATGTTGGGACTCCCTTCATAAATTTCCTCACCAATGTGGTGAAATGTGTGTCCTCTGGTTACCACATGGGTGGGTCTGTGGGTCCAACCTGATAAATCCACTCTAATATGCCAATGTAGAGTGAAGTCTTCGTATATCTTCTACTGTATGCCAAGGGAGATCTGACATTTCAAGTTGAGTTAGTGTTGGCCACAGTTTAATCCATGCTTCAATGAACCAACTAACTAAACTATTAGATGTTTTTCTAATTTGCATTCACTGCAAAGACATTGAATGAAGAATCTTTGCTTGGTGGGCCCATATGAATAAACTCAGAGTTACACAACTTTATATCCCTTCTGCTATAATCTCACACACTTAATCATCATTCCTACACATATTCCCCAGGTTTCTGTTTTTATATTAGTAAAATCAAGCAATTATTTTGGGATATAGCATACCTTCTCATGGGTCACACTGTGCTTCACCTAGTTATAGGTCTAGAAGCAAAAAGGGTGGTGGTGTGGGTCCTGGGGACATTTATCACTGCCTTGTAAAGCATCTGAGTCAGGTAATGTCCCCAAGTAATGCCCCCGACTCCATGCTAGGCAATATCTCAGACAAAGGCTCTTTAGACAAAGATGAGTTAATCTCACTAAATGAGGGTGGAAGAGATAATGATTGTACTGGAGAGGGTAGCTTAGCAGGCAAAGATGGAATAATCTCTTTAGATAGGAGTAAGAGGGCTGATTCTGATGGCAGGAATGATTCTATAGAATTTAGGCCTTCAATATCCCAAGCTTCTTGCTTATATCCCTATGCCATTTTTCAGAATCCTCTTTCTTCCCAATCAATATCCTTACTTTAACTTCAGACACCATTCGAGTTGGAAATTCAATTTACATTGTAATTCAGCCACTCTTACAGTAAGACTCTAGGTTTTGTTTTTGCAATATCAGCTCTGTTACTACCAGAAACAAAGCTTTATTTTATGGCAAAAGTGACAAATTTCAGGTCTTTTATGTGGTGCTTGAGCTGCAACTCTGAACTCCTGCATTTATGTCTTTAATCATCTTGCCCAATGAAAGCAGAACCAACCGACAAGCTTTCTTATACTTCTCATTCTGACAAAAGTATCAAATATTCAGACACCCAGAGCCTAGTCTCACACAAATATTTGATCCTTTGGTAGTGATATTTTGCATATTTCAACTGCTTACTCATGCCATGGACTAGTAGTGCCCTCTTTACTACTGGAGGCAGAGTCATCAGCACTTTTAAGACTAGCCAGACTTGAGAACCAATTCGGAAAATTAATCCTTATGAATTTCTTCCTCTAGAGCAATTCTCAGTGCCAATGTCTTAGGCTAGTTTCTCTAGAGGAGCAAGGTCAGTTAAATTTATGTATGTGTGTGTGTGTGTGTGTGTGTATATATATATATATATATATATATATATATATGCTGTTGTATTAGGTGCCATCAAGTCGGCTCCAACTCATAGCAACCCTATGTACAACATATTGAAACAGTGCCTGGTCCTATGCCAGCCTCGCAGTCCTTGCTATACCTGAGCCCATCGTTGCAGCCACTGTCAATCCATCTCCTTAAGGGCCTTCCCCCATTTCACTGACCCTCTACTTTACCAAGCATGATATACTTCTCCAGGGAATGGTCCCTTCTGACAGCACGATCAAAGTAGGTGAGATGAAGTCTGATTACTCTCACTTCCAAGAAGCATTCCTGCTGCACTTCTTCCAGGATAGATTTGTTCATTCTTCTGGCAATGCATGGTATTTCAGTATTCTTTGCCAACAGCACAATTCAACAGAATCAACTCTTCTTCAGTCTTCCTTATTCATTGTCCAGCTTTCACAGTCATACGCCAAAAACAAAACCCAAACTCACTGCCGTTGAGTCAGAGCTGACTCATAGCAACCCTTCCTTGAGTTTCCGAGGCAGTGTCACTACGGAAGTAGATTGCCCAATCTTCCCTATGAGGAGTGGCTGGTGGGTTTGAACCTGCAGCTTTCTGGTTAGCATTCAAATGCCTTAGGCTGGATGTAGGATTGAACATGAGAAAATTTTATCCAAATATCCCTATACATTGGATACAGACAACACCTCCAAGGCAACTCCCTGTTCAATTGATTGGCCGCTCACATCAGCTCACAAAATGGAGGGTGACTACATCACTATACAACTGCCAAACTACTGAAGATCATGGCACAGCTAACTTGACATAAAACCTTAACCATCACAGAAGATCTCAACAGTAGAAAAGAGGAGACAGAAGAAAGAATCAGTGAACTAAAGATAGATCAATAGAAGTTAACACAACCTGAACAACAGAAAGAAAATAGAATGGGGAAAAAAAAAAAAAAACTAGTAGAACCTCAGGGCCCTGTGGGACTATAATAAAAGATATAACATTTATGTCCTTGAAGGCTTGGAAGGTGAGGAGAAAGAGGGTTGGGTTGAAAGAGTATTTAAACATGTAATAGTTAAAAACTTTGATAAAAGACATAAATCTACAGATTCAAGAAACTGAGTGACCTAAACAGTATAAATCAAAGAAATCCATGCCAAGATATATCATAGTCAAATTTCTGAAAATTAATGACTAAGAATACATCTTGAAAGCAGCCAAGAAATTTGACTGCTAACTAGAAGTCTGGCGGCACAACCCACCAGCTGCTCCTTGGAAGGAAGGTTGGACAATCTACTTCCATAGTGATACTGTCTCAGAAACCCAAAGAGGGGTCGCTATGAGTCAGATCCGACTCAAAAGCAGTGAGGTTTTTTTTTTGTTTAATCTATAGAGGAAAAACAATTTGATTGATGTCAGGTTTCTCGTATAAAACCATGGAAACAGAAGGAAATGGCATAACATTTTCAAGTGCTGAAAGACAGTAATTGTCCCATATTCAAGGGAAAAAATATCTTGCCGAAGTAAAAATAACATTCAAACATGAAGGTAAATAAAGGTATTATCAGATGAAGCAGTTAAGAGAATTTTTTTTAAAACTTTTTATTGTGATTTAGGTGAGAGTTTACAGAAGAATTGGTTTTTCATTCAACAATTCATACACATTTTGATTTGTGGCATTGATTGCAATCACCACAGCATAAGGGCATTCTTCCCTCTTACTTTCTGTATTTACCACTTCTACTTGACCTTCTTCCCTGTTCTGTCTTGGCTTCTGAGCATAAGCCCTGGGTAAAAACTGCCCCTTTGGTCTCATATAGATGATTATAAGGAGTTTATATCTCCCTGGTGTTATTGTTTACCTCATAGGCCTGTCTATGGTATGGCTGAAATTTGAGACATGGGGATGAATTCAGCTCCAGGCTTGAAGGTTGTCTAAGTGCCATAGTTTTGAAAGTTCCACCAGTCTCTATCAAAGCAGTAAGGCTGGGCTTTTGCTTTTTTTTTTTTTTTTTAAATTTTGATCTTTTTCCACCTTTTTTGTCCAAGTATTATGATCCTTTGCTAAGTGTTTGGCATTGATATCTGAGCACTGTCTAGTTTTTCTGGTGTGAAGCTTGTAAAGGCTGGGGTTGGCAAGGTCCATTAGTCCTTTGGACTAATTGTTTACATATGTCTTTGATTTTCTATGCTTTTCTTTCCTCCAGACAGGAAGAGATGAATAGTTCTACCTTAGATGGCCACTCACAAGGTTTGAAGACCTCCAGTAGCTACTGGATATAGAACATTGCCTTCATAGACTATGTGATACCAATTGACCTTGATGTCCCCTGAGACTATGGTCCTGAGGACATCAAGACCCAGCGAATCATTCTCTCTAGGTGTTTGATTTTGGCTAAGAAGTTTTCACAAATTTGTCTCCAATATACATTACTACAATCCTTGGGTTTCTGAGGCAGTATCTCTATGGAAATAGATTGCCCGATCTTCCTTCTGAGGAATGGTTGGTGGGTTTGAATCGCCAGCCTTCTGGTTAGTAGTCAAAGTGCCTTAGGCACTATGCCACCAGAGCTCCCCATGAATATATTTGCAGCACATATAAATATATATGTAGAAATATCCTCTGGTCAACCCTAAATATGCTGATAGATGTAGTCCCATTGACCTTCCCACTTCTCTTCAGCTTATGTGTCTATCTATGTATCCAGTTATAGATTATTGTTGTTACTCTTACTGTGGGATTGAGTATATAACAATATTTACCTTTGTTGTCTTTAACTCTTGTGCTCCTCCTAGTGTTTTGTTTTGCCTTGACCCTCCTTACTGGATATTTTCTTTACCTTCCCTTAAGTTAATACTGTCTACACTCTACATAGTGATTCACCCTCCCTTCCTCTATCCCCTTGATAACCTTCAAAGAATGTTTCTTTTTGTGAGTAAACCTTTTATTGATGTTTGATAGAAGTAATCTCATACAATATTTTTCCTTATGTTATTGACCAATTTCATTCAGCACAATGTCCTCCAGATTCATCCAGTTTATGAAGTGCTTTGCAAATTTGTTGTTATTCTTTAACATTGTGTAGCACTTCATTGTGTATATGTACCATTGTTTGTTTATCCATTCTTCCATTAATGGGCACTTAAGTTATTTCCATCTTTTTGCTATTGTAAGTAATGCTGAATGAACATGGGTGCACATATATCTGTTTGTGCAAAGGCTCTCATTTCTCTAGGATATATACCTAGTAGTGGGATTGCTGGATCATATGGTTCAAACCCACCAGCCACTCCTTGGAAGGAAGAGGGGGCAATTTTCTTCCGTAGTGATACTGCCTCGGAAACCCAAGGAGGGGTCACTATGAGTCAGATTCGACTCAATGGCAGTGATGGTCTATCAATTAAAAAAAAAAAAACAAACCAAACTCACTGTTGTCTAGTTGGATCCGATTCATAGCGACCCCTCCTTGGGTTTCCAAGGCAGTATCACTATGGAAGTAGATTGCCCAATTTTCCTTCCGAGGAGTGGCTGGTGGGTTTGAACCACCAGCCGTCTGGTTAGCAGTCAATGCCCTAGGCACTATGCCACCAGAGCTCCTTAGTATATCTATATCCCCCTTTTTAAAGAAGCACCATACCATTTTCCACAGTGGTTTTGGCATTTTAAGTCTCAACAGCACTATGTGAGGGTTCCATAACCTTGCCAGCATTTGTTAGTTTCTGTTTCTTTTTTTTTATATTTGCTATTAATGCTGGGGTGGGATGATAATCTTATTGTTGTTTGTACCTATCTAATGGATAATGGTTGTGAGCATTTCTTCTTATGTTTTTTGGGAACCTATTCATGTCCTCTGCCCATTTTTTAAATTGGATTGTTGGTCTTTTCATTGTTGAGGTGTTTGAGTTTTCTATAAATCATAGAGATTAGTTTCTTATTCAATAAGTCATTGCTATTTTTTGTCCAGTCTGTACCTTCTCTTTTTACTCTTTTGGTGAAGTCTTTTAATGCACATAAATGTTCCATTATTAGGAGGTTCCAGTTTAGTTTTTCTTGTGTTATTTGTGTGTTCTTAGTTATGTCTGATAGTGCATTTCTGCCATATATAAGGACCACTATTTTTGGCCCTATTTTTTTTTATAATCTTTATAGTTTTAGGTTTTACATATAGATCTTTGATTCATCTTGAGTTAGTTTTTTTATATAGTGACAGATATGAATCCTATTTTATTTTTCTTCAAATGGATATCCAGTTTCACCAGCATCATTTGTAAAGAGACTATCTCTTCCCCATTTAATGGTTTCAGTCCCTTGTTAAACATCAGCTGTCCATAGGTGGATAGGTTTACTTTTGGGTTCTCAATTCTGTTCCTTTCATCTATGTGTCTGTCATCGTATCAATATTTGGCTGTTTTGACAACTGTGGCTCTATATTAGGTTTTGAGATGAAGTGTGTGAGGCCTCCAACTTAGTACTTCTTCTTTAGAAGTGCTTTGCTTATCTTTTCCATATAAAATTGGAAATCACTTTTTCCACACTTTTAAGTAATGATGATAAAATCTGGGTAAGAATTGCACAGTATCTATAGATTGTTTTGGGTAGTATTGACATTTTCATAATGTTAAGTCTTCCAAACCATGAGCATGGTATGTTGTTGTTGTTGTTGTTAGGTGCCAGCGAGTTGTCTCCGACTCATAGAAACCCTACGCACAATGGAATGAAACACCACCCAGTCCTGTGCCAGATCCATGATCCCTGCTACATTTAAGCCAATTGCCACAGCCACTGTGTCAATCCATCTCACTGAGGGCCTTCCCCTCTTTCATTGACCCTCCATCATATCAAGCATGACATCCTTCTCCAGGGAATGGTCCCTTCTGATAACATGACCAAAGTAGGTGAGCCGAAGTCTGGCCATTCTTGCTTCCTTGGAGCATTCCTTGCTTCCAAGGAATTCCAGCATTCCTTCCTCTAGGACACATGTTAGTTCTTTTAGCAGTCCATGGTACTTTCAGCATTTTTTGCCAGCACCACAACTCAAAAGCATCAATTCTTCTTCCGTCTTCCTTATTCATTGTCCACCTCTCAATGCATATGAGGCAATTGAAAATATCATGGCTTGTGTCAGGCACATGTTAGACCTTTAGGAGACATCTTTGCTCCTCAGCACTTGAAAGAGGTCCTTTGTAGCTGACTTGCCCAGTCCTATACACCATCTGCTGTCCTGACACTGCTGCTTCCATTCAGAAGCTCTGTGAAGTCTTTGACAACTTCAATCTTTTCTCCATTTATTATGATGCTGCTTATAGATCCAGTTGTGAGGATTTTTGTTCTCTTTATATTGAGATGTAATCCATATTGCAGACTGTATTCTTCAACCTTCATCAGTAAGTGCTTCAAGGCATCAGTAAGTACCTCACTTTCAGCAATCAAAGTTGTGTCATCAGCGTATTGCAGGTTGTTAATGATTCTTCCTCCAATCTTGATGCCACGTTCTCCTTCATATACTCCAGCTTCTCTATTTGCTCAGCATGATAGATTGAATAATTATGGTGGAGGGATAGCACCCTGACACACTCTCTTCTTGATTTTAAATCAGACATTGTCCCCTTGTTCTGTTTGAACAGCAGCCTCCTGGTTTATGTACAGGGTCCTTGTGAGTACAATTAAATGTGCTGGAATTCCCATTCTTCTCAATGTTATCCACAATTTTTATGATCCACACAATCAAATGCTTTTGCATAGTCAAAAAACACAAGCAAACATATTTCTGGTATTTTTTTGCTTTGAGCCAAGATCCATCTGACATCAGCAATGATATTCCTTGTTCTACATCCTCTTCTGAATCCCGCTTGCACATCTGGAAGTTCTCTGTCAATATACTGCTGAAACATTTTTTTTTTTTTATTACCTTCAGTAAGATTTTACTTGCTTGCGGAATTAATGATATTGTTCAATAATTTCCATATTCTGTGGGATCACCTTTCTTTGGAATGGG
>NW_006921639.1:1267973-1271069 GCF_000298275.1 Orycteropus afer afer | reverse complement strand
GCTCTTTTATCTTGTCATTTCTTCCATTTGCTTTAGCTACTTTCCATTCAAAAGGAAGTTTCAGAGTCACTTCTGACATCCATTTTGGTCTTTTCTTCTATTCTTGTCTTTTTAACGACCTCTTGATTTCTTCATGGATGATGTTCTTAATTTCATCCCACAGTTCCTCTGGTTTTGAATCATTGCTGTTCAATGTAACAATTTTTTTCTTCAGGTGGTCTCTAAATTCAGGAGGGATATAATCAAGGTCATATTTTGGCTCTCATGGACTTTTTTTAATTGTCTTCAACTTCAAGTTGAACTTGCATATGAATAGTTGATGGTCTGTTCCATAAGCAGCTCCTGACCTGGTTTTGGCTGAAGATATTGAGCTTTTCCATTGCCTCTTGCCACAGATGTAGTCAATCTGATTCCTGTGTATTCCATCTGGTAAACTCCACATGTATAGCCGCTGTTTGTGTTGTTGAAAAAATGTATTTGCAATGAATAAGTTGTTGGTCTTGCAAAATTCTATCATGCAATCTTCAGCATTATTTCTGCCACCAAGGCCAAATTTTCCAACCAATGTTGATTCTTCTTTGTTTCCAACTTTTGCATTCCAGTCCCCAGTGATAATTAACAGATCTTGATTGCATGTTCGGTCAATTTCAGACTGCAGAAGTTGATAAAAATCTTCAGTGTCCTCATCTTTGGCTTTGGTGGTTGGTGTATAAATTTGAGTAGTAGTCATATTAACTGGTCTTCCTTGTAGGTGTATGGTTGATATCCTATCGTTGACTGCATTATTCTTCAAGATAGATCTTGAAACATCCTTTGTGATGTTGAATGCCACACCATTCCACTTCAAATTGTCATTCGTGGCATAGTAAATCATATGGTTGTCTGATTCAAAATGGCCAAAACCAGTCCATTTTAGTTCACTAATACCTAGGATATCAATCTTTAAGTGTGCCATTTCATTTTTGACAACTTCCAATTTTCCTAGATTCATACTTCATACATTCCATGTTCTTATTATTAAGGGATGTTTGCAGCTGTTTCTCCTCAATTTGAGTCATGTCATGTCAGCAAATGGAGGTCTCGAAAACTTTACTTTACCCATATCAGTAAGGTTGGTTCTGCTCTGATGATGCAACACTTTCCCAGTAGTATTTTGAGACCCTTCTGAACTAAGGGGCTCATCCTCCTGCACTGTATTAGATAATGTTTCTGGACTGTTCACAAAGTTATGCAGTAATGTATTAGACAGTGTTTCCTCTGGCCAATAAGGTTCTCCCTGGCCAATTCTTTGAAAAGTGGATGGCCTCTTCCTTCTTCCTAGTCCGTCTCAGTCTGTAAACTGCAATGAAACCTGTGCACCATGTGCAAGCCTGCTGGCACTTGAAATACTGGTGGTATAGCTTCAAGGCTTACAGCAACATGCAAGCCACCACAGTACAACAAACTGACAGGTTTGTCTCCCTTAGTTGTTCAAAAGCTCTCTGCCCTGCCCTTACTTGGCTCCCTGCCTGCTGCTCTGCTCTGATGTCCCTGAGAGTATGGTATGTTCTTCCATTTGTGTAGGTCTCTTTTGGTTTCTTGTAGTAGTGTTTTGCAGTTTCCTTTGTATAGGTCTTTTGTGTCTCTGGTTAGATTTATTCTTAAGTACTTCATCTTTTGGGTGGTTACTAAACTGTATTGTTTCCCTGATTTCCTTTTAAGAGATCTCTTTATTAGTATAGAGGAATACAACTGATTTTTTATGATTTTTGTGTGCTGATTTTATACCCTGCCACTTTACTAAATCTTTCTATTGGTTCCAGTAGTTTTCTTGTTGAGTCTCTAGGATTTTCTATGTATGGAATGTTATCATGTTCAAATAGAGATAGTTCTACTTTTTTTTTGCCAATTTGGAGGACTTTTATTTTCCTATTTTGCCTTATTGCTTTGGCTAGGACTTCCAATACAATATTGAATAGGAGTGGTGATAAAGGGCATCCTTGCCTGGTTCCTGTTCACAAGGGAAATTTTCAGTATCTCTTCATTGAGAGTAATGTTGGCCATTGATTTTATGTATATGCCTTTGATTAAATTGTGGACTTTCCCTTTTAGCCCTGTTTTTAACATTTTTATCAAAAGGGTGTTAGATTATGTAAAATGACTTTTCTGTATTGATTGATTGATGTGTTTTTTTCCCTTGTTTATTTATGTGGTGAATTATGCTGATTGTTTCTCTAATGTTGAACCAAACTTGTGTACATGATATGAATCCCACTTGGTCATCATATTGTTTTTTGCATATATTTTGGAGCTGAGTTGGCTAGGATTTTGTTCAGAATTTTTGTATTTATGTTCATGAAGGATATTGTTCTATAATTGTTTTGGTTTGTTTTTAGTAGTATCTTTCCCTGGTTTTGGTATCGAGGTTATGCTTGCTTCATAGAATGAATTCAGGATTATTCTAACCTTTCTACATTCTGAGACTGTTCAAGTGGAATTGGTGTCAGCTCTTCTCTGAATATTTGGTCAAATTCACCAGTGAAGCTGCTGCCTGAGCCAGGAATTTTTTTTTTTTTTTTTTTTTGGGGGGGGCGGGTAGTGATATTTTGTTGACCTATTCAGTTTTTATTTTTGTGATAGATCTGTTCAAATTTTCTGCCTCATATTGTATTAGTTTAGGTAGGTTGTGCATTTGTAGAAATTTGTCCATTCTTCTGGGTTTTCAAATTTGTTGGAGTACAATTCTTTATAGTTTTCTGATATTATCTTTTTTTATTTCAGTTGGTTCTGACCAACGATTATTACATTGCCTATTTCATTTCTTATTCATGTCATTGGCATCTTCTCCTTTTTTTCTTTTGTTGAATTTGCCCGTGGTTTGTTGATTTTATTAATTCTTTCAAAAAGCCAACTTCTAGTCTCATATTTTTCTTTTTTTTTTTACTTAATTTTGTGTGTGTGTGTGTGTGATTTGGGTGAAGATTTACAGAGTAAATTCACTTTCCATACAGCAGTTCACATATACTTTGTCTCATGACATTGACCACAGTTTACTACAATGCAACAGCTCCCCTCCCACTTCCTCCCCATAGTTACCTCTTCCCAGTGTCCATCCCT
>NW_006921639.1:1241061-1263571 GCF_000298275.1 Orycteropus afer afer | reverse complement strand
TATAATGAAATGTGCAAAGACCTGGAGTCTGAAAACCAAAAAGGAAGAACACGCTCAGCATTTCTCAAACTGAAAGAACTGAAGAAAAAATTTAAGCCTCAAGTTGCAATATTGAGAGATTCTATGGACAAAATAGGAATGGGGTTAGTCATGAGAAAAAAAAGGGGGAAAAGAAAAAAAAAAAAACTTAAATTGGGGGGGCAGGCAGAATTTCAACCAGGCACAGGGAAAAGAAAAAATGCTGAAAACTAGGACCTGGTAGGGGAAGATTAGAATAATAATAAAAAGGACAAAAGTATTAATAATATTATTTGGTTTGAAACAGACAAATACAAGCAAACTAATTACCAGGAAAAAGAAAGCGAAAAAGAAAAAAAAAAATCGGTGGATGACTGGGTAGGGCACCCAGGCTCTGTCTTAGCACACAGACTATGATGGAGTTCCTCTGGGCCCAGAAGGTAGGTGGGAGTGGGGATGGCCACACCTCCATTCACCAAGCGGGTATAGGGTGTAGTAACAAGAAGAGTGTCATACCTTTTCAGTGTTGCAGGCCCCGGGTGTCCTTGGGGTTGCACCACTTGGGAATCTCTAAGCCGTCTGTACCATCAGGGTTGCTTAGGTCACTGCCAGACTGCAGCTCCGTATGTCTCCTTTTTTGGTATTTTCACACCAATTCTTCTACTAGTTAGGGTTTAGTCCACTTCTGTATCCTTCCCTTCAAGGCAGAGGGGTCCAAGATTATCTGCTGTGTCTGTGTTAATTGTTTTCCCTTTTCTTTGTTGAAGAGGGTCTGTGCAGTCCTTCTGCCTAGTCTGCCTTCTTGCCGGAACCCTAGTCTTGTATTTTTCTATTGATTTTCTATGCTGTTTTATTTATTTCTACTCAACTTTTTATTATTTCCTTTCTTCTGATAACTGTAGGCCTTTTTTTCTTTTTCTTTTCCTTTTTTTTTTTTTGCTGTTCATTTTCTAGTTGTTGAAGATTTTAGTACAGTACTGATTTGATTCTTCTTTTTCAATGAGTGTGTTTATTGCTATAAATTGTCTTTTGAGCTCTTCTTTTGTGGCATTCCAAATGTTTTGGTATGTGGTGTTTTTGTTCTCCTGTGATATGAGGAGTTATTATTATTATTCCTTCTATTAACTAGTAGTTTTCAAGCAAGGTGTTACTCAGTTTCCATGTATTTGATTTTTTTTCCCTTGATCTTCTTATTGTTGATTTTTAATTTTATAGCATTACAACTCAAACCTTGAATTTATTCTTCAGTTCTTTCAATTTCAGAAATTTCTAGTGAATTCTTCCCTTTTGATTTTCTAATTGCAGGTCTTTGCACATTTTCTTATAATACTTTACTTTGTCTTCTTGAGCTGCCCTTTGAAATCTTCTGTTCAGCTCCTTTACTTTTTCATTTCTTCCATTCACTATCTGTTCAAGAGTGTGGTGCAATGAATTACTTAATATGGCTCTTCTAGCCATGGTCTTTTTGACTCCCACCAGATGACTGTGTGGGACTATGCAAATGTGAGGTGTTGTGGCCCACCAATATAAATGGCCAGCTTGTTAATAATGTAGAGAAGGTACAATGCACTTTTGTGGGTGTGGGACCATGGAAATAAGATGTATGGTACCTGTAGTAGTTAAGGTTGTGTGTCACTTGGCTGGGCTTGGTTTTGAGTGGCTGGGCAGCTGGATGTAGTTATTCTACATGGTGAGATGGGTAATTAACTCCATGATGGAATCTACTGGAGCAGCTGAGTAGCTCCTTTAGGGATGTGGTCTGTTTCCAGTATATAGGAAACAACCTTGAGGAAGGTATCCAGCTTTTTTGCACTCTTGAGGCTTGCATGTAGCCAAGTCATTGTTCAGCAGTCTGCCATGCCCTGCCAATCTTGGGACTTTTTCTGGACTTGAGTTAGTGACCTGCCATGTTGTTTGGTAATATTGGGACTGTACCTTTTTACCTGTTGACCTTGGGTTTGTCAGCTTCAGCAGCCAGCAGTTGCTGAGTAAAGGAAAGACTCCAGATTCATTGGGCTGGAAGCAGGAGGGAGAGCTGAAGCTTAAGATTGAAGGGCTTTCACCCAGGCCCTAGAGTCTGGCACTTTGAATTTGGACTTCAAATCTCCAAAATTGTAAGAGGATAAACTCCTGTTTATTAAAGCCACCCCATTTGTGGTCTATTCCAGTCAGAGTGGCACTTGGTAACCAAAACAGTACCCTAATGTGGGGATTGGTAAGTTTTGCCATCTTGTTACACTTAAAGTAAGCCACCTAAAAGTGGAAAGGGGAATCTCATTGCCATCAAGACAAAAGAGCCAAGTGTCCTATACTGAAATTGTAGAGTTATGGCAGAGAGACAGTAGGCAGATGGAAAAGAGATAGCAGCAGCAGTTACAATAAAATCAAGAGACCAGCATGAGACAAAGAGGTGGGATTCCTGGCACACTGAGTGAGAAAGCTAAGTACCTCTGGGCAGGAGGCTTCCTGGTAGAGTGGGGAGCCCCTCTGGACCCCTATTCAGCAAAACTAAAAGAGTTTTGTCACATTGGCCCAGGCTGGGCAAAAGCCAAGGCCAGAGAGAAGTTTGCCTGTTGAATAGCTGAGAAGAAGTTGTCCTGCTTGAAAAATTGTATCCTGAGTGTTCTTGAACAAAAATCATAACCTGTTATTTCCTTAAGAAACCCCATAATTGTATTATCTATGAGTTCTGTAGTGCCTAAGACATTTGACTGCTAACCAGAAGGCTGGCAGTTCAAACCTACCAGCCACTCCTCAGAAGGAAGATTGGGCAATCTACTTCTGTAGTGATATCACCTTGGAAACCCAAGGAGGGGTCACTATGAGTCAGATCCGACTTAATGGCAGTGACTTTGGTTTGTTTTTTATGAGTTCTCTGGGCCCATTGCAATGAATTAATGAATTCATCAGAGAAGTAGAGTGCCGTGGGAGGGCTGGTTGGTGTCAGAATTTGTAAAAAGGTTGGAGGGTGGCAGGAGATCTAACCTCATAGGAATCAGCCTTGAGCTGATGCTGCTGATGGTGATTCTGTCTCCCCCTCATGAAATTACAGGAGGTCAGAAGCCACTACCCCCATGCCCATTTTGCAAAGAGCAAGTTTCAGAATCTTTTATGATATCCATTTTGGTTATCCCTTTCTTTCCTATCTTTTTAATGGTCTTTTGCTTTCCTCATGTACGATGCCCCTGATGTCATCTCGCAACTCATCTCTGGTCTTCAGTCATTAGTGTTTACTTCTTCAGATGGTGTCTAAATTCAGGTGGGATATAATCATTGTTATATTTTGTCTCCCATAGACTTGTTTTAATTTTCTTCAGCTTCAACTTAAACTTGCTCATGAGCAATTGCTGATCTATTCCACAGTTGGCACCTAGCCTTGTTCTGATTGATGAGATTGAGCTTCTCCATTGCCTCTTTCCACTGATATAGTCAATTTTATACCTGTGTATTCCATCTGGCATGGTCCATTTATATAGCCACTGTTTATGTTGTTGGAAAATAATATTTGCAATGAATAAGTTACTGGTCTTGCAAAATTCTGTCATGTGTCATTTCTATTATCAAGGCCATATTTTCCAACTACCATGGCTTCTTCTTTGTTTCCAACTTTCACATCCTAATCATCAATAATTATCAATATATCTTGATCACATGTTTGGTCAATATCAGACTACAGAAATTGGTAAAAATCTTGAATTTTTTCATCTTTGGTTTTAGTGATTGCTGCATAAATTTGAATAATAGTATTACTACCTGGTATTCCTTGTAGGCATATGGACATTATTCTATCATGACAGCATTGTATTACAGGATAGATCTTAAAATATTCTTGGTGATGAATGTGACTCCATTCCTCTTCAGTTTGTCATTCCTGCCAAAGCAGACCATATGGTGACCATCTGTCAGTTTATTGTATTTTAGTGCCTTGAGTGTTGCTGTGATGCTGGAAAGTATGTTGCTAGTATTTCAAATACCAGCAGGGTCACCCATAGCATATAGGTTTCAGTGGAGCTTCCAAACTAAAACAGATTAGGAAGAAGGAGGTGACTGGGTCTACTCCTGGGAAAAAAAAAAAAAAAAAGAACCCACTAAAAATCTTGTAAATATCAAGGAAACATTGTCTGATATAATGCCAGAAGATGAGCCCCTCCGGTTGAAAGGCACTCAGAATATGACTGAGGAAGAGCGGCCTCCTCAAAGTAGAGTCAAAATTAATGATGTGGGTGGAGTAGATCTGTCAGGACCTTTACTTGCTGATGTGGTATGACTCGAAATGAGAAGAAACAGCTGTGGTTATCAATTAAGAACTGAAACATGGAATGTACAAAGGCTGACTCTAGGGAAATTAGTTGTCAAAAATGAATCTATATCCTAGAAATTATTGAGCCGAAATGGACTGGTATTGGCCATTTTGAAATGGTTGATCATATGGTCTACCTTGCTGGGAATGAACAACTCTACACACATAAATTTGACAATTTACATTAAATGAATTAATTCCTTGAAAAATACTATCTTAGTCATCTAGGCTTTTGGAGCTTCTGTCTGCACTAGGCATATTTGGCACTCCTTTGCTTGTGGAGAGATCATCACTGTGTCTGTCTGTGACTGCTTTCTCTTTTTATAAGACACCACTTAGGAGAGAATAGGTTTATGATTAACCCTACTTCAGTATGGCCTCATCAACATAACAAAAGAAACATCCTATTTCCAAACAGGTACACAGGTTAGAATATCAGCATATCTTTTGAGGGGGTCATAGTTCACTGTATAAAAAGCAAACTATCACATCTCATGCAATATGGTTTTAATGATTTATATTGTAATATAAATGCAATTATTATAATTAATATAATTTATAATATTAATCATTATATATTATAATATTAAATATTTAACTAAAAATATCATCCCACAAGGAAATCTCCAAGCCCAGATTTGCTAGAGAATTCTGTAGAACATTTAAAGAAAAATCAACACCAATTCTACACAATCTGTTCCAGAAAATAGAAGCGAAGGGAACACTTCCTAGTTTGTTTGTTTTTTTCAATTGTGCTTGGGGTTCAAGTTTACAAAGCATATTTGTTTTACATTCAACAGTTCATTCACATTTGATTTCATGGCCCGATTTCCATCCCCAACCATAAAAAACTCTCCTCTCCTCTCCTCCTGTGATTACCCCCTCCCTGTGCTCTTCTTATCTATGCATTCCTATCTGTCCAGTTTTCCCTCTATGTGAATAATGCCACACTGATGTCTCATTGCTAGTTGACCTAATGGGTGCATTTCCCAATTTGTTTTATAAAGCTAGAAATATACCGATACCAAAAGTAGAAAAAGTACCAAAATAAAAATGACAAATGTTTTCCATGATTATAGGTGCAAAATTGCTTTAAAAATATTATCAACTAGAATTCAGCAATACACAAAAAGAATGATACACTGTAACCAAGATGGAATTTTTTACTGGCAAATATTCAAGAACAGTTCAATATTCAAAAATCAATCAATGTAATCCACCATATTAACAGAATAAAGGAAATTGATATGATTATATCAATCAATAAATAAAAGCATTTGACGAAAGCCATCATCCACTCATAAAATTACTCAGAAATATAGGAATAGAGGGGAACTTCCTCAACATCTACAAAGAATACCTACAACTAATATGATAATTAATCATGAATGACAATGTTTCCCCTCCAATACTGGGGGAAAAAAATCAAGGATGTCTGCTCTAACTGCTTTTATTCAACACAATGCTAGAAGTTCTAGCTAGTGTAGTATAGTAAGTCAAGCTGTTATGTATCAATATGTGTCCCATAAAGAGATATGTTGCAGTTCTAACCCCTGTAAGTGTAAATGTGAGCCTATTGAGAAATAGAATGTTTGTTATGTTAATGAAGTCATGTAAGTGTTGGGTGGGTCCTAAACCTTATCCTTGCTGAATGATTTCTTGTAAAAGGAGTAGAATAGACACAGAGTGGAAAATATATGGGGATGTTTTTACAAGACAAAGAATGCCAAGAAATGCCAGGGCTCTAAAAACTGAAAGAGACAAAGTTCTTCCTCTGGAGCCAACAGAAAGAGAGAGAGAGAGAGAAATAGCCCAGCCAATGCCTAATTTTCGATTGCTAGCCTCCAAAATGACAAATACCTGTTGTTTAAAGTCATCCACTTATGGTATTTTTGTTATGACTAGACTAGGTAATTCAGGCAGAATTTGGTACTGGGAGTGTAATATGTGGAAAAAAGGCTTTGGAATTTGGTAATGGATAGAGGCTAGGAGAGTTTTGAGTTTCTTGGTAGTAAGAGTCTAAGATTGCCTTGAAGAACTATTGGTAGAATTATGAATATTAAGGAAAACCTGATGAGAGCTCAGAAAGAATTGAGAACTGTGGAAAAAGTTTCTGTCATCATGAACAGAATGTTGCTAGCAATGTGAACATTAAATGTTCTTCTTGTGAGATTTAAAAGTAATTGATGACCGTGTTATTGGAGGAAAGATGATTCTTATTATAACGTGGTAAAGAAGTTGTCCCAGATATGTTCTTGTGTTTTGCGGAAAGCAGAACTTGTAACTTATGAGCTTAGATATTTAGCTGAGGAGATTTATAAACAGAATTTTGAAGACATGGCATGGTATTTCATTACTGCTTATAGTAAAATGTGAAAGGAAAAAGATAGCTTGAAAAATGAATGGTTAAGTAAAAAGAAACTAGAATTTGAAGGTTTGGAAATTTTAATTGTAAAAATTAAGGTAACTTGCTTTGGAGGGGACAACAAAGTTTGACTGCACAACCATTTGCTAGGGAGATTGGGTGTGTGACCTACAGGTCCAATCAACTGTATGAGCAGAAGTGCTGTCAGCTTCAAAAGAAAGAGAAGCCAAACCTGGAAGGAACCAAGATGTCCTTCATTAGGACAAACACACTGTGATACATCCATAACACAATACTCTCAGCAATAAAAAAAAAAAAAAAAAAAAGGAATGAGATATCAAGCTGCATAAAAATCATGGATACATTTTAAAAATGACAGTTGCTAAGTGAAAGAAGTCAGTCTGAAAATGCTACCTACTGTATGATTTCATTTATATGATATTCTGGAAAACACAAAATAATAGAGAGAGCAAAATATCAGTAACCACTGTATTGGCAGGGGAGGGAAGAGTTGAATATGTGAAGCAAAGATATTTTATGGTAGTGAAACTATTCCATACCATACTGTAATGGTGAATACCTGACAGTGTACATTTGTCAAAACCTATAGAACTTTATAGCACAAAGAGTGAACTTTAGTTCAATCTTAAAAATCAACTACTTGTTTGGAGGATCCCAGGGTGGAGTGCAAACTTGACAGAACAATATCACATTTTCAGACAAACAACGTGAGGATTATATTTTTTATTTGCCAACTGTGTTCTCCCCCTCCACACACATACACACACTTTCCAGAAGATATTTTTATAAGTGTGCTATTTTTTCTTTTTACATGTTGTTGTAAAAATATTCGTATAGTGTGGTTTTGAAAATTCCTTGTGGGGGTAAGGGAGGGTGTGGTTGGCAAAAAAAAAGGGGGTATAATCTGCCTATTATTAGTCTAAAAATATGGCAATTATATTATAATATATGATAACTTTATAGAAGGTGATGGGGGAAAAGATATAGACCTAAATAACTTTTGAAATGACTGTAGACTGTAAGACTAAAGGCAAAAGATACTCTGCAGAAGTCCTATACTCTATTTGGTAAAGTTGTTTCCAATGAGAGTACACATTATCAATTCTGAAGTCACTCTACATGTATATTGGGGTTGTCCCCATAAATAAATGAATGTAGAAGGGAGGAGCCAAAATTCTCACTCTCAGAATGGGAGGTACAGATAACAAAAGGGAAGTCTAGTATGATTGGCCTAAGACATTTGACTGCTAACCAGAAGTCTGGTGGTTCAAATCCACCAGCCACTCCTCAGAAGGAAGATTGGGCAATCTACTTCTGTAGTGATCGTCTTGGAAACCCAAGGAGGTGTCACAATGAGTTGTATCTGACTCCACGGCAGTAAGTTTGGTTTTTGAGAGATTTGAGATTGAAACACAGTATGAACTCATGTTTTGCTAAACAAATATAGATGGACACATATAGAAATATTTATAGATATGTGTATATCTATATCTAACTAACACAGGCTAGTATACACACATGCCTTACCTTGCTCTATCAGCTGAGAGGGCCTAGAAACAAAGACATCCTAATGTTAATAAGCACACCACCACCCATATCTTGGTTTCTAATACTCTTCTTCAATAAAGGGAACCACAATTCCTTGGAGTAATGGCTGATTCTAGGACAGGGACAGAAAACTTACCAGACGAACCTGGTCCATCTTGTGGTACTAAAAGGTAAGGAAGTCCTCAAAACCAACAGACCACAAAATTTCATAAATGATGGAGGTATTTTAAGCAGACATACCATGTAAGATATCCCCCATCAAAGAGATGGAGCATAACTCCTAAACTGTGGGCTGTGCTTAAGGGTAGCTACTGAATGCCTTCCAAAGAGTACAGTGTGAAAATAGAGAAGAAAGAAGAATAAGTTGTCTTAGTTTACCCATACTGCTGTAACAAAAGATAGAATAGGTGGGCGGCTTTGAAAAACAGAAATTTATTGCCTCACAATTCTGGAGGCTAAAACTCCCTATAAGGGTCTCAACCATTTAGATTCCTTTTGTGAGACTCTCTCTGTTTCTATTGTCTGTGGAATATCCTTGACATTCTTTGGTTATCCTTGGCATCTGTATTCTCCCTCTGTGTGTCTCTGAGTCTATTCTGTTCTTTTTATAACTCATAAATAATTAGGCTTATGGCCCACCCTATTTAAGTATGAACTAATTAACATAATAAAGAAAACTGAATTTTCAAACAGGATCGCATTCATAGGTATAGAGACCAGGATTCTAATATATGTTTTTTTGGGGGTACAGTGTAATCCATAAAAGTAATGGATAAACCTGAAAAACAGTACTTTAGTCATATGATCCAGGTTAATATCAGCCTTGTCAATAGCATGTAACCCTGGTATGATGTGATGAGAATGACACTTTACCTCTGTGGTCCTCCTCCCCAAAACATTTATCCTAGTCTAATCATGATAAAAACATCAGACAAACCCAAACTGAGGTACATTCCAAAAACACCTGACCAGTACTCCCCCAAAAGTGTCATAAAAAAATAAAAAATAAAGGAAAAAACTATTCTGAGAAACTGTCACAATCAAAAACATCCTAAGGAGATATGGCAACTAAATGTCGTGTGGTATACTGAATAGAACTCTGGACAGAAAATGGGTATTAGGTAAAAACTAATGAAATCTCAATAAACTATGGACCTTAGTTGAAAATAGTATATCAATATTGGTTTTTCGGTTGTGACAAATGTACCATAAGATGGTGACAATAGGGAAAATGGTATAGGATATACAGGAACTCTTTGTACTGTATTTGTAGATTTCTTATAAATCTATGTCTGTTCTAAACTTTAAAAATTTATTTCTAAAAAAAAATGCTAAAAAAAAAGCACTACTGCTATTTTCTTAGATGCCTAAGCCAGAAATGAAGGAGGAAAGGTAACTAGCAAGACCCCTCCTTCTCATTCACCTCATTTTCCCACTCAATTTCAGATCTGTCATGTGGATTGAGTCTACCTCTACAACACCTTTCCCAAGATGTTACCTCCCAATTTCTGTTCATACTCCTTGGTGCAAGGCATCATCATCTTTCCCCTGCACTGGAGTAACAGATTCCTCTCAGATCTTCCTGCTTCCAATCTTGCCCCTCCTCTTTATCCTATCCAAATCCATCAAGCACATACTCTTCACGTCATAAATAATATGCCTAAAATGCAAATATGACCAAATTTCTGCATTAAAATTTAAAGTCAGTTGGTCTGCACTGACTTCAGGAAAGGTGATGCTCCTTGGCATAGCTGACAGGTTGGGCCTTCCAGATCTAGACAAAGATACCTACTTCTCCATCCATTGTCCATCTCCACACACACCCCACTTTGCACCTAAATCTCCAAGCACATAGTCGATCCCCTACCCTGCAAACTATTCAAGTATCAACAGGATTACTTCTGCTATCTCTATTTGCTTAGATTGCCCTTGCTTCCCTTATATCCCTCCTCTTGCTACTAATTGAAAGTTGATGTTTTGAACCCACTCAGAGGTGCTCCAGCAGAAAGGCAGTGATCTGCTTCCAAAAGAACACAGCACTGGTTTTGGTTCTCTCATGCTGCTGTAACAGAAATATCACAAGTGGATGGGTTTAACAAACAGAAATATATTCTCTTATAGTTTAGGAGGCTAGCGGTCTGAATTCAGAGTGCTGGCTCTTGGGGCTGGGTGAAGGCCCCTTGACCTTGGGCTTCAGCTCTGCCTCTTGTTCCAGGCCCACCAGAGCTGGAAGCTTTTCTGACTCAAGCAGCTGTGGGATGCTAAGGCTGATGAACCCAAGATCAACAAGTAAAATGGCACAGTCCCAAGAGTAGCAGACAGACTAGCAGGCCACTAGTTCAAGTCCAGAAACTGTCCCAAGGTTGGCAGGCAACATGGCAGGTCACTGTGATGAAGATTCAGCCAAATGTATCTTTCAGATGTGCCAAAAAGCTAGAGACCTTTCTCAAAACCACTCCTTACAGACTGGAAGCAAGCCACACCCCGAAGGCAGCTTCCACCATGGAGCTGATTACCAGTCTCATCATGGGGAATAACTACATCCAGCTGCCCATCCACACAAAACCACAGCCTGCGAAGTTGGCACACAACCTTAACTACCACATCATTGAAAACACTATGGAGTGCTGTTTTACTCAGCAACACATGGGCTTGCCGTGAATCAGAATAGACTTAATGGCTGATTTGGTAATCCTGATCAAGTTAACTTCATTAATTCTCATCTGTATTGTCTCATCTGTGTTTGGAGACCAAACACCCAATCCACACAACTGTCAAGAGGATTAAATGAGAGGATATGTGCAAAGTACTTAGCAAAGGGCTTGACATGTAGTAGGTGATAAACAAATGCTAGGCCCATTTCTTATGCATCTGAATAGTTATATAGAGTCAGAATAAAAAAAAAGATTTATGGTTGGTAATTAATTATTGGATATCATAATTCTCTAGAGCCCACAGAACATAAGATATGAACATCCATTCCTTCAACAGATTGGTATTGAGCTTCATGTATGCCAATGGTGGATTACACTGATGAAGGTCATATTTTTTCCTGAAAGATGCTTCATCTAAGAAAGCAAAGATGATGTCCTCTAGGCACAAAAGACAGCATCAACAATGATGGTGTGAATTACTAGAGGGTTGGGAGATAATATAACAGATAATATAACAGATGAGAGGTAGAAATGAAGTTGGATCCCAAAGTGTGTTGGATACCAAGCTAAAGCTGTCATCTTGTATTCTGCAGTTGCTGGAAAGCATAGAGGACCATGAACTAGCAGTGACAACTGCTTGAGTGATTCACTTCCCTCTTTACTATTTAAATATGCTCTTAGTTCTTAAAATGTCAGTTGATACATTAGTCAAGGTTGACAATGAAAGAGTCTGTGGTAGATTTTTCTGTCCTGACCCCCTACAGTTATCTATGAGGGAGAGAGCTTGGCAGCTCCCACTATCGGGCACGCAGTAGGTGTTAATGAATGTCTACTAAAAGGAACAGAATTCTCAGCAGCAACTAACAATAATATATAGTCCTTAAATTAATTTCATATTTTCATAATATTTTTAAACTATTTCATAAATGTAATAAGTAAAAACAGTAAAATTTAAAACAGCATGGAAAAAATTTGCAAAATAAAATGAACAACATTTAGATATATTGAGCAAAACTATTGTGAAGCCCTCTGGAATAATGTTTGAAGCACTAGTAGAAATACATTTTAGATGCTTAGTGAAAAATATTTACCTTTAATGAATCTTAGGTGAGCTGCAAACTATTCATATTCAGCCGTTTAAATTGTGATTATTGAGCTAAGTCTTGATTACATGCACAGAACTGGAACTACTCAATGGATGATGCCACATTGCTGGATTTTCCCTTCCTCCTCACTATCTGAATATCTCGTTAATGAAAGGATACTTCTCTGTTTGCATAGCTGCTAGGGGGTGGCATGTGAAATTTTTAAACATACTGCAAAGAATCCAAGCATCTGACTTCTATTCTCTGCTCACAGCTAAGAGCAAGTGCTAGAAATCATTGGAAACTTGAAGGTTTGTTAACAGGGGTTTATTTTGGCACTCAATTGCAATTAAAGGCAGTGAGTTACCTTTTTAAAGCAAGGGCACTTTTAAAGAGTGTGTCAGCAATGAACAATATTCATCACTAATGTTACACGTGGCTTTCACCCTCAAATAATGCTTTTATTCCTTGGAAGGAAAAGGAACTTTCCTATCATGATAATTGAATCCAAGCATCTGTCACCCACAAAGGCCTGGTTTTTGAGGTTAGCTAATGGGTGTCTGGTTTATGGAGCACTCAGAACCATACTCATTCATAACAAATTTACACCCACATCCACACACATGTGCATGCACAGACACATGTATATACCCTAAAGCTTCACTCCAGAAAAGAATATTTTTTCATTATAATTTACTTGAACAAAATGAAAAAAGCAATGAAGAAAGAAATACAGCAATAACAATAAGGACTTTGGGACAGGAGTCTTCAGTTCTAATCACATCTGTCTTTTTCTAATTGCCTTACCTTTGACACGGAGCACAACTTCTGCATCTAGCTTCAGCATCTGTGAAAAATGTGAATGATAAAAACTACTTCCACCATTTAACAAGTTATAACCCATCCAGAAACCTTAATTTTCATGCATTTGTGACTTTGCATGTGAGGGTCCCTCTGCTTGTTGTCTTAATCCCTGATATCTTGTCATCCCTAGACTCTGTCTATATGCCCTCTTCCCTGGATCCCCCAGGTAGAGAGTTACCAGCTCATTATCAGTCATTCCAGGAATCTTGTAACTAGTTCTATTATAGTTGCCTTTGCATTCTACGGCAACCACTTACTTATATGACACTTTCCCCACCCAGACTATTGACTCATAGAGAACAGAACAAAGTCTTATTTTTCTCCATTTCCCTGGTGAGAAGCAAAGGAATAGCACAATGGAGATACTAAGAAAAGGCTGAAGGAAAGAACGAATGACTGAGTGAGTGATTATTTGAATGAATGAATACCTTTGTGGCAGCATCATATAACGGAGACTGTGTTTAGGCCCCATCTCTGCCCCTCCAGTCCACTTTCCTCAATTTGAAGAGAGTAGATGCTGAACCTCAGTTCTCCTGACACAACACTCTTGTGCCAATCCCTTCAGAGTACAGTCCTGACTTCTCAAGGCAAGCTTGCTTCTTCATGATCAAGTTCCTACATCCTTTGCTAGTTTCCTCTCCTCCCATGCCACCTACTATGTTCCAGGACACACAGCCACATTTCCTGACACTCATGCCCTTTCATGCTTCTAGGCTTATCCCTATCTTCTATGTCCCCACCCACCTTCATCCCCTTTCTAATTCTGTGCGCCAAGAATTAGTATGGTGACACTACCTCCAGGAACTATTCCTGGATCCCCAGGACACCATGCTTGTCTCTAACAGGACGGTCTGTTTGAAAGTCTTTGTGTTTCTTGAGGGCAGAAGCTGGTCCTGTTCACCATTGTGCCCCCAGTATCTGATACCCTGTGTAGCTCAGAATGGCTACTCAGTAAATGTTCCTGCATGAATGAAGGCAGAATAAAGAAGAAACAGTGTTATCAATGAAGAGTCAGGTCTACAGGCCAACTATGTAGCATGTAAACATGTGACGTGTTATTGGCACACTGAACTGGTAACTTGAGGATATATACAGAGAGAAGAGAGAGAGAGAGAAGAGAGACCCTGGGTGGTACAAATAGTTAACATATTTGACTGTTAACTGAAAATTTGGAGGTTCAAGTCTGCCAAGGATTTTAGAAGAAAGATCTGACAATCTACTTATGAAAAATCAGGCACTGAAAACCCTATGAAGTACAGTTCTACTCTGACATGCATGGAGTGTGGGTACTATGAGTCAGAATTGACTCAACATCAACTGGGGTAATATACATATACATATATGCATGCTCTGGTGGTATAGTGGTTAAGACATTTGGCTGCTAACCAGAAGGTCTGCAGTTCGAACCCACCAGCTGCTCCATGGAAGAAAGGTAGGGAGTCTGCTTCCATAAAGATTTACAGCCTCAGAAACCCAATGGGGTCACTATGAGTTGGAATCAACTTGATGGCAGTAAGTTTAGTTTGATTTTATATATATAAATATATGTACATGCACATATATATATATACACATTTATACATACATGTTGTTATTGTTAGGTGCCATTAAGTCTATTCTGATTCATGGTGACAGAATGAAACATTGCACAGTCACGCACCATCCTCACAATTGCCTTTTTGTTGCTATCACTGTGTCATTCCATCTTGTTAAGTATCTTCCTTTATTTTGCCAAACCTCTACTTATAAGTATGATGTTATTCTCTGGGGACTAGTTCCTTCTGATAACATGTTCAAAGTATGTGAGACAAAGTCTCACCTTCTTCTCTTCTAAGAAGCATTCAAGCTGTACTTCATCCAAGACAGATTTGTTCATTCTTCTGGCGGTTCATGTTATATTCAATATTCTTCACCAACACCGTAATTCAAATACATCAATTCTTCTTCAATTCCTTATTCGTTGTCCAGCTTTCATGTGCACATGAGGTGATTGACAATACCATGCCTTCTGTCAGGGAAACCTTAATCCTTGAAGTGACATCTTGGTTTTATAATACTTTAAAGAGGTCTTTTGTAGCAGATTTGCCCAATGCAATACATTTTCATGGATGTTGATTGTGGATCCAAGTAAAATGAAATCATGAAAAGTTCAATATTTTCTCCATTTATCATGATATTGCTTATTGGTGCAGTTGTGAGAACTTTGGTTTTCTTAATACTGAGGTGTAATCTATTCTGAAGGCTGTAGTGCTTGATTTTTAACTCAATAACATAGCTTCAATATATACTTCTTCTGCTTTCTCATGTAAACTGGGGTGCCAGAATTCCCATCAGCAATAAAATTACTAGGAATGAAGACCTTATTCACCCCATGTGTGCTATGATCACCTACTATGATTGAGCTGGACACATGAGACACTTACACAGTGTTGGCAAAGTGAAAGCCATTATTATTATTTCTAGAAAGCAAATAGCAACTTTCAACAGGGAACTCTAGCTTACCCTTCCCCCAAATTACCATGTCCATGCTTATGTCACTCATCAGGCACACCATAGTTCAGGTCAGATACGGTTCACATCAACACTGATGACAGTCTACACATTCATGGTTATCTTAATCCTTTAATAAAGTCTGAATTTACCTGAATTACCTCTTTTTAAACTCTCACCCCCTTCCACATGAGTATGTTTCTTTTGAATTTTTTTTGTATACATGTTGGTTAGTTTTCAGTACATCTTTTGAAGGCAGCTTACACTATAATTAAAAAATTCAATCTATTGTATATTTTCTAGTTGTTGTTGTTGTTGTTGTTATGTGCCCTCGAGTCAAACCCGACTCATAGCGACCCCTCCTTGGGTTTCCGAGGCGGTATCACTACGGAAGTAGGATTGCCCAACCTTCCTTCCGAGGAGTGGCTGGTGGGTAGTAGAAGTGTTTAATTCATTTATAGTTATTATTATTACTAGTATATTTTTAAGTGTTTTTTCATTTAATATTGTGTTCCATTTTTTATGCTCTTTTTTTTTTTTAGCTGTTTATTTTATTCACCTTCCCTGCTTTCTATTGAATTAATCATATTTTCTTTTGTATAATCACCCACTTGGTTACTTTGGAAGTTAGAGATTCTAACACTATTTTTTTTTTTTTCAAGGAGAGGGAGTTCCTAGCCATTTACCTTACAAAAACACATTTATATTTTTCTAGCAAAGTCTAAAATCATTCAGTATCTCTATCTTCCTCTTAGACTTCAAATGCTTTCCAAACATCCCTATCTCCTTGCCTATGTTATTGCTTTCCATAATTTCAGTTCCCTGTTTATTTTTCTATCAAGAGTTAATTGGATCTACCAATACAGTTCACCAATTTCTTGGATCACTTTTTCTTCTTGTATCTACTCCTTTCTGGACTCTTTTATTCCCCTCTTACTGAAATTCATAGTTTAATGTTCTCTCAGTGAGGGTATGTAAGGGATGAACTGTTATATTCTTTTATGTTTGAAAATGTCTTAATTTAAAATATTCTGGAATGATAATTTACTGTATACTGAATTCCAGGCTGACAGTTCCTTTGAAAATATTTCTCCATTATGTTCTAAGCCTTACTGTGGGTGATCAGAAGTCAGCTATCAATCTAAGTATGATTCTTTTGTAGATAATCTCAGGTAGATTTTAATATTTCATCTTTATCTTTGATGTTTTACTTTTTGTTACAATATATATTCAATTATAGGTTTTTTAAATATTCAATTTTATTTTTGGTGAAAATACAAACAGCAAAATCTGCTCACATTCTTCCCAGAGTTTTTATGCTCAGTGCTCAGTGACATTGCTTACATTCCTCACATTGTGTCAACATTCTTGTAGGTATAGCTTTATTATAACTTATTTTTGTATGTGCTTTATATTTGAAGGTTCGTCATTTCTTAATTTTTGAAAAATCTTACCTATTACCATCCCAAATATCACCCATCTTCCTTTCCCTATACTCTTTCCTTCTGGATTTTGCATTAGATAAGTGTGTGGAATTCTTAATTTCCCCTCAATATCCTTTAACTTCTCTTTCAAATGTCCTTACTTTTTATTATTTTATTTTCTTTATAGAGGTCTCACATACAAATTATGGAGTTAATGACACTACTTACTTCATGACTTCTTGGTCTATGCCAAGTTCCTTTCTTGTCTACTCCTGTATTTATTTTCTTGTACAATGATCTTCTTTCCTTCCCAACTCCTACAAGAGAGGACACTCCAGACTGCTTAATGTGTATTTTTTTGTTTGCATGTGATCTTAAAGATGAGTACTGCTTTATAAGCATGTACTTTTTATTTATGAAAACAATATCATGGGAGGAGGATCCAAGATGGCAGACTAGACATGTACACTATCCAGATCTTCTACAACAAAAACTTTGGAAATCAGTCAATGGTTCCGTTAATATGGCAGAATAGGCAGACAAACTACACAGACCCTTTTCATCAAAGAAAAGGGGAACAAATTCACACAGACACCGAAGATATTCCTGGAGCCCTGAGTTTTGAAAGAAAAGGTACAGAAGTGGACTAAACCTCAACTAGTAGAAGAACCTGCATGAAAACACCAAAAAAGGAGACATATGGAGCTGTTTGGGGTCTGTCAGTTATCCTGATGGCACAGACAGCTTGGATATTGCCAAGTGGCATAAGAAACTAAGAATTAACCTAAAAATCAGCCCTGCTAGCCAGGGGCTGCACACAGACTGTGTTGGTGGCTGGTGAATAAAAGGGGAAGCAGTGACAAGGGATATAGGGTGAGCTGTGGACTTTTACCTGTCCAGAAGGTGCAGCCATTTTGAATGTTTATAAGTGGTTCCACCATTTTGGATATTTAAAGTGACAGCATTCTCTCAGATTCCAGGGACCTAAATAGGAGCTCTGGTAGCATAGTGGCTAAAGCACTTGACTGCTAACTGGAATGCTGGCGGTTCAAACCCACTAGCCGCTCCTCGGAAGGAAGGTTGGGCAATCCTACTTCCGTAGTGATACTGCCTCGGAAACCCAAGGAGGGGTCGCTATGAGTCGGGGCCAACTCGAAGGCACATAACAACAACAACAACAAAATAGGCTCCAATTCCTGGGACTATTAGGACATTCCGGATACAAATGACTGGAAAGCTGTGATAGTCTCCTTGTTACCCCACACCTTCTTGGTGAACAGAGGTGTGACCAGACCTCACTTCCACCCACCTTCTGAACCAGCAGGAATTCCATCCCAGTCTGAGTGTTCTGACAGAGCCTGGGCACCCTGCCACACCCTGTCCAGATTTTCTTTTTCTTTTTTTTTTTTTTTTAGTTTGTTTGTTTTTATCTGTTTTTAAAATTATCACTATTAATGATATTCCTTTTTTGTTCTTTTAATTATTATTCTTTATTCTTCCCTTCCCAGGTTCTAGTTTTTAGCTTTTTCTCTCTTATCTGTTCCTGATTCCCAATTGTTTCTTTCTTGTGGTTAATTCCATCTTTGTTTTTCTTTTTGCATTTTTCCAATTTTTCTTCATTATTCTCCTACTCTATCTATTTTCTCTTATTTCCCACTCCCCAGATGTTGTGGGGTTTTCTTTTCTTTTCTTTTTTTTTTTTTTGGGGGGGGCGTAATTGTTCCTGTGTGTTTATGCCTTATGGTGTTTTTCTCTACCTGCTTTCACTTTTTTTGATGGTTTTTCAATTTGTGTTTTTGTCTAACTGAGTGGGAGACAGCAACCATGCCCATAAATGCAACTATACCTGCACCTATGACAGCTCCACTTACTGAGTGAGAGCCACCATTTCCTTCTCCACCAACTGGCCAATGATAAATGACCACCAAAAAGAGGCTGACTCACCCTTAACTGCTCTTCACAAACAATTAACAGAGATATAAATACAGCAATGTCACAATGTCTCAGAGACAACAGACCATCACAGTCCACACAAAGAAGAAAGATAAAGTGGTAGAAACAAGAAGCAGGATACAGACCTAGAATACATCACTGAGGAAGAAGCAGCACTGGAACCCCTGATAGGGAATTCAAAAGTATTACACTTAGGTATCTTCAGAAGACTGAGAGACAGATCAAGGAATACACTGACAAAATGAAGGAAAACACAGACAAAACCCTAGAACAAGTTTGGAAGAAAATAACAAGATACAAAAGAACAAAATAACAAAATACATGAAAAATTTGAAATACCAAATCTACAGATAGAAACCCAGAAGATTAGTACTAAATTTTCAGAAATAGTTAACACATTGAAAGGGCAAAGAAGTAGCATGCAATCCATGGAAGACAGAATTAATGAGTTTGAAGACAAATACCTGTATACTTCTTTGGAAAGGGATCAATCAGAAAAAAAAAAGATCATAACAAAATGAACAAAGCCTAAGGTTCATGTGGAATACTATCAAAAGGAATACCCTATGTGTTATCATAATTCCAGAACAGGGAGAGAAAAAGAAAACAACTGAGAAAATTGTCCAAGATTTGTTGGAACAGAACTTCCCTGATATGATGGCAGATGAGAATATATCCGTTCAGAAAGTTCAACAAACACCAAACAGGATAGACCCCAAAAGAAAATCACCAAGACATATCATCATCAAACTCACCAAAACCAAAGAAAAAAAGAGAAAACTGAAAGCAGGAAGGGGGGGGGGGAGTTACCTACAAAGGACACCCAATAAGAATGGGCTCTTATTTCTCAGCAGAAACCCTCCAAGCAAGAAGGCAATGGGAAGGTACATATAAAACCCTAAAAGAGAAAATTGTCCAACCAAGAATTATATACCTGGAAAAACTGTCACTCAAATATGAGGGTGAAATTAGAAGATTTCCAGATAAACTGAAATTAAGGGAATTTGTTAAAATCAGACCAATTTCACAAGAGATACTAAAGGGAGTCCTTTGATCAGAGAACCAATAATAGTAAACAACAATCAACCATTAATACACAAGATGACATAACCCAGAAACCAACACAGCTATGGAAGAATCCAAAGTAAAATAAGCATATAAGATTGTAAACAGGGAACAAGAGACTTCTATTGGAAATGAGGACAACTACAAACCAAAAAGAGGGAAAATACTGTGTAGTTACAGAACTTCTAAATGGTGAGGGAGTCAAGAGAGTTGCAAGATAGAATGGACTGTTCCAAACTCAGGGAGAAAATTATAAATCACAGGGTTACTTCAGGAAAAATGATAAACCTTCACATCACAATAAAAAAGAGGACAACACAAATATACAGCAAATACTAATACATTAGCAACTAAGGAAATGATAAAACAATTCATAAACATAATGAGCTCAGAACAGAAAATTACATGGAACAAAGAAACCAGAAACACCATGAAAAACATAACAAAATGACAGCAACCAATTCATACCTGTTGATTATTACATTGGATGTCAATGGATTAAATGCCCACTCAAGAGATGGAGAGTTCCAGACTGGATAAGAAGAGACACACCTTAGAGACAAAGACAAAAGTAGACTAAAAATCAAAGGTTGGAAAAAGATACATCAAGCAAATGGCAAGCAAAACAGAGCAGGAGTGGAAATATTAATTTCTGATCAAATTGACTTTATGACAAAAAAACACCATAAGAGACAAGAAAGGATATTATATAATGGTTAAAAGATCACTTGAACAAGAAGATATAGCCATAATAAATATCTGTAGACCCAATGAAAGAGCCCCAAAATACATAAATCAGACTTTAACAGAATTGAAAAGGCAAATAGATGACTTTACAGTCACACAGGACACTGTAAAACACCACTTTCACAAAACAAATGAAAAGAAATTCAACAAAGATGCAGAAGAAGTAAACAATACAATTCACCAACTTGACCTTATAGACATCTACAGAGCACTTCACCCAACAACAGTACAATATGCATTTTTTTCCAGTGCACATGGAACGTTCTTCAGGATAGACCATATGTTAGGCCAAAGCAAGCCTTAATAAATTTTAAAACATTGACATACTGCAAAGCATCTTCTCAGATCACAATGCTATCAAATTAGAAATCAACAATAGGTAGGTGAACAGAAAAAGAGCAGACACATGGAAACTGCACAGCAGCAACCTTAAGAACAACTGGTTAATAGAAGAAATGAAAAATGAAATTAAAGATTTCCTTGAATCAAATGGGAAAGAAAACACAGCATACCAAAATCTTTGGGACACAGCAAAAGCAGTGATCAGAAGCCAATTTATAGCAATAAATATACACATCAAAAAAGAAGAAAGAAGCCAAAATCAAAATCAACACCTTACAACATGTCCAACAATTGAAAAAAGAACAGCAAAAAAGCCAATAGTCACCAGAAGAAAGGAAATAATAAAGATTCAAGCAGAAATCAATGGAATATAAAATGGAAAGAAAATAGAAAAATTCAACAACAAGACTAGAAGTTGGTTTCTTGAAAAGATTAATAAAATTGACCAACTACTGGCAATTTAACAAAGGAAAAGAGGATGAGAATACAAATAACATGAATAAGAAATAAAATGAATGACACAACAACTGAACTACCTGAAAGGAAAAGGATAATATCAGGACACTATGAATAACTGTACTCCAACAAATTTGAAAATCTAGAAGAAATGGATAGATTTCTAGAAACACACTACCTACATAAACTAACACAGACAGATGTGGAAAAGTTGAACAGAGCCATAACAAAAGAAGAAAGTGAATTGGTCACAAAAAAATTACCAACAAAAAATGTCCTGGCTCAGATGGCTTAATGGAGAATTCTACCAAACATTCAGGGAAGAATGATACCAATCCTATGCAAACTATTCCAGAAGATAGAAAAGGATGGAATCCTCCCAAGTTCATTTTTTGAAGTAAGCAAAACCTTGATACCCAAACCTGGCAAAAACATCATTAAAAAGGAAAACTACAAGCCAATATCCCTCATGAATATAGATGCAAAAAAATTTTAACAAAATCTTAGCCAATAGACTCCAACAACATATCAAAAAAAATAATTCATTATGACCAAGTAGGGCTCATATGAGGTATGCAAAGATGGTTCACCATTAGAAAAACAATCAACATCATCCAGCACATTAATAAAACAAAGGAAAAGAACCACATGATCATATCAATTGATGCAGAAAAGACATTTGATAAAATCCAAAACTCATTCCTGATCAATACTCTCAGAAAAATAGGAATAGAAAGGACATTCCTCAACATAATAAAGGGCATCTATGCAAAACCAACAGCCAACATTATTCTCAATGGAGAGAGCCTGAAACCATTGCCCTTATGAACAGGAACCAGAGAAGATGCTCTCTATCACCACTTCTATTCAACATTGTATTGGGAGTCCTAGCTAGAGCAATAAGCCAAGAAAGGGATATCAAAGGTATCCAAATTAGTAAGGAAGAAGTAACACTCTCCTTATTTGCTTATGATATGTTCCTATATGTAGAAAACCCAAGAGACTTTGTGAAAAATCTACTGGAAATAATTGAAAGATATAGCATCATGGCAGGATACAAGATCAACATTTAATAATCAGTTTGCTTCCTCTGCACTAGCAAAGAGATTGCTGAAAACGAAATAAGGAAATCAATACCATTTACACCAGCTACCAAAAAATACTAAATGAAATACTGA
>NW_006921639.1:1236209-1240155 GCF_000298275.1 Orycteropus afer afer | reverse complement strand
AAGGCAATGATATTCAGACAAGGGACTTATCTTTAGAATTTATGGAAAACTCTAACACCTCAACAGCAAAAAAGACAAAAAATCCAGTTAAAAAAATGGTCAGAAGACATGAATAGACCCTTCACCAAAGAGGATATTCAGGGGGCCAACAAACATATGAATGAATTCTCACAATCATTAGCCATCAAAGAAATGCAAATCAAAACAACAATGAGATACCATCTTGCCCCAGCACTAATAGCAAAGTTCAACAAGACAGAAAATAACAGATGTAGGCAAGGATGAGGAGAGATTGGAACAGTCGTATACAGTTGACGGGACTGTGAAATGATGAAACCTCTGTGGAAAGCAGTGTGGTAATTCCTTAAAAATTTGGAATTAGAAATATCATTTGACCCAGCCATTCCATTACTAGGTATATGCCCTAGAGAAATGGGAGCCAGGAGAAGAATACATATATGCACACCCATGTTCATTGCAGCACTATTTACAATAGCCAGAAGATGGAAACAACCTAGGTGTCCATCAATTGAAGAATGGATAACCAAACTATAGTGCATACATACAGTGGAATACTATGCAACCCTAAAAAAAATAATGTAAAATTGGCAAAACACAGCATAATGTGGGTGAACTTGGAGGGCATTAAGCTGAGTGAAATAAGTCAATCATAGAAGGACAAATACTATATTAGTCAGTTATTGTAAAAAACCAAGGAAGGTTTTAATATGGAAGAAAATTTTCTTCGTTGGTTACCAGGTATGGGAGGAGAGGGAAGGGAACACTGTTGGATAGGTAGAGACAAGTATTGATTTGGGTGAAGAGAAAGGCAATGTACCAAATGTGAGTGATCAACACAGTGGCATTAGGGAGGAAGACACTGAGAGTGCATGAGTGATACAGACAACAAAGATGAACCCTTTTGCACATACAGTACTTCATTGTCCTGAAGGCAAACACTGAAATACAAGTGGATAGATGGGTGGACAGGGTGAACCATAAGGTATGTCTATGCAGGAGAAGTGTGCCCTTGACAATATATAGGGTTGACAGACAATGTTTCTACAATTGTACTTATATGTTCTGTAAGAGTTCCCAGGTTTATAGTAAAGCTGATAAGGGACATGGTTGTAGTCACTTCTTGGCCACAGCCAGCTACCCAGAGGGAGTGAGTAGATGGACCTGTGGTCTTGGGACCATGGTCGCAGAAGACATCATGATCAATTACTATAGCATACTACACAAAATATTGTTCAACATCTTGCTTTAGCAAGCAACAACTGGGATCTTAAAAGCTTGCAAGCAGCCATCTAGATGCAATGATGGGTCTCTCCTCATCCAGAGCAAAGAAGAATGAATAAAACCAAAGGCACATGGAAACAATTAGACCAAGAGACTGGTCCACCATGTGATCTTCAGCCTATGTGAAATATCAGAGACCATATCTATGCATATCTATGAGACCAGAAGAACTAGATGGTGTCTGGCTACCACTGTCAATATCTGTAGGAGATCCTGGATAGAATGGGAGAACAATGTCGAACAAAACTCAAAATCATTAAAAAAAAAAAAAAAGGACCACGTTTGCTGGTCTTATCAAACCTGATGTAACCATTGAAACTATAAGACTATGGTTTCTAGCTGCTCTTCAGGTCTGGAATTGAACCCACTCCTGTGGCTTCCAGCCAAACAAGGGACAGGCATATGAGTTGAACATTTACATTAGATAGATACACTGCTTGGAGGGATCAATCACTGGAGAATAGAAGGGCTATGTATGCACAGGGAGACAGCTTAGGGGGAAGGAGTGCATGGAGGGAAGGACACAGGGAAGAGGTAACTATGGGGAGGAAGTGGAAGGGAAGCTGCTGCATTGTGGGAAATTGTAGTCAATGTCATGAGACAAAGTGTATGTGAGCTGCTGTATGGAAAGTGAATTTGCTCTGTAAACTTTCACCCAAATCACAATAAAAATTGAAAAAAAAAAAAAAAGCTAAAACAACTTGAGAAACCAAATGAAATGGATATGGATGACAATTCTGGAACTCAGAGTTTCAAAGGAAAAGATAAAGAAGTATATCAAACACCAGTGAGAGGAAGAACTGAGTGAAAACAGTGAAGGAGTGGTAAATTGCAAACTGTCACAGTATGGCCTTTTTAATTACTGCAAGCAACTTTCTTATTGGAGCCAGAACAAGATAACCAGATCCACTTGCCCAGGACTGCACCAACACTGACACTGGTTATTGGGCAACCAAAGACATGTGACCTCTCTCCCTACTTTGTGCAACTTTCTGGTGTCCAGAGGTGCAGCCTTCCCACACCCATCCACCTGGAAGCTAGTCAAACCACATTACTGCCAGTGCTGTGCCATTTCTTTTCCTTTTTTCCCCCCATTATTCTTAGTTCTACCCCCTTCCCTCTCTTTTCTTTTCTTCCTCTCTCTTTGCCATTTTTTTAATACCATAGAGTGTGCATCCCTACTCCCACTGCCCACATAGCTAGTGATGTTCACCACCTCCCCTTCCCAATCTCAAGTTCATGCTCCATGAAGCAGTTATTGGATTACTATTTAGCTGAATTTGGCAGCTGGTACATTCACCAGTATTGTGTCGTTTTTCTTTATTCTTTTTCCCTTTTTCTTTGTTCTTCCCTCTTTCCCTCCTTGTCCTTCTCTTTTCTTTCCTTTTTTACTTCCTCTTCAAGCTGCCAACACCACAGCCAGCAGCACATGCCCTCATCTCTTCATGGATGGCAGTACACACTGCACAAGAGGGACCTCCTCATTTCCACTGCAGCAATGTTTTGTGGCTAACAGTTGTATCAGTTTCTTCTCTCTTTTTTCTTTTTGTTTTTCCCTTTATTCTCAGTTCTTTCTTCTTACATACTCCTTGTTTTTTTCTCTTCTGTGCTGTTTACTTCCCTTTGTTTTTCTTGTTCTTGTTTTTTTTTTTTTTTTTTCCCCAGCTGGCTGAACAAGTTCTCTGCTACCCACCACCTCCACATTCAATAGCACACAGAAATGACCCTCTGTATTTGGTTCTGTGCATTTCCATAAATCAAGCACTACATTTCTGCCACACTTGTGTTTGGTGGCTAGCACTTATGGCAATACTGTCCTGTGTTATTTTTCTTCTTTTTCTCTCATTTCATTTTTTTGCTCTCTCTTTCTTTAATCTGATGTCTCAGTTCTTCTCTCCTGCTTTATTTTTCTTTCCTTCCTCTTTGCCTCCTTTTTTTTTTTTCCTTTTATCTTTCCCCAGCAGTCAGGAGTCATCAACCCCACCCAGCTATACCCACCACACCTCCCTCCCCACCCACTGGGTGAATGCCACCACCCACTCCAGCACCACTAGATAGATGACAGATGGTGATAAACATCCACTCTGTCTTCCCTCAGCTACTCTACATGACCAGCAGTCAGAGACATGCATATATTCCTAACTGCAAACAAATCCACCTGGCTGCGGGTGGTGAATGCTCCACGTTCTACCATACTATTAACCAGGGTACCATGCCCACCTTGTTGTCTAGATATATTAAAACAAAACAAACAAAAAATCAGTGTGAGGGAAACCAACACACAATCAATACATTAATTCAATAATATGACAATGTCTTGGGGTCAGCAGGAAACTTCAAATCACACAAAAATAGAACAAAATGACTCAGAAAAGTGACCAAAATGCAGGGCCAGAAAATCTTCCAAAGGAAGAAATACTATAAGAATTACCTGATAAGCAATTCGAAAGAATTGAGAGAAAAACGGAGGAATTCACAGACAAATTCAAGGAAAACCTAGAAAAAAGCTAGAATTTTTTTTTAAAAAAATACAAGAAAACCCCTACCAGGGCCTGGTTTTCAGTATTTTTTCTATTCCCTGTTCCTGGTTGAAACTCTGCTCACCCCCGACAATTCAAGGTTGTTTTTTGTTTTGTTTTGTTTT
>NW_006921639.1:1208936-1210549 GCF_000298275.1 Orycteropus afer afer | reverse complement strand
CAGTAGGGAATCTCCGAGCCGCCTGTACTGTCAGGGTCACTCAGTTCGCTGTCAGACCGCAGCTCCGTATGTCTCCTTTTTTTGGTATTTTCACGCAAATTCTTCTGCTAGTTGGGGTTTAGTCCAATTCTGTATCCTTCCCTTCAAGGCTCAGGGTCTTTGCAATCCTTCTGACTAGTCCGCCATCTTGCCGGAAGCCTCCCTATATATATTTTTTAAAAACACTCAACAAAATTAGAAAAGAAGGGAAATTCCTCAATATAATTAAGAACATATACACAAAACAAATGGCTAACATTATTCTCAGTGGAGAGATACTGAAAACATTCCCCTTGTGAATAGGAATCAGCCAAGCATGCCCTTTATCACCACTCCTGTTCAATATTGTATTGCAAGTTATACCAGAGCAAAAAGGCAAGAAAGAGAAATATCAGGCATCCAAATTGGCAACGAATAAGTAAAATTATCTTTAGTTTGCAGATGGTATAATCCTATACATAGAAAATCCAAGAATTCAACAAGAAAACTACTGGAAGTAAGAGAAGGATTCAGCAAAGTGGCAGGGTACAACAGCCAATACAGAAAAATCAGATGGATTCTTCATTTACAAAGAGAACTCAGAAAAGAAAATCAGGACAACAATACCGTTTGAAATAACCATCTCAAAGATAAAGTACTTAGCAATATATCAAACCAGAGACACAAAAGTTCTAGACAAAGACAACTACAAAATACCACTACAAAAAAGAATCTAAAAGAGGCCTACATAAATCGAAGAATATACCATGCTTATGCTCGGAAGGAAGGTTGGGCAATCCTACTTCCGTAGTGATACTGCCTCGGAAACCCAAGGAGCGGTCGCTATGAGTCGGGGCTGACTCCACAGCACATAACAACAACAACAACAACATGCATAGAAAGACTTAACATTCTGTAAATGGTAATACTTGTAATACTACCCAAAGTAATCTACAGATATAAAACAATCCTGATTCACATTCCATCATCATTCTTTAAAGAGATGGAAAAACTAATCACCAACTTGATATGGAAAGGAAAGAGACCCTGGAAAAGCAAAGCACTACTAAAAATAAGAACAAAACAGGGGGCCTAACACTCCCCAATCTGAAAACCTGTTCTACAGTCACAATAGTAGAAATAGCCTGGTATTTTTATGACAGATCTAGACCAATGGAACAGAATTAAAATCCCAGAAGTAAATCCATCCATTTATTGACAGCTGGATATTACTAAAACCCATCAAATGGGAAAGAGATAGTCTCTTTAACAAATGGTGCTAGTAAAACTGGGTATTTATTTGCAGAATAATGAAACAGGATCCACATTTCTCATCATATACAAAAACTAAATCAAGGTAGATCAAAGTTCTAAAGGTAAAACCTAAACTATAAAGATCATCAAAGAAAAAATAAAGGCATACTCAGGGTCTTGGTTGTTGTTGTTGTTAGGTGCTGCTGAGTTGTCTCTGACTTATAGCAACTCTATGCAGAGCAGCTCTGGTAGCATAGTGGCTAAGACACTTGCCTGCTAACCAGACGGCTGGCGGTTCAAACCCACCAGCCACTCCTCGGAAGGAAGGTTGGGCAATCCTA
>NW_006921639.1:1190424-1208491 GCF_000298275.1 Orycteropus afer afer | reverse complement strand
ATCAACTCTTCTTTGGTCTTCCTTATTCCTTGTCCAGCTCTCACATGCATATGAGGCAATTGAAAACACCATGGCTTGTGTGAGGCACACCTTAGTCCTCAAGGAGAACTCTTTGCTCTTCAGCACTTGAAAGATGTCCTTTGCAGCCAATTTGCCAAGTGCTATATATGTCTTCTGATGTCCTGAGTACTGCTTCCATTGGCGTCAATTGTAGAACCAAGCAATATGAAGTGTTTTACAGCTTCAATCTTTTCTCCATTTTTTGTGATGCAGCTTATAGGTCCAGTTGTGAGGATTTTTGTTTTCTTTAGATTGAGATGTAACCCATACTGCAGATTATAGTCTTCATTCTTCATCAGTAAGTTCTTCAAGTCATCCTCACTTTCAGCAAGCAAAGTTGTGACATCAGCTTATTGCAGGTTGTTAATGATTTTTCCTCTAATCCTGATGCCACATTCCTCTTCATATAGTCTAGCTTCTCAGATTATTTGCTCAGCATAAAGATTGAATAAGTATGGGGAAAGGATACAACCCTGACACATTCCCTTCTTGATTTTAAACCATGCAGTGTCCCCTCATTCTGTTCAAATGACAGCCTCCTGGTCTATGTACAGGTTCCTCATGAGTACAATTAAGAGTTCTGGAATTCCCATTCTTTTCAATGTTATCAATAATTTGTTATGATCCACACAATCAAATGCTTTTGCATAGTCAATAAAACACAAATAAACATCTTTCTGGTATTCTTTGCTTTGAGCCAAGATCCATCTGACATCAGTTATGATATCCCTCATTCCATGTTCTCTTCCAAATCCAGTTTGCATTTCTGGAAGTTCTTTGTCAATATACTGCTGCAACTGTTTTTCAATTATCTTCAGTAAGATTTTACTTGGATGTGATATTAATAACATTGTTTAATAATTTCCAGTTTCTGTGGGATCACATTTCTTTGGAATGGGTACAAATATGGATCTCTTCTGTGGTGGTTAAGTGTGTGTGTCTACTTGACTAGACTTGGTTGAGTGGCTGGGCAGCTGAATGTAGTATTCCCCATGATGAGACTAGTAATCAACTCCATGGTGGAATCTACTGTGAACAACTGAGTTGCTGCCTTTGGGTATGTGTTCTGCTTCCCATATATAAGAAACAGCTTTGAGAATGGTTTCTAGCTTATGGCACACTTGCACCCTGAATGTAGCTATGTCATTGTTCAGCAGCCTGCCATGCTCTGCCAACCTTGGGACTTTCAATGGACTTAAATTAATAGCCTGCCATGTGGTTTGATAACATCGGGATTGTGCCTTTTTATTTGTGAACCTTTGACTTGTTAGGCTCAGCAGGAAGTATCTGCATGAGTGAAGAGATGCCTTTATCTTCAGTGGGCCAGGAGCAAGAGCCAGAGTTAAAGCCCAAAGCTTAAGGAGCTTTCACACAGCCCCTAGAGGCTGGCACTTTGAACTCGGACTTCTAGCCTCTTGAACTGTAAGAGAATTAACTCCTGTTTCTTCAAGCCATCCCATTTGTGGTATATTCCTGTCAGAGTGGCATGAGGTAATCAGAACATCTTCCAATCAATTGGCCAGGTAGCTGTCTTCCAAATCTCCTGGCATAGCTGAGTGAGTGCCTCCAGTGTGGCATAAGTTTGTTGAAACATCTCAATGGATATTCTGTTAATTCCTGGAGTCTTATTTTTCACCACTTCGTTCAGTTCAGCTTCAACTTTTTCCTTCAATACCATTAGTTCTTGATTGTATGCCACCTCTTGAAATGGATGAACATCTACCAATTCTGTTTGGTACAGTGACTCTGTGTATTCCCTCCAATCTTCTTTTGATGTTTCCTGCATCATTCAATATTTTGCCCATAGAATCTTTCAATATTGCAACTTGAGGCTTAAATTTTTTCTTTAGTTCTTTCAGCTTGAGAAATTCTGAGTGTGTTCTTCCCTAGGGTCTGAGAGAGAGAGAGCATGCTCTTTAATACATGGAAAAAAATGCACTATCAAACATAAATAGAAATGCACAGACAGGAGAAGACAAACCAGATGACTGGGATTTCCTAAAAATGGAACATTTGAGTGTACTAAAAGACTTCACTAAAAGAGGAAAAAGAGAACATAAAGACTGGGAAAAATTTTGGGAATGACATATTGGATAAGAGACTAATCTCTAAAGTTTGTAGGAAATGTCAACACCTCAAACACAACAGCAACAACAAAGACAAAAAATTCAAATAAAAAATGGGCAGAGGACATTCTTCACCAAAGAAGACATTCAGGCCATGAACAAGCACATAAAGAAATGCTCATGGTCATTAGCCACTCACTCAACTCACTGCCATCGAGTAGATTCTGACTCATAGAGACTCCCACTGGGTTTCTGAGGCTGTACATCTTGTGCCACCAGAGCTTCTTCATTAGCCACTAAAAAAAAAAAAAAAAAAAAAAAACTCACCAAACACACTGTCCTCAAGTTGGATCCAACTCGTAGCGACCCCTCCTTGGGTTTCTGAGGTAGTATCACTATGGAATTAGACTGCCCAATCTTCCTTCTGAGGAGTGGCTGTTGGGTTTGAACTGCCAGCCTTCTGGTTAGCAGTCTAATACCTTAGGTACTATGCCATTAGAGAGATGCAAATAAAAACAACCATGGATATGATCTCATCCCAGCATTAACAACAAAGTTAAAAAACCAAATTCTGGCTTAGGGTGTGGAGACACTGGACTCTCATACACTGCTGGTGAGACTAGAAAATGGTACAGGTTAAAGACTAAGATTGATTCCCCCTTTTCCTTCTCTGCATTTATCTCTGAAGTTCTAAATGTCAAACGAATACATTGTTAAACATCTGAAAATATTATCTCACCACAAATACCCTTGCACTTGCTCTTCCCTTATCCATCTACTTTTTTGCTTGGCATCTCAGGTTTTATCTCCATTTAGTGGGTTGATTATAGATTATGCATCTCAGCTAAAACTGTGCATTGGGTTGAATAATGTCCCCCAAAAATTCATGCTCACCTATTGTTATTGTTGTTAGTTGCCATAGAGTCTGCTTCAACTCATGTCAAATGTATGTATAACAGAACAAAATGTTGTGTGGTTCTGTGACATCTTCATGATTGTTTAGTGTGCTTGACTTCATTGTTTCAGCAATCTTGTTTCCCTAAAACCTCAAAATGTGACCTTATTTGGAAATAAAATCTGTGCAGATATAGTTAGTCGAGATGAGGACCAACTGGATTAGGATAGGCCCTAATTCCAATTTCTGGTGTCCTTATACGTAGGCCTTGTAGAAATACAGAGACACACAAAGGGAAGAAGGGCATGTGAAGATGGAGGCAGAAATTGGAGCAATGTAGGTATAAGCCAAAGAACTCCTGGGTCTCCCAGGAGTTTTAAGAGACAGGAAAGGATTCTTCCCTACAGTCTTCAGAGGGAGTGTGGCTATGCTGACACCTCTAATTTGGACTTCTAGCTTCCAGAACTCTGAGAGAATAAATTTCTATTGTTTTAAGTCATAAAGTTCATGATACTTTGATATGACAACAACAGAAAACTGATTCATTGAACTGAACATAGTGTGACAAATGGAGGATCATCCACTTGGTGTTCCTCTTCTTTTAAATAGTAGTTTTAATAACAAGAATAAAGTAATGTCTTTAATGATTTCCAGTTCACAAACACTGTCACTTGTGCACAGACCCTGTGATTCTCAGAAGTTTCTGTTATTATGTGTTACGAGTGCTGTCCACTGAGGCAGAACTTCCAATTTTTTTAAAGAGATTTTCTGGTTGTTAACGAAGACATCAACTTACCTTGGAGCAGCATTCTTTCTCTGGGAAGAACTATTGAGGCCTCTTTTAGTAACTAGGTATGAGGCAAGTTAACACCTCCTTCTATAGGGGATGTTTTCTGTTTGCAAAAGCGGGTCTTCTTCCCACACAGACTCCTGAAATAGAGTCAAACTCCCAAGCTCACCATTTTGAAGTTTCTTGTTAGAGACTGGACTAAAGTGTGTCCTAGTGGATAAAGTTTTGGGAAAAAGGTACCATGAGGGAAGGGGGAGGTGAAATTCACCCTGGCCCAACACCAGGCTCTAGTGGTCACAAGAACACGTCTTAATCTCAGTGGACACGTCTTAGGGAACATGTGTCAGTGTGACTGTAAATGTGTGTGTCTATATGTATCTGTGTGTAGATAGCTATCTACCTAACTCATTTAAAATGGGGAGTCAATGACCACTGTACATGGTTTCCCCTCTGGTAAGCCTAACTCTAATGGTCAGAGAGGCCCCTTCCCTGCCTCTGATCCAATGCTTCTCTGCACCCAGCTAACTGGACCCAGCATATCTTCATTGGCCAAGGATGGACAAAATGTCTCAAATAGCAAAAGCAACACTCACAAGAAAGTAGTGTCATGGCAGATGGAGATGAAGATCATCTGCCTGATCTGGAGGGTAGGCCAGGCTCCTTTTTTTTAAGGCTGAAGATCCAATCATAGGACACTCTTAGGGTTGGGGGACAATGGACAGATATTAGTTTTTAATCTAAATATTAAACTGGAGTTTTATCCTGTACACTAAACTCATGAATTATTTTTATTTTTAAACCAAGAAAATTAATGGAACAATATTTTTTTGTGGATAAAATACATATTTATTTAGTACCTATTTTGTGCCATAGAGGTCTCTGTGTGGTACAAATGCTTTTCACTTGCCTACTAAACTAAAGGTTGGCATTTAGAACCCAGTGAGGAGCATCACAGAAGAAAGGTCTGCTTCCATAAAGATTATAGCCAGGAAAACCCTCTGGAGCAATTCTACTGTGTATCACATGAGGTCTTCCTGGATCACAATTGACTCAATGGCACTGGGTTTGGTTTCGGGTTTATGTGCCAGAACTGAATCTCATTGAGGATATAGAGATGGATTTACATGAGGCTTACCTACAAGGACACCCAGACCTCATCTGCTAGCCACCAGGGAGGATGCTCTGTGATGCATACAGTGTGATGACACCTGCAGAACCAGGAAGAAGAGCTTCATAGTAATGGTGGCAGAGCCTTGACAAGTAAATAGTAACTTTCAGTCAGAGAAAGAGGCGGAAAGAGCAGCAGCAGAGGCTCCCTTTGGCCAGGCTGCATGCAGGTATCTTCATTCTACTCCAGCTTCCTTGACAGTGGGAATCTCCTATCTGGGTAAGGAGCCCATCTCTGCCTATGATGATTCCAGGGAGGAGCTAAGTCACACACACACACACAATGAGAGGAAATATGGAGTGAAGGGTGTCAGGTGTTTGTGTGGCTAGTTTCAGCATCAGAACCCTCAGTCCTCACTCAGTATGTCCATCCACTATAGAATATTTCTCATGTACTTGGTCAATCTGGAGCAGAGACTACTGGAACTAGAGACAGAGACCTCCTCAGACTGGCAGGCCCATCTGCCCAAAGAGGAATTCCCCCAGAGGAATAATCACTGGCTCCTGCTTTCATCAGCTTTTAATCATCCTCCTACCTCAACACTTCCTCTTACATTAAAACACTTTTGCAATTGACAAGTGCTTGGTGCTGTCTCAGGGAGAGCACTTTCACATAGAAGGTTTGCAAAGGGAGGTTCTATTGATAGGCAAATCAAGATGTATTGAGATATGGGGTATGCCCTGGCTCTGGTCTATGTGAGTCAAGCTTTAGGTTCCCAGAGCAACCTGGTACACATCTATTGAGTGATCTTGGCCTCAACTGGCTGGAAAGATGCTATTGGTAGACCTCTGAGCTATCGGAGGCCTCATTTGTCTAAAGGTCACATTCTGGTATCTGCTAGGAAGACTGCTGACAGAGAAAGGGAAGAACCTGGATCCTTGCCCTCACATCTTCTTAAGTTGCTGGCAATATGACTTTGATGCAACCTGTTCCTTATCTTTTCAAACAAGTTATTGAGCAAGCAGCTCCCCATGTCCTCACACATATCGGCAATCAGGTGGGTGTTGATGGTGAACTGGTTTTGTTTGAAGCCAGGACCACAAACACATTAGGATGTGTTGGGGAGGATGAATCCCAACCTTTCTTCTTTATTGTGATATTAGCATGACCTTCTGGGCTTCCCAAGATTCAGGGGCCCAGGACAGCTGACAACTGCCCTTCTGCCAGCAGGGTCAAGGGCAAGAAAACTTAGACACCAGTGAGAACACAAGAAAATGTGATGGACAACACTCAGGGCCATCCTTATTGTTCACATGTTGTAGGACTTTCTTATGTTGACTCTCAGTATCCATGTGCTCCCTGTAGACTGCACTGGGCTATTGATGACTGAATGCTCTTCCTTGGCAGATATCAGGCAGAACGTGGCCCAAGCTGGAAGGGATGTGAGGCATGTTCTTTAATATAGGCTGTGATAATCATGGACCCATTGAAAGCAAGCACTGCAGGTCAAGCCACAGAAGCATGTTGAAAGGCAACCTCAGCTACAGGCACCTGAGGAAACTACAGGCGGGGGGGGCGGGTAGTTGACTATCCTGAAGGTCACACAGTGTGGGCATGAGAATGAAGAATGGCATAGACAAAAGATAGATGGAGAATAGGCCCATATCCTTCAGGCTTTAATGGCACTTCTGAAATTGTCAAAAGGCTGGCTAAGGATCAGGTACAATCTTCTCCCATGGGAAGAGAAGTAGGAGAGGAGGGAGAGAATCTTTAAATAGTGCATAATGTTTATGATGGTGATGTTTCTGTTTGTATCCTTAATGCTGGTGTCCCTGCCATGTGAGCTCTGTCAGGACTCTAGCAGATGATGAGCAGAGCAGGAGAAACTGGCTGGAGTAGCTCCTCATGTGAAGTGTCTGCAGCCTATGTCAATGTGCATGGGAGGATACATGAAAAGGGAGAAGGATTCTAATAGATAAAGGAGTATGAGAAGCAGAGACGGAAACTAGACACTGGGGTCAAATTAAAAATAAAAACTTTTGGGGAAATTTCCAGCAAGAAGGCAGAATAGGCAGACAAGCTACCCAGATCCTTTACAACAAAGAAACAAGAAACCAACTGAAACAGACACTGGAACCTTGAGCTTTGAAGAAAAAGATAAATGAGTGGATTAAACACTGACTAATAGGAAAAACTGAATGAAAACAGTGAATGAGGAGACAAACAGAACTGTGGACTGTTGACTGGCCTGGTGGTGTGACCATTTTGAATATATGCAAGTGGGATTCCAATCAGGGCAGCAACCTCATAATTGGCTTCATTTGATGAGGACTGTACAGACACCCACACTGGTGGGTGGTGACCAGAAAAGTGTGATATTTCCTTTGCTCCCCTCAGACTCCACACCCTCCTGGTGAAGGAGATGTGGCCATCCCCCACCCCCACTCATCTTCTGGACGGACAGGAATTCCTTCTCAAACTAGTCACTCTGTCCCTAGCTGTGTTCTGGAACCAAAAACTGGTTTCAAGATGAGGGACCCTGCTTCTGGCCCCCTTTCAGGCCAGCAGGAAATTTTTCTGGGGACCGACATAATATGCCTAGACACCTTTTGGGCTGGCAGGAAGTGTTTTGGAATCCAGAAACACTGCCCTCAGATATCTTCTAGGCCAACAGAAACTCTGTCTAGAATCAGGTACCCTGCCCCCAGCTTCTTTCCAGGTAAGCAATAACTAGTTCTGAGACCAGGTGCCCTCTGCCTACTCGCCTTTTGGGCTAGCAAGAGCTTCTCAGACAGGCACTCTATATCCAGCTGCCTTTTGAGATATCAGAAACTTTTACTGGGACCAAGCACCCGACACCCAGCCACATTTTGAGGTGGCAGGAACTTCTTCTGGAACTAGGCATCCCACCATCAGCTACTTTTTGGGCTGGAAGGAACTTCTGGGAGCAGGCATTCTGCTTCCAGGTGCATTTTGCACTGGCAGGAACTCTTGAGAGCAAGTGTCCTGCTGCCAGCTGCCTTTATGGGTGGCAGAAACTTCTGGGTCCAGGAGTTTGCCCCAAGATATGTTCCAGGCTAGTAGGAAGTCCTCCTGGGACCAGATGCCCTGGTCCCAACTGTTTTTGGTACTAGCAGGAACTCCTTCTGGGACCAGACACCCAGGCTCTGGGGGTACCACAGCCTTTTGGGCTGATAGGAACTTCTTCTGGAACTAGGTGCCCTGCTCCATGCTACCTGCTCAGTTAGCAGGAACACTTCCCAGGTGCCCTGCACCCTCAGTTTTCCACTTTCTTAAAAAATATTCTTTTTCTCCTCCTTTTTCTTTTCTCTCCTTTCAATGGTTCCATTTTCTTTTTTCCCTTTCCTTATTCCCTTTTTCATTCTTCTCTTCTTTTTCTTCTCATGATTTTTTCATCTCTTGTTTTTCCTTTTAAATTCCTCTTACATTTTTCTCTACTATTCTCTTTCTCTTGCTCTTTTTTCCATACCCAGACTTTATTTTTTTTCTTTATCTTTGTCCTTCTTTTGTTTTTTTCTGTTTTTCATTTATTTTTTTATTCTTTCCATGGCTGTTGTTTGCTTGTACTCTTTGTATTTTTCATTCTCTTGTTTCTGGTTTTGATGTTGCTGTATTTTTTCTCCCCTACCTGGAGGCAGACAACAATGGTGTTCACATGACCCCTAAACATCCACACCTCCTGCAGCCCCACCCACTAGGCAAGGGCCACCACCTGCTTCTGTACCAACTGATAAATGATAGACAGTGGCCAGTACAAGCAAAACTCACCCTTAATTGCTCTACACAAACAGCAAACAGAGAACTGTGCACACATTTGCATCTTCTATCACATCCATAAGCACTCAGGTTTTGAGTGATTAAATTTTCCCAAACTAGTGAACAGAGTATCACACCAACCCTGTTCACTTGGGCATATCAAAACAAAGCAAAAAAAAAAAAAAAAAAAAAAACTTGGGAGAATCACACCATCATATAATCACTCATAAAATCCAAATACAAGAACATTACAATATCTCACAGAGAACTGATAATCACAGTTCACACAAAGAAGCAAGATAAATTAGTTCAAACAAGGAACCAAAATACAGAGCCAGGAGACCTCTTTGAGGAATAAATGGCATTGGAACTACCTGATGAGAAATTCAAAAGAATTCTTTTAGGTACCTTCAGCAGTTTGAGAGACAGATCAAGGGAAATACTGAAAAAATTAAGGAAATTACAGATAACACTCTATAATAATTCAGGAAAGCAACACAAGAACAAACTGGCAGAATAAATGGAAAATTGGAATCCATACAAAAACAACAAATAGAAATTCAGAAGACAAATATTATGATTTCAGACATAGAAAACACAATGAATGGACAAAGGAGTAGATTGAATCAATGGAAGACAGAATTAGTGAGATTGAAGACAAATCTCTCAGTATTACTTTGTTAAGGGAACATTAAGGAAAAAGAAGGAAAAAAAGAAAGCCTAAGATTTATGTGGGATACCATCAAAAGGAATAACTTAAGTGTAATCAGAATTCCAGAACAGGTAGAAACAAATAAACCACAGAGAAAATTGTTGAAGATTTAGTGGAAGAAAACTTCACTAATATGATGAAAGATGAGAAGCTATCCACTCAAGAAATTCAACAAACCCCAAATAGTATAGGCTCCAAAAGAAAGTCACCAAAACATATCGTAATCAAACTTTTCAAAACCCAAAACAAAGAAAGAATCCTGAAAGCAGCTCAGGGAACCTGAAAAATTACCTACAAAGGACAATCAATAAGAATAAGCTTGGGTTTCTTGGCAGAAATCATGTGGGCAAGAAGGCAACGGAATGACATATATGAAACCCTGAAAGCAAAAAAAAAAAAAAAATCGCCAACCAAGAACTATATACCAAGCAAAATTTCCCTCAAATATGAGGAAAAATTAGAGAATTCAAGATTAACAAAAATTAAGGAAATTTATAAAAACCAGCCCAAACCTATGAGATATGGTAAAAGGAGTCCTTCAAACGGAGTACCAACAACAGAACAACAACCTGTGATTAACACACATGATAACATCATGCAGAAACCAACCTAGATATAGAAGTAGCCAAAGTAAAATAACCTTACAAGATTGAAAACAGGGAACCAGAGACTTCAATTTATAAATGAAGACATCAATAATGAAAAAGAGGGAATAAATAGTGTAGTTATAGAACTTCCAAATGGAGAGGAAGTAAAGACAAATTTGATAGGATAGATTGTTTTGAACTTGGGAAGAAAATAATAAATCACAGGGAAGCCTCAAAAAAATTAATAAACTTTATCAAAGTGAAAAAGTAGAAGGTCATAAATATTTAAAAATATTGAAACAATAGCAATGAAGCAAATGATAAGAAAATTCATAAACAAAATTAGCTCAGTACAGGAAATTATATGGGACAAAGAAATCAGCAACATCACAAACATGCACAAATAACAAAATGACAGCAATAAATTCATTCTTGTCCATAATTTACACTGGAAGTAAATTGATTAAATGCATGAATCAAGAGACAGAGAGTTGCAGAATGGATAAGAAAAGCATGATCTATCAATGTGCTATCTAAAAAAGACACATCTCAGACACAAAGACAAAAATAGACTAAAGCATCAAAGGTGGAAAAAATATATCAAATAAATGACAATCAGAAAAGATAACACACATTTCTGATAAAATAGATTTTAAGGCAAAAGCCAGCATAAGAGACAAGGAAAGACATTATATAATGATTAAAGGGTCAGTTGAATAAGAGAACATAACCATAATAAATATCTATGCACCCAAAGAAAGTATCCTAAAATACATAAATTAAATTTTAACAGAATTGAAAAGAGAAATAGACAACTCCACAACAATAGTAGGAAACTTTAATACACAATTTTAGATAAAGGATAAAACAACTAGAAAAAAATTCCACAAAGACACAGAAGAACTTTACAATCAACCAACTTGGTCTTATATACAGAATACTCACCCCCAGAACATCACAATATATAATTTTCCAGCACACATGGGACATTCTCAAAAATAGATAATATGTTAGGCCACAAAGCAAGCCTTAATAAACTTAAACATTTAAAATTTAAACATCAAAATACTGCAAAACATCTTCTCAGATCACAATGCTATAAAATTAGAAATCAACAATAGGAACATGAAGGGAAAAAAGTAAATACAACATAGAAACTGAATAATATCTTGCTTAAAAACTACAGAGTAATATAAAAAATTAAAAAATGAAATAAAAAATGTCTTGAATGCAAGAAAAATGAAAAATCAACATGCAAATATATTTGGGACACAGCAAACACAGTGATCAGAGGGCAAATTATAGCAATATATGCACACGTCAAAAAAGAAGAGCCAAAATCAACACCTTAATCCAACATCTCCAACTATTAGAAAAAGAAAAAAGAAAAAAAAAAAAGAACTATAGTCACCAGAGAAAGAAATAATAAAGATCTGAGCAGAAATAAATGAAACAGAAAAACAATAGAAAGAATCAACAAGACTAGAAGTTAGTTCTTTTAAAAGATTAATAAAATCAACAAACCACTGGCAAATTTAACAAAGCAAAGAAAAGAGAAAATGCAAATAACATGAATAAGGAATGAAATGGGCAATGCCACAAAACAACAAATTAAAATAAAAAGGATAATATCAAGATACTATGAAGAACTGTACTCCAACAAATTTGAAAACCTAGAAGAAATGGACAGACCTATATCAACACAGGCTGTGGTAGAAAATATGAATTGACCCATAAAAAAAGAAGAAATTGAACAGACCATAAAAAAGAAAAAGGAAAAAAAAAAAACTACCAACAAAAAAAGGTCCCGGCCCAGATGGCTTCACTGGAGAATTCTACCAAGCATTCAGAGAAGAGGTGACACTAATTCTATTCAAAGTATTCCAGAACATAGAAAAGGAGAGAATAATCTGAAACTCATTTTATGAAGCAAGCATAATCAAAATACCAAAACCAAGCACAGACAAAACTAAAAAGGAAAATTATAGACCAATATCTCTCATGAACATAGATGCAAAAATTCACCACAAAATTCCAGCCAATAGACCTCAACAACATATCAAAAAAATACTACATCATGACCAAGTGAGATTAATAACAGGTATTCAAGGATGGTTCAGCATTAGAAAAACAATCAAAGTAATCTACCACATAAATAAAGCAAAGCAAAACAAAAAGAACCACACAATCATAGCAATTAATCCAGAAAATGCATTTGATAAAATCCATCACCCATTCCTGATTAAAAAAAAAAAAAAAAAGAAAAGAAAAAAATAGTGATAGAAGGGAAATTCCTCAATATAATTAACAACATAATTTCAGTGGGGGAGAGACTGAAAGTGTTCCCCTTATGAATGGGTACCAGACAAGGATGTCTTTTACCACCCATCCTATGCAATATCTATTGGAAGTCCTTTCCAGAACAATAAAGAAAGAACAGGAAATAAAAGGCATCCAAATTGGCAAAGAAGAAGTAAAACGATCTCTATTTGCAGATGATATGATCTTATACACAGAAAATTCCAAAGACTCAGTAAGAAAATTACTGGAACTAATTGAACATTTAAGCAAAGTGGTAGGGTACAAGAGCAAAATACAAAAACCAGTCGGAATCCTTTACAATAATGAAGAGAGCTCTCAAAATAACATCAGAAAAGCAATACCATTTACAATAATCACTGAAAAAATGAAGTACTTAGGAATAAATCTAACTAGAGTCACAAATGACCTATACAAGAAAACTACAAAACACTATTATAAGAAACCAAAGGAGATCCACATAAATGGAAGAATATATCATACTCGTGGATAGGAAGGCTGAACGTCATAGCAATGTCAATACTAACCAAAGTGATCTACACATATAATGCAATCCTGATCCAGATTCCATCATCTTTCTTTAAAGAGTTGGAAAAAATACTCACCAGCTTTAAATGGAAAGGGAAGAGACCTTGGATAAGCAAAGCACTATTAGAGAAGAACAAAGTAAGAGGGCTCATAGTCTCCAATCTCAAAACCTACTATATAGGAGAAAGGAAGATGGTGGTGTACAGATAACCTACACACTTAATTCCTCTTCCAGCTGAGACTCTGAATAACTAGGTAAAGCAGATACAAATAATGATACTGGAGTTATGAGCAACTAAAGAGAAGGTAAAGTGTTAGATTCAGTGAAGGTAAAAAAAGAGAGCAGATTAAACAACTGGGAAAAGTAAATGAACCTGTCCAGCTGGCAGAGGCAGAGACAAAGAGGCATTATTAGAAATACAAAAGCGGTTATGGAGGAGGGAAGGTAGAAAAAAAAAATCACAGAACCCACAGGCACTGGGGACTCAGAATAGCCACACTGGGTGTTTTTTGAGGTGATCTCAGACCCTGAGTGAGTATGAAAATCTTACTGGGAAATGGATCAAGACCCCCCTTGACTTGGGCTGCTGCAGAGTCCAGAAGGGAGTGGGGAAAAGGGAGAAACTCCCTCCTAGTAGATGAGGCCCCAGAGTAGGTGCACGGCAGTGGGTTCAGGTCCAACTCTTGGATGACCCCTTTCGGCACAGAGTAGACCTGGACACTGGGATTTTGAGACTTCTTGATCCAAGCAGAAAGTGGTGGCCCTCTATCCATTGGGGTGCCTGTCACTTTTGAATCAAGGGTCTTTGATTGACAACAGGGCATCATCATCAATAGATGCCTCAGAAGGATCCAGGCTACCCTGCCTGTACTTGCATCGCTTACTGAATTATCTCACCCCAAACATGGAAAATTCCTTCTACCTTTCCATCCTGGGATTGGTTTCTGGCATCTTTATCTTTTTATTTTTCTTTCTTCCTTTTCTCCCTTGCATCATTCAATAAGAGAAACACATTTAACCTCCACCAGGCAACCACAGCTATTACACTGAACAACTTACCCAACAGACAGGTAACATCAATAGCTCCTGTGCCACAGGCTCAATAGCAGATGGTGGACAACACCTGTTTGTCCCAATTCAAAATCTTATTCACTATGCACAGAGACCTACACCCACATCTTCACCAGTGATTCCACCAACACAGAGAGAGCTGGAGAGTGACCCACTACAACCAAGTTAATAATCAAAGTAGTACACTTGCTCCACAGTTTCAGATATAGTAAACATAAAATCAGGCTGAAACAAATCAATACATGACTAACAATTAATGACAACAACTTCAAAATGTCTAGGAAACAACAATCTCAAATCAAATAAACCAAAACCAAACTCACTGCCATTGAGTTAAATCCTACACACAGTGACACCTCCTTTGGTTTCCAAGGCAGTATTACTACATAAATAGATTGCTCAATCTTCCTTCCAAGGAAAGTCTGATGGGTTTGAACCACCAGCCTCCTGGTTAGCAGTCAAATGCCTTAAGCACTATGAATAAGACAATAGAAATAAAAGTCCAGGCTAAAGAATTATATATTCTGGAAGAAGAACAAGCAATAGAACTATCTAAGAAGGAATTCAGAAGGCACATATATATATAAGACTCTACAAGAGTTCAAGGACACCATAAATAGAAACAGCAAGAAGACAAATAGTACACTTGAAGAATTCAAGAAAATCATTCAAGAACAAAATAACAAGATAAATACACAATTAGAACTCATCCAAAAACTGCAATTAGAAATCCAGAAGATGAACACTAAAATTATGGAGATAGATAACACAGTGGAAGGACTAAAGAATAAACTAGAACTGGCTGAAAAATGCATTTCCCAACTAGAAGACAAATTCTTTGATGCCAGCCTGTATGAAGAAAAATGAGAAAAAGACTTAAAAGAAATGAAAAGAACCTAAGAACTAAATGGGATGACATGAAAAGAAACAACATATGCCTGAATGGAATACCAGAACAAGAGAAGACCAAAAAAAAAAAAGAAAGAAAAACACTGAGAAAATTGTCAAAGACTTGTTGACAGAAAATTTCCCCCATATCATGAAGGAAGAAAAAAATATCTGTTCAAGGAGCTCAACGAATCCTATATAAGATAGATCCCAAGAGAAAGTCACCAAGACATATCATAATCAAACTGTCCAAAACCAAAGACAAAGAAAGAATCCTGGGAGTAGCTTGAGAAAACCAAAATGTCACCTATAATGGATAACCATTAAGACTAAATTCTCAAGAAAACATGCAGGCAAGAAGGCAATGGGATAGTATATATAATACATTGTTAGAAAAAAATTGCCAAACAAGAATTACATATCCAGCCAAACTGTCCCTCAAATATGAGGGTGAAATCATGACATTCTCAGACAAACAGAAATTAAGAGAATTTGTGAAGCCAGACCAACCTTACAGGAAATGCTAAAGGGAGTCCTTCCAATAGAGAACCCATAACAGAGAACAACAAATTAAAATCAAGATATTTGACATCAGCACATAGAAACCAAACCAGAAATAGATGGTCAAAATAAGCTCATAAAATAATGTAGACAGAGAAATAAGGAAGTCAGTCTCCAGATGACACCAGCAACAAAGGAAATAGAGGGAATAAAGGTTTTACTTACAGAACTTCCAAATGGAGAGGAAGACAGGAAAATGTATAGAACAGATTGTTCCAAACTTAGGGAGATAAGAATTTACTTTAGGGTAACCACAAAGAAAATTAACAATTTTAAGCAAAAGCAGAAAGAAAGAAAAGCACACGCGCTTAGTAAGAACAAAAAGAATAATAAAGAAGAAAAGAGAGAAAAACACTTGATAACGAAATGAGTTCAACACAGAAAAACATTTGGAACAAGGAAATCACCAACAATACAACAAAAAAAGACAATAGAATTACAGCAATCAATTCATACTTATCATTAATTACACTCAATGTGAATGGACTAAATACACCAGTCAAGAGAAAGATAGTGGCAGATTGGATAAGAAAAGAAGACCCATTGAAATGCTACTAACAAGAGACCCACCTTAGACACAAAGATAAAAACAAATTAAAATTAAGGAGATAAAAAATATATATTAAGCTAATGGCAACCAAAAAAAGAGCAGGAGTGGTAATATTAATTTCTGATAAAATAGACTTCTAGGTGAAAAAATCATAAAGGACAAAGAAGGGCACTATATGATGCTAAAAGGGTCAATTGACAAAGAAGACATTACGGTAATAAGTATCTATGCACTTATTACATAAACATACATAAATACATAAAGCAAATATTAACTGAATTGAAAGGCAAAATAGACAACTCTACAATAGTAGTAGGAGACTTTAACACATCACTTTCAAGGAGGAACAGAACAACTAGAAAAAACACTCAACAAAGATACAGAAGAACTCAACAACATAATCTACCAACTCAACTTCATAGACATATAGAGAGCACTCCACCCAACAAAAGCACAATTCACATTCTCCACCAGTGCACATGGATCATTTTCCAGAATAGGTCATATGTTAGGACCTAAAACAAGCTTCAATAAATTAAAAAACAAAGCATCTTCTCAGAACACAATGCCATAAAATTAGAAAATAGTAATAGGAAGATCAGGAAAAAAAAAAAAAAGTAGAAGATGAATAATACACTGCTCAAAAACTACTGGGTAATAGAAGAAATAAACAGTGAAAAAAAAAAAATTCCCAGAAACAAATGAGAATGAATATATATCTTACCAAAACCTGTGGGACAAAGCAAAAGCATTATTCAGAGGTCAGTTTATAGCAATAAATGCACAGTCAAAAAAAGAGGAAAGAAACAAAATCAACAATCTAACTCAACAACACCAACAATTAGAAAAAGAACAACAAAAGAATCCTACAGTATCCAGACCTAAGAATTAACCTAAAAATCAGCCCTGCTACCCAGGGACTGCACAGAGGACTGCTCTGGTGGCTGGGGAACAAACGGAGAAGGTAAAGAGAAAGGTGGGCTGAGCTGTGGACTTTTGCTGGTCTGGAGGACACCGCCATTTTGAAGGTCTAAAAGTGGCTTGACTATTTTGGATATTTAAAGAGACAGGGCTCTTGCAGATTCCTGGGGCTTAAGAACACATTCTGCTTTCCAGCAACTCTGAGGACACTCAGGACCTGCAAGACCGAAAAGGTATGACATTCCTCTTGTTACTCATACCCCACACCCGATTGGTGAACTGAAGTGTGGCCATCCCCCACTCCCACCTACCTTCTGGGCCCACAGGAATTCCATAACAATCTGTATGCTCAGACAGAGCCTGGGTGCCCTGCCCTGTTCTCCACGGATTTTTTTTTTTTCCTCTCTTTTTTTATTTTTATTTTTTTCTTTTTTGCTTTCTTTTTTCTGGTGATTAGTTTGCTTGTATTTGTCTTTTTTAAAACAATTATTATTATTAATATTTTTGTCCTTTTTACTATTACTCTTAATCTTCCCCTCCCAGGTCCCAGTTTTCAACATTTTTTCTTTTCCCTGTTCCTGATTGAAATTTTTTTTTTTTTTAATTTAAGGGTTTTTTTTCCCCCTTTTTTCTTGTGCTTAACCCTGTTCCTTGTTTTTCTTTTGGCATTTTCCCCATTTTTTTTCCTGAATTATTCTCCTTCTCTACTTTTTTTTCTCTTAGTGCCCTATCCCCAGATATGGCAGGTTTTCTTGTTTTTTTTCTTCTTCTTTTTCCCTCTTTTCTTTTTTTGGTTACTGTTCCTGTGTGATTACATGGCATGTGTTTTGTCCCTGTGTTTTAGTTTTTTGAAAGTTATTCAATTGTAATTTGTGTCTAATTGAGTGGGAGACAACAACAGTCCCCATAAGACACAACTACACTCACACCTCTTGCAACTTACTGAGTGAAAGCCATGACCTCCTTCTCCACCAATGGGCCAATGATAAAAAACCACCAAGAAGAGCCTGAATTACCCTTGACTGCTCTTCACAAACAGTTAACAGAGATCTAAATACAACAATGCCATGATGCCTAGGAGACAACAGACCATCACAGTCCACACAAGGAAGCAGGATAAAGTGGTAGAAGCAAGGCAGCAGGATACAGACCCAGAACACATCCCTGAGGAAGAAGCAGCATTGGAACTCTCTGATAAGGAATTCAAAAGAAATATCTTTAGGTATCTTCAAA
>NW_006921639.1:1177935-1188725 GCF_000298275.1 Orycteropus afer afer | reverse complement strand
AAGGTTGTGGTCACTGCTTGGTCACAGCCAGCTACCCAGAGGGACAGAGTAGTTGAACCTGTGGGCTTGGGACCATAGTTGCAGGGGACATCAAGCTCAGTTGGCATAACATACTATACAAACATTGTTTCTCCTCCTACTTTGGCAAGTATCAACTGGGATCTTAAAAGCTAGCAAGCTGCCATCTAGATGCAACGATGGGTCTCTCCTTGTCCAGAGCAAGGAAGAATGAAGAAAACTAAAATTCATGGAAACAATTAGTCCTAGCAACTGGAACACCATCCGGTCTGCAGCCTATACCACTATGAGACCAGAAGAGCTAGATGGTGCCCGGCTACCACTGTCATCCACTTGGAAGGAGATCTATGTAAGAGATCATTGATAGAGAGGGAGAACAATGTGGAACACAACTCAAAATCATTTGGAGAAAAAAAAAGGGGGGTGGGAGACCAGTTTTGCTGGTTTGCTAGAGCCTGGTGGAACCACTGAGACTATGGCCCCTAACTGCCTTTCAGGTCTGGAGTTGAACCCACACCTGTGGTTTCCAGCCAAACAGAAGACAGCCATATGAGTTGAACATTTACCTCAAGTAGATACACTCCTTGGAAAGAACAATCATTGAGAAAGAAGGACTGCCTATGCACAGGGAGGCAGCTCAGGGGGCAGGAGACCATGGAGGGATGGACACTGGGAAGAGGTAACTATGGGGTGGAAGTGGGCAGGGAGCTGTTGCATTGTGGTAAACTGTGGTCAATGTCATGAGATAAAGTATACGTAAACTACTGTATGGAAAGTGAATTTGCTCTGTAAATCTTCATCCAAATCACAATTAAAAAAAAAAAAAAAGAATTTGGGACTGAATAAATGAGAGATATGTAGAATGAAATGAAAAATAAGAAAAACATGATATGAAAGTGATAATAAATGAAAAAGAAGAAAATTATTAAGTCCAGGGAAAACAAAATGTAATGTGAGAAATGAAATGTATATTGATTGAGCAGAGAGCACATTTAAATAAATTCTTATAAGTGAACGACTGCTGCAGTAAAAATATAGGGCAAAGTTGTGAATGTGTGACTTATAAAAAAGAAATAGAGTCATTCAATAAGTACTACATTGTACGCTCTGTGAGAGAAGGATCATATTTACCTTATTTATCATTGCATTTCCAGTACTACTTCACAAGGACAAATTGCTGTGCTCTGGATGGCCACTTCCAAGCTTTTAAGACCCTAGGAACTATGCAATGAATTAGAAGGTAGAACAGAAGGACTAAACATGTTGTTAGGCCCATTAGCTGGGATGTTCCATGAAATCATGACCCTAAACCTCCAAGTCAAGGAACCAAATCCCATGAAGTGTTTGGTTGAATGTAAATTGGCTCAGCAGCTACTCTTTGTTTGTTATAATAAATACATCACACACACGCACACACAAAAGAATCCTACAGTATCCAGAAGTAAGGAAATAAGGAAAATCAGAGCAGAAATAAACAAAGCAGAAAACAAAAAAGAGATCAAGAAAATCAACAAAACAAGAAGCCAGTTCTTCAAAAAGATTCACAAAATTGAGAAGCCTTTGGCAAATCTAACAAAAGTAAAGAAAGAGAAGATGCAAATAACAAGAATAATAAATGAAAAGGGTGATATCACAACAGAACCAACTGAAATAAAAATGATACTAACAGAATATTATGAAGAATTGTACTCCAACAGATTCAAGAAGGTAGACAAGGTGGACAAGTTTCTAGAAACATAAGACCTACCTAAACTATCCCAGTTAGAAACAGAATACTTGAATAGACTTATAACAAAAGAAGAAAATGAGCAGGTCATGAAAAAAACTCCTGCCAAAGGGGCAGAGTGGCCTCATCTTCTGACCTCCTCTAACCCCACAAAAGGAAGACAGAATCACCATCAGTAGCCCAAGGCCTATTCCTGCAAGGCCAGACATGCTGCCTCCCATCAGCCCTTTCACCAACCTAACACCATCTGTTTTTCCTTCAGTGTCCACCACCTCTCTGCTGGGTTCGAAAATTTGCTGAAGTGGCCACACAGAACTCACAGATTATGGGGTTTATTAGTGAAGCAACGAGCTGCAATTCAAGTTCAGGAACACTCTCAATCTCTCTCAGCCCATCGTCTCTCAACCAACAGTCTCTCTCAGCAGTACTTGTCTCTTGAGGTCTCTCTCACCAGCATGTATCTCTTGAGGTTTCTCAGCAATTGGTGTCTCTTGGTGTCTCTCTCAGTGCATGTCTCTCAAGGTCTCTCTCACCAGCGCATGTTTCTTGAGGCCTTTCTCAGCAATGTGTGTCTCTCAAGGTCTCTCAGTCAGCAGTGAGAGACTCCTTCTGCCTTTAGGAGGGCTCCTTTTTGAGCCTAGCAGAGTGGCCAAACTAACCTATACCAACATCAGACTTCTATACACCTGAGAGAGAGAGCGTGAACTTCCCAGAAAATTACTTTGTGCTGCTCCCAATAGAAATACCCCAAGTGGATAACTTTAAAAATCAGGAGTTACTCAGTTGCTCATGGCAAATTCCACCACAGAGTTTACAAAGACTTACGGCTAGAAAAGCCACACTTTGTAATTTACTACACTGCAACTCCCCACAAAATAAGTCCTGGCCCAGACGGGTTCACTGGAGAATTTTACTAAAATGTTCAGGGAAGAGCTGACACCTATACTACTCAAACTTTCCAAAGCATAGAAAAAGATGGAGTACTCCCAAATTCATTCTATGCAGCAAGCATAACAGTGGTACTGAAACCAAGGAAAGACACCACTGAAAAGGAGAACTATAGACCAGCATTCCTCATGAATATAGACACAAAAATTTTTAACAAAATCCTAGCCAAGAGAACCCAACATATCAAAAAATAATACATCCTGACTAAGTGACATTCATAGCAGGTATGCAAGGGTGGATCAACATAAGAAAAAAATAATGTAATCCATGACATAAACAAAACAAAACAAAAGAATGATATGATCATATCAATTGACACAGAAAAGGCATTCAATAAAAGCCACCACCCATTCCTGTTCAAAACTCTTAGCCAAATAGGGATAGAAGGGAAAAACCTCAACATAATAAAGGGCATGTATGTAAAGCCAACAGCCAACATTATTGTTAACAGAGAAAGATTCAAAGCATTCCCTTAGCAAATGGGAACTAGACAAAGATATCTTCTATCACCACTTCTATTAAACATTGTAGTGGAAGTCCTAGCCACGTCAATAAGACAAAAAAGAGAAATAAAAAGCATCCAAATAAGCAGAGAAGAAGTAAAGCTATCTCTATTCACAGATAATATAATCTGATAGAAAACCCAAGAGACTCAGGAAAAAAAAAAATTATGGGAAGTAATAGAAAGGTTCAGCAAAGTGGCAGGATACAAGGTCAACATACAGAAATTAGTTGGATTCCTTCACATCAACAAAGAGGCCTCTGAAAGGAAATGAGGAAAATAATACAATTTACAATAGCTACCATAAAGATAAAATATTTAGGAATAAATCTTACTAAGGGCATAAAAGACCTACAATGAAAACTACAAAACACTACTACAAGAAACTACAAGGGATCTACATAAATGGAGGAATATGTCTTGTTCATGGATAGAAAGACTGAATATTGTGAAAATGTCAATATTACCCAAAGCAATCTACACATTCAATGCAATCCTGATCCAGATTCCAACAACACTTTTTAAGGACATGGAAAAACTAATCACTACTTTCATATGGAAAGGAAAGAGATCTTGGATGAGCAAAGCACTGCCAAAGAAGAAAAAGGAGATCTCACACTTCCAGAACTCAAAACCTACTATACAGCCACAGTAGTCAAAACAGCATGATATCGGTACAATGATAGATAGATAGACTAATGGAACAGAATAAAAAAAAACCAGAAATAGTCCCATCCACCTATGGACAGCTGATCTTTGACTAAGGACCAAAGCCTATTAAATGGGAGAGATAGCCTCTTTAACAAAAGATGTTCTCCAAAAAGATAAAAAGAGAACCTACAGATTGGGAAAAATTATTTGGCTATGGCATATCTGACAAGGAACTTATCTCCTAAATTTATAGAAAACGTTAAAACCTCAACACCAAAAAGACAAACAACCCAATTAAAAAATGGGCAAGAGATATGAATAGACATTTCCCTAAAGAAGGCATACTGGCTATACATATGAGCAAATGCTCATGATAATTAGCCATTGCTGTTGTTATGTGCCGTCCAGTCGGACCCGACTCATAGCGACCCCTCCTTGGGTTTCTGAGGCAGTATCACTACGGAAGTAGATTGCCCAACCTTCCTTCTGACTAGTGGCTGGTGGATTTGAACCACCAGCCTTCTGGTTAGCAGTCAAGTGCCTTAGGCACTATGCTATCAGAGCTCCTAAGAGACAGCCTAGCTACCTGGAAGGGAGTGGCTGATAGGTTTGAACAGCTGGCCTTGGGTGTGGCAGCGGACTGCCCGAGGCCCTGAGGCCATCCCCTAGGGCCAATTAGCCATTAGAGAGATGCAAATCAAAACAGCAATGAGATATCATCTCACCCCAGCAATAATAGCAAAATTCAATAAGACAGAAAATAACAAATGCTGGTGAGGTTGCAGAGAGATTGGAACTCTCATACACTGCTGGTGGGACTGCAGAATGGTACAACCATTATGGAAAATGGTATGGTGTTTCCTTAAAAAACTGAAAATAGAAATAGCATTTGATGCAGCAATTCCATAAGTAGGAATATATATTAAAGAGGTGAGAGAAAGAACACGAACAGATACATGCACACCCATGTTCACTGCAGCACAATTCACTATAGCAAAGAGATGGAAACAACCTAAATGCCCATCAACAGATGAATGGACAACCAAACTATGGTACATTCACACAATGGAATACTATGCAACATTAAAGAATAATGAAGAATACATGAATCATCTCACAGCATGGATAAATTTAAAGGACATTGTGTTGAGTGAAATAAGTCAATTGCAGGACAAATATTGTATAAGCCCATTATTGTAAAAAGTCAAGGAAAGGTTTACTCAAGGAAGGAAATTCACCTTGTTGGTTACCAGAGACAGGAGGGAAGGGGAGGGAATATTTCAGGCCAGTTGGAGATCATGTGTTGATTTAGGAAAGGGGAGGGAAGGTATAGAAAAAGTTTGACTAGTATGATGACATTAGGGAAAGAAAGGACACTGAAACATGCACATAAGATATAGACAACAGAGGCAAATACTATTACATGCACAATGCTGCATTACCACTAACACCAAACACCAAGCTAGGGATAAATTCATAGACAGGTGAGAAGATCAGGTGGGGGTAGACGAACAGGAATATACCCTAGACCAAGTATAGATTTGGCTGAGGGTAATCTTACATATGCACTTGTGTTACAAAATTAGCCACACACATTACAGAAGCAACAAAAGACAAGAGTTGGAGTAACTTCTTAGAAACAACCAAACACCTTGATAAAGAGAATCACCGGGCCTGTGGGCTCAGGGCCATACTCTCAGGGAAATCATGCTCAATTGGCACACATAGTACATAAAAATCTTGTTCTACAACCTATTTTGGTGAGTAGTGACTGGGGTCTTAAAAGTTTTTGAATGGCCATCTAAGATGCAACTATTGGTCTCTTCTCATGTGAATCAGGAGCTCTAGTTGTGTAGTGCCTAACACATTTGACTGCAAACCAGAAGGCAAAAAAGAGTGAAGAAAATCAAAGGCATCTGTATACAATTAGTCTAAGGACAAAATGGGCCATGAGGACCTCAGCCTTCATTACCCTGAGACAAGAAGTACTAGATGGTGCCCAGCTACCAATGCCAACTACTCAGAAAGGGATCAAAATTGGACATCCTGGATAAAGTGGGGAGGAAAAATGTGAAACAAAATTCAAAAGCACAAAAATAACCAGAATTACTGGTCAGGTAGAGGCTGGTAGAACCCCTGAGGCCATTGCCCCAGGTTACCCTTTGGGCCTAGAAATGGACTCACTTCTATGGATTGGCTCTCTGTCCAACAGTAGAAAGACCTACATGCAGAATACCTACCCCAAGATGATATACAAACCTACTCTAGGGAGATGCACCACTTAATCAATTGGCCATGAGACACCAGAGGGGCAGCATTCACAAAGAGGGAAAGCCAGATAGATAGGAATAAGAAGAATTAATTAATTAAGAAGGGCACAAGAAGTGAGCAGTCACAGGGACTGGAGGGAGGAAAGTTTGTTAGGGTTGGAGATGTCAATCAGGGTGTAAAATCAAATGTGCATGAACTATTGAATGTAAAATAAATTTTCTTTGTAAATTTGCACCAAAAGCGCAATTTAATAAAGAAAAAAAAAAAAAAAAACCTACTATATGGCCATGGTAGTTAAAACAGCATGGTACTGGTACAAAGACAGATTCATAGACCAATGGAACAGAATTGAGAACCCAGAAGTAAATCTTCCACCTATGCATAGCTGATCTTCAACAAAGGGCCAAAACTCATTGAATGGGGAAGACACAGTCTCTTTAATAAATGGTGCTGACAAAACTGGATATCTATTTGCAGAAAAAATGAAATCCACATCTCACACCACACAGAAACAAACTCAAGTGGGATCAAAGATCTGAACGTAAAACCTACAAACTTAAAGACCATCACAGAAAAAGTAGGGACAAACTTAGGGACCCTTATTCAGGACATAAACACACTATCAAACGTAACTAAAAATGCACAAACACCAGAAGACAAAATATATGACTGAGCCCTCCCAAAACTTATATACTCATATGCATCAAAAGAGCAAAAAGAGAACCCACAAACTGGGAAAAAGTTTTTGGCAATGACATATCAGACAAGATACTAATATCTAAAATTTATAGAAGAACACCTTAACAACAACAAACCAATAATCCAATTTAAAAATGGGCAGAGGAAATGAACTGAAACTTCATCAAAGAAGATATTCAAGCAGCTAACAAAGACATGAAGAAACGCTCATTATCATTAACCATTAAACCAAAAAACAAAATCCACTGCCATTGAGTCAACTCCAATTCATAGCAACCCTACAGGACAGAGTAAAACTGCCCCATAGGGTTTCTAAGGATGTAAATCTTCATGGAAGCAGACTTCCACACCTTTCTCCCATGGAATGGCTGGTGGGTTTGAACCACTGACCTTTTAGTTAGCAGTCAAATGCTTTAACCACTACACCACCAGATCTCCTTCATCAACCATTAGAGAGATGCAGGTCAAAAAAATAATGAGATATCTCACCCCAGCTAATAGTAAATTTCAAAAAAAAACAGAAAACAACAAATACTGACAAGGATGTAGAAAGACTGGAACCCTCATTCACTGCTGATGGGACTATAAAAAGATGCAGTCACTGTGGGAAACTGTGTGGCACTTCCTTAAAAAGTTGGACTCTACTACTAAGTATATTTATATCCTAGAGAATTAAGAGCCATAACACGGACAGATACATGCATACCCATATTCATTGTAGCACAATTCACAATAGCAAAAGGATGGGAACAACTTAAATTCTCATCAATGGAGGAACGAGTCAACAAACTATGGTACATATACACAATGTAATACCATGCAATGTTAAAAAACCATGATGAATTTATGAAACATCTCATAACATGGATGAACTTAGAGGACATTATGCTGAGTGAAATTAGTCAATCACAAAAAGATAAATATTCTATGAGACCACTATTGTAATAAATCAAGAAAAGAGTTTCATGAAAAAAAAGAAATATTCTTTGATGGCTGCCTGAGGTGAGTGGGAAATGGAGGGTAAACTACTGATTTTTATATTAAAGTTTAGTATTTATTAAAAAATAAATATAAAAAGTGGCAAGAAGAGATCCCAGTGGCAAGCAAGAGGCAGAGGAACCCAGGAGCCTAAGATGGATATAGATGAACAAGCTGATAGTGGGAGCAATTTTTATTAAGCTTACTTCCTATATAGAGACTACAAAATGGTCACAGAATTTACAGCTTCTTGGAGTCTTTCCCTACACTTTTGAATGTATGCTGGCCTTGTGACCCACTTTAGCTGATGAGACAGTAGACAATCTGACATTAACAGAGATTTGCATGCCAATTAGGGCTTCCCTCTTAGTGCTCTTGAAAACTTAACCACCAGGTGATTAAATCTGTAAGGCATGAAGCCTGGTCCCCTGCCTTGTCCTTCTCCTGTTTCTCTTCTTCCTTCTCCTCCTTCTTCTAAATAGCTTCCATTCAGCCTTTAAAATTCACTTTAAACTTCCTTTTCTCCAAGGAACTTTTCCTAGCCCACCAGGACAGATTAGGAATGTCTCTTTTGGGTTTCTATATTTTCATTGTTTTAGGGGACATCCTGTCTCATAGAGACCTATCCACAACAGAATTAAACACTGTCCAGTCCTGCACCATTCTCACAGTCATTGCTATGTGTGCATCTCGTTGAAGGTCTTCTTTTTCACTGACCCTCTGTTTTACCAAGCATGATGCCCTTCTCCAGGAATCTACTGATAATATATTCAAAATACATGAAATGAGGTCTCATTCTCCTCACATCTAAGGAACGTTCTGGCTGTACTTACTCCAAGACAGATTTGTTTGTTTGGCAGTCCATGGTATAGTCAATATTTTTCACCAATACCATAATTCAATGGTATCAGTTCTTCTTTGGTCTTCTTATTCACTATGCATCTTTCATGAATTTTTATATCAATGGAAATTAGCATCCCATATGATAATTTGGGGTATCTATTATCCCCACTGGGAGCTCTGGTAGCATAGTACCTAAGGCACTTGACTGTTAACCAGAAGGCTGGTGGTTCAAACCCACCAGCCACTCCTCAGAAGGAAGATGGGTCAATCTACTTCTGTAGTGATACTGCGTTGGAAATCCAAGGAGGGGTCGCTATGAGTCAGGTCCGACTCGAGGGAACATAACAACAAGAACAACATTATCCCCACTAGAAGACATATTAGCACCTCAAAAGCATGGAATATGCTTATTCGGTTTGTATCTCATCTGTCTAGCACAGGAGCATGTTGTTAGAGGCCATCAACAATTTTCAGCTTATAGCTACCCTATGTAGAATGAAACATTGCCTGGTCCTGCTCCATCCTCACAATTGTTGCTATGCTTATTAAGCCCATTGTTGAAGCCACTGTGTCAATCCATCTCATTGAGGGTCTTCCACTTTTTCACTGATTGTCTCCTTTAAAAAAAAAAAAAAGAAAAGAAAAGAAAGAAAGAAAGGAAAACCAAACCCACTGTCATCAAGTCAATTCTGCCTCATAGAGACCCCCATTGGATTTCCAAGGCTGTAAATCATTGTTGTGTTGTTGTTATTTACCGTCAAGTCAGACCCAAGTCATAGCAACCCCTCCTTGGGTTTCTGAGACAGTATCACTATGGAAGTAGATTGCCCAACCTTCTTTCAGAGGAGTGGCTGGTGGGTTTGAACTGCCAGCCTTCTAGGGAAGTAAATTGTCTTTTTCCTGCCATGGAGTAGCTGGCGGGTTTGAACCAATGACCTTCTGGTTAGCATCCAAATGCATTAACCACTACACCACAAGAGCTGTCTACTTTACCAGACATGATACTCTTCTTCAGGGATAGTCCCTCCTGATAACATTACCAAAGAACAGGAGATGAAGTCTGGCCATTTTTACTTTTAAGGAACATTCTGGAGACATATTTGTTCTTTCTTCTGGCAGTCCATTGTATATTCAATATTCTTTGCCCACAACACAATTCAAATGCATCAGTTCTTCTTCAGTCTTCCTTATTCATTGTCCAGCTTTCACATGCATATGATGCTATTGAAAAGACAATGGTTTGAGTCAGGTGCACCTTAGTCTTCACAGTGGGGCACACTTTGCTCTTTAACACTTTAAAGAAGTATTTTGCAGCAGATTTGCCTAATTTTGATTAATTTTGTTTGATTTTTTGACTACTGCTTCTATGGAGGTTGATTATGGATCCAAGTAAAATGAAATCCTTGACAATGCCAATCTTTTCTTTGTTTATCACAATTTTTCTTATTGGTTCAGATGTGAGGGGTTTTGTTTCCTTTATTTTGAGATGTACTCCATACTGAAGGTTGTATTCTTTGATTTTCATCAGTAAGTGCTTCAAGTCTTCTTCACTTTCAACAAGCAAGGTTGTGTCATCTGCATATCACAGGTTGTTAATGAGTCTTCCTCCAATACTGATGGCACATTCTTCATATAATCCACCTTCTCAGATTATTTGCTCGGCCTACAGATTGAATAAATATGGTGAAAGGATACAACCCTGATGCACACCTTTCCTGATTTTAAACCCTGCAGTATCCCCTTGTTCTGTTCAATGAATGGCTGCCTAGACCACATATTAGCACCTCACAAGAATGGAATATATTCATTTTACTTTGTATTTCATGCATCTAGCACAGGAACTGACACATAGTGGACACACAATATACATCTGCTGAAGGAAGGGAAGGAAAATAAGGAGGGAGGGAAGGGGAGAAGGAAAGAAAGGAGAGAGAGAGGGAAGGAAGGAATATTTTATGTGAAGGTAAGTTTTCACTTATCTGGGATAAATGCCCAAGAGTATAATTGCTGGGCTACATGCTAGTTGCAGAATATAAATGGAGAAGAGCTGCCTCCTCAGAGTAGAGCTGACCTTAATGATATGGATAGAATAAAGCTTTAGGGATCCCCATTTGCTGATGTGGCACGTCTCAAGATGGAAAAAAAAAAAAAAAA
>NW_006921639.1:1152605-1177810 GCF_000298275.1 Orycteropus afer afer | reverse complement strand
TTAATAGTGATTTGGGTGAAAGTTTACAGACTGAATTTACTTTCTTACACCAGCTCACATCTACTTTGTCTCATGACATTGACTAAAATTTCCCACAATGCAACAGTTCCCTTCCTTCTTCCTCCCCATAGGTACCCCTTCCTTCCCTCCACGCACTCCTGCCACCTGAGCTGTCTCCCTATGCATACATAGCCCTTCTGTTCTCCCATGATTGTTCTCTCCAAGGACTGTATTTACATAATGTCAATGATCAGCTCATACACCTGTCTTTTGTTTGACTGGAAGCCACAGGAGTGGGTTCAATTCCAGACTTGAAGGGCAGCTAGGGGCCATAGTCACAGAGGTTCCACCAAGCTCTATCAGACCAGCAAAATGTCCTCCAAGTTCATCCACGTAATGTGGTGTTTTGCTGATTCTGTTATTCTTTGAGGTTACATACTATTCCATTGTGTGTATGTACCATAGTTTCGTTATCCATTCTTCTGCTGATGGGCACCTGGGTTGTTTTCATCTTTTGACTATTGTAAATAGTGCTGCAATGAACATGGGTGTGCACATATCTGTTTTTGTCTTGGCTCTCCCTTCTTTAGATATGTATTTAGTAATGGAATGGCTGGGTCAAAGGTATTTCTAATTCCAACTTTTTAAGCAATTGCCATATTGCTTTCCACAGTGATTGTATCATTTTACAGTTCCACCCATAGTGTATGAGAGTCCCACTCTCTCTGCATCCTTGCCAGCATTTGTAATATTCTGTCTTGTTGAATTTTTCTGCTAGTGCTGGGGCAAGATGGTATCTCATTGTTTGATTTGCATCTCTCTAATGGCTAATGATCATGAGCATTTCTTCCTCTGTTTGTTGGCTGTCTGAATTCATTTCTTCTGCCCATTTTTAAATTGGATTATTTGTCTTTTTGCTGTTGAGGTGTTAGAGTTTTCTATAAATTCTAGAGATAAGTCCCTTGTCAGATTTGTCATTGCTAAATATTTTTTCCCAATCTGTATGTTCTCTTTTGACTCTTTTGAAGAAGCCTTTGGAAACATATAAAAATTTAAGTTTTAGAAGGTCCCATAGTGCCTGAGGCATTTGACTGCTAACCACAAGGCTGGCAGTTCAAACTCACCAGCCACTTCTTGGAAGGAAGGTTGGGTAATCTATTTCCTTATTGATACCACCTTGGAAACCCAAGGAGGGGTTGCTATGAGTCAGATCTGACTCTACTGAAATGGTTGCATTTTGTTTTTTGTTAATCTAGTTTATCTTCTGCTGTTTGTGCATTTTGGGTTATCCTTGATAGTCTATTTATGCCATATATTAGGGACCCTAAATTTGCCCCTAGTTTTTCCTTGAGGAAAATTACAGTTTTAGGTTTCACATTTAAGTCTTTGATCCATCTGGAGTTAGTTTTTGTGAATGTTGAGACGTAAGGATATTGTTTCACGTTTTGCAAATGGATATCCAATTTTGCCAACGTCATTTATTAAATAGACATTCTCTTCCCCATTTAATGGATTTTAGCACTTTGTCAAAGATCAGCTCACCATAGGTCAAAGGATCTTTTTCTGGGTTCTCAATTTTATTCCATTATTCTATGTGTTTGTCATTGTACCAATACCAGGCAGTTTTGACTACTGTGGCTGTATAGTAGCTTTTGAGATCTGGCCTGTGAGATCTCCTACTTTGTTTTTCTTCTTCAATAGTACTTTGCTAATCTGAGGTCTCTGTCCTTTCTATATAAAGTTAGTAGTTGGTATTTCCACATCCTTAAAAAATGTTGATGGAATCTGGATTGGGATTACATTGAATGTATAGATTGCTTTGGGTAGAAATGACATTTTCATAATGTTCAATTTTCCTATCCATGAGCATGGTATGTTATTGCATTTCAGTAGGTCTCTTATGGATTCTTGAAGTAATCTTTTATAGTTTTCTTTGTACATGTCTTTTGTGTCCCTGGTAAGATTTATTCCCAAGTATTTTATTTTTTGGGGAGCTACTGTAAATGGTATTGATTTCTTTTTCAGCAATCTCTTTGCTGGTGTAGAGGAATCCAACTGATTTTTGGATGTTGATCTTATATCCTGCCACGATGCTAAATCTCTCATTTAGTTTCAGTAGATTTTTGACTGAGTCCCTTGGGTTTTCTAGGTAGAGGATAATATCACCAGGAAATAGGGATAGTTTGACTTCTTCCTTACCAATTTGGATGCCTTTGATTTCCCTTTCTTGCCTTATGGCCCTGGCTAGGACTTCCAGTACAATGTTGAATAGAAGTGGTGATAGTGGGCATCCTTGTCTGGTTCCTGTTCTCAAGAGGAATGGTTTCAGTCTTTCTCCATTGAGAATAATGTTGGCTGTTGGTTTTGCATAGATGCCCTTTATTATATTGAGGAATGTCCCTTTTATTCCTATTTTGCTGAGAGTTTTGATCAAGAATGGCTGTTGGATTTTATCAAGTGCCTTTTCTGCATTGATTGATATGATTATGTGGTTCTCCTTTATTTATGTGATGGATGACATTGATTGTTTATCTAATATTGAACCTTCCTTGCATACCTGATATGAACCCCACTTGGTCATAATGAATGATTTTCTTGATATGTTGATGAAGTCTATTGGCTAGGATTTTGTTGAAGATTTTTGCAATTATATTCATGAGGGAATATAAAAAAATCTGTAGTTTTCCTTTTGAGTGTTGTCTTTTCCTGATTTTGGTATCAAGGTTATGCTTGCTTCATCAAATGAATTTGTGAGGATTCCATCCTTTTGTACATTTTGGAACAGTTTGAGTAGGACTGGTGTCAGTTCTTCTCTGAATGTTTGGTAGAATTCTCCAGTGAAACCATGTGGGCCAGGACTTTTTTATGTTGTTAATTTTTTCACGACTTGTTCAATTTCTTCTTTTGTTATGGATCTGTTCAATTTTTCCACCTCAGCCTGTATTAGTTTAGGTCAGTGATGTGTTTCTAGAAATCTGTCTATTTCTTTCAGATTTTCAAGTTTGTTGGAGTGCAGTTCTTTATAGTGTCCTGATAGTATCCTTTTTATATCAGTTGGTTCTGTGTGATGTTGCTCATTTCATTTCTTATTTGTATTTCTCCCTGTTTTCTTTTGTTAAATTTGCCAGTGGTTTGTCAATTTTATTAATCTTTTCCAAAAAACTTCTGGCTTGTTGATTTTTTTCTATTGTCATTCTATTTTCTGTTTCATTGATTTCTGCTCGAATCTTTATTATTTCTTTTCTTCTGGTAACTGTAGGCTTTTCTTGCTGTTCTTTTTCTAATTGTTGGAGATGTTGGTTTAAAGTGTTGATTTTGGCTCTTTCTTCTCATTTGATGTGTACATTTGTTGCTATAAATTGTCCTCTGATCACTGCTTTTGCTGTGTCCCAAAGATTTTAGTGTGTTGTGCTTTAATTCTCATTTGATTCAAGGAATTTTTTAATTCCATTTTTTATTTCTTCTCTTACCCAGTCTTTCTTAAAGAAGGTGTTGTTCAGTTTCCATGTGCCTGCTCTTTTTCCATTGATCTTCCTATTGTTAACTTTAATTTGACAGCATTGTGATCTGAGAAGATGCTGTGCAGTATTTCAATATTTTTAAATTTACTAGGTTTGCTTTATGACCTAACATATGGTCTATCCTGAAGAATATTCCATGTGCACTGGAAAAGAATGTATATTGTGCTGTTGTTGGGTCAAGTGGTCTGTAGATGTCTATAAGGTCAAGTTGGTGGATTGTGTTATTTAGCTCTTCTGCATCTTTGTTGAATTTTTTTTCCTGTTGCTTTATCTTTCATTGAAAGTGGTGTGTTAAAGTCTCCCACTATGACTGTGGAATCATCTATTTGCCTTTTCAACTCTTTTAAAGTCTGATTTATGTATTTTTGTGCTCTTTCATTGGGTCCATAGATATTTATTATAGTTTTATCTTCTTGTTCAATTGATCCTTTAATCAGTATATAATGTCCTTCCTTTTCTCATATGGTGGTCATTGTCTTAAAGTCAATTTTATCAGAAAGTAACATTGCCACTCCTGCTCTTTTGTGGTTACTATTTGCTTGATGTATTTTTTTCCAACCTTTGATTTTTAGTCTATTTTTGTCTTTGTCTCTAAGGTGTGTCTCTTATAGGCAGCATATTGATGGGTTATGTTTTCTTATACAGTCTGCAACTTCTCATCTCTTGAGTGGTGCATTTAATCCATTAACATTCAGTGTAGTTATCAACACGTATGAATTGGTTGGTTTCATTTTGTTATGTGTTTTTCCATGGTGTCCTTAGTTTCTTTGTTCCATATAATTTCCTGTGCTGAGCTCATTATCTTTATGAATCATTTTATCATTTCCTTTGTTCCTATTGTTTTAGTATTTGCTGTATATTTGTGCTTGTCCTCTTTTTTGTTGTGATGAGACATTTATTATTTTTCTTTAAGGTTTCCCTGTGATTTATAACTTTCCTCCCGAGTTTAGAACAGTCCATTCTATCTTGAAACTCTCTTGACTTTCTCAACATTTAGAAGTTCTGTAACTACACAGTATTTTCACTCTTTTTGGTTTGTAGTTGTCCTCATTTGCCAGTTGATGTTCCTCGTTCCCTGTTTGCAATCTTGTAAGCTTATTTTACTTTTGGTACATTCATAGCTGTGTTGGTTTCTGGGATATGTCATCTTATGTATTAATGGTTGGTTGTTGTTTGCTATTATTGGTTCTCTGTTCAAAGGTTGGTCTGATTTAGATAAATTCCCTTGATTTCTGCTTAACTGTAAATCTCCTAATTGTGCCATCATATTTGAGGGTCAATTTTGCCAAGTATATAATTCTTGGTTGGAAATTTGTCTCTTTAAGGGTTTATATATATACCATTCCATTTTCTTCTTGCCTGCATGGTTTCTGCCAAGAAATCTGAACTAAGTCTTATTGGTTGCCCCTTGTATTTAACTTTTCATTTTTTCCCATGCTGCTTTCAGGATTCTTTCTTTGTCTTTGGTTTTAATGAATTTGATGATGATATGTCTTGGTGATTTTCTTTTGGAGTCTGTCCTGTTTGGGGTTCATTGGACTTCCTGAATGGATATATTCTCATCTTTCATCGTATCCGGGAAGTGCTTTTCCAACAAATTTTGGAAAAATTTCTCAATGGTTTTCTTTTTTCTCTTCCTGTTCTGGAATTCCATTTACACATGTTATTCCATTTGCCAGTATCCCACATGAACTTTAGGCTTTCTTCATTTTGTTTTGATTTTTTTCTCATTGATTCTTTTCCAGAGAGGTATTCAGGTATTTTTCTTCAATCTCACTAATTCTGTCTTCCATTGATTCACTGCTACTCTTTTGCCCTTTCGATGTTTTATCTATTTCTGAAAATTTAGTACTAATCTTCTTGATTTTTATCTGTAGATTTTGTGTAATTTCTAATTTTCCATTTATTTTGTCATTTTGTTCTTATAGTTTCTTCCAAAGTTGTTCTAGGGTTTTGTCTGTGTTTTCCTTAATTTTGTCAATTTTTTCCTTGATCTGTCTCTCAATCCTTTGAAGATACCTAATATAATTCTTTTGAATTCCTTCTCATGGAGTTACAATGCTGCTTTTTCCTTAGGGATGTTTTCTAGGTCTATATCCTGCTCCCTTGTTTCTACCACTTTATCTTACTTCTTTGTGTGGACTGTGATGGTCTGTTGTCTCTGAGACATTGTGACATTGTTGCATTTAGATCTCTGTTAACTGATCATGAAGAGCAGTAATAGTGAGTCAGGGTCTTCTTGGAAAGAAGAATAATAAAAAGGACAATAATAATAGCAACAATTTAAAAACACACAAAAACAAACAAACTAAAAAAAGAAAAAATATATCTGGGCAGGGTGGGGCAGGGGACCCAGGCTCTGTCCAAGCACACAGACTGGGATGGAATTCCTGCTGGCCCAGAAGGTGGGTGGGAGTGAGGGATTGCTGCACATCAGTTCACCAAGAGGGTGTGTGGTATAAGAGTAACAAGGGGAATAGCGTACCCTTCCAGTCATTGGCATCTGGAATGCCCTTGTGGTTCCTGGCAAGTGGAGACTATTTTTAAGTCCCTGAAATCTGGGAGAATGCCATTGCTTTAAATACCCAAAATGATCAAACCATTTGTAAACATTCAAAAGGGCTGTCCCCTCTGGGCAGGCAAAAGTCCAAGGCTCAGCCTGCCTTCCTCTTTGGCATTTCCCCTTTTATTCACCAGCCACTAGTGCAGTCCTCCATGCAGTCCCTGGCTAGCAGGGATGATTTTTAGGTTAATTCTTAGGTACTAATACCACATGGCAATATCCAAGCTGTTTAAGCCATCAGGATCGCTGCCAGACCACAGCTCCATATGTCTCTCTCTTTTTTTTTTTTTTTTTTTTTTTTTTGGTGTTTTCATGTAAATTCTTCTACTAGTTGGAGTTTGGTCCACTTCTATATCCTTCCCTTCAAAGCTCAGGGGTCCAAGATTATCTTCTGTGTCTGTGTTATTGGTTCCCCTTTTCTTTGTTGAAAAAGGTCTGTGCAGTCTTTGTGCCTATTCTGCCATCTTACCAGAACTTCTAAATTGAGGGAATTTTTTTTTGCCTATAAATATCCAAGTGAACCCTTAGAATTTCTTGGCATAGCTCAGCTTCCTTTTTATATTAAAAAAAAATACCTTTAGAATAGCTGGGTACCACAATGTCCTGGATAACTCTAGTTCTGACAGCACAAGTGTGAAAAGCTAGCAAGAGCAAAGAAGATGAACATGGGGCTATTTCCTTTCACAATCTCAAGGCTGTTGGCCTGCTGGGAGGTGGGTGGTCAATAAACTACTTTGGAGCTTTATCGAGTCCAGGATTAGGGAAACAGCACAGATGGAGAGGGAAGTGGAACTAGTATATGTTGAGGAGAGGGACAGTCAGGAGGGGTTGAATTTAGGACTGAACAAGAGAGAGGAATCAGTGTATACTGAGCATCTATACAGAGGCCTGCCAGAGGAATGAACAAGTCAGACTTAGAAGAAATAAAACTAGCGGGTCCTAACTTGAAACTTGCTGCTGTTGAGTTGGATCCGACTCATAGAGACCCCTGCTTGAGTTTCCAAGGCAGTATTACTACAGAAGTAGATTGCCCAATCTTCATTCTGAGGAGTGGTTGGTGGGTTTGAAATGCCAGGCTTCTGGTTAGCAGTCAAATGCCTTAGGCACTATGTTACCAGAGTTCCTAGGGTGTCCTAGGGAAAGACCAGTCTCCAGAATAAGACATCATGTCTGTTAAAGTAGGATAGCAAAAACCCCAGAGAGAAAACCCCAATGAGATAGATTTCATGATACCCACAAGAATGGACTCAAACACATCAACAATTACAAAGATGCCACTGGACAGGACAAAGTCACATTCTGTTATACACAAGGTTGCCACAACTCATAGTTGACTCAATGACAACTAACAACAACAATTACATGCCAGGTGCTAGGCAAATCCTAAAGGTAGAGAAAGAAATAAGACAAGACAGGTTCCAGCCCTGAAGAAGCAGAAGACTGAATCACAGACATGTAGAGGAAATGAAGCATGGGAAGATACATCCACTTAGGCCAATGTTCCTTGTCCCTAGGCCCCCACCAGCTGGGCCCTGTGAGAACCCTAGGAATAGCAGTGTGACTCCATTAGCTGTGGCCCAACATATAATGGGTCTTGCTAGCCATCATAGTGCGGAAGTACATCAAATGCAGTAGTTACTATGTTTTTACTGAACATTAGAGATTTCATAGTGCCTAAGGCATTTGACTGCTAACTCCTGGGAAGGAAGACTGGGCAATCTACTTCTGTAGAGATACTGCCTTGTAAACCCAAGGACAGATCCCTATGAGTTGGAATTGATTTGATGGTAGTGAGTTTTTAGGTTTTAGTATATCTTTTATAGCATAAGATTCATTTCATTAATAATTTATTTAATCTCTGGGAAGGAGTATTGTTCATAAGACCTCTGTAAAAGCTCTTTTATGGCAAGAAGAGATACTATGAGCTAAGGACTTAGGAATCAGACAGCAATTGTTCCAATTGCACCTTCCCAACTGGCTCAGTTTTCAGTCATCAGGTTGCTTGCCTGTTAAATGAGGAACAAGAAACCTACTTTATGGATTTGGTATGAGGGTTATTTTAGTTATTCATGTCTAGTTTCAAACATATTAGGGTGACTTACAAGGATATATAAGAGAGAATAAAATGATATAAAGATAAAAGTAAGTGAAGAAAGAAAAGTATGGTGGGGACAGAAAATAAATCCAGGAAAAAAAGCTAAACACACACACACACACACACACACATCCAAAATTATGATCTTTTCTAAGGGTGAAAAATAGTTTTATCTTTAAGGATTCTAGTTACTCAGGTGAGCATGGAACCTGGAGCATACCTCAGTTCAGGGAGGTCATAAGATGAAGCAGAACAAGTTCCCATAAGAATTTCACCTGTTCATGTTACCAAGATGAGCTTAGGAGTCTTTTTAAGGAGAATGCAGTGTGGACAATGAGTGATGGCCTAGGAAGTTTCATCAGCTTATTTACCTCTCAGGATGGATGAACAGCATCATGCAACAAAGCAATTTAACAAAACTTATTTTTTTTGTGTGCACTGCAGATGTCCAACTCTTTGGTAAGTTGACTTGATATGGATGTAGATTTTAGAATACCCAGAAGAATGAAATAGCTGATAATTTTTCAAGAAATTATTTCTAGTATTGCTTCTCCCTGTTAGTCTTTCAGGAATTAATTCATGACAACTAATTGAAGATTGTCCTCTCCAGTAAGCACAGGAATGACAGTTGCTTTGGGTTGCTGATTAAATGCAGGTGCTTTAAGCTTTAGGGAGAAGTTGAGTAAGGAAGATATTGGCCCCACCTGGGAAAATGAAAGGCGCAACAAAGTCTTAAGCCTCACTAGCTGCTTACAGATCTATGTGTGTGTGTTCCACTTTCCTCTACACAAAATTACCTTGAATCCACTACTATAATGAAACACAGACTATAATGAGTTATCGAGGCTCTAACATACCAAAACCAAACAAAACTCATTGCTGTCAAGTGGATTCCCACATGTTATAGAATAGAACTGTTCCAGGGTCTTCTTGGCTGTAATCTACAGAAGCCAATAACTGGGACTATCTCTGCAGGGCCAAAGGGTAGGTTTGAACTGCCAATTTTTAGGTTAATAGTTGATCGCAAACCATTTGTGCCACCCCAAAACTAAAAAACCCAAACTCACTTGATTGACTCAAGTCAATCCCAACTCATAGTGACCCTCTTTCTCAAGGTGGTAAATCTTTATGGAAGTAGATTCTCCTCCTTCTGTGGAGTGGCTTCTGGGTTTGAACCACCAACCTTCTGCAAATAATAATAGATAATTTACAAAAAAAAATTAAGGGGTATTTTTCTGTGCTAGAAGATATTTTTTCTAATGCTTTAATTTTATACAAGTTATACCGTTAATATTAAAAATTCAAACTGTGAAAAAGTATAGACTAAAAATTTCCTTTCCTTTCCTCTTCCCACTCTACTCTCCAGAGAGAATAACTTTTCTGTTTCTGGTTTTACTTTTGCTGGTAATGACCTCCACAACAGCTCTAAATCAAATGTTTGCAATTCTATTTCTTGACTTACCAAGTCTCAACAGTGTTTCTTTTCCCTTCTCAAAAAAAAAAAAAAAAAAAAAACAGAGAGAGAGAAAAAAAAGAAAGGAAGAAAGAAAAAGAAAACAAAGAAAGAAAAGTTAAATTACTTATATGAAATTTTACTCAGACCAAATTTTATTTATATATATAATTAATTATGTTCTCCTTTTATCTTTATAACTTTAAAATACCTTGAAAGCTATTTCTTGATCTCAATTTACAGAGCACATTTTGACTCCCAACCATGTAAAATTAAGGAGTTAAAAGCTCTGTAATCCTTGCCCTTCCTCTTCCTGCTCCATCTCATCTTCCATCAATTCGATTTTTAGTTCAAACTGTTAAGGTTTAATAATATTTCCATTCTCCTCTTCATACTTCATCAAATCTCAAATGCTATCAATTCTAAACACACTATTATTTTCTGTTTCATTAAGAAAAAACAATTGCAGATTTTTTTTTTTTTTTAATAATGGTATTTCTTTATAATATTCCACTAGAGTGATTAGCTTGGAAGGAAGATGGGGCAATCTACTTCCATAGTGATACTGCCTTGGAAACCCAAGGAGGGGTCTCTATGAGTCGGGTCTGACTCGATGGCAAACCAGAACAACAACAGAGTGATATAAACCTTTGTCACTAAACCAGCGCTACTTAACTGAAATTGTCACATGTCAAAGGAATTCACTTTTTTTATGGTCTATAATTTGCACCAAATCATTCAACATTATACTATTATTTTCTTCATATTGTGTTATGCTTTTCTTATACACCATTCCTTGAATATATACAGTATATATTTTTCTAAACATACAAGAGTAACTTACCTTCACTTTATCACTAAGATTATCTGACCTCCTAAATTATATTATGTGTTATAAGAAATCCATTTTTTTTTCCTTGAAAAGATTCTTCCTTAGGGCCCACTAATTAAAAGAATTGATTTCTAGACCTTCTACATCCTTGGACTATTCCATCATTGAACACTGGGTTATATCTTCATTTTCTCAAAAGCATGCATTTTCTCTGTTGCATTAAATTCATTTTTCATTTTGTTGCAATACATTCTCAAGTAATTTTTTCAGAAAAGTATATAATGTGTATTTCCAGATCTAGAAAAATTCTGAGAACATTTATTATTGAGCATGCTCATTTACCTCTCGTCCCTCATCAAATCCTACCGAAGTAACAGACACTAAAGGGATTCAAAGCATAAACAGTAATTTTTTTTTAAAAAGATGGGCATATAGTTATTATCAGCAAAATATTAGAAACTAAAAACCAGAGATACATAAGGGGGTGAGAGTAAGAGGGGCTGGAGGCATGAGGATTTGTGGGAAGTGTATTTAATTAAGTTAGTTCATTTTCTCTTGAGACCCTGGTAGTCCTTGGTTGTCTGCTCCTACTTATGATTAAAGAGCCAAGGAGTCAGGACACAGACACTTTTAGTCTTCTGATATGTCCTCCTCCTATTCTCATTGCATATATATATATATAGGCTGTCCCAGGACTCATAAGGACCCTATGTGTAAGAGAATGAAACACTGCCTGTTTCTCCACCATTCTCAGCCCATTGTTGCAGCCACTGTGTCAATCCATTTTGGTTAAGTTCGTCTTCTTTTTTGCTGACTTTCTACTTTACCAAGCATGATGTCCTTCTCTAGGGATGTATAAAGGGGATATAAGCCTTTGTCACTATACATTTGTGTGTGTGTGTGTGTATTCAACTATTTTACACCAGAATCACTGCTATCAAGGGATGTTGTTGTTGTTGTTATGTGCCGTCGAGTCGGCCCCGACTCATAACGACCCCTCCTTGGGTTTCCGAGGCAGTATCACTACGGAGTAGGATTGCCCAACCTTCCTTCTGAGGAGTGGCTGGTGGGTTTGAACCGCCAGCCTTCTGGTTAGCATTCAAGTGCTTTAGCCACTATGCTACCAGAGCTCCTAGTTCCTCCTAACTCATGGTGCAAGTTTTGCAACTATATCCTCTGGGTGTAAAGCAAAACTCTCTATTGACCTTGTGTATCTTTGTCCATTACCAAGTCATGACAATAAGCAAAGGTCATTGAAAAAGCCAATGAAATCCACTAATACATCAATGTAATTATGATGTTCTCCCAAAGTGGCAATCAGTTGAACATTGTTGTTGTGTGCCTTTCAGTCAATTCCACCACATAGTGACTCTATATAATAGAGTAGAATTGGTCAATAGGGTTTGGTAGGTTGGAATCTCTAGAGTATACCACCCGGTCTTTTCTTCCACAGAGTGGTTATTGAGTTTGAACGGCCAGCCTTTCAGTTAGCAGCCAGCTCTTAACCATTGCACCAACATTGTTGTTGTTGTGGTATGTGCTGTTAAGTCAGACCCGACTCATAATGACCCCTCCTTGGGTTTCTGAGGCAGTATCACTACAGAAGTAGATTGCCCCATCTTCCTTCCGAGGAGTGGCTGGTGGGTTTGAACTGCCAGCCTTCTGATTAGCAGTCAATTGCCTTAGGCACTATGCTACCTTTGGCTACAATGGAAAAACAATGGCTTAGATGAAGTTCCAGCAAGATGACAGAATAGGCAGATAAGCTAAAGAGACCCTCTGCAAGAAAACAATGAGAAACCACTTGAAACCAATATGGAAGATGATCTTAGAACCCTGAGCTTTGAAGAGAAGGATAAGAAAGTGGATTAAATACCACATAGTAGTAGAAACTGAAGGAAACAGTGAATAAGGACATAAATGGAGCTGCAGATGGCTAGCTGTCCTGACGGCACAGCCATTTTTTATATTTCCCATAGAAACCTAAGAATCAGCTCTGCTCATCAAGGCTAAATGGGCAAGGACTGCATTGGTGCATGAGGACCAGAAGGTAGAGCAGTGAGGAAGGGGACAGGTGGACCTGTGGACTACCAGGCTCTCTTGAGGGTGCAGCTGTTTTGGATGATTCCCAGTGGCCAGCACAGCCATTTTGAGTGTGTGCTGGTGGTGTTCTTCCTTGAATTGTGACATGGGAGTGTGCTCTGCCTGCCAAGGATAGCACAGGAAGCCACACTGGAGATTGAGGACTGGAGAGGTACAATGTTGCCCTTATTACTCTTGTGTCTTGTGCTTTCTTGGTAAACATCCAAGAAGCATCCCCCTACCTCAACCCACCTTCTTGACCTGCAGGAACTCAGTCCCAATCTGTGCCCTGGCAGAATTCAACAATATTTTCTTCAATGTTTTTCAGAGTAATTTTCCTTGCATATTTCACACCATTTAGAGTAAACAAATGAAGATTTATTGTACAATTTAAAAATCCCACCAGCACTTTTGTTTTTAAATTATTCATTTTATCTTCCTCCTTTCTTCCTTTTTTTTTTAATTTCTACTGTCCCTGGTTCTTTTTTTTCTCTCTCTCTTATCTTTTTCTGGTTCCCTTCTTTTTTCTTTTGTTTCTTTCCATACTTTGTTTTTCTTACTGCAGTTTTCCCTAATCTTTTATTCTTGCTCTTTTCTCTCATTCTGTCCTCCCAGATATTGTGGCTTTTTTTTTGTTTCTTTTTCTCTTATCTTTCTTTTAAATATATTTTTAAAATTTTCCTTCTTATTTATTGCATTTCTCTTTTTTGCTTTTGCAATTGTTTCTGTTTGTTTATGCAGTTTGAGTTTTTTGTTCTCTTGTTTTTGTTTTTGTAGTGGTTTTTAATTTTTTTTTTTAATATAACTGAATGGGAGACATTAACCATTCCCATACAACCCAATGGTAACTACACCTCCTGCAGGCCATCCACTGAATGAGGGTCACCACTTGCTTTTGCACCAAATGACTAATGACAGAAGGCAGCCAATACAAGCTCAATTCACCCTCCACTGCTCTTTATGAACAATTAACAGAGCTCTGTACACATACTCTCATTCTCTATCATACCCATAGATAGGTGGGAAGTGGCCAAGTGCTAACAACTAGTGAATAGAGGAGCACAGTACCCTACTCACATAGATATATCAAAACAAAATAAAGAAAAAAAAAAAGCCTGTGCAAATCACACCAACATACAACCACATATTAAACATAAACACAACTCCACAATGTCTTGGAGACAAAAGACCATCACAGTCCACACATAAAAAAAGCAAGACAAAGTCATAGAAAGAAGGGATCAGGATACAAACCCTGAAAACATCCCTGAGGAAGAAGCAACATTGCAACTCACTGATAAGAATTCAAAAGAATTATATTTAGTTTCCTTCAATGGATTGAGAGACAGATCAAGGAAAACACTGACAAATTAAGGAAAACACAGACAAAACTCTAGAACAATTTAGGAAAACAATACAAGAACAAATTGACATAATTAACAAAAAATTAGAAATGATACAGAAATAAAAACAACAATCCAGAAAGTTAATGCTAAGATTTCTGAAATAGGTAACATATTAAATGGATAAAGGAGTAACATTGAATCAATGGAAGACAGAATTAATGAGATTGAAGATAAGTACCTCAATATTACTTTGTTAAAGACTCAATCAGACAGAAGATCAAAACATAATGAAGAAAGTATAAGATTCATGTGGAATGCCATCAAGAGGAATGACCTACATGGAATCAGAATTCCAAAAAAGACAGACAGATAAAACCACAGAGAAAATTGTTGAAGGTTTGCTGGAAGGAAATTTCCTTAATATGATGAAATATGAGAATATATCCATTCAAGAAGTTCAATGAACCCCAAACAGGATAGACACCCAATGAAAATCACCAAGATATATTATCATCAAACTCATCAAAATCAAAGGCAAGCATGGTCCAACATTAGAAAAACAATCAACATAATCCATCATATAAGTAAAATAAAGGAAAAGAATCACTTGATCTTATCAATTGATGCAGAAAAGGCATTTGATAAAATCCCACATCTGTTACTGATAAAAACTCTGAGGGACAAAGGAATAGAAGGACAATTCTTCAACATAATAAAGGGCATATATTCAAAACGAACAGCCAATATTATTCTCAATGGGGAGAGACTGAAACCATTCTCCCTTTGTGAAAAGGAACCAGATAAGAATGCCCTCTATTTTCACTTCTATTCAACATTTTGTTGGAAGCCCTAGCCAAGGCAATAAGGCAAGAAAAGGAAATCAAAGGCATCCAAATTCTTAAGGAAGAAATAAAACTAACTTTATTTTCAGATGATATGATCTTATACATAGAAAACCCAAGAGACTCAGCAAGAAAACTATTGGAACTTATTGCAAGATTTAGCATAGTGGCAGGATACAAGATCAACATACAAGAATCCTCTTCACCAGCAAAGAGGTCTCTGAAAATGAAATGAGGATATCAATATCATTTACAACAGCTACAAAAAAGATAGGGGGAGCTCTGGTAGCATAGTGCCTAAGAAGGCTGGTGGTTCAAAGCCACAAACCACTTCTTGGAAGGAAAGTTGAACAATCTACTTCCATAGAGATACTGCCTCAGAAACCCAAGGAGAGGGTTCACTATGAGTTGGGATTGACTCGAGGGCAGTGAGGTTTTTTTTTTTTTACCAAAAAGACAAGATATTTGGGAATAAATCTTACCAGGGACACAAAAGACCTATAAAACTATAAAACACAACATCAAGAAACTATATGAGATCTACATAAACGGAAGAACATACCATGCTCACAGGTAGGGAGATTGAACATTGTGAAAATGTCCATACTGCCATTCAGTGCACTCCTGATCCAGATTCCATTAATAATCTTTAAAGAAATAGAAAAATCAATCACTAATTTTATATGGGAAGGAAAGAGACCTCGGATAAGCAAAGCACTACTGAAGAAAAAGAACAAAGTAGAAGGTCTCACACTCCCAGATCTCAAAACCTATTACACAGCCACAGTTGTCAAAACAGCCTGGTATTGATACAATGACAGACACACAGATTAGTAGAACAGAATTGAGAACCCAGAAGTTGATCCATTGACCTATGATCAGTTGACCTTTGACAAAGTGCTAAAATCCATTAAATGGGAAAGAGATAGTCTCTTTCACAAACAGTGCTGGCAAAACTGGATATCCATTTGCAGAAAAATGAAAAGAAGATCCATACCTCACACCATATACAAAAACTAATTCCAGATGCATCAAAGACTTAAATGTGAAACCTAAAACTATAAAGTTCATCAAACAAAAAATAGGGACAAACTTAGGGGCCCTAATTTATGGCATAAATATGCTATCAAGTATAACCCAAGATGCACAAACAGCAGAAAATAAACTAGATGATTGGGATCTTCCAAAACTTAAATTCTTACATTCATTAAAAGATTTCTCCAAAAGAGTGAAAAGAGAACCTACAGAATGGGAAAAAGTATTTGGCAACAACATATCTGACAAGGGACTTATCTCTAAAACTCCAGTACCTCAACATAAAAAAAAAAAAAATCCAATTAAAAAATGAGCAGAAGATATGAATAGACACTTAACCAAAACAGTTATTCAGGAAGTCAACAAACACATTTAATAGCAAAGTTCTACAGGACAGAAAATAACAAATGCTGGAGAGGATGTGGAAAGCTTGGGACTCTCATACACTGTTTGTGAAACTGTAAAGTTATAATAACCACTGTGGAAACTGGTATGGCTATTCCTTAAAAGTTGGAAATAGAAATTACCTTTTACCCAGCAATCCCATTAATAGGCATATATCCTAAAGAAGCGAGAGGCAGGACCTGAGCAGATATATGCACACCCATGTTCATCACAGCACTATTCACAAAAGCAAAGAGATGGAAACAACTTAAGTGTCCATTAACCAAGGAATTGATAAACAAACCGTGGTATACACAATGGAATATAATGCAATCCTAAAGAATAATGTGGAATCTACAAAACATACATAACATGGATGAACTTGGAGAACATTATGCTGAGTGAAATAAGTCAATCACAGAAGGACAAATACTGTGTTATTTCACTACTGTAAAAAGTCAAGGGAACGTTTATATATAGAAGGAAACTTCCTTTGTTGCTTACCAGGCATGTGAGGGGAGGGGAGGCTAAATTCCTAGATGTTGTTGTTGTTGTTGTTAGGTGCTGTTGAGTCATGTCGGACTCATAGTGACCCTATGCACAGCAGAACGAATCACCAACAGTCCCATGCCAGCTCCATGATCCTTGCTATACTTGAGCCCATTGTCTCAGCCACTGGGGCAATCCATCTTGTTGAAGGCTTTCCCCTCTTTTGTCGACCCTCCAACTTACCAAGCTTGACATCCTTCTCCAGAGAATGGTCCCTTCTGACAGCATGACCAAAGTGGTGAGACGAAGTCTGGCCATTCTTGCTTCCAAGGAGCATTCTGGCTGCACTTCCTCCAGGAGAAATCTGTTAGTTCTTTAGCAGTCCATGGTACTTTCAGCATTTTTCGCCAGCACCACAACTCAAAAGCATCAATTCTTCATCATTCTTCCTTATTCATTGTCCAGCTTTCACATGCATACAAGGCAATTGAAAATATCATGGCTTGTTTCAGGCACACTTTAGTCCTCAAAGAGACTTCCTTGCTCCTCAGCCCTTGAAAGAGCTCCCTCGCAGCCAACTTGCCCAGTGCTATACGTCGTCTAATGTCCTGACTGCTAGCTACTTCCATTGGCATCGATTGTAGAACCAAGCAATGTGAAGTCTTTGACAACCTCAATCTTTTCTCCATTTATTGTGATGCTGTTTATAGGTCCAGTTGTGAGGATTTATGTTTTCTTTATATTGAGATGTAATCCATACTTCAGACTGTATTCTTCAATCTTCATCAGTAAGTGCCTCAAGTCATCCTTACTTTCAGCAAGCTAAGTTGTGTCATCAGTGTATCACAGGTTGTTAGTGATTCTTCCTCCAATCCTGATGCCTCGTTCTTCTTCATATGGTCCAGCTTCTTGGATTATTTGCTTGGCGTACAGATTGCATAAGTATGGGGCAAGGATACAATCCTGACGCACTCCCTTCTTGGTTTTAAACCATGCAGTGTCCCCTTGTTCTATTGAACAATAGCCTCCTGGTCAATGTACAGGTTCCTCATGAGCAAAATCAAGTGTTCTGGAATTCCCATTCTTCTCAATGTCATCCACAATTTGTTATGATCTACACAATCAAATGTTTTTGCATAATCAATAAATAACAAGGAAACATCTTTCTGGTATTCTTTGCTTTGACCCAGAATCCATCTGACAACAGCTATGAAATCCTTTGTTCCACGTCCTCTTCTGAATCCAGCTTGCACCTCTGGAAGTTCTCTGTCAGTATACTGCTGCAAACATTTTTGAATTATCTTCATAAGATCTTACTTTCATGCGATACTAATGATATTGTTTGATAATTTCCACATTCTGTGGGATCACCTTTCTTTGGAATGGGTACAAATATGGATATCTTCCAGTCAGTAGGCCAGGTAGCTATTTTCCAAATCTCTTGACATAACCAAGTGAGTGCCTCCGGTGGGGCATCTGTTTGTTGAAATATCTCAATGGGTATTCTGTCAATTCTTGGAGCCTTGTTCTTCCCCAATTCCTTCAATGCAGCTTTGACTTCTTCCTTCAGTACCATTGGTTCTTCATCATATAACAGCTCCTGAAATAGATAAAGATCTACCACTTTTTTTTGGTGTAGTGACTCTGTGTGCTCCTTCCATCTTCTTTTGATGTTTCCTCCATCATTCAATATGCAAATTTGCATATTGAAAATTGCAATTTTTCAATATTGCAATTCAAAGCTTAAATATTTCCCTCAGTTCTTTCAGCTTGAGAAATGCTGAGTGTGTTCTTAGCTTTTGATTTTCTAACTCCAAGTCTTTGCACATTTCATTTTAGTAATTGGCTTTGTCTGCTCGAGCTGCTCTTTGAAATTTTCTGTTCAACTCTTTTATCTTGTCATTTCTTCTGTTTGCTTTAGCTACTCTACACTCCAGGGCAAGTTTCAGCATCTCTTCTGTCATCCATTTGGTCTTCTCTTCTTTTCCTGTCTTTTCAATGACCTCTTGCTTTCTTCATGTATGATGTTCTTGATTTCATCCCACAATTCTTCTGGTTTTCGGTCATTGGTGTTCAATGCATCAAATCCATTCAGTAGATGGTCTCTAAATTCAGGAGGGATATATTCAAGATCATATTTTGGCTCTTGTGTACTTGTTTTAACTGTTTTTAACTTCAAGTTGAACTTGCATATGAGCAGTTGATGGTCTGTTCCACAATAATCTCCTGGCCTGGTTTTGAGCTTTTCTATCATTTCTTGCCACAGATATAGTCAATCTGATTCTTATATACTCCATCTGGTGAAGTCCACATGTATAGTCGCTGTTTGTGTTGTTGAAAAAAGGTATTTGCAATGAATAACTTGTTGATCTTACAAAATTCTATCATACAATTTCCAGCATAATTTCTGTCACCAAGGCCAAATTTTTCAACAACCAGTGGGTGATTCTTCTTTGTTTCCAACTTTTGCATTCTAGTCACTAGTGATAATTAACACATCCTGATTTCATATTCGGTCAATTTCAGACTGCAGGAGCTGATAAAAATCTTCAATTTCCTCATCTTTGGGTTTGGTAGTTGTGCATAAATTTTAATAGTAGTCATGTTAACTGGTCTTCCTTGTAGGTATATGGATATTATCCTATCACTGACAGTATTGTACTTCAGGACAGATCTTGATACATCCTTTGTGATGAAAAATGCTATGCCATTCCTCTTCAAATTGTCATTCCCAGCATAGTAGACCAATGGTGGTCTGATTCAAAATGGCCAAAAACAGTCCATTTCAGCTCACTAATGCCTAGGATATCAATCTTTATGTGCTCCATTTCATTTTTGACAACTTCCAATTTTCCCAGATTCATGCTTTGTGCATTCCATACTCCAATTATTAATGAATATTTGCAGCTGTTTCTCCTCAATTTGAGTCAAGCCACATCAGCAAATGGAGGTCTCAGAAGCTTTACCTTATCCATATCATTAAGGTTGATTCTATTCTGATAATGCAGCTCTTTCCTGGTCTTATTTTGAGAGCCTTCTGAACTAAGTGGCTTATCCTCCTGCACTGTATTAGACAATGTTTCTGGGCTATTCATAAAGTTGCACAGTAATGTATCAGACTGTGTTTCTCTGCTATTCATAAGGATTTTCCTGGCCAATTCTTTGAGAAGTGGATGGCCTCCTCCTTCTTCCTAGTCTGTCTCAATCTGTAAGCTGTTGAAAATTGTGCACCATGTGCAACTCTACTGGGTTTGAGACACAGGTGGCACAACCTCATGCCTCACAGCAACACACCACTACAGTAGGACAAACTGACAGACAAGTTTGTCTCCCTTAGCTGTTCAAAACCTTTCCACCCTCCCCACCCTCCCTTACATAGATAGATCCCTGACTCTTTCCTGTCACTTGGGGGGGGGGGCATGGCCTGGCCCCCTGGCCTTACCTATATCCCTGCCTCTGCTTCCTCACTCTGTCCTGGTCCCCCCTCCCCTGGCTTTTTCTCTGATTTCCCCAGCTTTCCTGCCACTTGGGAGGGCTGTGGCTTAAGTCTTCAGCCTTACCTGGATCCCTGCCTCTGCTTCCTCACTCTGTCCTTTCCCAACTCCCAGCTTTTTCTCTGCTTTCCCCTGCTTTCCTGCTGGTTGGGAAGGCTGTGGCTTGGGTTCCTGGTCTTACCTTGATCCCTGCCTCTGCTTCCTTGCTCTGTCCTGGTTGCTCCCTGCCTGGCCTTTTCTCTGCTTTCCTGCTGTTTGGGAGGGCCATGGCCTGGGTTCCTGGCCTTACCTAGATCCCTGCCTCTGTTTCCTCCAATTCCTAAATAGGTTGCCCCATCTTCCTTCCAAGGAGTGGCTGGTGGGTTTGAACCACCAACCTTCTGGTTAGCAGTCGAGTGCCTTAGGCATTATGCTACAAGAGCTCCTATATATATATATATAGAGAGAGAGAGAGAGAGAGACAGAGCGAGAGAGAGAGAGAGAGAGAGAAACAAAGATTATTAGTGGTTACCAGGGTTAGGAAGGAGGGGACAAAGGGGAAGCTTTTGCTTATGGGGAATTGAGTTTATGCTAATGGTGGTGGAATATTTTGGACAAGGTTAGCAATAATGATGGCACAACATGAAAAATGTCATCAATGTCCCTACAGTGTAAATAGGCAAGTCGTTATGTTGGAAAGTCTTGTAGTCTTGTTGTATGTATTTTCACCACAATAAAGTTAAAAAGAAAGAAGAAGAAGCAGAAGGAGAAGGAGGAGGAGGAGGAGGAGGAGGAGAAGGAGGAGTAGGAGAAGGAGGAGGGGAAGGGGAAGGGGAAGGGGAAGGGGAAGGGGAAGGAGAAGGAGAAGGAGAAGGAGAAGGAGAAGGAGAAGGAGAAGGAGAAGGAGAAACAAAACAATGGCCCTGACATACAATGTTACAACCGAGAAAGAGGACAACATTTGAATAACCAAAAATCTAAACCCACTGCCATTGAGTTGATTCCAACTCATAGCAACCCTAAGGACAGAGTACAACTGCCTCATAGGATTTCTAAGGCTGTAAATCTTTATGGAAGCAAAAGACTGCCTCATCTTTCTCCTATTGAGTGGCTGGTGCTCCTATTTGGTTAACCAAAACCAAACCAAACCCACTGCCATCAAGTCGAATCCAACTCATAACAACCCCTTGGGTTTCTGAGGCAGTATCACTACAAAAGTAGATTGCCTAACCTTCCTTCCAAGGAGTGGCTGGTGGCTTTGAATGGCCAGCCTTCTGGTTAGCAGTCAAATGCCATAAATTAAATTTGAAGGGGAAAGAAAGTTGTTTTTTAAAGACAGGGTTCCCTTTCTCAAATTACATGGGCCTGCATCTACACAGTTAATAAAAGTGAGCAAAGGTACTAAGAGCAGAGTCCATTCCATTTATTACAAGTCCCTTAATGGTCTGGGTTTTCAATCAGTACCTGAAGGTGAAGGACGATTATTTGGTTTGAATGTGCACTGGGCCAGTGGCCATTGTTCATACAGAAGAGAAGAATAAACCTCATAGGTACAGTGCTTGCTCCTGGCTTCTAGTTCCTTTATGTTGTCAAACCATTGTGTAGTAGTAAGGCCACAGATGTTGCTTCTCATTCAAACTCTGCAATTCACAACATGTGAATGCTTTGGAAAATTCTTTAACTTTTCTGAGCCTTCCTTTCCTTATCTGTAAAATGGGAATGGTTGCACCAACCCCCAGGTTGTTGGGATGATGCACTTCAGACATGTAGTGTTGTGCATGGTGGGTGTGCACCTGCAAAAGCTCACTTCCTGGTCCCATTCTGCCCTGTACACAACCAAGAGAATTCTATAGTCCCCTGTCTTTTGAGATTCTGCAAACATAAAATTCAATCATTATTGTTCAGTGACCCTTTTCTTAGGCATAATTAGACTCACACTGAATGCATGCAGCTTTCTATATCTTAGGTGTGAAATATACCCCTGACCCTGGTCTCCCCATTGCAGCTGCTTTTATTTTCCCTTTCATCTTCCTCTGGAGTAGCTTTGCCTCTGGGTTGGCCACAGCCCACCAGCCCTCTCCTGACTTTCCCCTAGAGAGCTCCATTTCTCAGTGTGGTCTCCTGAGCAACAGCACCAGCATCTCCTGGGAACTTGCTAAAAGTTCCAATTCTTGGGCTGCACTGAAGAGTTACTTAATCAGACATTCTGGATTAGGCCCAGCAATCAGTGTTGACAAGCCCTGTGAGTGACTCTGATGCTAGCTTGAGAACTGCTGCTTTAGTGAGTGATAGGTGGGAAATTGAGGCTCCTGGAGGGGTCAGGATGGTCTCACTGAAGCTGCTGGCATGGAAATGCCACACCACAAAGGTATGGAGGCCTCTCACTTCTATTTTCTCTTGGAGGCAACTCTGGCCCTGGCCCTTTAAGCAACACTCTTTCCCACTGAAGTCTTCATGGCTCAGGCTCACTCTTCCTTCAGGTGCCTTATTTCAACCAAGAAAGAGGACAACATTTGAATAACATTTGTGACCTGCCCTGACCAAATCAACCCAAACCACCCTTCCCTTTACTTTCTCACACCCAGAATTATCTCCCTTACCCTGCCTTATTTTTCTTCACCTATGACCACAAAAGGCTCCATCCAAGTTTCTGCTTATTATCAACTTCCTCCTGTTGTTTTTCTTCCCTGCTGTATCCCTGGTACCAGAAATGGGATTGACAATGGGACATTGATCAATAGAATTTTTAAAAAATGAATACATCAAACAAGATACTTAAACATGACTCATTGCAATCAGGTGGATCCTTGAGCACCACATGAGCAGCATGGATAAATGAGTTAATGAAGGCACATACTTTGAATATCTTGCTATGTTACACACAGCAGAAATCAAAATCAGACTGAAAAGCTGTGAGATGGATTATTGTCAGTGCAGAGGGCACAAAACCAGGAGCTCAGATAATTTTATATATCTGAGATAAATTTATATATAAGATAAGTGATATATATATCACTTCCCTTATCCCAACACACATTGAAAGGGCAAAAGGGCAAACGACTAGAACTGATGCAATGGAAGACAGAATTAATGAGATTGAAGACAAATACCTGAATAGTTCTTTGGGAAGGGATCAATCAGAAAAAAGATCAAAACAAAACGAAGAAAGCCTAAGGTTCATGTGGGCTACCATCAAAAGAAATAACCTATGTGTCATTTCAATTCCAGAACAGGAAGAGAAAAAGAAAACCACTAAGAAAATTGTCCAAGATTTCTTGGGAGAGAACTTCCCTGATATGATGAAAGATGAAAATATATACATTCAGGAAGTCCAATGAACCTCAAACAGGATAGACCCCAAAAGAAATTCACTAAAGCATATCATCATCAAACTCATCAAAACCAAAGACAAAGAAAGAATCCTGAAAACAGCATGGGAAAAACAACAACTTAATTACAAAGGATAATTAGTAAGAATAATCTCTGAGTTCTCAGCAGAAACCATGCCAGTGAGAAGACAATGGGATGGTATATATAAAACCCTGAAAGAGAAAATTTTTCAACCAAGAATACTATGTCCAGCAAAACTGTCCCTCAAATATGATGATGAAATTAGGAGATTTCCAAATAAGCAGAAAGTAAGGAAATTTGCTAAAACCAGACCAACCTTAAAAGAGATACTAGAGAGAGTCCTTTAAACAGGGCACCAAAAATAGCAAATAACAGCCAAACATTAACACTCAAGATGACATAACCCAGAAACTATAGCTATGGACATATCCAAAGTAAAATAAGCTTACAAATTATAAACAGGGGACCAGAGACATCAATTGGCAAGTGAGGACAACTACAAACCAAAAAGAGGGAAAATACTGTGTAGTTGCAGAACTTCTAAATGGTGAGGAAGTCAAGAGAGTTGCAAGATAGAATGGACTGTTCTAATCTTGGGGAGAAAATTATAAATCCCAGCGTAACCTCAAAGAAAAATGACAAACCTTTACATAACAATAAAAAAGAGGACAAGCACAAATATTCAGCAAACACTAAAACAACAAGAACAAAGGAAATGATAACACGATTCATATACATACTGAGTTCAGCACAGAAAATAATATGGAACAAAGAAATCAGGGACACCATGAAAAAACACATATGAAAATGACAGCAACCAAGACATATTTGTCAATAATTATATTGAATGTTAATGGATTAAATACACCACTCAAGAGATGGAGAGTTGCAGATTGGATAAGAAAACAAAACCCATCAACATGCTTTCTAAAGAGACATGCCTTAGAGACAAAGACAAAAATAAAGTAAAAATCAAAAGTTGGAAAAAGATATATCAAGCAAATGGCAACTATAAAAGAGCAGGAGTGGCAATATTAATTTCTGATCAAATTGACTTTAATACAATAGCCACCATATGAGACAAGGAAGGACATTTTATACTGATTAAAGAATCAATTGAGATATAACCATAATAAATATGGACCCAATGAAAGAGCCACAAAATAAATAAACCAGATTTTAAAAGAGTTGAAAAGGCAAATAGATGACCCCACAGTCATAGTGAGAGACTTTAATACACCACTTTCAGTGAAAGATAGAACAACTGTAAAGAAACTCAACAAAATGCAGAAGAGCTAAACAATACAATCCATCAACTTGAACTTATATACATCTAAAGACAACTTCACTCAACAACAGCACAACATACATTCTTTTCCAGTGCACATGGAACATTTTCCATGATAGACCATATGTTAGGCCATAAAGCAACCCTTAATAATGAAAAATATTGAAATACTTCAAAGCATCTTCTCAGACCATAATGCTATCAAATTAGAAATCAACAATGGGAAGATCAATGGAAAAATAGTAAACACATGGAAACTGAACAACACCCTCCTTGAGAAAGACTGAGGAAGAGAAGAAATAAAAATTGAAATTCAAAAATTTCTTGAATCAGGAGGCGGGGCAAGATGGCGGACTAGGCATAAGGATTGCAAAGACCCTCTTCAACAAAGAAAAGGGAAACCAATTAACACAGACACAGAAGATAATCTTGGACCCCTGAGCCTTGAAGG
>NW_006921639.1:1129096-1136617 GCF_000298275.1 Orycteropus afer afer | reverse complement strand
AACAAAAAGACAAATGATCCAATTAAAAAAATGGGCAGAAGACATGAATAGACACTTCACGAAGGAGGATATTCAAGAGGCCAACAAACATATGAAGAAATGCTCACGATCATTAGCTGTTAGAGAGATTCAAATCAAAACAACAATGAGATACCATCTTGCTCCAGCACTAGTGGCAAAGTTCAACAAGACAGAAAATAACAACTGCTGGAGAGGATATGGAGAGATTGGAACTCTTATACACTGCTGGTGGGACTGTAAAATGGTACAACCACTGTGGAAAGCAGTATGGCGATTCCTTAAAAAGTTGGAATTAGAAATACCATTTGACCAAGTCATTCCATTACTAGGTGTATATCCTAAAAAAGTGAGAGCCACGACAAGAACAGACGTGCACACCCGTGTTCATTGCAGCATTATTTACAATAGCCACAAATGGAAACAACCTAGGTGTCCATCAACTGAGGAATGGATAACCAAACTATGATACATGCACACAATGGAATACTATGCAACCCTAAAGAATAACCTAGAATCTGCAAAACACTGCATAATGTGGATGAACTTGGAGGACATTATGCTGAGTGAAATAAGTCAATGATAGAAGGACAAATATTGTATTAGTCCATTATTGTAAAAGTCAAGGAAATGTCTATCTATGGAAGGATATTTTCTTTGTTGGTTACCAGGGGTGGGAGGGTAAGGTAGAGAACAGTGTTAAATAGGTAGAGATAAGTATTGATTTGGGTGAATAGAATGGCAAACTACCAAATGTGAGTGATCAATATGGTGGCATTGAGGAGAGGAAGACATAGAGAGGTACATGAGAGGTACAGACAAAAAAGATGAACCCTTTTGCACATATAGTACTGCATTGTCAGTAAAGGCAAACATGGGTACATGGGTGGATAAATGGATGGACAGGATGAAATATTATGTATGTCTATGAAGTGGGAAATGTACCCAATCCATGTGTAGGGTTGGCAGACAATGGTCCTAGAAGTGTATTTGTATGATCTGAATTCCCAGGTGTATATTAGAGCTGACAAGGGACAAGGTGGCAGTCACTTCTTGGTCACAGTGAGCTACACAGATGGATTGAGTAGTTGAACTTATGGGCTCAGGACCATAGTCACAGGTGACATCAAGCTCAATTGGCATAACATTCTCCACAAAACATTGTTCCACCTCCTACTTTGGCAAGTAGTGACTGGAATTTAAAAGCTTGCAAGCAGCCATCTAGATGCAACGATGGGTCTCTGCTCATCCAGAGCAAAGAAGAATGAAGAAAACCAATGATTTATGGAAAGAATTAGTCCTAGCAACTGGTACACCATGCAATCCTCAGCCTATATGACTATAAGACCAGAAGAACTAGATGGTGCCTGGCTACCACTGTAAACCAGTCTGAGGGGAATCTATGTAGGAGATCCTGGATAGAGTGGGAGAAAAATGTGGAACAAAAATCAAAATCATTTAAAAAAAAGGGGGGGGACCAAGTTTGCTGGTCTGATAGAACCTGGTAGAACCACTGAGACTATAGCCCTTAGCTGCCCTTCAGGTCTGGAATTGAACCCACACCTGTGGCTTCCAGCCAAAATAACGACAGGCATAGGAGTTGAACATTTACCTGAGGTAGACACACTCCTTGGGGAGAACAATCATGGGAGAATGAAAGGCTTTCTATGCACAGGGAGAGAGCTCAAGGTGCAGGGGTGTGTAGAGGGATGGACACAGGGAAGAAGTGATTGTCGGGAGGAAGTGGGAAGGGAGCTTTTGTATTCCAATTGATTGTGGTCAATGTCATGAGACAAAGTGTATGTGAACTGCTGTATGGAAAGTGAATTTCTTCTGTAAATTTTCACCCAAATCTCTCTCTCTCACACACACACACACACACACACACACAAAGAGCCTAGGTAAATTGTCTAGATCTGAATGACATTTGGCATTCAAATGGCTTTTCTGTGCCTCAGCATCCCTGACTGTAAAATGGGATCCAGACCTAGTTAAATGACCCCATATGTGCTTTCAATGCTTCTCTGAACCTCCCTTAGAAGCCCTGGGTTTCCCTGGTGACTCTTACTTTTCAATGTTACACACATATACCCCACACATATACACAGACATCACACATATACACACACACAAACACACCATACACTTACACACTACATAACATACACAACACATTACACAAACGTACACACACAGCACACCACACACACATACAGCATACACACAGACCACACACACTCACACACACATACATATAACATACACAAACCAGTAGTGTACATGAGCTGTTTGTTGTGTGCCACCAGCCCCACTCAGGTGAAAATGATGTATGAGAAAGCCTTTTGCAAGCAGCTGGTTTCTGTACAAACTGAATGTTATCAAATACCTACCAACAGCAATACAAACTCCTAGAAAGGCTGTACCATTGATTTCTTCTGAGCAATTTTTTTCCCCCTGATGATAGTGTTCCCCAAATGGATGGAGCACCATTTTTTCTCCTTTGTCCTGCTTTGGGCTCCATTGACAGCAAAGGGCCTGATGCTCTGTGACATGACAGGACCTTCTTCAGTCTACCCCAGCCACTCTCTGCCACATCTGCAGCAGCTCTACTGTCTCCTGTTCATCTCATTATCTGCCACTGAAGAAGAGCCAAATGAATAGATACATGTCATGCCTGCAGATGGCTCTACTAGGCGAGAGGTCAAGTAGAGATCTCCAGTATCCAAGGGGACCTAGAAGGGTGAACAGGGAGGGTTGTCTTTGAGGCTCCAGCCTTGGGAAGCTGAAACACCAGTGATGGTATTTGTTAGACTTTCCTTTGGTCAATTAGCCTTTATTCCTAAATACCCTGGGGGTTGGGGCACTTCCATCAAGCAGCTTTTCCAAGACTTCCACCCTGTGGAAGACAATGCCCAAGTTAATGAAGACTGATGGCCTGTGGACATCCTGGCCCCTACCCCACTTGAAGTAGAGAGACTGGAAGGAAGCTTTAGTGGGAGGCAGGTACCATGGGGACCACTGCATCAACAATTACCTCTTCTACAGACCATCAGCAAAATTGTGTGTCTTACTGTTGGCCTTTAAAGCAGGTTAAAAATAAATCCTGATTGGGTTTACTGTACCTATTCCAGCCCTAACACTCTCCACACATCTTCCAGACATGCTGAAGGATCCAAAAATGCTAGTGTGGCCGCTCAGACCAGGTTTTTGCTTAATTACCTTTTATTATTTCCTTCAGGAGAAAAAGTCAAAACTGACATACATGGTCTTTTCCTCCCTCTGCATTTCAGCACCTCTGAGCTGCTCCTAGTTCCAGCCTGTGCTTGAGGGATTCCCATACCTTGGATGTGGTGTATTCCTCTTTAATTGCCTGACAAACCATCACTCACCTTCTTTTCCTAAGTCTTTTTTGACCTCAATAGTGTCACATCCCTCACTTGTCTGTAATATCCTATGTCTGTCCCTTCCTTCAGTTGTACCATTTTAAGTACTACATTTTCTTGTAAAAATCTATAATCTTTTTTAATTTTCTGATTTCCAAGGGGCTACATCTCACTCACACCATCAAGTCAACTTTGAATCATAATGACCCTACAGGAAAGAGTAAAACTGCCTCATAGGTTTTCCAAGGCTGTAAATCTTTACAAAAGCAGACTGCCTCATCTCTCTCCCATGGAGCAGCTAGTGGATTCCAACTATCAACCTGTTCATTACCAACCTAATGTTTTAACCACAACACCTCCACAGCTCCCTAGGGTCTCCATGTTTACTACAAAATAGAAAGTACAGGAAAACCTGAGTTTAAAAATGAGTGTGCCCTGTAACTCTGCTAACACCAGCATGCATTTCATAGTCATTCTATTTTTGCATGTCTTTACCCCCAGTAAGGGGGCAGAAGAGGCAGCTACATTGCTCCCCTCTGAAACCCGGTTTGCAATAGTCAGTGCTGCAGAGCTAGAGAAGGCACATGCAAGCATCCTCACTCACTCTCTGGGCATACAGCTGAAGTCCAGAAGTCTCAGATCCACACAGTCCTGACCCCCCGACTGTCTTCTTCCTCCTGAAGGGAGGTTGGAAAGTTGGAAATGATCTGAAGGGCATTTGTAAGAGAGGCAGCATGAAGTGGATTTCACAACCCACATTTAGAGTGCAGAGTAGCCTTCCAGTTGTAGATATTTGACTAGAACCGAGAGAGTGGAAACTCTGGTTTTAAAATCCATAGGCTCAGGGAAAGTATTTAAACCCAGATCTCTGGCACTGGGGTCAAGGGTAACAAAACAGAGTGGCTTTTTTTTTTTTTTTTTTGACCTGCATGCCACCGTGTACAGTGCATGACAGATTCACCCAAAACCCAAAAATGCAGCTGAGGTATGATCCCAGTCCATGCTCTGCCCACTGTCCCATATTGCTCCATGCCCAGAACTCAAGAGGAATCTCACTATCCTGATGGGACTCAGCCTCTAGGGCTGAGACTGACATGTAGTGAGAAGATTGCAAATCAGGGTGACTGCTGACTCCCATGGTGGCATCAGGCAAGGGGGCCATTTGTTCTTGGAGGGGTCTGTAAGTTCTTCAGAGTGTGAAAAATTGTCTTCATTGTGCTTTCCACACATCTTGTGATCTTTCTAGTCCTTTCTGGACCAGATAGTGATTAATCTTAAGCATATAGGATCTGGTATTGGGTGGGTGTAAAAAACTGACTTGATCTCCAAGTATGGTGGTTAAATTTTGTGTCATCTTTGCTGGGCCTGGTTTTGTGTGGCTGAGCAGCTGGATGTAGTTATTCCCCATGATGAGACTGGTAATCAACTTCATGGTGGAATCTACTAGAGCAGCTGAGTAGCTGTCTTAGGGACGTGGTCTACTCCCAGTATATAAGAAGACAGCTTTGAGAAAGATCTCTAAGCTTTTGTCACATCTGGATCCTGCATTTGACCTAGTCTTCATGTCAGTGGTCTGCCGTGTTGTCTGATAATTTTGGGACTATTAATGGACTTGAATTAGTGGCCGGCTGTGTGCTTGATAATTTTGGGACTGTGACATCTTACTTGTCAACCCTGGTTTTGTCAACCTCAGCAGCTAGCTGCTGTCTGAGTTAAGAGAAGCCTCCAGATTCAGTGGACCAGGAGCAAGAGGCAGAGCTGAATCCCAAGGTCAGGGGGCTTTCACCCAGCCCCTAGAGCTGGCACTTTGAACTTGGAATTCTAGCCTCCTAAACTATAAGAGAATAAATCCCTGTTCATGATAAAGTCATCCACTTGTGGGATTTTCTGTAAGAGCAGGACTAGATGCCCCAAACAGCAAGATCATTAAAGTGTTCAAAACAGGATTAACTTCATAAATAGAGCTTTGTTTTAAAAAATAAACCAGAGGAAAATCAGCCAAGTAATAGCTCATGGCAGTCTCAACTACAATTACCAGGCTTTATGGCAATGGTCTGCAATTCCAGATATCAGAAGATGTGGTTTCCATCACACTACAAGCTCTGACTACTCCAGGATGTGAATAGTTTCTAAATTATCTACCTAGTCATTTGCCATATCCACAGCCAGTCCAGTAGGACACAGTCTGACTCACTGTTAGAGAAGCCAATGGAACCTGATTGCAGATACGAAATTTAAGAATCTGATGGGGGCAGTGTGGCTACCATTAAGATTTACAAACTTGGAAACCCAATGGGGTTGCTGTGAGTTGGAATTGACTCAATGGCAGTGAGTCTTTGGTTTTAGTATCAGTAGAGTTACTTGAACATCAACCCAAATCTTTCAAAGTGTCCACATGGTTTTACAATGTCAATGTTTACAGTCCACCTACGTGCTCACTTCTTCTTGGATTTCCCATTTATTTTCATCTTCAATGGGTCTCACTGGGAGGGAAATGATACTCAGGGGAAAGTCAGACAAAGGACCTTCTGCCTGGGGAACATTTACTGAGGCTTCAAATGTTCTGAGATCCATAGCTCCCAAATGGACTATGACAAGCTTCTTTCTCTTGAATTTGGGGCAGCACAGTGCAGTTTAAGAAAATCTACTCTATGTGTTTCTGATCAATTTCTATGCAGCACATAGACTGTTAAATTTAAAGAGTTGGTAGATAAATATACCTTTGGAGTCAACTTTACAAGTCTTCCATAGTTTCATTTATATTGAGAGAGGAAGCTAGGTTATGCTAGCAGATATATACATAGAGGGAGAGTCTAGAAAGGCTCACTTTGGGTCTAGGACATCAAAGCCACAAGAATCCAATGAAAGCTCAGCCTCAGAGAAAGCATTTTCTCACCTGTGCCCAGATTCAGAGCTCCAGATAGGAAGCTTCCTTGGTCTGCTTGAAACCATTACATCCTCAGCCTGTGCATATTTCACACTCTTTCATTACAGCTCCCTTTGGAGCCTGGCAGTGTTGAGACAGAATTGAACAGAATATGGACATATTGTGAGGGTCTCAACATTCATGGATGGTCTTCAGTGGTGGTTGAAATGAAGCTTTGAGCAGAGAATTGATGACTTCGCTTTCTGCTTTTGAGATGTTATGTAGGGTCTGGAACCAGAGGGAGAAGTGCTATGGCCCTCAAAGCTAAGGTCCTAAACTGTCATCACCTGATTTCCATGACTGCGGAGGTTCAGGGCAGAGGAGTATAACTGTGGAACTGAGTTCAGGCCATTCCAACTTAGTGTTAGTAGCCAGGAGGAAGAATGGAAGGAAGCATGGCCTTTCTGGAGAGCCATGCAGTAGGAAAAGAATGAGGGGAGGGGACAGTTAGGTCACTACCAGGATAAAGCAAGGTGCATTTCTTCCAAGACAGAGCATTTCAGGACTAGGCATGAAACATGCTGCAGGATCTGTCTAGATTTCTCACTTGGCTTTGTAACAGACACACAGCCTTTGTATAAAGAATGAGGCATGTGCATCCACAAGGAAAAATGTAAAATTGCCCTAGGAACTGCTCTTATTTCTACCAAGACCACAGCTGCCTGAAGAATACAAAGCAAGCATTTTAAAGTCACGTGAATCTATGTTTGCATCCTGAATCTACCACTGAGTGGCCATACAACCCTAGGCAAGTTCCTTCACCTTAATTTCTTTCTTTGTAAAATGAGTATAAAAATAACAATCTCGGAGGAGTTCCGGCAAGATGGCTGACTAGGCAGAAGGACTGCACAGACCCTCTTCAACAAAGACAAGGGAAACCAATTGACACAGACACAGAAGATAATCTTGGACCCCTGAGCCTTGAAGGGAAGGATACAGAAGTAGACTAAACCCCAACTAGCAGAAGAATCTGTGTGAAAATACCAAAAAAGGAGACATACGGAGCTGCGGTCTGGCCGGGACCTGAACGCCCCGATGGCACAAATGGCTTAGACATTCCTGAGTGGTGGTAGGACCTAAAAATTAACCTAAAAATCACCCTGCTAGCCAGGGACTGTATGGACTGTGCACGGTGGCTGGGGAACAAACAGAGAAAGGGAAGAGAAAGGTGGGTTGAGCTGTGGACTTTTGTGG
>NW_006921639.1:1125256-1126815 GCF_000298275.1 Orycteropus afer afer | reverse complement strand
GTCAAGAGCAAAGAAGAAAGAAGAAAACCAAAATTAATGGAAACAACCAGTCCTAGCAACTGGTACACCATCCAATATGCAACCTATACAAGTATAAGACCAGAAGAACTAGATGGTGCCTGGCTACCACTGTCATCCACTTGGAAAGGATATGAGAGATCCTGGATAGAGAGGGAGAACAATGTGGAACAAAACTCAAAATCATTTGGAGGAAAAAAAAAGAAAAAAGAAGGTGGGGACCAGGTTTGGTGGTCCAATAGTGCCTGGTGGAACCACTGAGACTATGGCCCTTGGCTGCCCTTTAGAAAAAAAAAAAAAAAAGAAATAAAAAAATAACAATCTCTTGGGGTGACTGGAAGGATAAACACATGGAAAATGCTTAATAAATGATAACATTATATGAAGGTGGCTCAGGCCACTAGGGCTCTGTGACCCTGGAACCAGTTGGCTGGGATCACTGACCACATTTCCCAGGAGGATCTACATATACTCCAACTTGGTTGTCAGGCCTTACTAGTTGTTTACCAGCTCTCAAATTGACTCTGACTCGTGGTGATGCATGTATTTCAGAGTAGAGCTATATTCCATAGTGTTTTCAATGGCTGATTTTTCAAAAGTAGATCATCAGGCCTTTTTTCCAAGGCACCTCTGGGTGAGCTTGAACTCCCAACCTTTCTGTTAGCAGCCAAGTGTGCTGTTTGCATCACCCAAGGACCCCTGTTAGGCCTTAGCTCCTGAAATAAGGGAAGGGCAGGGGTCTGCAAGGCTTCATCAATGCAGCCCTGTCCAGCAGCAAAAGAGTTTGGGCTGAGATTCTGAGGCCTTAAGACCATGACTTGAGTCTCAGCTCTGTGACCTGCAACAAGTTACTAAACCTCTTGGGCCTCAGGTGAATAGTATAGACATTACAAGGCTGTCCCAGTGATATAGGAGAAAATGAATATGTAATTGGCAGAGTTTTAGGGAAGGATTACAAAGTCAATGCTCATGGGAGTCAGGTAGGTGCAAGTGTGAAGTGGGGGCTGTGTGAGCAAGTAGGTAACAGAGGTTAGGGGCCTGGTGGCTACACAACTGCTTGAAGACATTATTGCTACAAACCTTCCCCTACCAGTAGCAGGAACCCACTGTGTGAGAGCCATGAAGAACAGGACTGTGGGTAAGAGGCCAGACTGGGAGCTATAATGCAATCTCCAGACAGACAATTTTTAGTAACTTTACATTATGCATTACATCCACTCCTCACTTATTGACACGGTTAGGTTCCAAAGATAAGGTTGTTATGCAGAAATTGGCATTATGTGAAAATGGTGGATGACCATGTCAGATCACAAAATGGAAAAGATCTATATCATTACATAACTGCCAAATTACATCATTAGCTCTGTAAAACCATTGACACTTAAACTTAATCATCACAGCCAGCGTTACCCTCACTTTGCACCTTGACATTCATTACTGGAACAAGGCTCCAGGAATTGATGGCATACCAATTGAGATATTTCAACAAACAGATGCCCCATTGGAGGCACTCACTCAGTTATGCCAAGAGATTTGGAAGA
>NW_006921639.1:1119362-1124034 GCF_000298275.1 Orycteropus afer afer | reverse complement strand
ATGGGCTCAAGTATAGCAGGGATTGTGGGGCTGGCGCGGGATCAGGCAGTGTTTCGTTCTGCTGTGCATGGGGTCGCTATGAGTCAGAAACGACTCGACGGCACTTAACAACATTCATTACTGACAGACGTATTCATTAATGCAAAATAGTTGGATAGTAGGTTTTTTACTATTCTAAATGCAAAATGTAGGATAATGAGATAATTGATAGTGAGGAATAGGTATATTATGAAAAATCTCAAATGAAGGACACAGAGGTGTGGGTCCATAGACACACAAGAGACCATCTCCACTTCATGCTGAGTTATCAGGTTGGCAAACACATGAGGAAGCCATTTATCAGAGGATGCTCACTTTTTACTCACTCTGTGATCTTAGGTAAGTCAATTCCCTTGTTCAGCCTTAATTTCCTGCAGGTGAAACAGGGCTTCCAGTAGAGATGAAAGAAGAAAGCAGACACAAGATCTCTGGGACACAGTAGGCTGTCTGTAGTTGTTTTAGTCTTTTTTTCCCCCACACAAAAAAAGTCAAGCTGCTCCAATTCTTTCTGATGATGCATGCTTTTCTTCATACGTAGTGAGAAATATACAAAAGAAACAGTAAGTTCAGATATGGTCAGTCTGAAATATCCCAAAGAGGAGACACACATCTCATCTTGGTGCAAACTGAAATGCACATACTGTGAGGGCATCTGTGGCTCACTTAGGGTTGTTTAAGTACTGCAGGCAGACAGCTTAGTCGGAAGGCCCACTTCCTCGCACAGGCTCTCACAATTGACTCAAGGAAGGCTGCTGGCCCTGATCTCTCTGGCATGTTTTGATTCTGGAGGCCCCGCCAGCAGCTAACAGAGCTCCTATTCACTGTTGCCTCCTAGGAGGAACAGAGCGTGCAACAGGCTCACCGATATCAGGTTGACAGAGAGTTATTTTCTTAAGGAGAGTTTAAAAAAAAAAATCCATTTCCTTCTCCCTCACCTATTCCAAATCCCATATCCTTGTGATTGTACCAGCAAGCTCAGTGGCCAAGCTTTTCTTGGATGGTGTGCATTAAAATCAATAAATATCAGTGCTGGGGCATGACTGGGCACCGACCCCTCTCTGCATATTGGCAAAGGGGCCTTGGGTTGTATGGCCTAGAGCTCTGGAGAGTGTCTGTGCTCTGCTACACGTGTCCGTGCTGTGTGCCGCCCTGGTCAGCTGCTGGCACCCGGAGAGGCAAAGTCCTTCTGGAAGGAAATGAACTTAGAGGGTGCAGTTACTAGGTGATGGCAGGCTTTGCTAGCCTAGGATTTCCCCTGATGGATTTGCAGGACATGTAGACATGATTTAAGGCAGTTCAAGAGATAATTTCAGGTGAGCTGCACAGATGAGTTATTAAATAGCAGCACAGTTCTTTGAAAGCATAAAGCCTAACTCCTGTATAGACTCCTTCCTTCCTCTCTATTGTTTTTGTTAGCTGCTTCAACTCATGGTGATCTTGTGTATAACAGAATGAAATGTTGCCTTGTCCTGAACTGTTTTCATGGCCCTTGATAGGCTTTAGTCCATTATTGTGGATATTGTGTTTTCTCTTTAACTTATTCCAATCCGATTTTTGCCTCCCCGATGCCACCAAAACCATTCCAGTAACTGTCATCTTCTCAAATGCAGTGGTCAATTCTTTGTCCTTATCTTACCTGATCTTTCAGCAATATTTTTCAGGTGATCATTCCATCCTTCATTAACACTTCCCCCCACTGGGTTTCCATAGTACTGCAAAGGACCAGTAGTCCACTTGGCTCTTCATTACTCTGAGTTGTGTCTCTTCTTCCTCTTAATCCATTAGTCGGTAGCCATCAAGAGCTCAGTTCATCAGATGATTCTTCTCTAATTCACTCCCTATGTAACCACATCCAGGCCTGTGGCTTCAAGGATTACCTGAAAATTTGTCATTTCTCCCCATTCCATTCTTTTCTATTTATGGCTAGTCTAGTTCAAATCACCACTCCAATGTCTATTTGGAATCTCAAGTTTAACATATTTTTGATCCACCAACCCTCCCCTGCCACTAAACACACCCCTATTTAAAATACACTTCACTCTATTTGCTTTATTTTCTTTTCCCTATCTAAAACACATTTTTAATTATTATTATTTACTTGTTCCTTGTCTTTCTTTCCTGCTAGATTATAAGCTCTACAAGGGAAGAAACTTTATCTTTCTTATACTTAATACTCTATTTGTAGTCCCAAAAACCATCCACATAGGCACCCAATAAAAGTTGAATAACTGAATGAGTGAAATAACACTGAATTGTATAACATGAATCCTGTTCTCTTTTTAGCTCTCTTTAGAGCCATAAAAGCATGTCTGTAACACTACTTTAACAAATTATAATTTTTCTTTCTTAAGAAAGAAAGAGCAATTTCAGTCTGAGAAATTTGGCAAGAGAGTATCATGCTAGAATTTCATAAACTTGTTCTATTTAATTGTGTTTCTAATACAGTTCACTTCTATTTATGGAAAGTATTAATAGTTTTGTATTTATACTTGTGATAAAAAGTTTCCTTTAAATTTTATTTATTTAGGCAATAAGAGTGAATCAATTTAAAGAAAATATTAAGTAAATAACAGAAAATTGGACCTGGGTGTTGGATGGCTGAAGTTAGGGAAATACTGCACAATCTGTAGGTGTCTGGGAGTTAAGGACCAGATACCCTAGGCCAGTTGGATTTTAGACTTGCATAGTAAAATTCAAATTCATCAACAAGGACCAGTTCATCTGATATTGTTTCAACTAAGAAAATATATACATGGTTGACCAGGTACCAAATAGATGCAGGACTGGGCAGATGGTGCCTGGCACCTAAATAGGCTCAGATTAGGGTTGCTCTGGTGGCATAGTGCCTAAAACATTTGACTGCTAGCCAGAAGATTGGTGGTTCAAACACACCAGCCACTCCATGGAAGGAAGACTGGGCAGTCTACTTCCATAAAGATTCACAGCCTAGGAAACCCAAAGGGTGTTGCTATGAGTCAGAATGGACTTGATAGCAGTGGGTTTGTTTGCTTTTTTTTTTTTTTTTTGTCATTTGGAAGGCACACATGACACAGGAAATTAAGCGTGTCACATCTCTTACCTCTCATAACTGCCCTTCAGGCACAATGCTGGCCTCTATTCATCCCTCTGTGTGGGCTGGCCCTGGGCCTCAGAAAGGTAGGTAGCTGGGCTTCCCTCTATGACAGCCCCTTTTGTTTCCCATGTGGGGAATCTGGCCATGAGAATCTGGCATAATCCAAGTCTAGCTTCAGAGAAGTCATCTTGGGACAGTCTTCTGGGGATTTGAAGCTTGCTGGGTCTGGGAGATCTGGAGAGGCACCTTCCTGCCCCCCACCCATTGTGTGGCTACTAACAAAGACAGCCTTGCTCTGCTCCAATTCCAAACACATTCATTCTATTTTCATTCTAGATATCTGGAGATCTGGGACAGCACCATGTGAAACCTCATTGAACATGTCAGCACCATCCATCTGCCCCTCTGCCAAGGCTCATGATGCATGTAGTGATGGAGAGCAAACAGGAAGCCCAGAAGAACTGCACTGTCAGGCTGGGGCTTTGCTGTCTTGTCGGAGATGTGCTCTGGGCTTGGAGAAGTCCTAGCCTGTCACAGGTTATAATTCCCAGGTGTCTTTTGTAACTCAGGGCTCTGTAGCAAAGTAAGAACTTCCATTTCTGAATTATGAAATCTATCCAGGGCACATGAGGTCCCTCATAAGAGGCTGGAGGAATAAACTTATTCCACAAACTCTCCTTTCCCAGGAAAAAGGGCAAGCCAGGGTGGTAGCTCTATGGTTGGAGGGCAGTGGACACCATAGGGGGCAGCAGCATGAAGGGTCACTGAGTAGGTGGACAAGAGAACCAAGGGCATGTGAACCAGCCCAGGACATTTTCAAGACCAAGAGATGGGAGCCTTCTGAAGAGGAAAGCCCAGCCATGCTTTTCAAGGTCCAGGTACAGAGACAAGTCACAGGAAAATAGAGAATGCAGATGTGCTTTCAACACCTGAAGTATGGCCATCAGTATAGCTGGCTACTGCTCCCACAGGGTAATATGTCCTCTCATATATAATCATTAGGAAGATGGACCTTTCCTAGGTGTGCTTTCTCTCCTGCCAACTGATAAGGGAACCTGAGCACAATCCTTGTTGAATGTGGGGTGATGAACAGATTGGACTTAACTATGAGATCTCTTTAAGCCCTGCTTAAGCTACTGCAGGACAAAGCCCTAGAAACTCAAAGGGAGCTAAACAAAAAAAATATATCCCCAAAGTCTTCTTAAAACCAAACAGTAGTTTAGCTTAACTAGTAAAGAATGTCTGCCTTAAGCATTGTGTTTTCTTAAGATGTATCTGTATGGGATCAACCGCACAACAACAACTCAAAAGATTAGATAGGAACCTTAGAGAGCAGTGAGTTTATGTCAATGGGGAAGGAACAACTCAGAAAAAGAGGGAGAGAATAGTTGTACAACTCAAAGAATGTAATCAGAGAGAATTCAAAGATGGCGGACTAGGCAGAAGGATTGCACAGACCCTCTTCAACAAAGAAAAGGGAAACCAATAAATACAGACACAGAAGATAATCTTGGACCCCTGAGCCTTGAAGGAAGGGATGCAGATTTGGACTAAACCCCA
>NW_006921639.1:1063041-1100370 GCF_000298275.1 Orycteropus afer afer | reverse complement strand
AAGAATGGCCAGACTTCGTCTCACCTATTTTGGTCATGTTGTAAGAAGGGACCATTCCCTGGAGAAGGATGTCATGCTTGGTAGGGTGGAGGGTCGACGGAGGAGGGGGATGCCTTCAATGAGATGGATTGATACAGTGGCTACAATGATGAGCTCAAGTATAGCAGGGATTGTGGGGTTGGTGCGGGATCAGGCAGTGTTTCGTTCTGCTGTGCATGGGGTCGCTATGAGTCAGAAACAACTCGACGGCACTTAACAACAACAACATTACCTGAAAAAATTTCCTTGTGCCTCTTTGTACTCCAACCTATCCTGTCACCACCAACTGTCCTTGTAGTTTTTGCCTTTTCTAGAATATTGTATAAATGGATTTATACAATATGTAGTTTTTATGTCTGGCATCTTTCACTTAGCAGAATATATTTGCAATTCAGCCATGTTGCTGCAGGCACCAGTAGTTCTTTCCTTTTTATTGCTGAAAGTACTCCATGGTATGGATGTGCCACCATTTGTTTATCCTCTCACCCACTGTCTGACATTTGGGTGGATTCCAGGTCTGGGTGATCATGAGTAAAGCTATTAACATTTGTGAACAGGTCTGGGTATAAATTTATATTTTTATTTCCTTTGGATAAATACCTAGGAGGGGATTACTGGGTCTTATGCTAAGTGTAACTATAACTTTATAATAAACTATCAAATTGCTTTCCAGAGTAGCTAGATATTTTGCATTCCCACCAGCAGTGTGAGACTTCTAGTCTCTTCTAATTCTCCCAGCCCTTTGTATCATCATTTTTTGTTTGTTTGCATTTAGCTTAATAGTACTGGAATGCGTGACAGGCATTTCAGTCTTTTTCTTCTAATTTACTCTGTAACGTATGATTAATTATGCTCATTTAATGAGAGAATAGAACCGTCTCAATTTGTGCAACACAAGAAATAGGGTGATGATGGTCAGTATAGACAAAAGAGACCATTTATTATGAAAAATGTTCTCACAATTAAGTTTTATGTCAGTGTAACTTGGTGGCTAAGGAGCAGAGGCTCTGCACTTAGATGGACCCAGATTTGAATCCTTTCTCTTCTTCTTGCCAGTGATGTGATTTTTGACTCAGCCTCTTTGCCTTGTAGCTTCTCTGTTTGTCCAACATGGAGAATGACTCCTCCCTCAAAGGTAGATACTTGGTAGCTGTTGACCCTTGATAGGCACTGATTATTTTTGAAATGGGAGTCATATTCTCTGCCTGTGAGATTGTTGTGTAGACTACTCAGAATCAGGGACAGAAAAGCAGCCCATAAGTAACAAGATTCTGAGCAAAGGTGAGTGGTATCTGGGGCTGTGAAGGCAGGAGGGGAGGGGTTACTAGGAACAGATGGGACATGAGCAAGGGGAGGTTTGGGGGTCAATCATATGCCAGAAATTACCTGGGTAAGAAGAAATTCACAGAAGAGCCAGAATGTGTTCAGCCCTCACTGTCCAAAAGCTCTAACAGAGAATATGGAGATAGGTGCAAAATCAAAATGTAACGTCTCTTCCAACTGGCATCATTGCAGTGCCTCATCACAGAGCCAAGGGCATCTGCCCACGTTTGTAAGCTCTTTGCATTGTCTTCCAGTGAAGATCTCTCTTTCTCTGCACACGTGTGCATGTACACACCCCAAGCCCTAGGGAAGATGGTGATGTGCTAACGCCAGTGCTCACAGTAGATTCTATCCTCTCCTCCCCTCGGTAAAGTATGGACTGCCGAGGGACTCAGTTTGACCTGCTGCCCCCACTTCTTCATTCTGATTCCTTTGCTGCCTTCAATGGGCAGAAGTGCACGCAGCTGGTGTTGAGGATACTGACACCCTGAGGAAGGGCAGCAGCCAAGATCTCCTGCAGCAGGAAGGTCCCAAAGAGCACAGGAGGCCCCACAAGCTTGTCTGGCATGGAGGCATCAGGAAGACAATATTTCTGGAGTAAGCTCCCAGACATATTGTGGGCTTTATGTACCCTAGGTCCCAGTTGAGATGGGGTGCTCACTTAGCCAGAGACTTCCCCTTTGGAGAGATGGACCTTTGAAAGAGGCCACAGGCTGAGGCAGAATAGAGGACATGTGAGGCTTTGGCAAGGGCATCCCTTAGTGTCTATCATGGAGAGAGGTCACATGTCGCTATGTTTCTCATTCCGTCCTTCCTCAATGCATATGTACTCTGAGAGTAGCAGAGGGGGAAAGAGGGTCTCTTGGGAGTTCTCTGGGTGGTACAAATGGTTTGCGCTCAAGTACTAACCTAGAGGTTGGAGATTTGAACCCACTTAGCAGCACCATGGAAGAAAGGCCTGATGATATAATTCCTTAAACTGTGTCAGCCAAGAAAATCCTATAGAGCACTGTTCTACGCTGACACACACATGAGGTCATGATGAGTCAAAATAGACAGGACAGCAATGGGTTTTTGGTTTGACCTTTAGGGCTAAACTAGTTGCTATAAGGTTTTCAATGACTGAGTTTTTGAAAGTAGATCACCAGGTCTTTCTTCTGAGACAACTCTGGGTGAACTCAAACCTGCAGCCTTTCAATTAGTAACTGAGTGCATCAATTGTTTGCAGCACCTAGGGATGTGCAAAAAGGTCAGGGAGGCCATGTCTCCTGACCTCCTCTAACCCTACAAGAGGAAGACAGAATCACCATCAATAACCCAAGGTCTATTACTGCAAGGCCAGACATGCTGCCTCCCTCCAGCCCTTTCACCAACCGTTCTTCCCAAAACACCCACCACCTCTCTCCAGGGTTCGATAATTCACTGCAGTGGCCACACAGAACTCACAGATTATGGGGTTTATTAGGGAAGCACCAGGTTACAATTCGAGTTCAGGAAAAAATGCTCAGTCTCTTTTCCAGCTCGCTGTCTCTCAACAAACAGTCTCTCACAATCTCTCTCCCAGCAGTGCATGTCCCTTCGTATCTCTCTCAGCAACGCGTGTCTCTTGCATCTCTTTCCCAGCAGCATGTGTCTTGCAGGAGTGTGTCCTTCCTCAGCCAGCAGTCAGAGAGATTTCTGCCTCTAGGAGGCCTCCTTTTGAGCCCGGCAGAGTGGTCAAACTAGCCAATCATAGCATCAGAACTCTAAGCACCTGAGAGAGAATGGGAACCTCCCAGAACATTGTTTTGTGCCACTCCCAACAGAAATACCCCAGGTGGACAACTTTAGCAATCAGGAGCTCCTCAGTTGTTCATAGCAAATCCCACCTTGGAGTTTACAAAGACTTATGGGTAGAAAGGCCACACTAAGTAATTTACTACACTGCAGGATGTTAATGAACTCTGTTGCTAACTGAAAGTTTGGCAGTTTGAATTCACCCAGTGGCGCCTTGGATCCTCAAGTTGAGGCCTGGCCATCAACTTCTGAAAAACCAACCAACAAAAACCCTAATGGAGCTTAAAAAAAAAAAAAAAAAAAGACCATATTTACTGGTCTGGTAGAGACTGGTGGATCCCCTGAGACTGTGGCCCTTAGACAACCTTCAAGCCTGGAACTGAACCTATACCTAAGAATCACCTTGCAGCCAAACAATAGACAGGCCTATAAAGTGAACAATAACACTAGGGAGGAACCTACTCCTGCACAACCAACCACATGAGACCAAAAGGAGGAAGTGAGAAGAGTACTGTTACATTTAGGGGATTTGCAACCAATGTCAAGAAATGTGTATAAATTGTTGAATTAAGAACTAACTTGCTCTGTAAACTTTTATCCAAACTGCAATCAAAAGTACAAGGAAAAAAAAAAACAACTATGGAGCATAGTCTTACTGTGACACACATGGTATTGCCATAAGTTGTAAGAGAGACATCTGCCAATAGCCTCACCAGTGCCATAAAGGAAGCACAAATATGCAGGGACCCAGGGCAAATGTTTTTCATTGGAGAACCAGGGATAGGCTTTATGGAGGAGGCAGTGAGACGGCAGAGCCTGAGAGGAGGTTTTCCCTCCCTGGAGCCAATCTTGGTACTGCCTTCAGTCTTCTCAACTTCTGCTCAGGACATCTCCTCCCACCCTCCATCAGAAGGATGCACAAGGTCAGAATCAAATGGCCTTGAGAATTCTTCTGATTATGGAGAAAGAAGAGAAAGTGCGAGAGGGAAAGGAAGTGGGAAATATAGTAAGCATTTACCAAATACCAAAGAAAAAACCCCACCCAAACCTGTTGAGTCAATTCTGACTAATAATGACCCATATGTTACAGAGTAGAACTGTGCAACAAAGAATTTTCTTAGTTGTAATCTTTGCAGAAGCATATCACCAGGAGTTTCTTCGGCAGCACTGCTGGGTGGTTTCTAACTGCCAACCAACCTTTAGGTTAGGCATTGACACCTTGCAAATTATCTCAATAAATCTGTTTACCACACCTATCTGTCAATTTGCCATAAAAGAATTCTTATGTGTTACTGTGATGTTAGAAGCCATGCCACCATTATTTCAAATATCAACAGGATCAGCCCTGGTGGACAGATTTCAGCAAAGCTTCTAGACTAAGAGAGACTAGGTAGACAGGTCTAGAAAATTACTTTCAAAAATTAGCTGAAGAAAACCTTATGGATCACAATAGAACATTGTCTGATTTACTTGCTTTAGATACATTTGTTGAAGCAGAACTCCAGGGAGAGGGAGGAAGATCCTCAGTGTGATGGATTGACCATCACCTGCGTGTTGGATTTTGATCCAAGTAAGAAACTGCCAGTGGCATCCATGCTACTTTGAGTGTGTTGTTGAGTATGATGCAGGACAGGGAAGTATTTCATTCTGTTGTACATAGAAAAAAGAAAAAAAAAAAAAAAACCCTAAGGATATCAAGTTTCCAACAGTAATTTAAAACAAGTGATGTAAGAAAGAGCTCAATAAGTGTGGTTGGGTCTTAGAGGAAAAAAAAATGGCCTTAGAGGAAATTCCGTGAGAAGAAGATGAGGCTGGGCTGCCAGGTAATTGAGGTACAGATGTCTTAGTTCTTGAGAAAAAACACTCAGAACATTCCTAATACTAAGGTACAACACAGAAATTCTGCAGTATGTATTTTCTGGTGACATCAAACTCTCCATGAATCAGGAATGGTTTGAGTTATCTTCTGACCCAACCTATCTATATGAGTGTGATGGCCAGTGTCCCAGAGCTGGTGCAGATGAAGGTGGCAGATTTGAGGGAATGGCTGGTGCTGGCTTTGCACCAAGGCTGGTTGGTATCCTTTAGGTAGAGACTCTGCCTGGTGGGTGGGACTAGCAGCCATTTCCCAGGGCTAAAGCCTCCTCACAAGTCATTGATGGTTCAGTGGTAGAATTCTCACCTACATGTGGGAGATGTGGGTTTGATTCCTGGCCAATGCACCTCATGTGTAGCCACCACCCACCTGTCAGTGGAGACTTGCATGGTGCTGTGATGCTGAACAGATTTCTGTAGAGCTTCCAGACCAGGGCTTATAATCAGTTTGAAACAGTTCAGTCATGGCTGACAGAAACAAGGGCAGTATGCATTGCATAGAAACCATACTTCTTGCACATGAGATTTTGACCTGAGTAAGAAATCAGCAGCGGAGTCCTGCTCAAAGATAGTGGTCAGCCCAGCTGCTTTGATTGTGTCATTTGGCCACCATCTTTGAGTAAGACACTGCTGCCTATTTCCTACTCAGGTGAAAATCTGATGCACTAGAGAGTTGGTTGCTATACAACATGTACCTGCCATTGTTTTCATTGGTTGTAACTGAACCGTACGACATTAGTTCAAAGCCATGTTTCAGTCTAAGACAGACTGAAAAGAAAGGCCTGATGATCTACTTCTGAAAATCAGCCAACTAAAACTCTATGGATCATAATGATCATCTGATCTGCAACTGATCATTGAGTTTGCACAGGACAGAACAGCATTTCATTCTGTTGGGCATGGGGTCATCATGAGTCAGGGGCTGACTCAATGCACCCAACAAGAGCAAAAACCTTCCCAGCAAAGAAAAGGAGCAGCAGCTAACTTCTGGTGTGCTAGTTGGCCTTAGGGATGAGAAGGAAGAAATGATTTTCAGTGCAACACTGTGGGAGGGTCACCCAAATGTCTCTCATGCTCACTGAGAAATAACTGAGCTCTGATGGTGTAGTGCCTAAGGCATTTGACTGCTAACCAGAAGGTTGGAAGGTCAAACCCACCAGCCAGTCCATGGAAGGAAGACTAGGAAATCTACTCTGTAAAGATTTACTGCCTCAGAGACCCAGTGGTGGTCTCTATGAGTTGGAATTGACTAGATGGCAGTGAGTTTGCTTTTAGTTTTTAATGTGTTAAAAAAATAAAAAAGGATCTGAAAGAGCTTGGCCCTAGGGTATTTTACACGAGTGGGTACAGGCCATTTCTTCCTCATTCTGGCCTGGATCTGAGTTTGAAAAGACCCCAGTGAACAGCAGGTACTGCCCTTTAGAGAGAGAACCATTGGCTGGGCCTGTGATTTGTATTAGAGCTTAAATTCTAAAGCACCTGGGGTTGTGGAAGGCTGTGGTCTGCAGTGGGAGCCCTAACTCCATTTTGAGGCTCAACATAAGTTTCAGATGCCATTTGTATTTTTTCTGACCATTAAACGGTCATTGTGGCTATGCAAGACAAGTTCCAGGACAAACTTAGGGAGGGGCAGTTTGTCTTCAGGAAGAGTATGATTGAGAATAGATTATGCTCACACAAAGAACTAGGGAACTTGCCTGAGTGGGTCCTTTTCTGATTTTAATAAGGTTGGGGTCTTGATATTATTTGGTAGCCACGTTGTGGCTAAGACTCTGGCTGCATGGTGATGAGTCATACCCTATCTGGACCACCACTTAGCCAGGTAGTCAAAGCCCAGAACCAATCCTGTAACCCTTTTTTATGTTCAATTCCCAATCATGCTCTTTTCCATTTTTCTGTAGTCCTGCCTGCAACAGTGATGTATCAATCTGCCACCAATCATGATTCTCTGTTTCTTTCAATCATAATAAGTAGCCTTATGGTCATGACTGAGCAGACTCCATTCAGCTTTCTGTTCCATGTACATGCTGATGGTTTCCCTCATCCTGGATGATTGTTTTTGTATTGTCTTTGTCCTGCCCAAGGCTTAATAAAAATGGCCGTACTGAACCTGTTTAAATCTGGGTCTCTTTTCCCCTATTACAGATTGGGGCATGGAACAAGGACATGGGGATTATAGAGGGCAGTATCAGTACCCAGAAGCAAGTGAGCATGGGAACCACAATATAGAAGATGAAAGATGTGACACTCCTTCAAGGGATGCCATAAGGGCTCATGGCCTTAATGGAGGCATTGGAAAGAAATGGGGGTAGGCCCTTAGGAATTGTGTGATGTGAGACTAGAGCCAGAGAGTACCAAGCCACATTGTTAAGTCCCCATCCTTGGTCAGAGCCCCCAGCCTGGTGTGGCCTTGAGGAACTTGGTCTGCATCACTCTGTTCTTGGATAGTGATAGCCAGAGTCAGGATGATGAACAAGGACTGACTCAATGTTCATCATGAAAAGGTGGATTACTGTCACTGGACCAGCCACTCTGTGGCATCACTGTGCATGAATGCTTTAGTCTTAAAATATGTGTTTAAGAAAGGCAAGCTTTCATGACATTTCTGCTCAGGTATTCCATTTCTGGGTACCCAGCCAAAGTAAATAATCTTAAACATAAAACAAGCTCCATGCACAAAGATGTTTATTGCAGTGGTACTTAGTCTCATGCAAAATTGCAAACAATCTAAATGTCTCACCACAGGAAGCAATGATTAAGTAAATTCTTTCATAATTCCCTCTGAAGCATTTATTCAGCCATTAAAAGTGGTTTTTGAAAATTTTATAACATGGAGAAATGCTTAAAAAGAGAGAAATGTAGGAAAATGAATTGCATGTATGTATGACTGCAACTGTGTAAACGGAAGGAAAAGCAAAATCCCATTTAAGAATTCTATTAGATTTTGATGCTCTTCTATTAAAAAGAAAGCCTAGCTATCCCAAACCCTTACCCCAATAACTCTTTAAGATGGCACTGCTGCATGTTTTAGGTGGTTATACCATGCCATCCAGACACTTGGGAATTAGGGGTCTAGTAGATGGCCCTAGAAGGCTCCTTTAGGCATAGTGATGGTTAATGTTATTGTTATGTGTCAACTTAGCAACACTGGACTGGTTGCTTTTCAGAAATGTAATATAATGTAATCAGCATCCTTCATGTGATCAGCTAATCAATTGAAAGTGGAGTTTCCTCGGGAAAAGGAAATTCTCTCTCTTGACCCTACACTCTTCTTATTGCCTGATCTCAAGTCCTTGGGATGTAAGACTGCCAAAATCTCTGTTCTACCACATTTATCTGCAGATGTTGGTTTCACCAGTGTCTGCAATCCCATGAATCAGCAGAGGTCTTCAGCCTGCTGCCTAATCTATGGATTTGGGATTTGCCAGGCCATACAGCCACCAGAGTGCCTTCTCTCCATATATTTGTTGTTGTTGTTGTTATGTGCCGTCGAGTCGGCCCCGACTCATAGCAACCCCTCCTTGGGTTTCCGAGGCAGTATCACTATGGAAGTAGGATTGCCCAACCTTCCTTCCGAGGAGTGGCTGGTGGGTTTGAACCTCCAGCCTTCTGGTTAGCAGTCAAGTGCTTTAGCCACTATGCTACCAGAGCTCCTTCTCTCCATATATAGTTATAGTTATATACATATACACAGTTACATATATATAGTTGGGCCTGAACAACATGGGTTTGCACTGCCAAGGTCCATTTATATGTGGATTTTTTTCAATAAATATATAGGAAACTGTTATCATTTGCTGCCATAAAATATACACAAATCTATTATAAAAAGTTAAATCTTATCAAAACTTACATACACAAACACAGATTGTGCATGCCTCCATTTGCTGTCTAGATAAATGTAAACAAATGTAAAGGTACAGTATTAAATCTAACTGCATAAAGGTAACTATAGTACATACTGTGTGACTGTTGCTATTTTGATGAGTCCAAGTATTGCAAGGATCTGCTTAAAATGCCATATGATGCTTATCATCTCTGCATCAGCAGTTCATCTGTCCAGTAAATTGTGTCTCACAGTAAAAAGTGATCTCTAGCAGTTCTTGCATACTTTCCATTGTGTTTAGTGCAATACTGTCAACCTTGAATAATACCATAGGACCCATAAAAAGTGCCTCGAGAGAAGAACAAGGGCTCCCCAGAAACACAGTAAAGTCATGACTTTACAAGAAAAGTTAAATTGCTTGATTTGTACCATAGATTGATGTCTGCAGCTGCAGTGGCAAAAAAAAAAAAAAAAGGAATTCATGAAGCCATCACTGTAGCTATGCTGCCAGGAGTGATAACTTTGCACTTTTTATGCAATATTTTTTTAAATTTAATTTGAAAAGCTTTTATGTCAGTTCAGGACTGCTATAAAAAAAAGGCATACCTACAGACTCCTAGGAAGGAAGGTTGGGCAATCTACTTTTGTAGTGATAGTGCCTTGGCAAGCCAAGGAGGGGTTGCTATGAGTTGGGGCTGACTCAACAGCACATAACAACAACAGAGTCCATATGCTTTGAGAAAAAGCAAAGCCATCATATGATAACTTAAAGCAAAAGGAAGGTGAAACATCTAAAGCTGGAAAGTTTAATGGTAGCAAAGGATGGTTTGATAATTTTAGAAAGAAGTCTGGCTTAAAAAATGTCAAGATAACAGGAAAAGCAGCATCTGCCAACAAAGAGGCTGCAGACAAGTTCCCAGACATCATTAAAAAAAAAAAAAAACTGAGAAGAAAGAATATCTGCCTGAACAGATTTTTAATGCAGACAAAAGTGCCATATTCCAGACAAAAAATGCCACACAGTACATTTGTTAGTAAAGAAGAGAACAAGGACCAGAATTTAAGGCAGGAAGGGATAGACTGATTCTACTGTTTTGTGGAAATGCAGTTGGGTTTATGATCAGGATTGTTTAGGTTATCAGTAAGGCTTTGAGTCAACAGTAGGCTTTTAGTAGTTAAGTTTTTGAGGAATCAAAAGTTATATGCAGATTTTCAACTGCACAGGGGCTGATGCTCTTCACACTTCATTGTGCAAAGGTCAATTATATATGGTTCTATATGTGTGTGGGTTGTGTACACATACAGAGAGAGAGAGTTGTTGCTGTGTGCCATTGAGTTAATTGCAACTCATAGTGACTGTCAAAGATTGTGTATTAAGTTGGCTGGGCCATGATTCTCATTAGCAGTTATTTAAAGGTGTAATTTGGCAGTTATGTAATGATGCAATCATCCCTCATGTTGTGATCTGATGTGATAAGCCAATCAGTTGTATGATGATTAGGGTAGGATGCAACACCCTTAATCCTGTCACAGTCCTGATCTGATGTAAAGAGAGTTTCCCTGTGATGTGCTTTGCAACATCCTTTATCTTACAAGAGACAAAAGGAAAGAGAAGTGAGCAGAGAGGGAGGACCTCCCAGAACCAAGAAATAAGAGCCAGGAGTGGAGTATATCCTTTGGATCCAGGGTCCCTGTGCGGAGAAACTCTTAGACCCAGTACTGACAAGTACTTCCCTGCAGAACCAAAATAGAGAGAAAGCCTTTTGCTAGAACTGGCACCCTGAATTTTGACTTCTAGTCTCCTAAAATGTGACAGAATAAATTTCTATTTGTTAAAGCCATCCACTTGTGGCATTTCTGTTACAGCAGTACTAGATAACTAAGACATCTATCTATATGACAGAATAGAAATCTCAACACAGTTTCCTAGACTATAATCTCTACAGGAGCAGATCATCACCAAGACTTATCTCTCTTGGAGCTGCTGGGTGGGTTTGAACTGCTAATCTTTCAGGTAGCCCCCAGCACTAAACCATTACACCACCAAGTTTTTTTTGTGTGTATATATATATATATATATATATGTATACACACACATACATATATTTATACATATATCTGTGTTTATACATATATATGTTTATACACATATATGTATACACACATATGTATATATATACATACACACACACACGTATATGTATGTATGTATGTATATCACTGGTTTTACTCCTCTAGAGAACTCAGACTTAGAAAGCATGGGCTAGGTTTGCTACAGTAACAGCCAAACAGTGAATCTCAGTACCTTAAAACAACAATAATCTGTTCTCGTATCAGGTCCACAGTGGGTTCATTGAGGGCTCTGCTCTTCATTGCCTTCAGGATGCAGGCTTGTGAGCTTCCACCATCTGGATGCTATGGGCTATTCCTACAGATGATAGAGGAGGAGGAACTAGGGAGGATTGTTCCCCCACAATTAAATATTCCGTCTCTTCTACTCACAATTCATTATACAGAACTGGTCAGTCATGTGGCCCTCTCTCCCACAAGGAAGGTCAGTCTCTCATGTGCTAGGAATGAGAGAAGCAGCAGCTGCCTCTGAGCAGCACTGATAGGCTCCATGAAGATCTTTCCTGGGCCTCTGAGTATCTCCCTGTGATCCCTCAGAAGGGTTATGGTGCTGACAGCTCAGCATCACCTTCGCAGTTTCAAATGCCATCAAAGAAAATTTATAACAGACTCTGAGTCCATAATGGGTCTCAATCATATTGAGAAATCAGAAATAGCATGCCCCTGATGCATTTAGTTTTGTTTTCCAACAGCAAAAATAAAAATTTACCTTCTACAAAAAGTGTCTTCTGTGGTGCTCTTTAGAGAATGTACACACATTTGCACACACACTATGAGGTCACACAACAAATACTTCACCAAACAGTGACCCAGATCCACTCTCCCCCCAGAGTTTGTTCTCTCCCTCTAGAGCTCAAGCCTTAGTCTGGAGAGAAGCTCCAACCCTCCCCAAAAAAAGTTTTAATCAGAGACCGTGAGGATGACTTTTGGCAATATTAGAATAAAAAAGCATTATTTTTTTAAAAATAAATGAATAAGTAAAACAGAAGCACAAGGCAGTATTTGATGTAACAAAAGCGTCATGTCTGGAAAAGCCAAAGAAGTTGTCTTTCTGTTTCTGTCTGTCTCTCTCTCTCTGTTGCTTTCTCTTTCAGCTTTCCTACCTCTGTCCCATAAGCCAAGAAAATCTTGACATTTTTACTTTAACTTTCTTTTGTAGGCATGATAGCAATTTTTTTCTATCATACATACCCAAACTGAGATAAGTCCTTGTCTATTGAGGTGCCAGGCTTGCTGGAAACTTACTTTACACATTCTGAGATATTTATCAGTAAAAGAAACCTGAGGGACCACATTTTACTGCTGCATAACAAATCACCAAAAATATATCAACTTAAAACACATTTATTATCTCATAGTTCCCATGGGCCAGGAGTCTTGTCACAGGTTAGCTGGATCACTTTTCAGGGTTTTATGATGCAGCTCAAGATGTCAGATGGCCAGGATCCTACCTGAGGCTCAAAGTCCCTCTTCTACACTCATTCTGGTTGCTGGCAGAATTCAATTCCCTTGGTTGTCGGAATGAAATCTCTGTTGGTTAGAGGTCCTGGGGTGCCCAAAGGCCCTGCCATGTGGTCTTCTCCCACAGATGTGGCTGTTTACTCTCTCAGGCCAGCAAGAGGGTATCTGCTGCTGGTGCTTGTCTCCCTGAAGAGATCACCTGATAAGGTCAAGCCCACCTAGAATAATCTCCCTTACAATTTATTCAAAATAAACTTCTTAGGCCCTTAATTATACTGAAAAACTTCTGTTGGCCATATAATGCAACCTAATAAACAGGAATGATATCCCATCATACTTATGGATCTTGTCCACATTTATAGGGAGGTGATTATACTTGGCATATATACCAGGAAAGCCATATTAGAATTCTGGCTGCCCAAGGGGATATCTTCTTCCATGACTTTCAGACTCCGTGGATAGCTAGAAAATCAATTGTAGTCAAGTAGACTCCAACTCATGGCACCCATCTCATATGTATCAGAATAGATTTGTGCTCCACAGGGCTTCCAAGGGGTGATTTTTGGGAGTGAATTGCCAGGAGATGCAGCACTGGAGGTACTCACTCATCTAAGCCAAGAAATTTCAAAGACAGCTATCTGACCAATTGATTGGAAGAGAGCCATATTTGTGCCCATTCCAAAGTAAGGTGATACAATAGAATGTGGAAATTATCAAACAGTATCATTAGTATCACATATCACACACAAGTAAAATTGTGCTGAAGATAATTCAAAAATGGTTGTAGCAGTACATCGACAGAGAACTGCCAGAAATTCAAGCCAGATTCAAAAGAAGACATGGAATGAGGGATATTATTGCAAATGTCAGATGGATCTTGACTGAAGGCAGAGAATGCCAGAAAGATGTTTACCTCTGTTTTATTGACTATGCAAAGGCATTTTACTGTGTGTATCATAACAAATTATGGATAATATTGCAAAGAATGAGAATTCCAGAACACTTAATTATCCTCATGTGGAACCTGTACGTAGACCAGGAGGCTGTCCTTTGAACAGAACAAGGGGATACTACATGGTTTAAAATCAGGAAGGGAGTGTGTGTGAGTTATACCCTTTCACCACACTTACTCAATCTGTATGCTGAGCAAATAATCTGAGAAGGTGGACTATATGAAGAAGAACACAGCATCAGGATCAGAGGAAGACTCAGTAACAACCTGTGCTAAGCAGATGACACAACCTTGCTTACTGAAAGTGAAGATGACTTGAAGCACTTAGTGATGAAGATCAAAGACTACAATATGGATTATACACAACATTAAGAAAAAAAACCCTCACAACTGGGCCAATAAGCAATATCGTGATAAATGGAGAAACGATTGAAGTTGTCAAGGATTTCATTTTACTTGGATTCACAGTCAATATCAATGCCCAGGGAAGTAGCAGTCAAGAAATCAAACAACTTATTGTATTTGGCAAATCTGCTGCAAAAAATCTCTTTAAGTGTTTAAAAGCAAAGATATCATCTTGAAAACTAAGGTGCGTCTGACCCAAACCATGGTATTTTCAATTAGCTCACATGCATGTGAAGGCTGGATAATGAATAAGGAAGATGGAAGAAGAATTGATGCATTTATATTGTGGTGTTGGTGAAGAATATCAAATACACCATGGACTTCCAGAAGAATGAACAAAATCTGTCTAAGAAGAAGTACAGCCAGAATACCCCTTAGAAGCCAGAATGGTGAGATTTCATCTCACGTGCTTCAGATGTGTTATGAGGGAGGACCAGTTCCTAGAGAAGGATATTATGCTTGGAAAACTAGAGGGTCAGCAAAAAATAGGAAGACCCTCAATGAGATGGATTGACACAGTGACTGCAATGATGGGCTCAAACATAGTGAGGACTGTGTGGATGATGCAGGACCAGGCATCTGGTGTACATAGACTTTCTATGAGTCAGAACCAACTCAACGGCAGCTAACAACAGCAACATCAGATTGCCAGGTCATTCTTCCAAGGTGCTTTTGAGTAGACTCAAACCTCTAAGCTTTTTTTTATCTTTTTATCATTCAAGCATGATGATAATTTGCATTACCCAGGGGTTCCCCATAGCTGGAAGGAGCCTCCAAACAGGGACTGAGCCATCCTGGGAGGCTGCAAAGTGTCATATTTTGGTAGGAAAGTTCTCACATACCATACCCTTGGGCAGAGGAGTCTTCCTTCTATGTTCAGCTTCCCAAATAGGTACAGAGAGGATCAGAGACACATTGGGAAAGTCACAGATTATGGATCAGTCAATCTCACACTCAGAAGGCTAGTGTACCTTGATCTTGACCCCCTAAGGCAGCTACACTAATATTTTCTTCTTACCAGTCATGGGAAGAGGAGGGCAGTGGGAGACTGGCAAGTGATAGTAGATGTGTGTGTGGCCCTGGCAGAGAGCATGAGAGGGGCATTGGAGAGCTCCCCAGTTTGGAACCAGAGTCTCTGTTCTCTGTCCAGAAGGCTCCACAGGTCATTTCTTAGAGGCTGCCCTACCCCCCTCTAATTTCCTGGGAAGAATGACTTCCAAGCTGTGACCACAGCCTTGTGGTAAGCTTGGGCCTCTGGCAGTGAGCCTAAAACCAACTAGTATGGGACTAAAAGTTACTTGGAGCTTTCATGATTTTCTGGGGTTGGAGCCGGGGCTTGGATTCTATTCTCTCCTTCTTGTGTGCTGCTGGCATAGGGCAAGTCCTGGCCCTCTCCCAGTCACTTTCCACTTCATGGATGAGGGTGAATGTTGGACTGAGCAAGGCCCCTTAAGTGGGTGGGCTATATAGACCACTATGCACTGCCAATGCCTCTACATGTCTTTGTTTGTGGGGTTCAGAAGCAAATGAGGCCAAGTTCATGTAGGCCTAAGAGGGTGGTCTCTCCTCTCCACTCCACTGCCCTGCCCTTAGAAGCCATTTCTTGTGCATACAATATTATGACCTTGGTCAAACTGAGCCAGGGGAGTTAAAGGGGACTTGACAACCAGCAGGCCCCATAGCCATGTCAAAGCCAGAGCATGAGCTACACAACCTGGGCCCTGGGACTCTGCTGTTGTCACTAGTACAGGTACAAGAAATTGAATGCGTGGTGAGGATGGGGCCTAGAGTAGATTAGATTTGGTTCCCTGAAGCCCAAATTCTGTTTCTCTCTCACCCCTTACTCTGTGTGACCTTGCATAAGTTGTGACTATATTCTGTGCCTCAGTTTCCCCATCTCAAACTAAGGAAGTTGGGCTAGACCTAAAATATTGACTATGTAAACAGAGGTCTAAGACTGAGTGTCCTTGAATCAAGGCCAGCCAGCTGAGATTTCAACCATCTTCATTAAGTTATCTAGCATCTTGTATTTCCAACACCCATGGAAGCAACAGTCAAGAAATCAAAGGAGGTATTACACTGGGCAAACCAGCTGCAAAAGACCTCTTCAAAGTGTTAGGAAGCAAAGATGTCACTTTGAAGACTAAGGGGCACCTGACCCTAGCCGTTGTATTTTCATTAGGCTCATATGCATGTGTAAGCTGGATAATGAATAAGGAAGACTGCAAAAGAACTGATGCATTTGAATTGTGCTGTTAACAAAGAATATTGAATGTATCATGGATGGCCAGAAGAAGGAACAAATCTGTTTTGGAGGAAGTACAGCTAGAATGTTCTTTAGAAGGGACAATAGCTAGACTTCATCTCTCATCTTTGGTCATGTTGTGAGAAGGGACCAGCCCCTGGAGAAGAATATTTTGCTGGGTAAAGTAGAGGGTCAGTGAAAAAGGGGAAAGGCCTTCATTGAGATGGATTGGCACAATGGCTGCAATGATGGGCTCCAGCATAAGCAACGATCGTGAGAATGGCACAGGACCAGGCAGTGTTTTGTCATGTTTTACATAGGATCACTATGAGTTGGAAGTGACTCAATGCCACCTAACAACAACAGCAACAGTGCTCAGTAGGCTGCAAAGGTTTATTTACTGAAACCAGGCTGAATGGGAAAATATCCCAAGAAAACCCACAATATGGATAACATATGTGGATCTCACAAGAGTAGACTGTATATTAGAAGAATCTATCACTGAGGACAACTTCCCAACCAAAGCAGGAAGCTCTGCCTGGGCTTCCTTATAGCATGGCAACTCAGGAGAGTCAGTTTTCTCACATGCAACTGAGACTTGTTCAGTAGATAAGAAGGAGGCTGCATGAATAAGAATGGAGAGCATGCAATGATGGATTCGTGCTTCACTAGTGGATAGAAGGTCTGCCGGAAGCTGAAACCTGCCTCCATGACATTTTTCCACCATTGACCCCAATCCATCCTTTATACAGAAGACTCCCAATTCTAGAGGCAGCCACTGGGTGTTTGGGGAGCTATGTAGTTTCTGTGTGGTGTTCAGTCAGGGGCTCCAGGGAAAAGCATTGGACTGGGATGAAGAATGCTGTGGATCAGAAATTGCAAAACCTGGACTCATGCCCTGGCTGTGGGAATTAGGGAAAACCACTGACTTATCAGAGATTCAATTCCTTCTCTGCAAAATGGGGTAGCAAAACCACTTTCTTCTGAGTAGAGTGGGAATGAATCAGTCTGGAGTGCACTGTTTAAAGAGGAGAATCGTGCATTATGCAATGAGGGAAAGGCATGGAGGAGTAGGAGCTTCTCATTTGCAGCTCATCCCAGGACAATTCTGTCATCTGACCTGCCCATGGCCCATGGCCCATAGCCCATGACCTGGAGTGTCTAGGCTCACCCTATGGCCTCCAGTGAACCGTGGCCAGCACAGGAAACCTGTCCGTGCCATGGGCAGAGGAGTTGACACTGAGCCGCAGCAAACTTGTTTTGCTTGTAGGCAACTCTGCTGAAAGGCTGCAAATGTAAGCCAATGCATCGAACATGAATCCACGGGAAATGTTGACTCTAAATTACAAGGACTTAATTTTTCCAACCACAGCTAGTCAGTAAATGACTCTCTGAAATGACAGATGGAAAATTTAGTTAATATGTTTATATTCTGGCTATAAGTACCTCCCTCCTGCACTGCCTGAGCCAGCTGGCATAGAAAGAGGAGGGAGGGGTCTGCTGCCCTCCAATGCCTGACCCAATGCCAGGACCCAGACCCATGCAACCTGCTCTGGACATGGCCTGTCAGTGCCGTGGTTGGAGTCACTGCACATGTGCAGGGCAGGATATCGGCACAAGCTGCAGTCTGCATACTTCTCTGAGCAGCTAGCCTGGCCAGCTCCATCTCAGATAAACTAAGTGAGCTACCTTTGGCACTATCCAACCTGGCACTGTCCCTGAGGTAGCCAGGGACACCTATGTAATGATCATAACCCGATGCCCTTAGCCAGTCTCACAACATGTTACCAGGTTTGGGGTCATAATGGTAACAGCCCAGATAGATACAGCTCTTTCTGTGGATCCAGCACTGGGCATAGAACAACCCTAGGATGTTATTAGCTGCTGGTGAGTTGGCTCCGCCTCATGGTGACCTTATGTATAATAGAACAAAGCATCACCTGTCCCACACCAGTTTCATGATTTTTAGTGTCTTTGGGTCCATTATTGTGGCTATTGTGTCAATCCAGTTCATTAAGGGTTTCTCTCATATTTTCTGACCCTCTTCTTTACCAACATGATGTCCTTCTCTAGAGATTGATCTTTCCTGAAAATATGTCCAAAGTAAATGAACCAAAGTCTCACCATCCTTGCTTCTAAAGAGAATTCTGGTTGTATTTATTTTGAGATTGATTTGTTCATTCATCTAGCAGTCCATGGTACAGTCAATATTCTTTGCCAACACCACAATTCAAATGCATCAATTCTTCTGTCTTCTTTTTTCATTGTAAGTATTTTCATTACCCTCATTTTACTTTTGAGGCACAGAGAGGTCCAGCAACATGATAAAGTCACACAGGAGTGGTAGAGCTGGATTCAAACCTTGGCAGGCTGGCTTCATATGCCTGCCTTCAATCACTACCCAACTACGTCCAAAGGGTTTCCCTAGGGAAATGTCTGGTACTGGCTATTTTTCATCACCACTAAATTCAGTGTTTCTTGCCTCCCTGGAGATTCCAGGATTGGAGCAACCTGGAAAGGGTGTCAGATCACATGTGTGCTGTAGAACTCTGGAGAAGGGGTCAGGGACATATCTCACCATCTTCCTCCTTCCCTCTTTCCTACAGTCCTGGGGTCAGCACAAGCCTGTACCCAGCCCCTTCTGCTGTCCTGGGAGCCCTGATATACAGTCCACTAGCCCCATGTGATATCCCTGCCCAGAAACTTAGCCACAGGTAAGGAGGGAGTGACCACCATCACCAGAGCCCCTTGGGCAGCTTACCTAGTCACAGCCCTGGCCACAAAGGTCAAAGGCACGGTCAGTCAGGGCTATAGCCCTACTGAAATTCTGGCCCCAGGAATAGGCTCCAAGAATGCTTCCCAGTGCCTACTACTGCTGCCACCTGCTGCTGGGTTTAGCTGCCCACTCCTTGCCATGGATACTAGGTCAACCCTAGCATAGAGAAGGAACTGGTCAGAGCTGCAGCCACAGAGGTGGCTCAGAGGCAAAAGAGGCTTCTAAAGAAGCCCAACTTCAGCAAGGAGACAGACAAGATGACAGATTACAGTCATCCTTAGCAGGGTAGGACTCAAACATCATCAGAGCCTAGAGGCCAGGAAACACTCCCAGTCCAGGGAGAAAAGGCTTCCTAGCCTCAGCCCTGCTAAGCTGAGACTGCAAAGATGGAATAAATTTGATAAAAGAGGAGTTCAGGAGAATTTCAGGCAGAGGCAGAGGAAGAAGGAGAAACAGTGAGGTGGTATGTAAGGAAATGTAGAGAGTGAAGTCCAGGGTGTAAAGGGGAGACTAGGAATAAGTACAGTCCAAGCTGGAGGATCAGAGGGACAGGTCAGCAAAGGCATTTGTACAAAGTGACAGAGTCTGTGCTTGACCTTCAGGGGATGCAACATTAACCTGAGGAATGGGCTATGGTCAGAGTTTGGCTTCATCCATTTGCTGAAGAATAGAAAGTAGAGGAGGATCATTCTGGCAGCTCCCACAGGGTGGAAGGAAGAGATGAAGGCACTTGCACAGAGGCAGTGACCAAGGTCAGTCCCCAGAAGCCCCAGGTTTGATTTTCAGCTCCAGCGCTCAGACCTTTGTAGCTATCAGTGACTTCCAAGCCTCTCTGGCTCTTGATTACCCTGTAATGAAATGAAGATGACAGTACTTTCTTCATGGAGTTGTTTTTGGGTCATGAAGATAATACTGACAAAAATAACTATTATAACCTTCTTACCTGTTGGGCATCATGCCAAGTGCTTTACAAGCTTTGTCTAAGTCAGCCTCAGGGCCATTCTATTGAATGAGCAACTCTAAGATGAGGAAACTAAGGGTTGGTTGTTAAGGTAAAGGGCTTATTGTCCTAAATTTGCAGCTGAGAGTACCTACTGTAGTGGCCACTATGGGAAAGGCCAAGTGAGAGGAGAATGTGTTCACAACTATTACTACTGAGAAGGAAATGGGGCTACCTGTCTAGGGGGACAAGGCAATTAGCTTGTTACTCAAAAAATATGGGGCTCTGGCCCTGGAGCAGCACAGCCAAAATTCCACACCAGGGTTCAAGGAAAATAAGAGAGTCTTAATTAGGAGTTACACTGAGAGATAGAGGGAGTCTCTATGACTCCAAAAATGGCCACTCTGTTCATCGCTTACAATCAGGGTGTCTTATACTATAGGAAAAAGAGACATAGCACATATGTAGGATTAATTAACAATTTTCCAAAAATTAGATAAGACAATGGGTAATTAAGAAAGGAATGTTTACTGTGATCCTGTCAGTCAGGTAATCCTTAAGAGGCTCCATTGGTGTTTGTTAAAGTCTAGGTGACTGATCCTACAGTCAGGTCCAGGAGCCTTTATTGACATGAATAACCCTTTCTTAGATCACAGGATACAGCAGGAACTGATAACTATATCCTAGAGAGAGAATAAGTTAATTCCAACTTAAGAATGAAGCCAGGTTTTAAAGAACAAAGCAGAAATGCTTATCCTCTAATGGTGAGTCTAGGCTGATAAGAGTACCTGATTGAAGTTCATGACATGCCATAGTCATAGAGACAGGACATGGGCTGTGGCCTGTGCTTTAATCACCCACACACAGTCTTCCTTGAGAAAATGCAGTGTCCTCTCGTTCAGTGCACTGCCTTTCTTGACCTGCTTTCCTGGTCTTCTTTGATCCAGTCCCAGTAACACTAATGCATGGTGCTGTATCATCTCTCCCCATGGAGGCCAGAATTCAGCCAAGGGAACTTTCTATGTTCTCTCTCCATGCCAAATCTACCACAAATCAGTTGGTACATATGAACAGGCTGTGCCCTTCTAGAACTCTGCTTCACTTTCTTCTCCAATCGAATCCTACTCAAAGCCAGCTCAATGTAATCTTCTTTGGGATTCCTTTGGGAATTGTCCCATCATCTGATTGCCTACCTATTCACCTAATCTTACTGTGCTCTCACATCACATGGCTCTCCCTCCAAAGAAGTCCTTCCTTGTGGTTCCATAGCATATCTGTTCATGTGGCTGGTCCCCACTCTGTTGGCAGATACAGCGTCACATTTCTTTCCATGGCTTCAGAGACCAGCATGAGCTCTCGCATGGGGTGGTGTTTAAGGATTATTGCCAGAGTGAAAAAAAAGTTCAGTTATCTTTGTTGAATGATAAACCACCCCAAATCATGATGGCATAGAGCAAACATTTCATTACGTACTTGCCCTCTCCTCCATATGCACTACCAAGTCTTTTCCTATTTTCCTAGGCTGTAGGTATGAAATCCTGTCAAAGCCCAGGAAGTTAGCTTGTCTCTACTCCATGATGTCGGGGGCCTCTGATGGAAGATCTAGAACAGCATGGGGTGACTTGATGGCTGGGGGCTGGAATCTTCTGGCAACCTCTTCTCTCAGCTCCTATTCATGGTCTCTCCATATTTATTATCTGGGTTCCTCACAGCACGGCATCATATACAGGTTAGACCTCCAGCAGAAGTAGTCAGTGGATAATGAGGACATTGCATTGCCTTTTTGTTCTTTCAATTGTTTGCATAAACCCACCAGATTCAAGGGTAGGACAGGACTCCTCCTATCAACCTAAGGGTAGCAGAATCACATTGTAGAAAAGCACATAGTATAGGAAATAATTTTGCACTCTTCTTCAGAAAATACAATCTGCCACAAAAATAATAAGAGAATTTGGGAGAAAAAAAATTGATTGAAATGGTCTTCTCCTGGGCAGAATTGCATTCCTTATTTCCAAAATCAGTTATTCTGCACTGTGTAATTGAGCTCATGCATGCATCCAAAATTATGCTAAAATAAAATGCCCTTGCAAGTATACATCCTTGTGAATATTTAAAAGATGACATCATAGATTCTGTGACAGAGAAATTGTGTCTTCTATCTTTCCTGCCAGGCAGATTCCGGAATCAGACTGTTTCTTGATCTAAGTTTGAAAACTAAAAGAAGAACATTAGGTTATAATCTCCATCAACAAATTCCCTCCAGCCAAGAACTCCAAGGTCTCACTTTGTTCCTTTTTGTAGGAATCCAGGCAAGCTAAAAGAAACACTATTTTTCAACTCAGAATTGCCATCCCTTCCAACTGGAATGAATATCAGATTTGAAAAAAAAAAAGGAAGGAGGATATTTCCTTAAAAGCAGTAATGAGTAGGTGGGAATAGACAACATCTCAGAATAAAGAAGATAGTGGATGTTGAAATATGGTTTTGTTTATTGAACAATTTCAAGGAAGTTACAAATGTTATTGGTTCTATCTGTTTAAGCAGAGATGAAGCCTGGAGGCTGGGAGATGCTGGATGGAGACAGACTCACACTGTCCTCAGTTTAAACAGAAGGAAAAAATTAGCGTTAAGTACCAAAAAAAGCATATGATTATTTTTCTTTAAATGCAAATAATATTTTTGGCCAGGAGAACATTGCAGACAGGCTAAAACAGCCTCACTGCCTTCAGCAAATAAAACTCTAGTCAAGATTCAGGGTAGACTCACCACCTATTTTGCCTCTATTTAAATTCTTATGACTTATTTGAGTCTCTCATGTCATTTAAACTGGCCTGAAACTTTCGGGTAACATCTGGAAGAAATATATATTGACAATGCCAAAAACAACTTTTATGTATCAATCCACTAGAATAAGCACTAGAATAAGTCATTCTTGAGAAACGATGCAAAGATCAAACTCATTTTATTGGTTTGGAGAGAAGCTGAACCTCTAATCTGTTCTGAGATACTGATGGAATGTCTTCAGGAGACATATTTCTCTAGTTCCCTCCCCTCTGTACAGTCTCTGTCTGCAAATGAGCATGCAAAAATACACATGGAGATCTCTCTTTCCTGGAAGGGCAGGTAGGGAATGGTTGGATTATTGGCTTTTCTTGGACTTTTCAAGAGACCTAGTAAATCAATGGTTGTTGAGTCAACTGACCGATGTCAACCTCATGTCTGTCCAAGTAGAACTATTTTTGTAGAGTTTTCACTCGCTTATTTTTTAGAAGTAAATTGCCAGGCCTTTCTTCCAAGGTGTCTCTGGATGGGCTTGAACCTTCAACCTTTTTGTTAGCAGCCAAGCTCACTAACCGTTTGCAAGAGCACAGAAAGAAGAAAGAGTCCCAGAGATACTGACTGAACACTCAATGTGGTCTGCTCTTATTTCAGCTGCCCTTGTACTGGGATAACTGCAGACCAGAATTACTGAGGAACTCACTGTACCCTAAACCCTTCCATTGCATTAGTACTCTTTGTTAGACAGCTATTTCTCATACTAAACTGGAATATTAGCCATTTCCAATTATTTGTGGGACAAAAGGAAATAAATGAGTACCAAGCTGAAATGCTTCCTATGTTTAAGCACATGTTAGTGAACTTTTCTCTTGTTTCAGGTAACTTTGTTTATCATGTTCTTGTGGGCAAAGCCTCCTCAAACTGGTTCCTTGATCCTTCTAATAGCAACCCTATTGTTAAGTTTGTTTTAAAAAGAAAATGTGCTTTGAGTGCAAATTTACAGAGCAAATTTATTTTACATTCAACAATTCATGCATATTTGATTTCACACCTCGATTACCATCCCTCACCTTAACAAACTCTCTGCCCCTCCCATCCCTGTGATTACCCTCTTCCAGTGCACTTCTTGTCCATGCATTGTTGTCTGTCTAGCTTTCCCTCTAGGTTAGTGCTATCCCTCTGGTGTCTCATGGCTGATTGCTCTAAAGGGTGAATCTGCCTAACGTAGGTGAGTGCATCACCCTGAGGTAGGTGTTCTGCATGTAGATCTTTCTACTATTGGGCTAAGAGCTGATCCATGAAAATGAGTCCATTTCTAGACCCAAAAGGTAACCCAGGGCCATAAGTCTTGGGGGTTCCACAAGCCTCTATCTGACCAGTAATTCTGGTCATTTTTGTGTTTTTGAATTTTGTTCCACATTTTTCCTCCCACTCTATCCAGGATCTCCAGTTTTGATCCCTTTCTGAGTGGTTGACACTGGTAGCCAGGCATCATCTAGTTCTTCTAGTCTTGGGGTCATGAAGGCTGAGGTCCTCATAGTCTATTGTGTCATTGGACTGTTTCCAGATGCCTTTGATTTTCTTCACTCTTCTTTAATTCAGATGAGAGAAGACCAATAGTTGCATCTTAGATGGCCATTCAAAAGCTTTTAAGACCCCAGAAACTACTCACCAAAGTAGGCTGTAGAACAAGATTTTTTATGTACTATGTTGTGCCAATTGAAAATGATGTCCCCAGAGACTATGGTTTGAAGTCGGCAAGCCCAATGATTCTCTCTCTGAAGGTGTTTGGTTGTCTCTGAGAAGTTACCTCAACTCTGTCTTCTGTTGCTTCTGTAATGTTTGTGGCTAATTTAGTAGCACAGGTGCATATGTAAGATTATCCTCAGCCAAATCCATCCTGGGTCTAGGGTATATTCCTGTTCACCTATGCCCACCTGATTTTCTCACCTGTCTATGCATTTATCCGTTGCCTGGTGTTTGGTGTTAGTGGTAATGCAGTATTGTGCATGCTCTAGTATTTGCCTCTGTTGTCTATATATGAGTATGTTTCAGTGTCTTTCCTATCCCCAGTGTCATCATGGTGGTCACAGACTCTTTCCATACCATCCCTCTCCTCACCCAAATCAACATGTGACCCCCAACTAGTCTGAAATTTTCCCTCCCCTTCCCTCTTGTCCCTGGTAACAAACAAAGTGAATTTCCTCCTGAGTAAACCTTTCCGTTACTTTTTACAATAATGGGCTCATACAATATTTGTCCTTCTGCAATTGACTTATTTCACTCAGGATAATGTCCTCCAAATTCATGTATGTTTCAAGGTGCAAACCAATAGAAAGGATTAGTGTATTTTTCATTGTTCTTTAATGTGGCATAGTATTCCATTGTGTGAATGTACCATAGTTTGGTTGTCCATTCACCTGTTGAAGGGCATTTAGGTTGTTTCTATCTCTTTACTATAGTGAATTGTGCCGCGATGAACATGGGTGTGCATATATCTGTTTGTGTCCTGTCTCTCACCTCTGTAGGATATATTTCTAGTAATGGAGTTGCTGGATCAAATGGTATTTCTGCCTATTTTCATATGCCATAACATTTTCCATAATGGTTGTACCATTTTGCAGTCCCACCAACAGTGTATGAGAGTTCCAGTCTCTCCACAATCTCACCAACATTTGTTGTATTCTGTCTTGTTGAACTTGGCTATTGTTGCTGGGGTGAGATGATATATCTCATTGCTGTATTAATTTGCATCTCTCTAATGGCTAATGATCATGAACATTCATTCCCTCATGCGTTTGTTGGCTGCCAGTATATCATCTTTAGGGAAGTGTCTGTTCATGTCCCATTTTTGAATCAGGTTGTTTGTCTTTTTGGTGTTAAGATGTTGAAGCTTTCTATAAATCTTGGAGATAATTCCTTTTTCAGATATGTCATAGTAAAGTATTTTTTCCCAATCTGTAGACCCTTTTGGAGAAGTCTTTCAATGCAAGTAAAAAAATAATCTTTAAAATGTCCCAGTCATCTAGCGTCTCGTTCACTGCCTGTGCATTTTGGACTATGCTTTATAGTCTATTTATGCCATCAATTAGGGCCCCTAGATTTGCCCCTATTTTATCTTTAGTAAGCTTTATAATTTGGGGTTTTACATTTAAGTCTTTGATCCAACTTGAGTTCATTTTTGTGTATGGGGTGAGGTATGGGTCTTGTTTCATTTTTCTGCAAGTGGATATCCAATTTTACCAGCACCATTTGTGAAAGAGGCTATCTCGCTCCCATTTAATGGGTTTTTAGTCCTTTGTCAAGATCAGCTGTCCACAGATAGATGGGTCTATTTCTGGGTTTTTTATTCTGTTCCATTTGTCTATCTCTCTATCATAGTACAATTACCATGCTGTTTTAACTACTGTGGCTATACAGTAGGTTTTGAGATCTGAGAGTATGAGACCTCCTACTTTGTTTTTCTTTTTCAGCAATACTTTGCTTATCTGAGGTCTTTCCTTTCCATATGAAATTAATAATTGGGTTTTCCATGCCTTTAAAAAATATCAATATCTGGATCAGGATTGTATTGAATGTATATTTCTTTTTGGGTAATATTGCCATTTTCACAATATTCAGTCTTCCTAGTGCCTAAGGCATTTGACTGCTAACCAGAAGGCTGGTGGTTCAAACCCACCAGCCACTCCTCAGAAGGAAGGTTGGACAATCTAATTCTATAGTGATAATACCTCAGAAATCCAAGGAGGGGTCGCTATGAGTTGGATCTGACTCCAAGGCAGTGCGTTTTATTTTTTTATCCATGAACAAGGCAAGTTCTTCCATTTACATAGATCTAATGTAGTTTCTTGTAGTAGTATTTTGTAGTTTTCTTTATATAAGTAAGTTTTTGTGTTTCTGGTAAGACTTATTCCTGAATGTTTTATCTTTTTGGTAGCTAACATAAATGATATTGTTTTCCTTATTTCCTTTTCTGAGGTCTCTATGTTGATGTAGAGAAATCCAATTGATTTTTGTATGTTGACCTTACATCCTGCCACTTTGCTGATCCTTTCTATTGGTTTGAGTAATTTTTTTTGCTGAGTTCCTTGGGTTTTCTATGTACTGGATTATGTCATCTGTAAATAGAGGTAGGTTTACTTTCTCTTTGCCAGTTTGGATGCCTTTTATTTCTCTTTCTTGCCTTATTGCCCTGGCTAAGACTTCCAATACAATGTTAAATAGAAGTGGTCATAGAGGGCATCCTTGTTGGTTCCCATTCACAAGAGGAATGCTTTGAGTCTTTCTCAATTAACAATAATGTTGGTTTTTGGCTTTGTGTTGTTGTTGTTGTTATGTGTCATCCAGTTGGACCCAACTCATAGCGACTCCTTCTTGGGTTTCTGAGACAGTGTCACTACAGAAGTAGATTGCCCAACCTTCCTTTTGAAGAGTGGCTGGTGGGTTTGAGCCACCAGCCTTCTGGTTAGCAGTCAAGTGCCTTAGGCACTATGCTACCAGAGCTCCTTTGGCTTTGTGTATATGCCCTTTATTATGTTGAGGAATTTCCCTTCTATCCCTGTTTTGCTGAGAGTTTTGAACAGGAATGGGTGGTGGATTTTATCAAATGCCTTTTCTGAGTCGATTGTTATAATCATATGGTTCTTTTGTTTTGTTTATGTGATGGATTACACTCATTGATTTTCTGATGTCAAATCATCTTGCATACCTGGTATGAATCCCACTTGGTCATGATGTATTATTTTTTTGATATGTTGTTGGATTCTGTTGGCTAGGATTTTGTTGAAGGTTTTTGAATCTATATTTATGAAGGATATTGGTCTGTTGTTTTCCTTTTTAGTGGTGTCTTTCCCTGGTTTTGGTATCAGTATTATGCTTGCTTCATAGAGTGAATTTGGTAGTATTCCATCTTTTTCTATGTTCTGGAATAGTTTGAGTAGTATAGGTATCAACTCTTCCCTGAATGTTTGGTAACATTCTCCAATGAAGCCATGTGGGCCAGGACTTTTGTGTGTGTGGGTGGAATTTTTTTTTTTTCTTCTTTTGTTATGGGTCTGTTCAAGTATTCTATCTCCAACTGGGTTAGTTTAGGTAGGTCTTCTGTTTCTAGAAACTTGTCCATCTCTTCTAGGTTCTTAAAATTATTGGAGCACAGTTCTTCGTAATATTCTGTTATTATCTTTTTAATTTCAGTTGGTTCTTTTTTGATGTTGCCCTTTTCATTTATCATTCATGTTATTTGTATCTTCTCTTTCTTTTCCTTTGTTAAATTTGCCAGTGGTTTGTTAATCTTTTCAAAGAACCATCTGCTTGTTTTGCTGATTTTCTCTATTTTTTTTTTTCTTTTCTGTTTTGTTTATTTCTGATCAGATCTTTATTATTTCCTTACTTCTGGATACTGTAGGTTTGTTTTGTTGCTCTTTTTCTAATTGTTGAAGTTGTTGAGTTAGAGTGTTGATTTTGATCCTTTCCTCTTTTTTGATGTGTGCATTTATTGCTATAAAATGACATCTGTGTATTACTTTTGCTTTGTCCCAAAGGTTTTGGTAAGTTGTATCTTCATTCTCATTTGTTTTAAGGATTATTATTATTTTTTCATTTCATACTTTATTTCTTCTGCTACCCAGTAGCTTTGAGCAGTGCATTGTTCAGTTTCCATATATTTGATATTTTTTTCTTGATCTTCCTATTATTAATTTCTAATTGTATAGCATTGCAATCCAAGAAGATGCTAGCATTTCAATGTTTTTTAATTTATTGAGGCTTGTTTTGTGTCCTAATGTATGGTCTATTCTGGAGAATGACCCATGTGCACTGGAGAAAAATATGTATTTATTGTGCTTTTGTTGGGTGGAGTGCTCTGTATATGTCTATGTGCTCAAGTTGGTTGATTGTGTTGTTGAGTTCTTCTTTATCTTTGTTGAGTTTTTTTCTAGTTGTTCTATCCCTCCTTGAAAGTAGTCTGTTAAAGCCTCCTACTACTATTGTAGAGTTTTCTATTATTCCTTTCAATTCATTTAATATTTGCTTTATATATTTTGGAGCAATTTCATTGGGTGCATAGATATTTATTATGGTAATGTGTCAATTGATTCTTTTAGCATCATATAATGTCTTTCTTTGTCACTTATGCTATTTTTCATCTTAAAGTCTATTTTATCAGAAATTAATGTTTCTACTCCTCTATTTATTTGGTTACCACTAGCTTAATATATTTTTTTCCATCCCTTAAATTTTAATTTGTTTTTATCTTTGTGTCTAATGTGGGTCTTTTGTAGGCAGCATATTGACAGATCTTCTTTCTTATGCAATTAGCCACTCTCTTTCTCTTGACTGATGCATTTAGTCCATTCACATTGAGTGTAATTAGTGATAGGTACAAATTTATTGATGTAATTCTATTGTATTTTTTGTTGTGTTGTTGGTGATTTCCTTGTTCCAAATATTTTTTTTTGTTTCAAATATTTCTTCTCTTTTCTTCATTATTGTTGGTTTTATGCTTATTAAACCTGTGTGTTTTTCTTCTTTCTGAGTTTGTACAGGAGGATTGTTAATTTTCCTTGTGGTTTCCCTGAAGTAAATTCTTGTCTCTCTAAGTTTGGAATAGTCTGTTCAAAGACATTGTCCTGTCTTCCTCTCCATTGGAACTTTTGTAATTAAAACTTTTATTACATCTGTTTGCTTTGTTGCTAGTGTCATCTGCAGATTGACTCCCTTGTTTCTCTGTGTACATGATTTTATGAGCTTATTTTGAGCATCTGTGTCTGGTTTGGTTTTAAGTGGTGATGTCAAGTGTCTTAATACTAATTTGTTGTTCTCTGTGGTGGATTCTGTATTGGAAGGACTCCCTTTAGCATTTCTTGTAGGATTGGTCTGATTTTCACAAATTCTCTTAATTTCTGTTTGTCTGAGAATGTCTTGATTTCACCCTCATATTTGAGGGACAATTTGGCTGGATATGTAATTCTTGGTGGGCAATTCTTTTCTAACAAACTTTTATATATGTTATCCCATTGCCTTCTCACTTGCATGTTTTGTGCAGAGAAATCAGAACTTAGTCTTATTGGTTGTCCATTGTAGATGACATTTCATTTTTCCTGAGCTGCTCTCAAGATTTTTTCTTTGTCTTTGCCTTTGGAGAGTTTGATTATGATATGCCTTGGTGACTTTTCTTGGGATCTATCCTGTATAGGGTTCATTTAGCTTCTTGGACACATATCTTTTGTTTGTTCATGACATGGGGGATATTTTCTGTTAGCAAATCTTTGACAATTTTCTCAGTGGTTTTTTTTTTTTTTCTCTCTTTTTCTGGTATTCCAATCAAGTGTATGTTGTTTCCTTTCATATCATCCCATATAACTCTTAGGTTCTCTTCATTTTCTTAAATCTTTGTTCTAATTTTTCTTCATACAGGCTGGTGCCAAAAGATTTGTCTTCTAGTTGGGAAATGCATTCTTCAGCCAGTTTTAGTCTACTCTTTTGTCCTTCCACTGTGTTGTCCATCTCTGTAATTTTAGTGCTCATCTTCCATGTTTCTAACTGCTGTTTTTGTATGAGTTGTAATTGTATTTTTCTTATTATTTTATTCTTGAATGATTTTCCTGAATTCTTTCAGGGTGCTGTCTGTCTTCTCATTGTTTCTGCTTATGGTTTCCTTGAACTCTTGGAGAGTTCTATATATACACCTTACCTATTCCTTCTCAGATAGTTCTATTGCTTATTCTTCTTCCATGATAGATAATTCTTTAGCCTAGGCTTTTATTTCTTGTCTTGTCCTTTTTTGTTTTGTTTTGTTTTGTTTCTTAGTTATTTTGAAATTGTCTTTAATTGTTAATTTTGTATTGATTTGTTTGATTTTATGTTTCACTATATCTGAAAGTGTTGAGCAGGTATACTTTTTTGGTTATTAACCCAGCTGTACTGTGTTGCTCTCTAGCTCTCTCTTTTGGTGGAATCACTAGTAGCAATGTAGGTGCAGGTTTCTGTTCATCATGAACAGTATGTGGAGTTGAGATAAGAGGTGTTGTCCATCATCTGTCATTGATTCTATGGTGTAGGAGCTATTGGTGTTTCCTGTCTGTTGGGTGAGGTTTTCAGTGTAGTAGTTCTGGTTGCCTGGTGGAGGTTTAATGTATTCCTTCTATTGGATGAGGTAAAGGAAGAAAGAAAAAGAAAAATGGCACCAGAAACAAGCCCTTAGATAGAAAGGTAGAAGGAGTTTTCCATGTTTGGGATGAGATAGTTCAATCACCTATGCAGGCTGTCTGTGTCTTTCTGAGATGTCTACTAATGATGATGTCCTACCATCAATCAAAGACCTGCAGTTCAAAATCAACAGAGACCCCAATGGGTAGAGGGCCACTACTTTCTGCTTGGAATGAGAAGCTGCAAAAACCCAGTACCCCAGCCCACTCTGTGCTGGGGTCATGGAAGAGTTGAACCCCAGTCCACTGCCATGCACTCACTCTATGGCTCTGCCTACATAGAGGGAGTTTCTCCAATTCCCTCACTCCTTTTTGGACTTTGCAGCAGCCTAAGCCAAGGAGGATCTCGAACCATTTTCCAGTAAGATTACCATACTCACTCAGAGCCTAAGGTTGCTGCCAAAAATTTCCACTACAGGTATTCTGAGTCCCCAGTGCCTCTGTGGGTTCTGTTTTTTTTTCTCCCCTCTTTCCCTCTACCACTCTCTTTTGTATATCTAATGAGTCCTCTCTATCTCTGTCTCCACTGGCTAGGTGGGTTCATTTATTTTTTCCAGTTGTTTAATATGTTCTTTTTCTCTGCCTTCACTAAATCTCATACTTTATCTTCTCCTTAGTTGCTCAGAACTCCAGTAGCATTATTTCTATCTGCTTTACCTAGTTACTCAGGGATTAAGTTGGTAGAGAGATCAAACATGCAGGTTATAGGTATGATGCCATCTTCCCAACTCCCCTATTGTTATGTTTTGAAAGCAACTTTACTTTCTAGCATTAATAAGATCTTTCACACTCATTAATATTGTTTTCAGCCCCAAGATTTGGGATCAAGAGTCTTGACTCTTTAGTGCAATAGCAAGCACTCTGCTAATTTATACCTACTATTCACATTGTAAAGAGCTCTAGTGGTGTAGTGCTTAAGGCATTTGACTGCTAGCCAGAAGGTTGGTGGTTCAAACCCACTAACCACTCTGCAGAAGGAAGACTGGGCAATATACTTCCATAAGTATTTGCCTCCTCAGAAACCCAAAGGAGGTCATTATGAGTCAGAATCAATTTGATGGCAATGAATTTGTTTTAGTTTGGTTCATGTTGTGCTCCTGGGTCCTTGTAGAAGAAGTTTAATGGAGTAAAGCAGAAGTTCAGACATTTAGCTATGAGTGATTCTCTGTGGCAGTGGCTCTTCTCTGAGGTTCACCCAGTTACAAAACCGTGGGGAAAGCTTTGTGACACATAGTCACTTTCTGAAGGTTGTGTAATGGCCTCACAAAATGCTGAGTAGAGAGAGCTTTACACCAAGATGTAAAATGAGGTACAGTTCATCACAATTAAGAGATAAAACCACCACCCATCTGTCAATCAATTGTCATGTGGTAGCTTGTGTGTTGCTGTGATGCTGGAAGCCATGCCACTGGTATTTCAAATCCCAACAAGATTACCCATGACAGATAGGTTTCAGTGGAATTTCCAGACTAAGAAACACTAGGAAGAAAAGAGGGGTGATCTACTTCTGAAAATTAGCCAATGAAAATATCCTATAATATATTGCCCAATATAAAGCTAAAGGATGAGACCCCAGATTGGAAGGTACTCAAAATACACAGTGTCCACAACAATGGACTCAAGCATACCAACAATTTTGAAGATAATGCAGGACTGGACGATGTTTTATTCTCTTGCGCATAGTGTTGCTGTGAGTTAGAGCCAACTCAATGGCAACTAACAACAACAACAAGAGATAAGGGACTAGAGTGAGCGAGCCTTGTACCATATGTGATATGTGAATAATATATCTCAGGGGTATGAATCTAACAAGACATGGTCAGATTAAGAAAAGGCTCTACCCCAAAGCTACAGAACTGTTGAAGAACAGTGAAGTGGATGCTTGGGTAAGTTGGACTGGAGTTTAATTCTCTTTTTCTGAAGCATACTTTCACTATTCTCATAATTTTAATAACCAAAGCATGTCTCAAAGAGAAAAACTGAGAACCACAATTTTATTCATCCATTTATTTATTCATTAATTGTGTAGACTCTTAAATGTTTCCTGTTTCCCTTTGCTCCCCATGCATGGGATGATGGTGGTCTAAATCAGGCCAGGCTGTACCATCTTCAGCTGCTGGGTGTGTGAAGGTGACAATGACTAGCTGAGTGTTTTGTTGTCTGAATTCAATCAGAGTCCTCACAAGAAGAAAGGTGAGAAAGGATAGTGGGGAGGTGACTGTAATGTCTGTCACAGCTCCTATACCCTTGGATCCAGATTTCGGTCTTTTATAATATTTCCTACAAAAAGAATCAGAACTCTTAATCTTGTATCTTGGGGCAGGGAAAATATCAATGAGTACTAGATAACTAGTAACGTTACTTTCCAAACATGGCAGTAAAATTTCTACTGAAAGGACCAAGGTTCCTGTTTGAGTATCTCCTGCCAGCAAAGCTGCATCCAAGAGAACATGACAAACAAGGTTATCTGAAGAAAGTCAGCTTTGTGGAAGACCTTGAAATCATGACATATTCAAAACAGAAAGGCAAATGTAACATAGATAAAAGAAGTATGAATGCCATAGGGTTTGTTTGATTTCATGGCTTTCTTTAAGTAGGAGAGTGTGTTGTTTTTAATTTTTCCTAGTCAGCTATATCTATCTACAAAATATAAAATTATATTTCTCACTTGGAAGAAATGCTTAGTGATTTATTTCAAAAAAAATCAGCCATTGTAAAACTTATGGAGCACAGTTCTACTCTGACATACATGGGGTCACCGTGAGTCAGAATTAACTAGAAAGACAATTGGTTTTATATTTCTCACTGTCTCTGTAGATAAGAAAGAATAAACACAGGGAACTATAAATAAACTAAAACAAGCATCCACACATGGACACTGTATTGTGAAGGAGTCATATCATAACCAGCTGGGTGGGACCATTAATTGCTCATGTGGCCCTGCCCAGGACCAACTAAACAGTGAGTCCCACACAGTATTCCATGATGACTAAATAGCCAAATGTTGTGGGAAAAGTCTTTACTGCACACGCTCCATCTCTCATCTCCTAGCAGATAAAACCTCAAGATGATCTTATTAATTATAATGCAATATTGACAAGGCATGCATAAGTTTCCAATTAATATTTATAGATAAGGCTAATTTATCAAAATGACAGGTATCATAATAGTGCAGGTATTGCTGGTTACAAGAGACCTTTAAAAATACATCATTTCTGGGAAAGACACCAAGTTTCAAAAAGTTAAACTTTTTCATCTAGATTTTGAAAAGCAAAAGCTTAAAAGTCCGGATGTAACAAATGAAAAAGCTTCATGGTTAAAAGGGACTCAGTTAGCTGTTTGGTTTGGATTAATTTAGACTACACAAATATGTCCCATATCAGAATCTGTGACCTCATCTCTTCTGAAATGGTGTGCACTTAGTTCTAGGGCAGCTAAAATAATTAGTACCTCGTAGAATTACTGAAGTCCTATGTAGGTGTAAAAAAAAGAAACTTTGGTGAAAGAATAAATGAATATAAAAACCTTTTAAGTGCAAGGATTCAAAATTGTGTTAACCACTTCTACATATTAATCATTAATATGTAACCACAATTAGTCATTGTGATTTTGCTTATGTTTGTGTCTTAAACTGACTACTAGTCAGGATATTCTAGATTATTCTCTGGTTATAAATAACCTCAAAATCTTAATGGTTTGACACAGCAAAGGTTTGCTTCTTTCTTATATACCACCTCCATCTTAGGTTAGCAAGGAGCTCCATTCCACCTAGTCATTCAGAGGCTCTGGCTGATAGGGGTGCCACAGTCCTATAGCTGCACCATCTGGAACATGTGACCTCTTCAGTCACTGACTGTGGTGGTTTTAAAATGTGTCCACAAATTCTTTGGTATTTCTCCTTTCAAAAACTAGAGCCTATTATCTCTCCTCTTAAGTGTGGCTTTTACTTAGTAAGTTGTTTTTAGTGAATAGAATGTGGCAGAAGTAGTGATGTATGATTTCCAAAACCAGATCATAAAAAGCATTGTGACTTTCTCTTTATTTGATCTTGGATCACAGGAAGCTACCAAAAACCAAACTCACTGCCACTGAGTCAGTGCCAACTCATAGTGACCCCCACTGGGTTTCCGAGGTGGTAAATCTTTACAGAATTAGATTGCTCCATCTTCCTTCCACGGAGCAGCTAGTGAGTTTGAACCCCCAACATCTGGTTAACAGCCAAATGCCTCAGGCACAGTGCACCAGAGCTCCTGCACAGTAATGGGAACACTCAAGCATTGTCTTCATTGGAGAGGTTAATCTGACAACAAACTGAGGTCTCCTATCAATGTTGTTGTTGTTGTTGTTATGTGCCGTCCAGTCGCCAGACTCATAGCGACCCCTCCTTGGGTTTCCGGGGCAGTATCACTACGGAAGTAGGATTGCCCAACCTAATAGCCAGGTGAAATTAAGGCCTCTTATCAGTAGTCATGTGATTGGGCCATCAACAAGCAACTGCTTGAGCCAGAGTCAAGTCTTAATATTAGCTGGGGGGTGAAGCCCTCTCCCTGGTCCCACCCTTCTGGTGGGAAGAATCTCAGAGAGCAAGCAGTGCACAGGCAGGCAATAAGCAAGCAGTGATTGATTTACAGCTGCAGTGTTGGCAGTGGATTAACAAATTTAGATAACAAAGCCAGTCACTCACAAGCATGCTTTGTTAAACAAAGACATTTCCATGGAGGTGGAAATGGTTCTCTCCCTGTGGAATGGGAAGGACTCCAAGTTGCATAACTCAACTTAAGGTGGGGTTGAGTCCCTTGAGTGACAGGTTGAATGACAGGTCCCTGAGAGCCCTTTTGCGCATGCTCAGATCTGGAAAGACCCAAACAACATTTAGACAGCAGTGATAATTAGGTTATAATGATATGGCCACCTCAGAGTTTCTTTGGGTCAGGGGTATGAGGCTTCTGCAATGCTCCAAATTAGGGAATTCTCCAAAACCTCAAGTTCCTAGGTCTGTGTTTCTGCTTGATTTTGATTGGCCAGGTCACACAGGCAAATTGTGGGTTGTTGCAGGTGTTAGCTCTTTAAACTCCTTAAATATTCTGCCTCTTTCCCTTTTCTCCTTCCTTGGGGCCTGCCCCTAGGGCAAGCCTCCTCTCCTACCTTGTTGCTGTTGTTATGTGCCGTCGAGTGGGACCCGACTCACAGCAACCCCTCCTTCGGTTTCTGAGGCAGTATCACTACAGAAGTAGATTGCCCAATCTTCCTTCCAAGGAGTGGCTGGTGGGTTTGAACTGCCAGCCTTCTGGTTAGCAGTCAAGTGCCTTTAGGCTCTACGCTACCAGAGCTCCCCTCTCCTACCTTACTGCCTAACATTAAGATGACTGCAACCCTTAAGACAGCTAAACCATTTCTAAATTCCTGTCCACATAAATTTTGAAATAATAAATATTTATTGTTTTAACCAACTAAGTTTTGCAAATAATTTATTATATATTAAAAAAACAAAACAACAACAACAAAAAAACTCACTGCCATCTAGTCAGATCTGACTCATAGTGACCTCTCTGGGTTTCTGAGGCAGTATCATTACAGAAGTAGATTGCCCAACCTTCCTCCCAAGGAGTGGCTGGTGGGTTTGAACTTCCAGCCTTTTGGTTAGCAATCAAATGCCTTAGGCACTATGCCACTAAATCCACTGCCATTGAGTCCATTCCAATGCATACCAACCTCCATCAGGTTTCCCAGGCAGTAAATCTTTATAGAAGATGATTGCCCGGTCTTCGTTCTGAGGAAGGGCTAGTGGGTTTGAACCACTAGCCTTCTGGTTAGCAGTCAAATGCCTTAGGCACTGCACTACCAGAACTCCTTAATTTATTATATAGCTATAGATAACTAATACATCAAGAGAGGGGAAAAGAGCATTAGAGTATCTTGCTCTGACAATTTAGTACTTTGGTCCTAACGTGATACATTTAACTTCTGCTTTTAGCCCATTAGGCAGAATTGGTGAAGAGGTCATGCTAAACTGCAAGGTGTGGATCTAATGCACTCAGGCCGAGGAGACTCAGATGTGAGGAATCACTATAAATCTCTATCACAAAGCATATAAGGTATGAAAGAGAATCTGACATATTTGAACTATGCTTATAATGTAATATTTAAATTAAATGATTAAATAGTCTTGCAAATATGCTTAAGTATTAGTAAAAATTTATTGTATTCATGATTATGAAAAAACATATTAGAAATATAGCTGTGTGTCAACTTGGCTGGACCACAATTCTGCATGGTTTAAGCAGTTGTGATGTGGTTATTCCCATGATGGAAACAGATGAATATGCTTTGAGCAGCCAATCCACTGAAAGGGAGTTTCCCTAGAGGTGTGGCCTGCTTCCAGTATATTTAGGGACATCCTGGGAAAAGAGACATTCTTCTATGGATCAGGATTCTGTTGTGCTGCCTACAACTGTCTGTGAGCGAACAATCCACCATTCAGCCTGGAGATCTTGGATTCGTTATTCACTGGAATCAACAGCCAGTATCCTGCCTGCCGACCTTGAGCTCGTCAGCTCCTGCAGCTGCAAGAATCGGGAAAAGCCTCCAGCTTAACGTTT
>NW_006921639.1:1057061-1062941 GCF_000298275.1 Orycteropus afer afer | reverse complement strand
TATATAAGCTTTATTGGTTTTGTTTCTCTAGAGAACCCAGTCTAACACCTATGGTTAGAGAATGTTTATTTCTAATGCATAAAGGAAAGGTTTATTGTTTGTAAGTTCATAAGATTAATAAACTTTGTGTAAAATCCAAGGTGTATGAGTGTTAATGTTGTTAGGTGCCATCGAGTCAGCTCTGACTCATAGCCACCCTGTGTACAACAGAATGAAACACTGCTTGGTCCTATGGCATTCTCACAATCCTTGCTATGCTTGAGCCACTGTATCAATCCGTCCTGTGGAGGGTCTTCCTCTTTTTTCCTGACCCTCTACTTTACCAAGCATGATATCCTTCTTCAAGAAATGGTCCCTTCTGACAACATGACCAAAGTAGGTGAAGTGACATCTGGTCTTTCTCTGTTCCAAGGAGCATTTCAGCTGCAGTTCTTCCAGGACAAATTTGTTTGCTCTTCTGGCAGTCCATGGTATTTTCAGTATTCTTTGCCAACACCACAATTCAAACACATTGATTCCTCTTCAGTCTTCCTTATCCATTGTCCAGCTTTCACATACATATGAGGCTATTGAAAAATATAATGACTTGAGTTAGGAGCAACTTAGTCTTCAAAGCTTCTTAAAACTTTGAAGAGGTCTTTTGCAGTACATCTGCTCAGTGCAATATGACGTCTGATTTCTTGACCGCTGCTTCCATGGGTGTTGACTATAAATCAAGGGAAAGGAAATCCCTGGCAACTTCAGTCTTTTCTACATTTATCATAATTTTGCTTATTGGTCCAGTTGTGAGTGTGAATAAAAATGCAATGCAATGCACTGCTATGGAGTTGGATCTGACTCATAACGACCCCTCCTTGGGTTTCCAAGGCAGTATCACTACAGAAGTAGACAGCCCAACCTTCCTTCCAAGGAGTGGCTGGTGGGTTTGAACCACCAGCCTTGTGGTTACCAGTCAAATGCCTTAGGCACTATATCACCAAAACTCCTGTGAGTGTGAATAGTGGTGAATATTCTTCTTGCACAAAAGTTTCTTGAATTTTAAAGAATCTGTAAGCCTAAAAGAAATGGTGGATGGAAAAATGCTGCCTAAGTGCTCATACAGAAGATTCTGAAAGCAAAGACAAGAAACTGCTTTTTAGGATGTTTCTAAGGAAAACCATTAAAATAGAGATAGGGGTATACCTGGGAGATTGAATCCACATGGGTTCACCAAGGAAAACCAAACTCACCTCATTTCCATTTACTAAGCTTCTATTGCTGAATTTCAGTCAACAGAACATAATCAAAGACTATTTTTTTTAATTGTTGTGCTACATGACATATTACTTCATAGCTAAAAATGATACCTGAGAAATATCAATCTGGTAAGATATATCAATATGTGTGTCTCATGTCTCTATATCTGTCCCTCTCCTGCTAAACAGTTTGGAGAACACAGAAGGCACATAACACAAAGTTAAGGGGGCTAGTTAATCTGCTAGATCATTAAATAAAGATTCAAAATGATCCTGTTGGATTGCAGACTTATCTGAAGCCAATATGAAAGAAAGGAGAAATCACATTCACTGAGAAACTTTCACTAGTGAATAGGAAGATTATGCTTCTTTTACCCATTTCTTTTACAACCTGCTTCATGATCAATAGTAGAGCCCGAAAGTTTCTTTTCTTCTCTCTTGTATAAGTGTAGATTCCAGGGTCCAGGACTGGCCTTTTATAGGCAGGCCTGGCCATCTTGTGATGTGCCTACATGTGTATTAAGTATTCCAACTTCTTTACCTTCAAATGAATGAGAGCATTGAGTCAGTCTTATACTATTTCTCAGTTGTGTTCAAACAAGATGGGCAGAGCTGAGATTACCCTTCAGCCTTGCAGAACAAAGATGAATTCTCTGTTGTAGTTTATACCAAAGAAGCCTGCGTTTTGTCAGTGTTTGGACACATGCCCAACCACTAATAAAGCCTTTTCATTTTGAGTTTCATCCCTTTTTGTCTTCAAACCATTGGACAGAAGCCCAGAATGGAAGAGAGGTAAGTCTTAAGACTCAAATCCCAAAAGCTCCTGATGGAACATAAGTCCAACATGTGATGTGGCTGCTGGGAAAGCTAATGTTACCTTAAGTGAAATTGCTGGAATAAGAGCAGTGAAAACACTTTAATACTTGGCATTGGTCTTCCCATAGGGAAACTGCTTACCTCTGACCCAACACTAAAAGAAGATGTTGCACAGAGTGATGATCAAGATAGTGAGAAGTTGGATGTCACGTGAGGTATGGTAGGGGAAACGAAGACTATATATCCTAGAAAGCGAGAGACTGAAAGGGGAGGATATGATTGAAGGCCTCAAGAATTGTAAAGTTCATAGGAAAGTGGGTGTGACAGAGCCAGCTTTACTTCTGGATGTAGAGTTAAACTGAGAACTGGCTGTGCCAGGAAGGCAGATATGCTCAAAACAAGAAAGAACTGAGCCATTTCAGCATGGAATTTTCTGGCTCAGGAGAGAGTGAGATTCTGTCATTGGAAGAGATCAATTTGATGATTGTTAAGATAGATGTCAAGGATTCTGCCAGTTTGTATTACCAAACCAAACCAAACTCATTGCCATCGAGTCGATTCTGACTCACAGCAACCACCTTTGGGTTTCCAAGGCAGTAAATCTTTGTGGAAGTAGATTGCCCAGTCTTCCTTCCACAGAATGGCTTGTGGGTTTGGACCACCAACCTTCTGGTTAGCAGTCAAATGCCTTAGACACTGTGACACCAGAGCTCCAGTTTGTAGCTGTTGTTATGTGCCATCTAGTCAGACCTGACTCCTGGCCACCCCTCCTTGGCTTTCTGAGGCAGTATCACTACAGAAGTAGATTGCCCAACCTTCCTTCCAAGTAATGGATGGTGGGTTGGAACCACCAGCCTTCTGGTTAGCAGTCAAGTGTTTAGGAACTACTCTACCAGTTTGTATTAGTGGACTTAAAATCTCTTTCTCACCAAGACTCTATAATGCTGAATCGGCTAACCCAAAAATAATAGCTCAGAAGTTGACCAGATGGAACTTGCTATCAAGTGAAGAGTGCTTTGGGTATATGGTCAACATACACTGGTTCATCAATAACCAGTTTTCTACTCTCAGCTACACAGAGGATTGTAATTTCTGTTCCTTGAAATTAGACATGATCATGTAACTAGTCCTTATCAAAGATATATGAATAGACACAATGTATCTCATTACTGGTTCAAAACAGTTAGCTACAGATGCATGGCCTTCTGACCATTTCTTTATCTGATAGAGTAAAGAATGCTTAGTGTTGATCTAGAGAGGTGAAAGATGGGATTGCTGAATATGTAGGACAGCTGTTCCTTGAGAGTCATCTAAACCTGCAGTGGACTTCTTGGGAACAAGAAATAGACTCTTTTAGGATTAAATCACTTAGTTTTAGGGGATTATTTCTTTCTGTACTAAAATCTAGCTGACCATGGTTGATACAATTTTGGAGCAAGGGCACATGAGTTTCTAATCAGAAAGGAACTAGAGAATCTGGGGAGAGTCTGCTGAGATAGATAAAAGGAAAAGTCACATATCAGATTTCCTAGGAGCTATAAATTGTGATGGCGTTCTGGAGCACTGTAAGATTCTAAATCATTTCAAAAGCTCCCTCTGAGGTCCTCAGGTTAATTATTGTTAACTGCTATGAAGGAGCTCTGTTAGCATAGTGCCTAAGGCACTTGACTGCTCACCAGAAGGCTGGCGGTTCAAACCCACCAGCCGCTCCTCGGAAGGAAGGTTGGGCAATCCTACTTCCGTAGTGATACTGCCTCAGAAACCCAAGAAGGGGTCACTATCAGTTGGAGCCGACTCGACGGCAAACAGCAACAACAACATGAAGATGGACCATAACTCTTGATGACCCCATACACAATAGAACAAAATGTTATCTGCTCCATCTCCATGTTCATTTGTGGATCAGACCATTGTGACCTATAGGGTTTTCACTGACTAATTTCCAGAACTAGATTGTCAGTTCTTTCTTCCTAGTCTTTCTTATACTGTAAACTCCGATGAAATCTGTTCACCACCATAGCAACATGCAAGCTTCCACTGAACAGGTGGTGGCTGGGCATGAGTTGCCTAATAATTTAAGCAAGTCCTCTTAATTGTTAAATAAACAGTATCTGACCTGACATGAAAGTCTTTCAATGAAGAAGGTACTGGCTTATAAAATGAAGTTAAAATGGGCTTCTGGTGTTGCTACCTTGGCTCTATGGCCCCAAGTCTTTGGGTACACAAAGATCATAGTCTTTTCCTTTGTGAGAAACAAAAAAATTAAAACAAATTCCTTGTGTCAAACAAATCATATCTGAGTCTACATGTTGTTGTTGTTAGGTGCCGTCAAGTAGGCTTTGACTCATAGAGATTCTATGTACAACAGAATGAAACACTGCCTAGTCCTAAGCCCTCTTCACAGTCCTTGTTATGCTTAAGCCCATCATTGCAGCCACTGTGTCAATCGATCTTGTTAAGGTCTTCAGCTTTTGCTCTGACTTTCCACTCTACCATGCATGATATCCTTCTCCAGGGACTATTACTTTTTGACCATATGACCAAAGTAGGCAAGATGAAATCTGGCCACTCTTGCTTTTAAGGAGGATTCTGGTTGCACTTCATCTAGGATAGATTTGTTCATTCTTCTGGCTGTTGTTGTTATGTGCCATCAAGTGGGCCCCAACTCATAGCGACCCCTCCTTGGGTTTCCGAGGCAGTATCACTACAGAAGTAGGACTGCTTCTGGCAGTCCATGGTATTTTCAGTATTCTTTGACAACACCACAATTCAAAGGTATCAATTCTTCTTTGGTTTTCTGTATTCATTGTCCAGCTTTCACATGCATATAAGAAAATAACTATGGCCTGGGTTAGGCATACTTTAGTCTTCAAAGTGACATCTTTGCTCTTCAATACTTTAAAAGGGTCTTTTGCAGAAGATTTTCCCAGTGCAATACAACATTTGATATCTTGACTGTTGCTCTCATGAGTGTTGAAATCTTTGACAACTTCAATCTTTTCTCCATTTACCATGATGTTGCTTATTGGTCCAGTTGTGAGGGTTGTTCTTTTCTCCATGTTGAGATGTAATCTTTACTGCAGATTATATTCTTTGATCTTCATCAATAAGTTCAAGTCCTCTGTACTTTCAGCAAGCAAGGTTGTGTCATCTGCATATTGCAGGTTGTTATAAGTCTTCCTCCAATGCTGATGCTATGTTCTTCTTCATGTAGTCCAACTTCTCAGATTATTTGCCCAGCATAAAGATTGAATAAATATGGTGAAAGATATAACCCTGACACACACCCTTCCTGATTTTAAACCATGCAGTATTCCCTTGTTCTGTTTGAACAACAGTCTTTTTGTCTATATATGGGCTCCTCATGAACACAATTAAGTGCTCTGGAATTCCCATCCTTCTCAGTGTTATCCATTATTTGTCATGATACACATAGCTGAATGCCTTTGTAGAGTCAATAAAACACATGTAAACATCTTTCTGGTATTTTTTGCTTTCAGCTGAGATCTATCTGACAGCAGCAATGATATCCCTTGTTCCACATCTTTTTCTGAATCCAGCTTACATTTTTGGAAGTTCTCTGTCTGTATATTGCTACAATTGTTTTTGAATTATCTTCAGGAAAATTTTACTTGTATGAGAGACTAATGATATTGTTCGATAATTTCCACATTCTGTTGGATCACCTTTCTTTGGAATGGACAAATATATACTCTATATAGAATGTGCTAATTGCCTGCTAACCAGAGGGCTGGCGGTTCAAACCCACCAGCCACTCCTCGGAAGGAAGGTTGGGCAATCCTACTTCCGTAGTGATAACTGCCTCGGA
>NW_006921639.1:1032067-1056176 GCF_000298275.1 Orycteropus afer afer | reverse complement strand
TATATATATATGTCAGCAAAAACTAGAAACAATTCATGTCCTTCAGTAAAGAACTAATTGAGTACATAGGCTACATCCTATTACATCCTATTCACAGAGCTGCTGTAGTTTGACTCATAGCTCATGGCCGTACTCTATTAAGTTCCAACTTCAAATGATACAACTGTGAGTATTATATGATCCTGTTCTCATGAATATCTATATCTATATCTATATCTATCTATCTATATGTGTGTGTGTGTATATATATATATATATATATAACACATGTGAGTACATGTGTTAAAAATATTTGGGGTTATATACACTTATTTATAATAGTTGCTATATCAGATTTATAGAATGATTGAGCAATATTTTTCTTTTTAACTTTCTGAATTGTTAGACATCTTTGTTACAATTAGGATACATTACCTTTTTAATCAGAACAAAAAAAAAAAAGCACAGCTATTTCCATTTTGAGGAGGAAAAGTCATCGCCTCAATGCTACAGAGAGCAGAAAAAAATGAATCTTCTCATGGAGTAGTAGTACTGGTTTAAAAGCTATGATGCAAGACAGCTAACCAGGCATCTCATAGCCTGATCTAGTCCAGCCATTCCGAAGTCCAAGCCATCACTTTTGGAAGCATTCCTCCCTCATTTAACTGTGCTTTTGTATAAAGTCTGTGTAGGTTCTAATCATTCATTTATTTAGAGGTACGTTTTATAACTGTTTTATCTTGGAGTGTTAACCAGGAAGTCACATACCTCAAAGTGAGACATCCTTTACTAAGTTTTGCTAAGAATTTTATGACTAACATGAGCATTTAATAACACCTATTATAAATTTTCCAGCCTAAAATGACTGCTTTAACATAAAAATCATGGGCCTTGAACAAACTATTGATAAAGTAGATCCCAATTTAGGTCATTATTCATTAATTTACCAAGTAGCTTTCCAGTTTGCTGTTTGTGCTAGACATTATAATAGGAACTGGAGAAAGGATGATGAGCAAATCTGGATGAACCTTACCCTCAGGAAGCTTCCTGAGATGTGTGAGAGATGAATGGAACACACAAATAGTGAAATTAGAGGTGAGTGGGTCATGACTACCTCTTCACACTGGTACTGTGGTCAAACTGCTGTTCAGCTTTCTTCAGACAATGAAAGTCAGACATCAGTCTGGGCAAATGTTTATATACATCACTCATTCTTCAACTAAAAGGCAATGAAGTCTAGCTTCATTCCTGGCATCAGGGAGTAAAACTGTGAAAATATTGTCACTTAATGCTTAACAGTAGAACTGCCCCAATAACATTTCCAAAGCTGCTATCTTTTTTCTTTTCTTTTCTTTTTTTTTTTTTTCCTTGTGCTTTGGGTGCAAATTTACAAAGCAGATTCATTTTACATTCAACAATTCATGCACATTTGATTTCATGGCTGATTACAATCCCACCATAAAAAATTTTCCTCCCCTCCCCTCCCTGTGACTACCCCCTCCCTGTGCCCTTCTTAGCCATATGTTCCTGTCTGTCCAGCTTTCCCTCTATGTGAATGCTGCCCCTCTGATGTCTCATGGCTGATTGATCTAAGGGATGCATCTTCTTTGAGTAGGTGGGTGCATTTCTCTGGGGTAGGTCTTTCTACTGTTTAGCTGAGAGCCAATCCATGGAAGTGAGTCCATTTCTAGGTCCAAAGGATAACCCAGGGCCATAATCTTGGGGGTTCCAAGATTTGACCAGTAATTCTGGTCATTTTTGTGTTTTTGAATTTTGTTTCACATTTCTCCTACCACTCTATCCAGGATCTCCAGTTTTGATCCCTTTCTGAGTGGTTGGCACTGGTAGTCAGGCACCATCTGGTTCTTCTGGTCTCAGGGTCAGGAAGGCTGAGGGCCTTGTGGTCCATCATATCTTTGGGCTAATTGTTTCCAGATGACTTTGATTTTCTTCATTCTTCTTTGCTCCAGATAAGAAGAGACCAATAGTTGCATCTTAGATGGCCACTCACAAGCTTTTAAGACACCAGTCACATCTTACCAAAGTAGGATGTAGAACAAGATTTTTACGTATTATGCTGTGCCAATTGAGAATGATGTCCCCTGAGACTATCGTCCTGAGCCCTCAGGGCCAGTGATTCTCCCTTTCAAGGTGTTTGGTTTTCTCTGAGAAGCTTCTCCAAACCTTTCCTCTATTACTTCTGTAACAGATAAGGCTAATTTTGTAGCACAAGTACATATGTAAGATTATCTTCCCAAGGCTGCAATCTTTATGGATGCAGACTGCCACATCTTTTTCCTGCAGACCAGCTGGTGGGTTTGAACCACCAACCTTTCAGTTAGCAGCCAAGCACTTAACCACTATGCCACCAGGGCTCCTTGATATCTTTGAATTATGGTGTTGATGAAGAATATTAACTATACCTTGGACTGCCAGAAGAACAAGTAAATCTGTCTTAGATGGAGTACAGCCAGAATTCTCCTTAGAAGAGAGGATGACAAGGCTTCCTTTCACGTACTTTGGACAAATTATCAAGAGGGACCAATCCCTGGAGAAGGACATTATGCTTGGTAAAGCAGATGATCAGTGAAAAAGAGGAAGACCCTTACTGGGATGGATTGACACAGTGGCTGCAACAATGAAATCAAGTATAGCAATGATTATGATGGCACAGACCACACAGTGTTTTGTTTTGCTGTACATAGGGTCACCATGAGTCAGAAATGAGTTGATGGCACTTGTCAATAACAATAACAATGCTTAAAAAGGTAAATTGAGAAAAATAGTATTAATTGAATGTCTTTGGGCTCTCTAAAGAAACAAAACCAATTAGATTCATATTTATTTCTGTATCTATATCAATATTTTTATCTGTATCTGTTCCTGTATCTTTACCTATATATGTATCTGTAGAGGAAGAGAGACAGAAAGGGAGATATTTACTTCAAAAGATTGTCTCACAGGATTGAGGAAGACTGGCAAATCCAAAACCCATGGATCAGATGGGTGGCTGGAGACTTCTGCAGATTTGTATCCCAAGATCCATAGGTCAGGCAATGGAAAGAGTACAAAAAGAAGAGAGAGTGAGTGGTGCCAAAATATCTATTTGTAATCTGGAGGCATAACACATTTAAGTAAACTCCCTTTTCAACTGATTTCTGGGTTAGATTTGATTATGGAATGTGATTACATCAATCTACATTACATTGCATTATGTTACATTACATTATGGACAACAGCTAGACTAGGTTTGGTGAAATCACTGGGAACCATAGTTTAGTCAAGTTGACACATAAACCATCACATCAAGGGTTGAGTGAAGTATTAGGCCAGGGCAGCACAGAGCACTTTTTTCCCTCCTCTATCTGTCATGGTTCTCACAAAGATACTCCCTGTGATGATACCAGTGAAGGACATTATCTCAGCCCTACAGCTTGATCAAAAACCACAAGGATTTGCATCTCAAGTCTTAATAGCATAATCTGATGCATATCTACTGAATAGCTGTTTTTGTTTAATTTCTTTCAAGGACAGTGAAAATCATGTCACTTGGCCATGTTTTCCTCTTGGAACTTCTAGACCCTTGAGACTACTTGGAACCTCAAGTCCCTTTTGGCAAGTACATGGGGCCTACCCTAAAAATCATGTTCCAGATTTTATCTTATTATTTCTGCCCTCTTAACTTCACTTAAGGAGCTCTGGTAGTGCAGTGCCTAAAACATTTGACTGCTAACCAGAAGACTGGCTGTTCAAACCCACCAGCCACTTCTTGGAAGGAAGATTGGACAATCTACTTCTGCAGTGATACTGCCTCAGAAACCCAAGGAGAGGTCACTGTGAGTCAGAACTGACTTCATGGCAGTGAATTTGAGTTAACTTACACTGGTTTTTATTTTAACTCATATCATTTTTGTAATCCACCTCCCATGATTGTTTATAGGAAGATTTTTGTGTTGTTAGCTGCCATCAAATCAGGCCCCAAGTCGTGGTGACCCAATGGACAATGAAATAAAAATGTTGCCAGGTCCTGTATCATCCCCATGATTGGTTGCAGACAGGATAGTTGTGACACATAGGCTGATTTTAGGCAATAGATCACCAGGCCTTTCTTCTAGTCAATCTTAGTCTGGAAGCTCTGCTGAAACCGGTTTTTCATCAGATCAACACTCAAGCCTTTATTGACAAACAGATGGATGTGTATGAGATGCATTGGCCAGTAATCGGACCCATTTTTCCCACAAGGAAGGTAAGAATTCTACCAAAACTGTTGTTGTTGCTGTTGTGTGCTGTCAAGTTGGACCCAACTCATAGTGACCCGTCCTTGGGTTTCCAAGGCGGTATCACTAAGGAAGTAGATTGCTCAACCTTCCTTCCAAGGAGTGGCTGGTGGGTTTGAACCACTGGCCTTCTGGTTAGCAGTCAAGTGTCTTAAGCACTACGCTACTAGAGCTCCTACCAATACTACTGCCTCCTATATAAAGAAGCCATGGATATGTAAAATTAAACAATTTATTTAACTCTGGTAACCACTCAAGGATACTTTATTCAGTTATTAAAAAGTGAGATAACACTGTGGAAAATATTTGTGTTATAATATTAAGAAAAGGAAAGCCCTGCTTGCTCATGATGTACTTCTATTTTCAACAAAGTATCCATCCACCTTTGCTGTGAAACAGATGAGGAGGGGCTCTAGACCTTCAGGAAACAGTGTACTAGGGGTCGCTTCAGAGAGTAAAGCCAGGATCTAATCAAGAGACCTCCCTCACCTTACAGTAGGTAGGTCTGGAAAAATGTCCTCACTCTTACCTTAAAAAGTCTCATCTCATTATAACAATAGGCTCAAAGTACGAGGTCTTATCATCTAAGTCACATCCAGAGAATTGCAAACTAAAAAGTCAAGTTATTCACCCTTGTGATGGTTAATTTTATGTGTCAAATCAGCTGGATTCTGGTGTCAGTTGTTTGGTCAAACATTAATGTAGATGTTGCTGTGAATGTATTTTGTGAATATGATTAACATTTATTTAACCATATATTTAATAATTTATTTAATCATTGGCTGACTTTAAGTAAGACAGATTATCCTCAATAACATGGGTGGGTCTCATCCAATCAGTTGGATTTATATTTAAGGTCTTTCTTAAGATTTAAGAGCACACACTGAGGTTTCCCAGAGAGGACTCTGTCTCAAGACTGGAACACAGATAGATATCCTGCTGGAATTTACAGCCTGCTGTCTGCTTTACTCAAAACGACTCAGTCTTAGGACCACCAGAGTTTCTAGTCTACCACATGACCTAAAGATTTTGGACTTCTTAGCCCCACAATTTAGTGAGTCAATTCCTTAAAATCAATATCTCTCCTCTCCCTTTAAATATAGGTATTGCTATTGTTTGTGCTGCCAAGTTGATTCCAACTCATGGGCACCCCATGTGTGCAGAGTAGAACTACTGCATAAGGTTTCTAAGGTCCTCACACCTTTCAGAAACAGATTGCCAGGCCTATCTTCCAAGTACCTCTAGATGGGTTCAAACTGCCAACCTTTCAGTTAGCAGTGAAACCCTTCATCATTTGCACTATTCAGGGTACCAATATAAACTATAGACATATAGACAGAGGCATAACTGTAGATATATCACCTATCGGTTCTGTTTTTATGGAGAACCCTGACTAATATACTCGCCACCCTCTTTCTCAAGAAAGAGTGGTAAGGCAGAAGCAGGATAACTGCAATAGACATTTCTGTTCAAAAGGGGAAGAATGAGAGGCACATAGAAATAACTGACATCCAGCTGGGCTCTGATTCCTAGGAGAGGCTCCACTGTTCTTAGAGGCTCTTAGAGCCTCTGTTTTTGATGTCGTTCCTTTTCCATTAAAAAGAAGAGGAAGAAGAAGAAAAAAAACAAACAAACAGCAACAACAACAACAACAAAATTCACTGCCGGTGGTCGAGTTGGGTCCAACACATAGTGACCCCTCCTTGGGTTTCCAAAGAGACATCACTACGGAAGTAGATTGCCCAACCTTCCTTCCCAGGCATGGCTAGTGGGTTTGAACCACCAGCCTTCTGCTCAGCAGTCAAATGCCGAGAAGGTAATAATTAATGGCCCTTGTTTCCAGCTGAGAACCTTTCTCAGCCTGATTCTTGCCTGTAGATATTTGGGGACTCAGAGGTCCTTTTGCAAGTTTCACAATCTCAGTCCCTATTTGTACTGTTGTTGTTTTCGCAGTAAAGCTCTCTCTCTAAAAATGTGAATTGATTCCACCTATTCAACAAAATGGATGCTCACAATTCTTCTCCAAACAGTTGTTAGGGTGTGTGGAAGAATCACCTTAAGCTTCTTAGAAGTCCTTTGTCTAGTTGGAAGAGTCTTCTGGGAGACTTAAATCTTTCTGAGGTCTTAATCTTAAAGCTAGCCTGGATTTGATCTTCATCTTGAGACTGTTACTTTCAGAATCTTTTGCTGGCTGGGGAGATGAAGATATAAAGCAGCTTTATTTTCCAACTCAATGGGGCCTGGTTCCTCTATGTCTCCCTTATATTATGCTAGCAGATTGAGCAGTTCTTTCTTTAGCCAATCACCCTCTTCTTACCTCATACACACCTAAAAGATGGCAATTGACACTTTCCACATTGTGCTTCCAAAGCTTTCCAGACAGTGCACCTAAGAAAACTTATATCACTTCACATGTAGTGCTATTTAAAGCATTTCCTTTTAAGATCAGAAAAATGGCAAGAATGTCTGCTCTTATCTTTTCTATTTAGCACTGTACTGAGGGGCAATAAGTGCAATAAGAATTTAAAACAACAAAATAAAACACTGCCATCAAGTCAATTCTGACTCATAACGATTCTATAGGACAGAGTAGAATTTTCTCATAGTGTTTCCAAGGCTGTATGTAATTCTTTATGGAAGCAGACTCCTCATCTCTCTCCTTTAGAGCAGCTGGTAGGTTTGAACCATCAATCTTAGGTTAGCAGCCCAGGGGGAGAAAAAGAAAGAAAAGTTTAAAATATTGGAAAACAAGAATCAAAGCTACTACTATTTGCATGTAGTTTTACTTTTTATGTAGAAAACTCAAAAGAATCTGAAGAAGAATTTTAAGAATTATGAGAATTTGCCACGTTAGTTGAATTTTTTAAAAAATCAGTATACAAGAATCAAGTGCAGTTCTAAACACCAGCATTGTGCAGCTATAAAATGTAATAAAAAAAAAAAAATAGATGCATACAGAAAACTATAAAGAAAGAAAGAAATGATTAAAACAATAAAGAAGAAGACAGTTACTCACAGGAAATAAGTAGAATTGCAATTTCTGAGGGGCACATGGAGTTTTTTATAAATATGTTTGTAAGGATCACTTTCTCAAGCTGGATGGTGGATTCATGATGTCAAATTTGTATTTCTTGTTTCAACTGAAAAAGATTATGTAGAACATAATTATGTAGAACAATTGCATAATTTTGCAATTGTTTTTCATTTTTAAAGGAAGCAGAGTACCATATCTCTGGCATTGTTACAATGGTGTTAGGCATGACTAGAGTATACATATATGGTAAGGTGGAGGTTGGGAAAATGGATAAAAAAGAAAACTGGAAAGATTTAAGTTGGGAGAAGATATTGAAGGGTCCTGGATCTCAAATGCTATAGAATTTACAAATGTTGCAGAACTGGTACTCTGCTCCAAAGGAATGTCTGTATTCTATTTATCAAGAACCAATATATGTTTATACAAGCAAGTGACTAATTAAATATCTGTGATCATTGTGCTAGGATGATCATTTTGGACTTTTAAGAATGGCTATCTATGTAGCTTGACATAATTTAGTGATTTTGGCAGAAGCAAAACCCTTCTTTCCTTGGCCTCTCCAAGCATTTCAAGAGTAAAATATCAGGGGATTACTCAGTTATGAGTTATCTTATCAAACTCACCTCAGCCACAGCTGACATCACTGTCCATTAGAAAATGCTAATGAGATGAGCAGGCCTTTTAGGACAGTACTTGCTCTGCTAGCCTATCCATCCAACTGCAAGTACTAACCCATGTGCCACTCAATATTGATGAGCTTTGACCTTCAGGATTCTCTCAGGCCACTCATGCCTGGCTTGTTCCTCATTCCTGCATCTGCCCAGAGTCTGCCTGCCATGGCTGCTCCTTCTGTTCTCTGATCTACTCTTGCCCTTTAAATTCAGTTCCCCAACACCGACCCTTGGCACTGGTTTTGGGCATGGTTTTCACTCACTCTCTATCTTGATCCACACCTAGTCACACTCCTTTCCAAAAAGCCAAATCCCCAGGTTCACAGTTCTGGGCCACCTGCACCACAGCATACTCTGGCCAGCCCACTCAAGCTTCCTCATGGTCACGGCTGCTTTGCTTTTAAAACAAGGGTGTTGGCCCTGAGCTGTGTTTTTCAAAATTTGGGTTGTAACTGTTAGTTGTGAAGTCATTTTGGAGAGTCATAACCAGCATCATTTTTAAAGAAATAGACTAAGAGAGTAAATATCAAATTGCCTCACACATGGTAAGGTAATGTATTTTTTTTTATGGAAAATTCATATTTCCATTATCTTAGTGTATTAATTTTCACATATTATGCAATTTTTATGGTGGCTACAGTCAAAAAGGTAGATAGCCACAGACTTAGATTGTCTCAGGGCTTTTCAGAAAGTTCATGAGAGGTTGAAAAGAATAATGACCTGTTCCTGAGTTTGCAAGAGAAGCTTTCCTTATGGTCTTGGGGAGCCCTCAACTTCTCAGATACACACAAGCCAGTGTGACGCTTAGAGAGTGTCAGCATCCCAAAGATCTTAGAGCACCCTCAAGTCTTGGAAGCCTAAAGCCAGAGCAAGGAAGAGAAACTCAAAACACATGAGAACTGGCCACAGCAATCCATAGACTAGGCCACAAATTGCAGCAAAAGATCTTTTAAAAAGTTGAAGTTTTTAAAGAGTTCAGGGCCAGGCCCTTGGGCTCCTCACACTGAATTCCTTGTGCAGTGAGATATCATGAACAAGGTAGCAGTGTTTCTCCTACTTCATTTCTTTCCATCAGTCTACCCTGAGCACTATCTCAACACCTGGGATGGTGAGTTCTGCCATAGCTGACCGGGCTCCACTCCTGGCTGGGCAAATGAAAACTGAGTCCATAAAAATGGCCCCCATAATGCCATCAAATGATGACCTCACCATGACAGGTTTATTATGAATGTCCAAGAGTCTCACATGTATGGCTATTATGTGGCCTCCAAAGTCTGCTGCTAAAGAGCTTTCAGTCTCCAAAAATAATCACTAAGTGATGGTTAACACGACCCCAGCATAATTCATCCTCTTCACAGAAGTGAAAGGGAGCTGATGCCCAGCTCCTGGCAGGGCCACCGAGCAGGCCTTGGAAGAGGATATGGCTGTGACTTCAGTCTTTGGCAGAGGGCCGTAGGCTGACGTGGAGCTGGGAGAGAGGCAGGAACACCAGGCACAGGATGCATGGCATGGATATTTCCTTCTGGCAGGGTCCATGGAATAATCTGGAGCTCCTCTGCCATACCTGGCAGAGCTTTGGGTGTCTGTCACTTGAACTGGCTGCACCAGCATCCCTGAATATCACAGAATTTCACCTTTCAAAGAGCTTCCCAGCAGGTGATTGAGCACCAAGTAATAGCTGCTAGAATGGTTGTCCTCACACTTACTATAAGAAGAACACCTCTGCAATTCCATATTGAACAAATCACTCACTCAAGAAGGACAAAAGACCCCAAAACATGGTTCTTTCCTGGACATAGTTTTATCTGAGGCTCTTTCTTAGGACTAAAAAACACACAAAAAAAAAAACAAACTCACTGCCATTGAGTCGGATCCAACTCATAACGACCCCTCTTTGTGTTTCTGAGGCGATATCACTAAGGAAGTAAATTGCCCAATCTTCCTTCTGAGGAGTGGCTGATGGGTTTGAACCGCCAGCCTTCTGGTTAGCAGTCAAATGCCTTAGGCACTATGCCACCAGAGCACCTTTCTTAGGACTAAAGATGAGCTAATTTATGCAGAGAAAGGAATGGTACGGACATCAGCATGCAAGCTCTTTTCACATGGTCCTTCTCCCCCATCTGGTTTCTGGTTTATCTGAAACATTTCTGGAGGGAGATGGAGCGTTGATTCTAGAATAGAATTGGTAGAGATTATTCAGCATCTAATGTCCCTGGGTGCATGTTACTACAAACTGAAAGGTTGGCAGTTCAAACCCACCCAGAGGTACCTCAGAAGGAAGACCTGGTGATCTGCTTCCATAATATTCCAGCTAAGAAAATGCACAGAGGAAAGTCCTGGTGATCTTCTATAAAGATTTCAGCTAAGAAAATTCTATGGAGCACAGTTCTATGGGGTCACCATGAGTTGGAATTGCCTGGTGGCAATAAGTTCTGTTTCTTTTTCTTTTTTTCAATTCAACATCTTCAATGCATAATTAATGTAGCTCTGAGGAGGGGGAACAATTAATGTCTCCATTTTCCACATGAGAAACATGTTTTTCAGACTTCAAGGCAGTCAAATAACTTTTCCCAGGTGTCTAAGCCCATGGAGAGGATCCAAGCACAGTTTATTTGATGTCAGAGTCTATGAATTTTGCATTTCCTCGTCATGAAGAACCTGGAAAACAAATTGCAATGAGTCCAGAAGGACAGGTGGAAACAGGAAGGAAACTCAAGGATTATTGTGAAGATGCTGAGAAAGGTTCAAGGGCTTTCCCAAAGCCTTCAGGGTGAGGTCAAAAGGCAGATCCTAGAAGTGGTCCACGGCTATGGCAGTGTTCACAAACATCTGGATTGGTGTCATTTCTGAGTTCTGAGGGATCCTTTTTTAGAATTTGGAGATATCTGCTGACCTGTAAGACAGAGTAGTAAGGTGGAAGACTCTGGGCTTTGAGGTAAGGTTTATTCACATGACCTACTGGCTGGGCAACCCTGGGCAAGCTTCATGATCTCTCTGTGCCTCAGTTTTCTTATCTGGAAAGTAAACAATGAAACTCTCTAACTTCCAACAGTTCTTAGGAGGATTCAGTGTGGGCTTGACACCTCTTCTTCCTCCGCCCACATGTGTGGATGTGACCTGTGTCTACTATGCTTCTTCCCCCACACTGTTCTCTCCATATGGAGGTGTTGAAGTCAAATGGAAAATTTATGCTTCCTCTACAGAGGCCTCCTTGTTCGAATGAACTGAATCTTTATTTTTCTTTTAGAAGCAAAGAGGTTTTCATTAATTTGTGCCAGACCATTTAATATATTCTTAGGTTTCTACTACATTCTTGTTTCACTAAATTTCTGGATTTCCAAGAAACTTTCAGGGTTCTGTTTGGTAGAAAACCTTTAAGTAACAGAAAGAATGAGGAAAAATGAGAAGCAATATCTTTGCAACAAGGCTCTACTATAAGTATCTCATGAAGAAATAAGTACAATGGAATTAATGCAGGGGTTTTCCTTAAAAACCTTGGTCTTTGTTTTTCTGGGCAAGCTAGGAAGGGTAAAAGATGAAGAAAAAAAAATCAACAATAAAATGTACACTTTTTTGTTGTCATTGTTTCCATTGAGTGAGTAGTTAAAGATTTGAATAGTAGAGAAAGAGATACTTTTGAAGAAACCTCCACTATAATCCACCTGAAAGCCATCTGGGAATTCAGTACCCCAGTAGGGGAGACTTCTCCACTGAAAACCAAGGTCACACCTCTGGATCATTCTTCAGGTCTTAGATGTGAGAGAACTGAAGCACAGTGTCTTAGACTGGGTTCTCTAGAGAAGGAAAATCATAAAACTTAGAGAGAGAGAAAGACATTTATCTCAAGGAAATTGTTCACACAGTTGTAGAGGTTGGCAAATCCCAAATCCGCAGGTCAAACCTCAAGCTGGAAGCTTCTCCTGACCCATGCAGTTGCCGGGGCCAATAAACCCAAGATCGGCAAGCAATATAGCAGGCTGTTGGATTTGGAGGATGCAGAATCCAAGACTGGCAGGTAAAATGGCAGATTGTTGGCTCACAGGTTATGAAGGCAACATTCTCAAGATCAACAGCAACACATCAGACCACTGGTTCAAGTCTAGCATCCAATGAGCTAGATGCTGGATAAAGATCCAACGGAAAGCCAGAGAGTTTTCCCAGGATGTCCATATACACAAAAATAAGATGCAAAGAATGGACTTTGGAGTATTCTCTTTCATATAATAGACTGGGGCATGTTAAGAATGAGTGCTGACCTAACCCTTCAAATGTTGCTTAGATTAGTAATTCTCAAGCCTAGTTCCACATTCAAATTGCCTTAAAAAGTTTAAACCTGCCAATTCCCCAACCCCTTCCTAGCCAATTAAATAGGAATCTACTGACCCTAAGTCAGTATCTTTTCACAGAATCCCTGTATTATGTATTGTAAGGTGTCAAGAGCACTGACATCAGGAGATTTTATAGCTATTACTTGTAGTTAGTCAAACTGGAGAAGTCTAGAGGTGACTGAAGAATGCAGAGCAATGAGACCTTCCTGAAACCATGACCTAAATATCATAATGTCCCTTAGTCAGCCTCATCAGAACCCTAGGTCTGTCTGCTGGCTCTTCACCAGGCCCAGCTACTATCCAAGGCCTTTGCCAGAATCATCTCTGTGTCTGGAAATTGGCCTGTGTCTGGAAATTGGCCTGGTCTTCCTGGGAGGCCCACCTTAAATCCCAGGCCTTTCTTCAGATTCTCCCTGACCACCTTCTACCAACCAAACCATTCCAGTTGGCACAACCCTCCACTTCTCCTCCAGCCACAGCCAAAGAGTGGTTCTTATCTATCTATTTCTCAGGCCAGACATGAGCCCCTGTGGCCTCTCCCTTTAAGTGCTCTACAGCTCATGGCCACCCCCAGCTGGGCTGAGCAAAGGAGGAGGAGAAAGGAAAGTTTGCTTTTCTCTTATCACTTCCTGAGCCTGGCCCAGATCCAACTAAAGAGAAATCCCAGAAATCTGCCACATCCCCTGAAGAATGGAGGGGCTGTCTCTTGCACCACACACCTGACATTCCCAGGGATTTTTTTTGTTCTGTTGGAATCCAGAGGCATTCCTCTGGCCATTTGATCTCCTTTCCCAGCAAAGACAAGACCACTCAGGCAAGGACAGGAGGGAAATTCATAGGTAGTGCCAAAGGCCAGGACCAGGGAAGCCAGGAGGGCTAGGGAAGGTGATCAGCAACCATGGGGGAAGCTAAGAAGATGAGATAAACTGTGGAAGAACCAAAATATCTCAGGAAAGCAGCATACACTTTGGGGGAGGGTCAGCCATGTCAGAGCCCCTTAGTACCACTGGGGTGGGCTTGTTGCTATTATGAGAAGTGAAGATGAGGCATAGGCTGCCCTTGGACATCTCACTAGTACCTCTTGAGTTACATGAATCAATTAATGAGAACAGAAGGGCATCTTCTGGTGCAAGCAGGTAACAGACAGTGAGTGGGTCATCTAATTCAACACCTTAATCATGTTTTCCAGGAGGCAGACTCCCCATCTGCAGTATTGGAGACCACTACTTCCATTCAGATGCTGTGCTAGGAGCAAGCTATGCAAGGCTTCTTTCTCAAGGAGTACACACTCCATGTGGAGGGGGACAAATGATGATGGCATAGTCACACAATGCACACTGCCTATATATGCATCCAAGAACTGCTGTAGCAAAGCACCACACACTGGTAGGCTTAAAATAAGTTGATTCTCACAGTTCAGTGTGCCAGCAGGACCATGTTCCCTGAAGACTTTAGGGGGGGAAACATCTTTGCATCTCCATCTTCTGGTGGTCCCAGGTACTCTTTGACTTACCTAGGTACTGTTACTCTAATTTCTTCTTCTGACATTATATTGCCATCTTCCTTCCATATCTTTCTATATCTCTATTCCTCTTCTTATAACCCACCAGCCACTCCTTGGAAGGAAGGGTGGGCAATCTACTTCCATAGTGATACTGCCTCAGAAACCCAAGGAGAGGGTGCTATGAATAGGAGCCAACTCTACAACAGTGAGGGATTTTTTTTTTTATTCTTATAAGGACATCAGTCAGATTGGATTAAGCCCCTAATAACCTCTTCTTAACTCTAGTACATATTAAAAGACCCTATTTCCAAATAAGCTCATGTTCACAGGTACCAGGAGTTAACAATTCAACACAACTTTTGGGGGGAAGCAACTCAGGTCATAACAATGCTCAAATGTGAGGTGTGCTATAAGAGAAAGAGCTGAGAACAAGGAAGAGACAAGTGACTTGGCTGGGGGCTTCTGCATGCTCCCTAAAGCTCCCTCCACCTTCTTTATTCAGATCTGCATTCCTGGAGGCTGCCTTGTAGCTTCCAGCTGGCTCTCCTGATAGAGAACACCTGCAGAGACAGATAGAACAGGAGGAGAGGAGAGTGGGCCATTGTTCCCCTGATGCCCTCCCTGCTGTTTCTCTCTATCCAGGCCCTGACAACTGCTCCTGGACCTGTCCTGTAGACCTGAGAAGGGTAGAGTTTCCCTGCAGTAATTTGTTCCTACTGGCTCCTGTGTCCTACACTAGCCTTCATGGCTTCTCCTCATCTAGGCCCACACTTTTATAAACAGCCCTTGTATTGAACCCTCATCAAATTACTTAATTTGAATATCCCATTTGTTTCCTATTGGGACCTAGGCTGACCTAGTGACCCAGTCTAGGAGGTTAGGCAAGGCTTTGGAGAAAGGGAAGTATGAGCTCTGAAAGATGAACTTCCAACTGCTATTCACGGGTGAATCCGGCATATGTGTTCAGTCCATAGCAGGATCCTGGTGAATGGAGGCAGCCATGAGAGGTGTCACAGAAGACTGATGAAGGCTCTGCAAAGCCCCTACCCCAGCCAGGCCTGGACAAAGCATTGCTAGATCTGGGTTGAGCTGTAAGAAAAAAGGAGAGGCAGATCTGCTTTATTCAAGCCCATACCAGGGTATATGTGGAGACCAGGATTTAAAGGATGCTCTCTGAAGGACAAAGGGAGGCAACAGAAGGTCCTGAAAGGGCTCTTTGTCTTTCTTGTCTCAAAGCTCATCAAGGTCAGCCACTGTTGGGAAGGGGAGTGTCTTAGTACTGAGGCCTAAGGTCTTAGAGAATTGGGGATCAAGGTGAACTGAGATGAGGACCCTACATGTGAAAGTCTAAGGTAAAGATGATGTGAGGGTCACATCTGAAAGACCAGGTATCAAGTGTCACAAGAAGAGACAGCTGAGAGTTTGCATACAAAGAGAATTGTGTAGCCTTCTTGCATCAAAACTAGTGTGAATGCCAGATGCAGCACTGGGGTAATCAGCAAAATAATGTTCACCTCTGAGGTGAAAAGGCCACCCCTTTCTAAAGTTCCATGTTTAGAGAGGAAAAGAGTGGATAGGAGCAAGGAAGGCCAAGCAAGATGGGCAGTCAAGAGACCACTGGATTACTAGCAGCAGCTTAGCAATAGTGCAGGCCACTGAGGGATGAAGTAGCAAAAGAAGGAAAATGCTGGGCTCATGGGATTCCCCAACTGTGGGAAACAGCAAGTATGAGCTTGAGACCTAGCCAGAGAAATAGAGGAGATAAGAGAGATTTGAGATGACCCTGAGAAAGACTCTGAACCACATGCAGACTTTAACTTTGTCTACCAGCGTTGGGTTCCAGGGAAATGAGGGCTTCATGTGGATACACACTACAAGTTCCATTCATAATCCTAAACATTAGTTTTCTAAGTATATTAGTTTTCTATGATTTCTGTAATAAAATCACAAATTTGGTGGTTGAAAAACAGATGCTCTTCCTCTCACAGTGATGGAGGCCAGGAATATGAAATGACTATCACTGCATCAAGATCAAGGTCTCAGCTGGGCCAACCTTCCTCTGGAGACTCCAGGAAAAAATTTGTTCCTTGGTTTCTCAAGCTTCTAGTAGTTGCCTAAAAGTTGGAAAAATCATTGAACATCAGTGACTGAAGACCAGATAAGTTGTAGTATGATACCAAGGATATCATTCATGAAGAAAGCAAAAGGTTATTTAAAAGACAAGAAAGGAAAAGAAGACCAAAATGGATGTCAGAAGAGACTCTGAAATATGCTCTTGAATGGAAAGTGGCTAAAGCAAATGAAAGAAATTATGAAGTAAAAGAGCTGAATAGACGATTTCAAAGGGCAGCTCAAGAAGACAAAGTGAAGTATTATAATGAAATGTGCAAAGAACAGGAGTAGGAAAATCAAACAGGAGAAAACACACTTGGCATTTCTCAAGGTAAAAGAACTGAAGAAATAATTCAAGCTTCTAGTTACAATGTTGAAGCATTCTATGGGAAAAAATATTGAACAATGAATGAAACACCAAAAGAGGAGGGAAGGAATACACAGAGTCACTGTGTGGTCGATGTTCTACCACTTCAGGAGGTAGCATGTAATCAAGAACCAACGGTATTGAAGGAAGAAGTCCAAGCTGCACTGAAAGAATTGGTGAAAAATAAGGCCCCAGGAGTTGAAGCAATGCCCATTGGGATGTTTCAACAAACAGATGCAGCACTTGGAGGTGATCATTCATTTATGTTATGAAAATTGAGAAACTGCTACCTGGCCAAAGGACTGGAAGAGATCCATATTTGTGCCTACTCCAAAGAAAAGTGATCCAACTGAATGTAGAAAGTATTGAACAGTATTGATATGATATGCAATTAAAATTTTGCTAAAGATATTTCAAAAACAACTGTAGCAATATATGAACAGGGAACTGGCAGAAATTCAAGCCAGATTCAGTAGAGGAAATGGAATGAGAGATATCATTACTGATGTCAGATAGTTCTTGGCTGAAAGCAAAGAATACAAGATGTTCACTTGTGTTTTACTGACTATGCAGAGACATTCAACCATGTGGATCATAATTAGTTATGGATAACGTTGTGAAGAATGGGAATTCCAGAGCACTTAATTGTGCTCATGAGGAACATCTACATAGAATAAGAGGCACTGTTCAAACAGAACAAGGGGATTTTGCATGGTTTAATATCAAGAAAAGTGTGCATCAGAATTGTATCCTTTCTCCATACTTATTCAATCTGTATGTTGAGCAAATAATCTGAGAAGTGGCACTATATGAAGAAGAGATTGGAGAAAGATTCATTAACAACCTGGGATATGTAGATGACAAAAATGTGCTTGCTTTGCTGAAAGTGAAGAAGATTTGAAATACTTGCTGATGAAGATCAAAGGATACAACCTGCAACATGGATCACACCTCAACATAAAGAAAACAAAAATCCTTGCAGCTGAACCATTAAGCAATATCGTGATAAATGGAAAAAAGATTGATGTCAAGAATTTCATTTCACTTGGATCTGCAATCAATGCTCATGGAAGCAGCAGTCAAGAAAACAATGTATTGCATTGGGCAAATCTGGTACAAAAGACATCTTTAAACTGTTAAAGAGTAAAGATGTCACTTTGAAGACTAAGGTGTGACTGACACTAGCCATGGTATTTTCAATAGCCTCACATGCATGTGAGAGCTAGACAATGAATAAAGAAGACCAGAGAAGAATTAATGCATTAGAGTTGTGTGTGGTGGTGGAGAAGAATAGACTGCTAGAAGAGCAAACAAATCTGTCTTAGAAGAAGTACAGCTGGAATGCTACTTAGAAGTGAGAATGGTCAGACTTTGTCTCTTATAATTTGATCGTGTTGTATGAAGGAACAGATCCCTGGAGAAAGCTATCATGCTTGCATGCTTGATAAAGTAGAGAGCCAGTGAAAAAGGAGAAGACCCTCAATGAGATGGATTGACACAGTGGCTCTGATGATGGGCTCAAGCATGGCAACAACTGTGAGGATGAAGCAGGACCAGGCAGCATTTTGTTCCTTTGTACATAGGGTCGCTGTGAGTCGAAACTGACTTGATGACACCTAACTACAATGGTTGCCAGTATTCTTTGGTTTGTGGACACATCACTCCAATCTTCAAGGCCATATCTTCAAATGTCTCTATGCTCAATCTATACATCACTTTCTCTACTGTGTGTGTGTAAAATCTCCCTTTGCCTCCCTCTTATAAGGACCAGTCTTAGTTACCTAGTGCTGCCATAACAACAACAAAAAAGAACTGAATTATTGACTCACAGTTTTGGAAGCTGGCAGTCAAAATCAGGGCATCAGATCTAGGGAAAGTCCCTTATTGTCTGGACATTCTTTGCCTTGTAGACAGTTCCTTACATGATCTCTTCCCCTTATGTATCTATCTGTCTCCTTCTGTTCCCCCTTTTATATGAAACACCATTCAGCTACATTGGGCAAATCTGGTACAAAAGACATCTTTAAACTGTTAAAAAGCAAAGATGTCACTTTGAAGACTAAGGTGTGACTGACCCTAGGCATGGTATTTTCAATAGCCTCACATGCTATTGAAAACTCACCCTAATCTGGGGTGACTTCATTAAAATAACAAAAGAAAAACTCTTCTTTCAAAACAGGGTCATATTTATAGGTACAGGCATTAATCCTTCAACATAACATTTTGGGGGCACAGTTCAACCCAGAACAGGGCTCACCCTGATAATCCAGCATAATCTCCCCTTCTCAAGATCTTTAACTTAATCACATCAACAAATACTCCTTGCCCATATAAAGTCACATTCACCGATTCCAGGGATTGGGATGTGACTACTTTGGTAGCCTCTTTTCAGGCTACCCCACTAGGCATGGTGTACTCATCTTTCTAAGCTACCGAGTGGAAAGGCAACCCGGTTCTTAGAACACCAGCTAGGTGACAGCAGAGTTCTGGGTCCTGGATATATGGTCTCCCTGGACATTCCTGGTCCCACGCACATTACAGTACTCCTTGGGCATTTGTTTTCAGCTTTGTAAGTGAAGTAATTGAACTAAATCAGCTAAGTTGAACTGAATCACTAAGTTGTCCCTGGATGGGTCCCAGGATGTCTGTAAATCCTTTGTTGAATGGGTGCACTTGCAGATGTGACTATTTCTTGTTGCCCTCATTAGTCAGGGCCTGGGACCAACAAAGTTCATAAGGAATCAGTTGGCCTGTCAGTGGCCCTCAGTGCCAGACAACTAACCCTAGGGACCTCCTGAAATTACCCAGGCCCAAAACCTGATGAATCAGAAGGAGAAAAGGGACTCAACATTGATGTATTTTTAAATTTTTCTGGGTGAATCTAACATTCAGCCAGTTAACCAAACCAAACTCACTGCCCTAGAGTCTATTTTGACTCACAGCAACCTCTCTTTGGATTTCTAAGGTGATATCTCTACGGAAATAGATTGCCAAACCTTCGTTACAAAGAGTAGCTGGTGGGTTTGAACCACCAGCCTTCTGGTTAGCAGTCAAATGTCTTAGGCACTACACCACCAGAGCTCCCTCAGCCACAGTGGGAACCATGAATTATGTGATTTTGAGTGTCCCTTCCAGGTGTAACATTTGAAAGCACAGTAGAACCTGAGCAGCATATCTCGAGTTTGGCTTCACTGCGGTGTGCCTCAGGAGGAAAGGCATTAAAAATCACAGATATTTGTCTCACTCCCCCAGCCAGGGGTTTAGTTTGATTGGTCTGGGTGTGGCTTGGATGCCAGAACCTATAAAGCTCCCAATGCTCAGCTCAGGTAGGGAACCCTGCAGCAGAAAAAAAAAAGGGAAGACTTGCATGACAGCTTGGGAACCCTGGTGGCACAGTAGTTAAAAGTGTTGAGATATTAACCAAAAGTTTGACAGAACCCACCAACTGCTCTGTGGGAGAGAGATGTGGCCAGCTGCTTCAATAAAGATTTCAGCCTTGGGCAATATAACAAAAGTGTGTGATCAGCACAATATTACTAAGGAAAAGGAAGTCACAGAGAGGTAGGTGCACAAGAAGTACAGACAACAAAGGTAAATTCTATTACATATGTAATACTGCATTATCAGAATAACAAATATTAATCTATGAGTGGATACGTAGGTAGACAGATAAGAAGATTTGGTATGGGTAGGTAAATGGTAATATACCCATGACCATACATAGGTTTAGCAGATGATATTCCTACATACATATTTATATGTGTTACAAGGATGTCCATATACGTCATACAGCTAACAGAGGATACAGTTAGGATAATTCTTAACCACAACCAAGCACCTTGAGGGAATGAGTCACTATGCCTGTAGGCTCCAACAATGGTTGTGGGAAACATCAAGTCCAATTAGCACAACATAGTACACAAAAACATTGTTCTACATCCTATCTTGGTAAGTAGTATTGAGGTCTTAAAAGCTTGCAAGCAGCCATCTAAGAGAACACTTTTTGTCTATCCTCTTCCACAGCAAGGAAGAGTGAAGAAAATCAAAGACATATGGAAATAACTAATCCAAGGGACTTGTGGGCCATGAGAGCCTCAACCTATACAACCTTGAGACCAGAAGAAAAAGATGGTAGCCAGGCACCAATGTCAAGCACTTGGAAAGGGAGCAAAGCTGGAGATCCTGGATAGAGTGGGAGAAAAAATGTGGAACAAAATTTTAAAAAATAAAAAAGACCAGGATTACTGATTAGAAAGAGACTGGTAAAACTGATACTGTGGCTCCAAGTCACCCTGTGGGACTGGAATTGGACTCACTCCTGTGGCTTAATTCTCAGCCAAATAATAGGCTTACAAGCAGAACTACTACAACAGGGAGATGCACTCCTTAGAACAATCAACCATGGGAGATCAGAAGGGCAGCATTTGTACCTGAGAAAGCTAGGCTAGCAGGAATGCATAGGCCAGACGGACACAGGGAAGGGATTATCACAGGGAGAAATTGGGAGGAGAGCTGTTACATTACAGGGATTGTAATCAGTGTCACGAATCAAAATATATATGAACTTTTGAAGACAAAACAAATCTGCTTTGTAAAATTGTACATAAATCATGATAAAAAAGTAAGAAAAAAATGATTTCAGGCTTGGAAATCTCTTGGAGCAGTTCTACTCTGTCCTATAGAGTCACTATGAGTCAGAATTGACTTGACAGCAAAAGATTTTTTAAGACAACCACTGCTACAAGTTGGCTCCCAATTCATGGAATAGAACAAAACTCCATCTGGTCCTTTACCGTCCCCATGATTAGTTGTGGATCAGATGATTGTGACCCATAGGATTTTAACTGTGTGGTTTTCTAAAGTGATCACTAGGCCTTTCTTCTTAGTCTGTCTTAGTCTGGAAAGTCTGCTGAAATCCATTTAGCATCATAGCAACACACAAGCCTCCATTGACAGAAGATGGTGGCTGTGATGAGGTGCAACGTCCAGGAATCAAAATGGGTGTCCTGCATGGAAGGTGAGAATACTACCACTGAATTGCAAATACCCTCCCTCTAACCCATAGAATAGCCTATTCAAGGATAATTATGGACATGATTTCTCCTGAAATCTTGACCAATCAATGATATTTCTAGCCATGGGGGTTTTAATTATGGTTCTACTCCCTACAGGTCAAGACATGGATTGGGTGACCTTTCAAAATTCCCAACAATGCCTTGATTTTGTAAAAACCAATACCAAGTATGTCTGTTATAGACTCCTTCACCATTTAGACAAGGAATGTGAAAAGAATAAAAATAACTTGAACTTGGGAGGGTGGAAAATATCGTTACTGGTAATGAAAATTACAGGAAGCCTTGCTAACACTTGCTCCATCACCAAGACTAACATGAAAACATGTTTTTTCTTCTGATGTAATAATTAATTTTGCCCCAAAAAAAGTCTCTGTATGTATGCCTCATGGCAGGCTAAATGAAGCCTTTAACTCCTGATAAATGTGATCACCTCAGTTTAATGAGCCTCCCAGGGCAGATGGGCTTTCCAAGTAGAATAAATCCCAGCAGGGATGTGCTGGAGGGCTCTGGAGAAAACATAATAGATCTTTCTGAGGCCCAGAAACATTGCCTTTGCTAGAAAATAGAAGAGGATTGGGGTGACCACTGTAGATAGCAGTGTTACAATTCTAGAAGTCAAGATACCTACATGGAAATCTCAGCTCAAACTATATTCTCATCAGAGAGTACTTTAGATGAAGACACAGATTGAATCAATACTAAGAAACAATAGGTGTCAGGCATTCCCCAGTAACACAGGCACAACAGATAGGAAGCTACACCCAACCTGCCCTCACTGTGGATACATTTTAGAGGGGAACAGATCTTAATCTAGGAGTTTCCCATCTGAGTGGAGGAAGGGCCAATAAAAAAGTTGATGAAGCATGGAAGTGAGGGTGACTGGTGTTTGATTTGAGAGTCGAAAAAATGAAAGCTGAGAAGTACAACTGGGTGTGGGGTGGGGGATGGGAATAGTAGACCAATATAACACAAAGCAAAAAAAAAAAAAAAATCCTAATTTATTTGGTCGTAAAACAGGTAAATAAATGCCTACAGAAATGTTTAGCATCACTAGCTATCAATGAAACAAAAATTAAGGGCTTCTTGAAGAGTAATTTCTCTTCTCTTGAAGAATATTGAAAAGATGGCAGTAAGGAATAGAAAGGGTTCTATCGGTTGATTCATTCCAAGATGGTGCAATAGGCAGAAAGACTACACAGACCCTCTTCAACAAAGAAAAAGGAAACCAATTAACACAGGCACAGAACATAATCCTGGACTCCTAAGCCTTGAAGGGAAGGATATAGAAGTGGACTAAACCCCACCTAGCAGAAGAATTTGCATGAAAACACAAGAAAAAGACACATATGGAGCTGTGGTCTGGCAGCGATCCTGAGTGATCCTGATGGCACAGACAGCTTGGAGATTCCCGAGTGGTGGTAGGACCCAAGAATTAACTTAAAAATCAGCCATGCTAGCCAGAGACTGCATGGAGGACTGCTCTGGTGGGTGTGGAATAAAAGGGGAAGCAGTGGTGAAGAGGAACACAGGCTGAGCTGTGGACTTTTGCCTGTCCGGAGGATGCTGCCATTTTGAATGTTTACAAGTGGCTTGACCATTTTGGATATTTAAAGAGACAGAGCTCTACCAGATTCCAGGGGCTTAAGAACAGGTTCTTCTTGCCAATAACTTCAAGGACACTCCAGACATGCACAACTGAAAAGGTATGACATTCCCCTTGTTACTCTTAAACCCCACATCTGCTTGGTGAATGGACATGTGGCCATCCATCACTCCCACCCCCTTCTGGGCCCACAGGAACTCTATCCCAGTCTGTGTGCTCAGACAGAGCCCGGGTGCCCTGCCCTGTCCTCCATTGATTTTTTTCTTTTTCTCTTTCTTTTTCTGGTGTTTAGTTTGCTTGTATTTGTCAGTTTAAAAACTACTATTATTATTAATACTTTTGTTCTTTTTACTATTATTCTGTATTCTTCCTCTCCCACATCTTAGTTTGCAGCTTTTTTTCCTTTTCCCTGTTCCTGGTTAATTTTTTTTTTTTTCCTTCAATTCCCTTTTTTCTCATGGTTAACCCCATTCTTTGTTTTTATTTTTGCATGTTTCCCATTTTTCTTCATTATTCATCTTCTCTACATTTTTTCTCTTAGTGCCCTATCCCCAGATATTGCAGGTTTTCTTGTTTTTTTCTTCTTCTTTTTTCCCTTTTTTCTCTTTTTGGTTACTGTTCCTGTGTGGTTACATGGTGTATTTTTTGTCCATGTGCTTTTAGTTTTTTGGTGGCTATTCAATTGTAATTTTTGTCTAACTGAGCAAGAGACAGCAACAGTCCCCATAAGATACAACTACACCCACACCTCCTGCAACTTCACTTACTGAGCAAAGCCACCACTTCCTTCTCCACCAATGGTCCAATGATAAAAAAAAAAAACACCAAGAAGAGCCTGAATCACCATTGTCTGCTCTTCACAAACAGTTAAAAGAGATCTAAATACAACACCACAATGTCTCAGAGACAACAGATCATCACAGTCCACAGAAAGAAGCAAGATAAAGTGGTAGAAACAAGGGAACAGGATACAGACCCAGAACACATTCCTGAGGAAGAAGCAGTATTGGAACTCTCTGATAAGGAATTCAAAACAATTACATTTAGGTATCTTCAAAGGATTGGGAGACAGAACAAAGAAAACACACAGAAAAAAACCTAGAAGAACTTTGGAAAAAAATACAAGAACAAAATGACAAAATAAATGAAAAATTAGAAA
>NW_006921639.1:1025759-1027396 GCF_000298275.1 Orycteropus afer afer | reverse complement strand
GGGTTTGAACCGCCAGCCTTCTGGTGAGCAGTCAAGTGCCTTAGCCACTATGCTACCAGATTAGAGAGATGCAAATCAAAACCACAATGAGATATAATCTTGCTCCAGCACTAGTAGCAAAGTTCAATGAGACAGAAAATGACAAATGCTGGCGAGGTTGTGGAGAGATTGGGACTCTCATACACTGCTGGTAGGACTGAAAAATGGTACAACCATTGTGGAAAGCAGTATGGCAATTCCTTCAAAAGTTGGAATTAGAAATACCATTTGACCCAGCTATTTATATACCTTAAATAAGTGAGAGCCATGCCAAGAACAGATATATGCACACCCATATTCATCGCAGCACTACTTACAATAGCCAAAAGATGGAAACAACCTGAGGTGTCCATCAACTGAGGAATGGATAACCAAATTATGGTACATACACCCAATGGAATACTATGCAACCCTAAAAAATAATGTAGAATCTGCAAAACATCGCATAACATGGATGAACTTGGAGGACATTATGCTGAGTGAAATAAGTCAATCACAAAAGGACAGATATTGTATTAATCCGTTATTGTAAAAGTCAAGGAGAGGTTTATCTATGGAAGGACATTTTCTTTGTTGGTTACCAGGGGTAGGAGGGGAGGGGAGGGAACACTGTTAGATAGACAGAAATAAGTATTGATTTGGGTGAAGAGAAGGACAATGTACCAAATGTGAGTGATCAATATGGTGACATGAGGAAGAGAAAGACATAGAGAGGTACGTGGGAGGTACAGACAACAAAGATGAACCCTTTTGCACATAGAGTATGCCATTGTCAGTGAAGGCAAACATGGGCATACAGTTGGATAGATGGGTGGACTGGCTGAACTATTAGGTATGTCTATGAAGTGGGGAGTGTACCCAAGAACATGTTTAGTGTTGGCAGACAATGGTCCTATAAGTTTATGTGTATGACCTGAATTTCCAGGCGTATAGTAGAGCTGACAAGGGGCAAAGATGTAGTCACTGCTTGGTCACGGCCAGCTACTAAGAGGGGCCGAGTAGTTGAACCTGTGGGCTCGGGACCATAGTCACAGGGGACATCAAGCTCTATTGGCATAACGTACTACACAAAACATTGTTCCACCTCCTACTTTGGCAAATAGCGACTGGGATCTTAAAAGCTTGCAAGCTGCCATCTAGATGCAAAGATGGGTTTCTCCTTGTCCAGAGCAAAGAAGATTGAAGAAAACCAAAAATTCATGGATACAATCAGTCCTAGCGAGTGGTACACCATGCGATCCGCAGCCTAAATGACTATGAGACCAGAAGAACTAGATGGTGTCCAGCTACTACTGTCAACCACTTGGAAGGGGATCTGTGTAAGAGATCCTGGATAGAGAGGGAGAACAATGTGGAACAGAACTCAAAATCATTGGAGAAGAAAAAAGGCAGGGAATCAGGTTTGCTGGTCCGATAGAGCCTGGTGGAACCACTGAGACTATGGCCCCTAGCTGCCCTTCAAGTCTGGAATTGAACCCATGCTTGTGGCTTTCAGCCAATAATAGACAGACATATGAGTTGAACATTTCCCTGAGATAGATACACTCCTTGGAGAGAATAATCATGGGAGAAAGAAGGGCTCCTTATGCACAGGGAGA
>NW_006921639.1:1021201-1022074 GCF_000298275.1 Orycteropus afer afer | reverse complement strand
ATTAATACTAAATTGTCAGAAATAGATAACACATTGGAAGGGCAAAGAAGAATTGATGTAATGGAAGACAGAATTAATGAGATTGAAGACAAATACTTGAATACTTCTTTGAAAAGGGATCAATCAGAAAAAAAAAAAATTAAAAAATAAAAATGAAGAAAGCCTAAGGTTCATGTGGTATACAATCAAAAGGAATAACCTACATGTCAATGGAATTCCAGAACAGGAAGAGAAAAATAAAACCACTGAGGAAATTGTCCAAGATTTGCTGGAGAAGAACTACCCTGATATGAGGAAAGAGGAGAATATATCCATTCAGGAAGTCCAACGAACCCCAAACAGGATAGACCCCAAAAGAAAATCACAAAGACATATCATCATCAAACTCCTCAAAACCAAAGACAAAGACAGAATCCTGAAAACAGCATGCGAAAAACAAAATGAAAAGTTACCTACAAAGGACAGTCAGTAAGAATAAGCTCTGATTTCTCAGCAGAGACCATGTAAGTGAGAAGGCAATGGGATGGTATATTTAAACACTGAAAGAAAAATATTTTCAACCAGGAATTATATACCAAGCAAAATTGTCCCTCAAATATGATGGTGAAATTAGGAGATTTACAAACAAGCAGAAACTAAGGGAATTTGTTAAAAGCAGACGAATTTTACAAGAGGTGCTAAAGGGAGTCCTTTGAATAGAGAACCAAAAATAGCAAATAACAACCGACCATTAATACACAAAATAGCTTAACCAAGAAACCACAGCTATGGACATATCCAAAGAAAAATGAGCTTACAAGATTGTAAACAGGGAACCAGAGATATCAATTGGAAAGTGAGGACAACTACAAACAAAAGAGGGAAAAGACTGTG
>NW_006921639.1:1002050-1013226 GCF_000298275.1 Orycteropus afer afer | reverse complement strand
ATAGTTACCTCTTCCCTGTGTCCATCCCTCCATCCACTCCTGCCCCCTGAGCTATCTCTCTGTGCATAAACACCTCTTCTTTCTCCCATGATTGTTCTCTGCAAGGAGTGTATCTATGTCAGGTAAATGTTCAACTCATATGTCTGTCTTTTGTTTGGCTGGAAGCCACAGGTGTGGATTCAATTCCAGACCTGAAGGGTAGCTAGGGGTCATAGTTTCAGTGGTTCCACCAGGCTCTATCAGATCTGCAAGTCTGGTCCCCTTTTTTCCCCAAGTGATTTTGAGTTTTGTTCCACGTTATCCTCCCTTTCTATCCAGGATTTCCTACATAGATCCCTACATACGAGTGGTTGACAGTGGTAGCTGGGCAACATCTAGTTCTTCTAGTCTCATAGTCGTATAGGCTGCAGATCATATGGTGTACCAGTCGCTTGGACTAATTTTTTCCATGAATCTTTGGTTTTCTTCATTCTTCTTTGCTCTGGATGAGAAGAAACCCATCATTGCATCTAGATGGCTGCTTGCAAGCTTTTAAGATCCCAGTTGCTACTGTCTAAAGTAGGAGGTAGAAAAATGTTTTGTGTAGTATGTTAGAATGGGTTCTATCTTGCCCTGGGGTTTCCACCTGTATCTGCAGGTATGTTGTTGATGGTGGTGCTATCGAGTCAGTTCTGACTCATAACAACCTTGTGTTCAACAGAACGAAACACTGTCTTGTCCTGTCATCCTCACAATGCTATGTTTGATCCCATTGTTGCAGCTACTGTGTCAATTCATCCCATTGAGGGTTTTCCTCTTATTTGCTGATTCTCTACTTTACCAAGCATGATGTCTTTCTTCAGGGACTGGTCCCTCTTGATAACACGACCAAAGTATAAGAGATGAAGTCTCTCCATTCTTACTTCTAAGGAGGGTTTCTTCTGTATTTCATACAAGACAGATCATTCATTCTTCTGGCAGCCCATGGTATTATATTCAGTATTCTTTGCCAACACCATAATTGAAAGGCATCAATTCTTCAGTCTTTCTTATTCCTTGTCCAGCTTTCACATGCCTGTGAGGCAAATGAAAATACCATTGCTTGGGTCAGGTGCACCTTAGTCTTTTGGAACAGATTTGCCTGATGAAATACATCAATTTATTTACTGACTGCTGCTTTCATGAGTTTTGATTGTGGATCCAAGTAAAATGACATCTTTGACAACTTCAGTGTTTTCTCCGTTTACCATGATGTTACTTATTGGTCCTGTTGTGAGGATTTTTTATTCTTTCTGTTGAGGTGTAATCCATACTGAAGGCTGTAGTCTTCAACCTTCATTGGTAAGTGCTTCAAGTCTTCTTCACTTTCAACAAGCATGGTTGAGTCATCTGCATATCTCATGTTGTTAACAAATCTTCCTCCAATCCTGATGCCAAGTTTTCTTCCTATAGTCCAGCTTCTCAGATTATTCACTCAGCATATGGGTTTAATGCATATAGCGAAATGATACAACCCTGGCACACTCTTTCCTGATTTTAAACCATTCAATAACCCTTGTTTTGTTTAGACAACTGCTTCTTGGTCTGCACACTGTTCCTCATGAGCACAATCAAATGTTCTGGAATTACTATTCTTTGCAATGTTAACCATAATTTATTATGAGCCATACAGTTAAATGTTTTTGCATATCAATAAAACACAAGTAAACATATTTCTGGTATTCTTTGCTTTTAGCCAAGATCCATCTTACATCAACAATGATATCCCTCATTCTATGTCCTCTTCTGAATCCAGCTTAAAACAAACATGGCCCCTTGGAAAAACAATTTGACTGTATACTACTTTGGTGATGCGTCTGTTCAAGTTTTTGCCCATTTGTGAATTGAGTTGTTTGTCTTTTTGGTGTTGAGGTGTTGAAGTTTTCTATAGATTTTGGAGCTAAGTCTTTTATCAGACATGCCATAGGCAAATATTTTCTCCCAATGTAGATTCTCTTTTTACCTTTTTGATGAAGTCTTTTGATGCACATAAGAATTTGATTTTTAAAAAGTCCCAGTCATCTAGCTTCTCTTCTACCTCCTGTGCAAGATACACAGGCAGCCAACAAACACATGAGGAATTGCTCATGATCATTAATCATTGTTGTTGTTGTTATGTGCTGTCGAGTTGGACCTAACTCATAGCGACCCTTCCTTGGGTTTCTGAGGCAGTATCACTTGGGAAGTAGATTGCCCTATCTTCCTTCTGAGGACTGGCTGGTGGGTTTGAACCGCCAGCCTTTACGTTACCAGAGCTGAGATGCAAATCAAAACAACAATGAGATATCATCTCACCCCAGCAATAACAGCAAAGTTCAACAGGTCAGAAAATAACAAATGCTGGCAACGTTGCAGAGAGACTGGAACTCTTGTGTGCTGCTGATGGGATTGTAAAATGGTACAACCATTGTGGCAAATGGTATAACGTTTCCTTAAAAAACTGAAAACAGAAGTACCATTTGACCCAGCAATTCCATTACTAGGAATATATCCTAAAGAGGTGAGAGATAACACATGGACAGACATATGTATGCTTATGTTCATCACAGCATAATTCACTATAGCAAAGAGATGGAAACAACCTAAATGCCCATCAATGGATGAATGGATAACCACATTATGATACATGCACACAATGGAATACTATGCTATATTAAAGAACAATGAGAGATACATGAATCATCTCACAACATGGATGAGCCTGGAGGACATTATGCTGAGTGAAATAAATCAGTCGCAGAAAGACAAGTACTCTATGAGCCATTACTGTAAAAAGACAAAGAATGCTTTGCTTTGGACAGGGAACTCACTTTGTAGGTTACTGGGATGGGGAGAGAAGGACAGCAACTAATTTTGAAGTAGTTGGGGCCCACATGCAGATGTGGGTAAGGGGAGGGATATACAGAAAGGAACTGTGACCACCATGATAACATTAGGAAATGGGAGGACACCAAATTGTCCACATGAGAGATAGATGACAGATGCTAATACCAACCAATGTGTCCACAATACTGCATTACCATTAACACCAAATACGAGACTACAGATAAACACATAAACACTCAAGAGGATCAGATCGGGCTCAGTGAACAGTAGTATACTCTGGACCAAGGAGAGATTCAGCTGAGGCTAATCTTGCACCAACACCAGTGATACCAAATACCTGCAATCATTACAGAAATGATAGAAGACAGACTAAGAGTAGTCCCTCACAGACAACCAGACACTATGGGAGAGAGATCCAATAGATCTACCATCTCAGGACCATAGTACTGCGGGACACCAGATTTAATTGGCACAACAAAGTACATAAAAGCCTTGTTCTGCATCCTACATTGGTGAGTAGCGACTAGGGTCTTAAAGACTTACAACTGGCCATCTAAGATGCAGCTACCGGTCTCCTAGCATCAGAAGTGAAGAAGAATGCAAAAAACAAAAGCAAGGGCATTTAGAAGCAATCAGCCATACTACACGATGGCCCTAGAGACCAGAAGAACTAGATGGTGCCTGGCTACTAATGCCAACCACTTAGGAAAGGATCAAATCTGGAGATCCTAGATAGAGTGTGTTCTGGTTACCTAGTGCCTCTCTGACAAGAATATATACCATAAATGGGATGGCTTGAACAAACAGGAGTTTGTTCTCTCACAGTTTGGGAGGCTAGAAGTCTGAGTTCAAAGTGCCAGGCTCTAGGGGCTGGGTTAAAGCCCTTCGACCTTGGACTTTAGCTCTGCCTCCTGCTCTCAGCCCACTGGAGCTAAAGGCATTTCTTCACTCAGACAGCTGCTGGCTGCTGAGGCAAACAAGCCCAAGGTTGACAAGTAAAAAGGCACAGTCTTATTGTTACCAAACCACATGGCAGGCCATTAATTTAAGTCCATTGTAAATCCCAAGGTTGGCAGAGCTTGGCAGGCTGCTGAATAATGACAAGGCTACATGCAGAGTCCAAGAGTGCCATAAGCTAGAAACCATTCCCAAGGCTTCTCCTTATATACAGGAAGCAGACTATATCCCAAAGGCATCTACTCAGCTGTTTGTGGTAGATCCTACCATGGAGTTAATTGCCAGTCTCATCATGATGAATAACTACCACCAACTGCCCAGCCATTCAACCAGGCCCAGTGAGGTTGACACACAAATATAACCACCACAGAATGGGAGGAAAAACGTGGAATAACATCCAAAAACTCAATAATGACCATAATTACTGGTCAGAAGAAGTCCGATGGGACTGCCAATACTTCTGGAATACATTCTGCTCCTGGAATAAAACTCACCCCCAGAGGCTGGCTCTCAGCCCAGTAGTTAACAAGATGTACATGCAGACCACTCAACCCAGGATGATGTACTCACCTACTCTATGGTAATACATCCCATGGAACAATGGACCATGCAGCACCACCTATGGTTGAGGAAATGCAGGTTTCCAACATTCAGGTTGAGGAAATGCAGGACAAATAGGAGTGCGTAAATATGAGGGGCACAAGGGGAGGGTTATAGGGTAGGGAGGGGAGGAGACTGGGTTGTTGTTGGACATGTTGAATGGGGAGTGAAACTAAATGTACATGTAACATTGAATGTAAAACAAACTCTTAAAATAAAAATAAATAAATAGATAAAATTATTTTACACAATCCATGTGACTATTTTCTAATAACAACATTTTGTATTGTTTAAAAATTAAACACTCATAAAGCTTTGATTCACCTATATGCAAAAAAATATTTAATAGTAATAATTTGATATTAATGGTTTCAAAAGGATATAATTCATTAAAAAATATTAAATTAAAAAAGAAAAATAATCTGACATTCTGTGTCAGTCTCAGGAATATATTTTGATTCATTAGTTTCACTTGTGAGAATTTATTCCAACAACCCACCATCCCAAATATTCCATGCACAAGGATGTCTAAACCAGTCTCTGTAAGTCAGTTCCAATTCATGGTGACCCATGTGTGTCAGAGTAGAGCCGTGCTCCATAGGGTGTTTAATACTTAGTTTTTTTGAAGTACATCACCAGACCGTTCTTCAAGTCTCATCTTTCAGTTAACAGACAAGCACAGTAACCATTTGCACTACCCACGGACTCCACTATGGTATATATCACAGTGCTATTTATAAATGGTGTCAAAACAAGCCACACCTCTTCCTACAACACAGAGAAACAATATTTATCCCCCAAATTTGGTATATACACAGTGGAGTATTACTTGATCATTAAAATTAGGTTTATGGAGAGATTAAAAAAATCTAATGATACAAAAATATTAAGTGAAACAACCAAGATAGAAAAGTATATTCACTTTGATAGTAATTATATAAAAATAAAAGAGGCTACATTGGAAAAAAGTGAAGAGATTTTTTTTTTTTTTTTACGAATCTTAGAGTTGTGCTAATACCAACAACTATTTTTCATTTTCATTTTTGATATTCCCTAATTTATCCATTTTGTTGTTTGCCATCAAGTTGATTCCAACTCATAAACCAAAACCAAAAACCCATTGCTTTTGAGTCAATTCCAAATCAAAGCAGCACTATAGGAGAGAGTCGAACTGCCCAATGGCATTCTAAGACTGTAATCTTTACGGAAACAGACTGCTACATCTTACTTCTGCAGAGCAGCTGATGGGTTCAAACTGCTGGCCTTTAACTATTGTGCCACCTGGGCTCCTTAAATTTTCTATGCTGTTGTTATGTGCTGTTGAGTTGGACCTGACTCATAGCAACTCCTCCTTGGGTTTCCGAGCCGGTAGGACTATGGAAGTAGATTGCCCAACCTTCCTTCCAAGAAATGGCTAGTGGGTTTGAACTGTCAGCCTTCTGGTTAGCAGTCAAGTGCCTTAGTCACTATGCTACCAGAGCTCCTAGTGAATATTATTTCATAATGAAAATAAATTTTATTGTGTGGTCAGCATATATATATTATGAGCATTTGCAATATCAACACATTTTACATATATAATTCAGTGACATTAACGATGTTCATTATGTTGTGCAACCATCACCACCATCTGTCTTCAAATTTTCCTGTCACCCTTAAAAGAATTTAAATAATCTTTAAGCAATGATTCCTTCCTTCTTCCTCTCTCTCATCCTTGGTAATCACTAATAAACTCTGATCTTTATGTTGTTGTTGTTAGGTGCCATAGAGTCAATTTCAACTCATAGTGATTCTATGAACAACAGAATGAAACACTACCTGTCCTGCACCATCCTCAGAATAGTTGCTATGCTAGAGCCCATTGTCATAATAGTCATTGTGTCAATCTATCTTGTTGAGGGACTTTCCCTTTTTTGCTGACCTTCTACTTTATCTAACATGATATCCTTCTCCAGGGACTGGTCCCTTCCGATAACATTACTGAAGTATGACAGTTTGTCCATTCTTGCTTCTAAGGAGCATTCTGGCTATATTTCCTTCAAGACAGATTGCTCTGTATACATTTCTCCATCCTAAATATTTGTATAAGTCCATTTTAGCAACAAAAGAAAACTATAAATCAATAATTATGGTATTTATGTTTGTCACTGCTGGTCAAATGATATATCCCTCCACATACACACACAAATAAAACATATTTTCTACCAGCAGAGCCTGTAGTTCTTATCTAGGTACCCTGATGGATATGGCAGGTGGCAACAGTAAACAGTGGTTTCCACCAGTCTGACAGGCACCTCTTTGGGACCAGAACTGGTTTGTGTTGAAAGGTTGATCTGAAAGTCTCCTATGCTGCTGAATCTAGAAACAAGCATACAGAATACTTGAACATAGTATTAGTTTTCAGTTGCCGCATAACAAGTTACATCAAAACTTAATATTTTATGATAAAAAACATTCACTATCTTCCTATGGCTCAGAAATCTTGGAATGACTTAGTTGAGTCCTCCAGCTCAAGAGGTCTCACAGGCTGCAGTCAGGTACTAGCTTGGCTTCAGTCATTTTGAAACCCAACTGGGGGAAGATCAGCATCCAGACTCACACCTGTGGTTGTTGACAGGATACAGGTCTTTACTGGCTGTTGACCAGAGACGTTGGATCCTTAACACTTGGAACTCTCCATAGGGCAGCTCACAACAGTATAACTTGCTTCCCCCAGAGTGAAGACTCCCAAAGATAGAAAGTAGGAGAAAATGAGCAAGACAAAAATCATGGTCTTTTTGTAACCTAGTCCCAGAAGTGAGATCTTGTCCCTTTTGCTGTTTTCAATTTATTAGAAGTTTCTCAATACAGCCCACACTTAAGGAGAAAGAATGACACGAAAGTGTAAACACCGGTAAGAAGAGATCACTAGGGCTAGATGCTGCCAAGTATTTTCACAACATGATGAATATAATTTAAAAAAATATTGAAAATGCAAAAAATACTGAAATGGCAAGTGGTTTGTTTTATAATATACATATAAATAAGTGTAGTGGAAGGATATAACCCTCATGCACACCCTTCCTTATTTTAAACCATTCATTAGCTCTTGTTCTGTTCAAACAACAGGCTCTTGTTCTATGTAAAAGTTCCTTATGAGCATAATTAAGTGTTCTGGAATTCCCATTTGCAATATTTTCCATAATTTGTTATGATCCACATAGTTGAATGTCTTTGCATAGTCAATAAAACACAGATAAACATATTTCTGGTATTTTTTGCTTTCCACCAAGATCCATTTGACATGAGCAATGATAACCTTTGCTCCATGTTGTATTCTGAACCTGGCTTGAATTTCCGGCAGTTCCCTGTTGATGTACTGCTGCAACCATTTTTGAATTACCTCCAGAAAAATTTTATTTGCATGTGATATTAACAATATTGCTTGATAATTTCCACATTCTGCCAGATTACCTTTCTTTGGAGTGGGCACAAATATAGATCTCTTGGCATAAAAAAGTGAGCACCTCTAGTACTGCATCCATTTGTTGAAACATCCCAATGGGTATTCAGTCAATTCTGGAAGCCTTGGTTTTTTGTTTTTTGTTTTTTTACAATTCCTTCTTGGCAGCTTGGCCTCCTTCCCGCAATACCATTGTTTTGATCATATGCTACTTCCTGAAATGATTGAACATCAACAAATGCTTTTTGGTACAGTGACTGTGTATTCCTTCCCTCTTATTTTGATGCTTCCTGCATCATTCAATATTTTAATGCTTCTTGCATCCATCATTCAATATTCTGCCCATAGAAATCCATCAATATTACCTAGAGGTTAGAATTTTTTCTTCTCTTCCTTCTGGTTGAGAAATCCCATTTGATTTTCCAACTCCTGTTCTTTGCACATTTCATTATAGTACTTTACTTTGTCCTCTAGAGCTGCCCTTTGAAATAATCTGTTCAAAATTTTACTTCATCATTTTTCCATTCACTTTAGCTACTCTGCATTCAAGTCTCTTCAGACATCCATTTTGGTCTTCTCTTCCTTTCTTGTTTTTTTAATGACCTTTTGCTTTCTTCATATATAATTTCTTTGATGTCATCCCACAACTCATCTGGTCTTTTGGTCACTGGTGTTCAATGTACCAAATCTATTTCTTGGATAGTCTCTAAATTCAGATGGGATATACTCAAAGTCCTATTGAGGCTCTCCTGGACTTGTCTTAAACTTAAACTTGTGTGTGAGCAAATAATGGTCTGTTTCACAGTCAGTGCCTGGCCTTGTTATTCTCCATCAGTCTCTTCCCATAAATGTAGTTGAATTGATTCCTGTGTGTTCCATCTGGTGAAGTCCACAGTGTATAGTCATCATTTATGCTGTTTAAAAAAGGTATTTGCAATGAATAAATAATTGGTCATGCAAAATTCTAACACATGCTCTCCAGCATCACTTCTATCACCAAGGCCCTATTTTCCAACTACCAATGATTTTTGTTTGTTTCTGAGTTTTACATTCCAATCACCAATAATTATCAATACATTTTGATTGCATATTTGGTCAATTTTAGACTGCAGAAATTGGTAAAAATCTCAATTTATTCATCTTTGGCTTTAGTGGTTGATGTGTAAATCTGGATAATCATCGTATTGAACCGTCTTCCTTTTAGGCATATGAGTACTATTCTATCACTGACAGCATTATGCTTCAGTATAGATCTTGAAATGTTCTTTTTGATGATGAATGCCACAACATTCTTCTTCAATCTGTCATTCCTGGCATAACAGATCTTTTGATTTTCTGATTCAAAAGGGCAAATACCTGTCCATTTCAGCTCACTAATGCCTAGGATATTGATCTTTAGGCATTCCATTTCATTTTTGACAACTTCTGATTTTCCTAGATTCATACTTCGTACATTCCACATTCCTGTTATTAATGGACATTTGCAGCTATTTCTTTTCATCTTGAGTCATGCCACATTAGAACATGAAGATTCCAAAAGTGTCACTTTACTCTATGCATGTTGTTAAGGTCACCTCTACTTTGAGGAGGAAGCCCTTCCCCCCTCATATTTTGAGTGCCTTCCAAGTTGAGAGGCTCATCTTCTGACACTATATCAATGTTTCCCCACTGTTTATAAAATTTTCTGTGGCCAATTTTTTTTTTTTTTTTAGAAGTGAACGTGTCCAAATCCTTCTTTCTCATCTTGTCTTAGTCTGAAAGCTGCACTGAAACCTGTCTGCCATGGGTAACCTTGCAGGTATTTGAAATACCAGTGGCATAGTTTCCAGCATTACAGCCACATACAAGCCACCACAGTATGACAAACTGACAGACAAGTGCTGGAAGAAGAATGAGGCATCAGGATCAGAGGAAGACTCATTAACAACCTGCAATATGCAGATGACACAACCTTGCTTCCTTGAAGAAGACTTGAAACATTACTGATGGAGATCAAGGACTACAGCCTTCAGTACAGATTTCATTTCAACATAAAGAAAACAAAAATCCTCACAACTGGACCAATAATAACATCATGATAAATGGAGAAAAGATAGAAGTTGTCAAGTATTTTATTTTACTTGGATCAACAATCAACACCTCTGGAAGCAGCAGTCAATAAATGAAACAATGTATTGCATTGGGCAAATCTGCTTCAAAAGACCTCTTTAAATTGTTAAAGAGCAAAGACATCACTTTGAAGACTAAGGAAAGCCTGACCCAAGCTATTGTCTTTTCAATAACCTCATATGCATATGATTGCAATAAATAAGGCAGATTATAGAAGTATAAATGCATTTGAGTTGTGGTGACTGGTAGAAGAATGAGCAAATCTGTCTTGGAGGAAGTACAGCCAGAATGCTCCTTAGAAGCAAGAATGGCCAGACTTTGTCTTTGGTACTTGTTCATACTGTCAAAAAGGAACATTCCCTGGATAATTATACTTGGTAAAGTAGAGGGACAGCAAGAGAGGAACACCCTCAATGAGATGTATTGACATGGCAATGATGGACTCAAGCATGGCAATGATTGTGAGGATAGCACAGGCCCAGACAGTGTTTTGTTCTATTGTACATGGGTTTGTTATGAGTCAAAACTGACTGTACAGCACTTAATAATAACAATGTACCTATACATATGCATAACACACACACACACACATTTACCACAATAAAAGCTGAAAAAGAAAAAGAAACACTTTCTATTTTTTTCTAAAAAGAAACAACATCTATGCTGTACCCATAACCAAAAAAAAAAAACAAACTCACTGCTGTCGAGTCAGATCTAACTCATAGCAACCCCTCCTTGGGTTGGTGGGTTTGAACTGCCAGCCTTCTGGTTAGCAATCAAATGCCTTAGGCACTGTGCCACCAGAGCTCCCATGCTGTGCCCATAGTATATTGTTGTTGTTGTTGTTGTTGGGTGCCACTGAGTTGTTTCCGACTCATAGCAACCCCATGCACAGCAGAAAGAAACACTGCCCGATCCCACGCCAGCTCCATGATCCCTGCTATACTTGAGACCATCATTGCAGCCACTGTTTCAATCCATCTCGTTGAAGGCCTCCCCCTCTTTTGTCGACCCTCCACCCTACCAAGCATGACCTCCTTCTCCAAGGAATGGTCCCTTCTGACAACATGACCAAAATAAGTGAGATGAAGTCTGGCCATTCTTGCTTCCAAGGAGCATTTCAGGTGCACTTCCTCCAAGATAGATCTGTTAGTTCTTTTAGCAGTCCATGATGCTTTCAGCATTCTTCTCCAGCACCACAACTCAAAAGCATCAACTCTTTTT
>NW_006921639.1:983526-999445 GCF_000298275.1 Orycteropus afer afer | reverse complement strand
GCTGTTTCTCTTCAATTTGAGTGGTGCCACATCAGCAAATGGAGGTCTTGAAAGCTTTACCTTATCCATAGGAGTAAGGCTGAGTTTACTCTGATGATGCAGCTCTTTCCCAGTCCTATTTTGAGAGCCTTCTAACCCAACCGGACTATTCATAAAGTTGCGCGGTAATGTTCCAAACAGTGTTTCTTTGCTATTCATAAGGTTTTTCCTAGCCAATTATTTGAGAAGTGGATGGCCTCTTCCTTCTTCCTATTTTGTCTCAGTCTGCAAGCTAGGCTGATACCTGTGCACCATGTGCATCCCGCTGGGTTAGAAACACCAGTGGATCAGCCTCAAAACTCACGTCAACACATCACCACGGTAGGACAAACCAACAGACAAGTTTGTCTCCCTGTTGGAAACCTCTCGTACCACCCTAACCTGGGTCCATTACTTAAATGCTCACCACTGCTCCTTCTTACCATACCTTTTTCTATCTTCTTATAGAATTTCAAGGTCTCATAATCCAAAACTGAAAACTAAAACCATACCCATTGTCGTCAAGTCAGTTCCAACTCCTAGCAACCCTAGAGGACAGAATAAAACTGTGACATATGCTTTCTAAGACTGTTATCTTTACAGAAGCAGATTGCCACATCTCCTCCCTCAGAACCACTGGGTGGATTTAAACTACTAACCTTTTTGTTAGCTGCAGAGTGCTGAACCACTGTGCCTCCAAAGCTTTTTTCAAGGGCTCTTGGAGCTTAATTCTCCTAGTTCTTGCTAATTTGAAAACATAGAATAATACTTAAAAGATCAGAATCTAGCATTTGGCACACTAGGTTCAAATGCTGGTTCTTCCATTTCAAACTTTGTAAACTGAAAGCTATTTAATCTCTCCAGGTCTCAGCTACCTTGTCTTTAAAACTGCAGCTATTTATTGAGATACTCAAAGAACCTCCTGGGGCTCTTAACTGAGAAAATTAAACAAGATAATGTATCAATACACTTACAATAGTGTCTGCCATTTGGTAAAATGGGCTATTATCAATATCATGAATTTAAATGACATCTTAAATTGGTTTAATTCTTATCTCATTTTACTCCCTGGAGATGTTGCAGACATTACTGATTATCTTCTAATTTTGAATGACTCTGTTGTGAAATCCATAGACAACTGTAAAGTAGATTTCTCTTCCTTACAAGTGAGTTGATTGTTCGAAAACCTGGATGACCAATTTATTTTCTTTGTATTTTAATTCCATTGTCAGTATTGGAATTTCTCTTGTTTTTTATTGTTCTAGAGTCGGGGCCGACTCGACGGCACATAACAACAACAATAATTCCCCCAGATAATGAAATTTCAGGTGAATTTAGGTCTCCCTTCATTTTAGTAAAGTTTATTTTTTATTTTTTTAATTCTATTTCTTCTCTGTGGAAAAAGGCAATGAAAAAGCCCAAATATCTTCGGCCAAAACAAGGCCAGGAGGTAACTGTGGAACAGACCATCAACTGCTTATATGCAAGTTCAAGCTGAAGCTGAAGACAATTAAAACAATTCCATAACAGCCAAAATATGACCTTGATTATATCCCACCTGAATTTAGGGACCATCTGAAGGACAGATTTGATGTACTCAACACCAATGACTGAAAACCAAATGAATTGTGGAATAACATCAAGAACATCGTCCTTGAAGAAAAGCAAAAAGTCATTAAAAAGACAGGAATGGAAGAAAATACCAAAATGGATGTCAGAAGAGACTCTGAAACTTGCTCTTGAATAGAGAGTAACTAACACAAATATAGAAAAAATGACAAGAAAAAGGAGCTGAACAGAAGATTTCAAAGAGTAGCTCAAGAAAACAAAGTCAATTATTATAATGAAATGTGTAAAGATCTGGAGTGAGAAAACCAAAAGGGAAGAACACACTAGGCATTTCTCAAGCTGAAAGAAACGAAGAAAAACTTCAAGCTTCAAGTTTCAGTATTGAACGTTTCTATGGGCAAAATGTTGAATGATGCAGAAAACATCAAAAGAAGATGAAAGGAATACACAGAGACACTGTACCAGAAAACAACTGGTCAGTGTTCATCTATTTCAGAAGGTAGTATATGATCAAGAACTAATGGTATTGAGGGAAGAAGCTAAAGCTGCACTGAAGGAATTGGTGAAAAACAAAGCTCCAAGAATGGATGGAATGCCTATTGACATGTTTCAACAAATGGATGCCATGCTGAAGGCACATACGCATCTATGCCAAGAAATTTGGAAGACAGCTACCTGGCCAACTGACTGGATAGATCCATATTTGTACCCATTCCAAAGAAAGGTGATCCCACAGAATGTGGAAATTATCAAGCAATATCATTAATATCACATGCAAATAAAATCTTACTGAAGATAATTCAAAAACAATTGCAGCAGTATATTGACAGAAAGCTTCCAGAAATGCAAGCTGGATGCAGAAGAGGATATGGAGCAAGGGATATCATTGCTAGTGTCAGTTGGATCTTAGCTGAAAGCAAAGACTACCAGAAAGATGTTTACTTGTGTTTTATTAACTATGCAAAAACATTCAACTGTGTGGATCATAACAAATTATAGATAACATTGAAAAGAATGAGGATTCCAGAACACTTAATTGTGCTCATGAGGAGCCTGTACATAGACCAGGAGGCTATTCAAACAGAACAAGGGAATACTGCATGGATTAAAATCAGGAAGGGAGTGTGTCATGATTATATCCTTTTACCATATTTATTCAGTCTGTATGTTGAGCAAATAATCCAAGAACCTGGACTATACGAAGAAGAACAAGACATCAGGATTGGAGGAAGACTTCTTAATAACCTTCAATATGTAGAAGACACAATCTTGCTTGCTGAAAGTGAAAGTGACTTGAAGCACTTCCTGATGAAGATGAAAGACTACAGTCTGTGATATGGATTACACCTCAACATAAAGAAAAAGAAAATCCTCACAACTAGACCAATAAGCAGCATCACGATAAATGGAGAAAAGATTGAAGCTGTCAAAGATTTCACATTACTTGGCTCCACAATCAACACCAAAGGAAGCAGCAGTCAAGAAATAAGACTATGGTGAAATTTGCACTGGGCAAATCTGCTGCAAAAGACCTCTTTAAAGTGCTGAAAAACAAACATATCTCTTTGAAGACTGAGGTGTACCTAACCCAAGTCATGGTGTTTTCAATCACCTCATATGCATGTGAAACTGCACAATGAATAAGGAAGACCGAAGCAGAGTTAATGCTTTTTGAGTTGTGGTGTTGGTGAAGAATAATGAAAGTATGAGGGACTGCCAGAAGAACTAACAAATCTGTCCTGGACTAAGAATGGAGCTGGAATGTTCCTTGGAAGCTAGAATGGCCAGATTTCATCTCCCCTACTTTGGTCATGTTGTCAGAAGGGACCATTTCCTGGAGAAAGGTATCATTCCTGGTAAAGTTGAGGGTCAGAAAAAAAGAGAATGACCCTCAATGAGATGGACTGACACAGTGGCTGCAATGATAGGGTCAGGTATAGCAAGGATTATGAGGCTGGTGCAGACTACACAGTGATTCTTTCTGTTGTACATAGGGTCGCTATGCATTGGAGCCAACTCAAAGTCACCTAACAATAATATTTCTGTGACTATTATTTTCAGGAAAATCAATTATTTGTATGTTAGACATTTGTCTCCCTTTCAAATCTCAATTTCCTCTAATACATTTGACATGTTATCCTTTTCCATTGCATTTTGCTTTACTTTCTCAATTCTATCTTGATTGTCCCTCCATATACTTGCCCCTAAGTTATATACTCTAGTGGTGTAGTGCCTAAGGCTTTTGATTGCTAAACCAAAGATTGGCAGTTCAAACTCGCCAGCCACTCTGCAGAAGAAGACTAGGTAATCTACTTTTTTAAAGATTTACCACCTCAGAAAGCCAAAGAGGGTCACTATGAGTCAGAATCGATTCAATGGCAGTAAGTTTGGTATTTTTGATCAAACTATATACTCAAGAATACCCAGTATCCCTTTTCATTACTGTCATGTGACATCGCTTTCTACAAAATGTTTAATTGAATCACAAATGTTACAGATTGAATTGTGTCTCTCCAAAACATGTATTGTAAATCCTAACATCTTAGTGTCTAAGGCATTTGACTGCTAACCAGAAGGCTGGTGGTTCAAACCCACCAGCCACTCCTCGGAAGGAAGATGGGGCAATCTACTTCTGTAGTGATATTGCCTGGGAAACCCAAGGAGGGGTCGTTATGAGTCAGTCCAACTCCAGGGCAAGTAACAACAAAAACAACAACATATCTGTGATTATAATCCCATTTGGGAATGAGTTTTCTTTGTCATGCTAATGAGACAGTATTACTGTGGGGTATGCCTTCAGTAAATCTTTTGTGAGATGTAAAAGGAGAAGATTAAGGAAGCAGAGATGGGGAAAGAGAAATGCCATGCTACATGAAGATCTCCTAGGAGCAAAAGCTCAAATGAGACAAGGTCCTTTCTCCAGAGTTGACAGTGGACCATCACCCTAGAAGTTCATACTTCTAGCTAACCTCCTAAACTCTGAGAAAATAAATTTCTGTTAAAGCCATGCATTTGTGATATTTCTGTTATAGCAACATTGGGTAACTAAGACAATTACTATGATTTCATATACATATTTTTTTTTTCATTTCTTTTGGGTGTCTTATCATCTCCAAGCCCTCATACCTCTTCTTTGGCCTTTTGTTTATAGAAGTGGTATTTTCTTTAATTTTATTATTTCCAATTATTTTTTGGTCTAATTTCACATATTTGGATGCTATAATGTTTCAGCTGTGTATTCCTATCTAGCTCTTTGTTTTGATCTTTTCTTTTAATAACTTGCATGGATAATGTCCTGGTTTCTTCCTGATCATTACTCTCTTTGAGGGGAATTTTTTACTTCTTGTTCCAGCTAGTTGTTGAAGAATATCAGATAAGCAAGCAGCATGGTTTGGGTCTGTTCTCTTTGAACATATTCTGACCAATATTCATCCCTGAATATATGACTGTACTCTGGGCCAGAAGATCTCCCAGGCTTTGAGGGGCTCTAGTGAAGCCCTCAACATCATAGTTGTGTGTGTTTGTGTGTGTGTATGTGTGTGTATTTTTTATCTATTAACCAGGCAACTGGAAAACTGAAGGTTTATTGATCTCTGTTTTGTGCTCCTTCCTGATATCTACACTTTTACAAATAAATATACATGTCCACATGTTTTCTCGTTGTTCTTGCTGCTGTTGGGTGACATGGAGTCAATTTTGACTCATAGCAACCCCATGTGACAGAGCAGAGCTGCAACATAGGGTTTTTCTGGCTATAATCTTTCTGGAAGCAGATTGCAAGGTCTTTCTCCCACAAAGTTTCTGTGTGGGTTCAGACCACCAACTTTTAAGTTAGCAAGAGAGCATATTTGACCTTTTGTATTAGTCAGGGTTCTCCAGAGAAGCACAACCAATAGAATATATATAAGCAGAGAGAGAGACTTATTTTAAGGAATTAGCTCATAAAATTGGCGGTATCACTTCCGTAGTGATTATCGCCTCAGAAACCCAAGGAGGGGTCGCTATGAGTTGGGCCCGACTTGACGGCAGTGAGTTTGGTTTGGTTTACAAGTCCCAAACCCATAGGGTAGGCTAGCAGACTGGAGACTCTGGCAGAAAATCTATGTTATAATGTTGAAGCAGAATTTCTTCTTCTCTGGGAAACCTCAAATTGTTCTCTTAAGGCTTTAAATTAATTGGATAAGTCTCACATTATAGAGGGTAATTTGCTTTGCTTAAAGTCAACTGATTTTAGATTTTAACCACATCTACAAAATACCTTCACAGCAACATCTAGACGAGTGTTTGGCCAATCAGTTGGGGACCACAGCCTAACCAAGTTGACACATAAAATTAACCACCCTATCCTGTCTTCTGCCTCTCTTGCCCTCCCTGTACTTGCAACACTCAAGAATCTTCCAGGTGACCTGGCCATTGCCATTCAAAAGGAGGAGTCATTCATTTTGTCACTGAAGTTGTGTAATTTATCTTTGGATGGCTCAAAGTTGTGTCTGGTTTCTAGTTTAATTACATGTGAATTTTTTTCTATTTTCTTTATCTTTAATGTTGTTGAATGGTTTTACCTAGAATGCTCTTCTTCGTCCTTGTAAGTAACTATATATCTACTCAAGATCTAGATTTTAAAGAGGGGCAAGGAGTTCCATAAAGGAGTGAGGAGAACAATACAATCAGAGAAACAAGAGCCCTTATAACCAGAGGTTCACAGGCCTGATGGTGTGTACATTAATCAGGAAGAAAAGTGAAGTACCAAGGAGATGGAAGAGCTATTCCCCTCAGCTGAGGGATTTTGATGCATATGGGGAAAGAAAGAAAAGGATCCTGGAAGAAATACCAGAGGGGAACTTAACATAGCTTTTGCAGGTAATTATTGTTAGCTGCCATCAAGTTGGTCCTGACACATGGCCACCTGAGGCACAATGGAATAATATATTACCTGGTCCTGTGCCATTGTCACAATCAGTTGTAGATTGGACTGTTGTGATTTATAAGATGTTCATTGGCTGATTTTTAGGAGTAGATTGTCAGGCCTTTCTTCTTAGTCTATCTTAGTCTGGAAGCTTCACTGAAACCTCTTTGGCCTCAAAATAACATGCAAGCATCACTTACAGATGGAGAGGGGGAGATGTGTGCACATGAAGTGCAGGCAATAAATATCTTGAATAAACCTTTTCAAGAGGACTGTTTAGAGTCCTTAAGGAAAAGAGCAAAAGATAGCAATCTCATTTGCTCACCTCTAAGATGTGACAGCTGAGGGTAAAGACAATCCAGGTGATCCAGAACACTCACCTCCAAGTCTTATTCCTCATACTACTAAATCTACCTGTTCAGTAGTGTCCTGCCTTGGTCTGTCAGGCACAAATGTGCCTATGTTGTTGTTGTTGTTATGTGCCGTCGAGTTGGACCTGACTTATAGTGACCCCTCATTGGGTTTCCGAGGCAGTATCACTATGGAAGTATAAATTGCCCAAACTTCCTTCCGAGGAGTGGCTGGTGGGTTTGAACTACCAGTCTTCTGGTTAGCAGTCAAGTGCCTTAGGCACTACACTACCAGAGGTCCTAAATGTACCTATAGCAGCATTATTTGTAAGAGCCACAAATATAAACAACTTATATACATATAAATTAATTATGGGTAAACAAAATGTAATCTAGCCACACAATTTAAAATTATAAAGGAAGAAAGTACTGAGGCCTGCTACAATGTGGATGAAGCTCAAAAGTATTATACTAAATGAAAGAAGCTAGACACAAAAAGTCGCATAGTGTATAATTTCATCATATGACATATCCAGAAAAGGCAAATTCATAGAGACAGAAAGTACATTAGTAGTTTCCAGGGATTTAGGGAAGGGGGGATAGAGACTGACTGTTAATGGATATGAGGCTTCTTTTGGGCATGATGAAAATGTCCTGTAATTACATAGCAGTGAAGGTTGCATAACTTTTTAAACATACCAAAAACCACTGGCCTGTATACTTTTTAAAAGTGAAATTATGGTTATGTAAATTATATCTCAGTTTTAAAATATGTAACCCAAAAGCAAACCAAACCCACTGCCATTGAGTCAATTTCAACTCATAGAGACACCTATTGAATTTCCAAGGCTGTAAATCTTTATGGATGTAGATTTCCTCATCTTCTTCCTATGGAGCAACTGGTGAGTTTGAACTGTGGACCTTCTGGTTAGCATCCAAATGCCTTACCTCCTATGCCACCAAGTTCCTTAAAATATATGATGTTTAAGAATAATGCAATAAACAGTGTTTATACAGGGAGACAGCTCAGGAGGTACGAGTGCATGGGAGGGAAGGACCCAGGAAGTAGTAACCACAGGAAGGAAGGGGGAAGAGAGCTTTTGTATTGTGGGAAATTGCTGTCAAGGTCATGAGAGAAAATGTGTATGAACTTCTGTATGGAAAAAACTTTCACCCAAATCACAATAAAAAATTTTTTTAAAATGTGAATTTTGGATTTAAAAAAGAAGAAGAAGAAGGAGAAGAATGCAATAAAGTCATCTGTGGTATCAAGGGATTAAATAAACATTTTTTTTTACATGCTTCATAGGGAACTGATACATCTTCTTTTTTTTCTTCCTGAGCTTTCCACTTGGGTGTTGCACTTCATATTTGCTCCTCTATAAGAGAATACTAGACTAAGATTATCAAAGGTGATGTGAAGGTTCGAGCTGTGTGTCAGCTTGGCTGGATCACAATTCCATGTGGTTTGAGCAGTTGTGATGTGGTTATTCCCATGATGGGATCAGATTAATATGTTTTGAGCAGCCAATCCATTGAAAGGGATTTTCCCTAGGGGTGTGGACTGCTTCAAGTATATTTATGGACATCCTGGGAAAAGAGACATTCTTTTGTGGATCAGGATTCTGTTGAGCTGCCTACAACTGTCCATGAGCGAACAATCCACCATTCAGCCTGGAGATCTTGGATTCATCATTTGTTGGAGTCAATAGCCAGTATACTGCCTGCTAACCTTGAGCTCGTCAGTCCCTGCAGCTGCAAGAGTTGGTAAAAGCCTCCAGCTTGACATTTGATCCAAGAACTTTGGACTTGCCAGCTTCTATAAGTGTGTGAGCCATTTTCCTAACATAATTTTCTCTCTCTCTCTCTCTCTCTCTCTCTCTCTCTCTCTCTCTCTCTCTCTCTCTCTCTCTCTCTATATATATATATATATAAGCTTTACTGGTTTTGTTTCTCTAGAGAACCCAGTCTAACACAGGTGATTATCCTGGCAACCATATGCTGCATTGATTGGAGCAAGAGGCTAGAGACAGTGAAAACAACTGAAGATAAAGCAATTGAAAATAAAGAATTGGCATAACATACTACATTAAAATGTTGTATATCCTACTTTGGTGAGTAGCAACTGGGGTCTTAAAAGCTTGCAAGTGGCCATCTAGATGCAAAAATTAGTCTTTCCTCATTTGGAGCAAAGAAGAATGGAGAAAACAAAAGACACAGGAAAACACTTAGTCCAAAGAACTAGTGGACTATGCAAACCTCAGCATACTTGACCCTGAGACCAGAAGAACTAGATGCTGCCCTACTACTACTGTCAACCACTTAGAACAGGATCACTATAGGAGATCCTGGATAGAGCCGGGGGTGGGGGGATGTGGAACTAAACTCAAATTCATTTAAAAAAAAAAAAAAAGACAAGGCTTACTAGTGTGATAGAGACTGGTGAAACCCCAAGACTATGGCCCCCAGTCACCTTTTAGGTCTGGAATTGAACTCACTTCCATGGCTTCCAGCCAAACAATAGACAGGCATATAAGGTGAACATTTACACCAGGTAGGTACACTCCTTAGAACAATCAACCACAGCAGATCAGAAGGGCAGTATTTGCACAGGGCAGTAGCTCAGAGGGCATGAATGTATAGGAAAGAAGGACACAGGGAAAAAGTAACCACTGGGAGGAAATAGGAAGAGAACTGTTGTATTGTGGGAAATTGTTGTCAATGTCGTGAAGCAAAATGTGGAAGAACTGCTGTATGAAAAATGAACTTGCTCTGTAAACTTTTACCAAATCACAATTAAAAAAAAAAAAAAAAAAAAAAAACTCCTATAAAAGATAAAAAACCAAGGAGCAATACTGACAAGTTGCCATGACTACAGAATACCAGGACACATTGGAACAAGGAACAGAGTGATCTGGGCAGCACTTTCGACTATGGCAAAGGCTGGCTGACTCAGGGACCAAGGGAGTCTGCCCAGACAAGGCCCTCAAATCCTCAGAGCTGTAGAAGGCCTGCTCTGTCATTCAAAATCAGTGCACCTGATAACCTCATTGGTCCTTTTGGCTCTACAGTGAGTATAAAAAGGAATGAAGTTCTCAGACATCCCTAATCTTAGTCCCACTCTTCCTACCTGTGGTGGCTAGTCTCCAAAAATGGTTCCCCAATGATCCATGCCTCCCAACATTCAGGTCCATTTAATCCACTCCCACATTGAATCCGGGCAGGACTTGTACATCCAATAACATCCAAAAGGAGTGACATAGCATGGCTTCCAAAACCAGGTAAAAAGGATGCTTGTGGTTTCTGCATTATGTTAAGAAGTATAACTATCCTGAAGTCAGCGTGTTGTGAGGAAGCCCGAGCTAGCCATATGGAAAAGTCATGTGGAGAGAGAAAGATAACCAAACATCCCAGTTGTTCCATCCAGCCCACCCCAGGCACCAGATATATAAGTGAAAAAAGCCATCTTAGATATCCAGCTTAGTTGAAGTTTCAGATGAATATTATCAGCAGATAACATATGCCTGCAACTACATATGCTGAACTCCCTTAATCCATAGAATCATGAGCAATAATTATAAATTGTTTTAAAACACTTAGTTGGTTTGTTACACAGAAAGAGATAATTCAAATATTTACTCAGGAAGCTACATGAGGACTATTTTCTGTGAAAACACTGGAACCACTTCCACTGATCAGGATAAGAGGGGAGCTGTTATTTCTATTCCCCTAGTATGCTCTTGATAGGTGCCATCAAGTTGGTTCCAATTCATAGTGACTCTATGCACAATAGAATGAAACACTGACCAGTCATGTGCCATCCTGCTGTACTTGAAACCATCATTGCAGCCACTGTCTCCATCCATATTGTTGAGGGTTTTCCCCCTTTATGTTGACCCTCCACTTTACCAAGCATGATATCCATTCTCCAGGGAATGGTCCCTTCTGATAACATGACCAAAATAGGTGAGATGAAGTCTGGTCATTCTTACTTCCAGGGAGCATTCCAGCTGCATTTTTTCCAGGATAGATTTGTTCATTCAGGAAATCCATTCTATTTTTAGTTTTCTTCACCAACACTATGATTCAAAAGGATCAACTCTTCTTTGGTAGTCCTTATTCATTGTCCAGCTTTCACATTCATAAGACAATTGAAGATACCATGTCTTGGGTTAAAGAAAAAACCATAGCGACCCCTCCTTGGGTTTCCAAGGTGATATCACTACAGAAGTAGATTGCTCAACCTTCCTTCCAGGGAGTGGCTGGTGGGTTTGAATAGCCAGCCTTCTGGTTAGCAGTCAGATGCCTTAGGCACTACACCACCAGAGCTCCCTGTCTTGGGTTAGGCACATCTTAGTCTTGAAAGTGACATTTTGCTCCTCAATACTTTAAAGATATTTTTTTGCAGCAGATTTCCCCAGTGCAATATGACATCTGATTTCCTGACTGCTGCTTCCATGGGTGTTGATTGTTGATACAAGTGATATGAAATCTTGACAACTTCAATCTTTTCTCCATTTATCATGCTGCTGCTTATTGGTCCATTTGTGAGGATTTTCATTTTCTTTATGTTGAGGTGTAATGCATACTACAGACTACTGTCTACTGTTCATCAGTAAGTGCTTCAAGTCATCTTGACTTTCAGCAAGCAAAGTTGTGTGGTCTGCATATTGAAGTCTTCCTCCAATTCTGATGCAGTGTTCTTCTTCATATAGTCCTGCCTCTTGGATTATTTGTTCAGCATACAGATTAAATAAGTATGGTGAAAGGATACAACCCTGGCACACACCCTTCCTGATTTTAAACCCTGCAGTATCCCCTTGTTCTGTTCAAACAACAGTCTCCTGGTCTATGTACAGGCTCCTTTTGAGCACAATTAAGTGCTCTGGAATTCTCATTCTTCTCAATGTTATCCATCATTTGTTATGATCCATACAGATGAATGCTTTTGTATAGTCGATAAAACGCAAGTAAACATCTTTCTGGCATTCTTTGCTTTCACCCAAGATCTATCTGATATCAGCAATGATATATCTCATTCCATGTTCTCTTCTGCATCCAGCTTGCAATTCTACAAGTTCCATGTCAATATACTGGTGTAGCCATTTTTTAATTATCATCAGCAAGGTTTTTCTTTCATGTGATATTAATTATATTGTACAATAATTCAACATTCTATTAGATCACCTTTCATTGGAATTGGCACAAATATGGATCTCTTCCAGTCAATTGGCCAGGTAGTTCACTTCCAAATTATTTGGCATAGACAGTTAAGTACCTCTAGTGTGGCATCTGTTTATTGAAACATATCAATGGGTATTCTGTCAATTCCTGGAGACTTGATTTTTGTCAATTCCTTTGCTGCAGCTTTGACTTCTTCTTTCAGTATCATTGGTTCTTGATCATATGTCACCTCCTGAAATAGATGAACCTTGTCCAGTACTTTTTTGTACATTGACTCTGTGTATATCTTCCATATTCTTTGATGCTTCCTGAATCATTCAATATTTTGCCCATAGAATCCTTCAATATAGCAACTCAAGGCTTGAATTTTTTTGCTTCATTTGTTTCAACTTGAGAAATACTGACCATGTTCTTCCTTTTTGGTTTTCTAACTCCAGGTCTTTGCACATTTCATTATAATAATTGACTATGCCTTCGCAAGCTGCTCTTTGGAACCTTCTGTTCAGCAATTTTATCTTGTCATTTCTTTCATTTGCTGTAGCTACTTCCCACTCAAGAGCAATAATCTCTTCTGACATCCATTTTGGTCTTTTCTTCCTTATCTGTCTTTTTAATTACCTTTTGCTCTCTTCATGTGTGATATTCTTGATGTCATCCCACAACTCATCAGGTTTTGTCATTGGTGTTCAATGCATCAAATCTATCCTCAGATAATCTCTAAATTCAGGTGGGATATAATCAAGGTCATATTTTTCCACCACTTGTCTGTCAGTTTGTCATACTATGGTAGCTTTCATGTCACTGTGAAGCTGGAGGCTATGCCACTAGTATTTCAAGTACCAGCAGGGTCACCCAGGGTGACCCAGGTTTCAGTGGTGATCCCAGATAGCTCAGAAGAAGGAAGAGGCCATCCACTTCTCAAAGTGAAAACCTTATGATTAGCAGTCAAACACTGTTTGACATAGTACTGGAAAAATTTATGAATAGCCCGGAAATATTGTGTGATATAGTGCTGGAAGATGAGCCTCTTAGGTCAGAAGACACTCAAAATATGACTGGAGAAGAGCTGCCTCCTCAAAGTAGATTTTACTTCCATAACATGGATGGAGTGAAGCCTTTGGGACCTTCATTTGCTGATGGGACATGACTCAATATGGGAAGAAACAGTTACAAACATCCATTAATAATCGGAAAGTGAAATGTATGAAGTATGAATCTAGGAAAATTGGAAGTTGTCAAAAATGAAATGGAATACATAAAAATCAATATCCTAGGCATTATTGAGCTGAAATGGACTGGTTTGGGCCAGTTTGAATCAGACTACCATATGATCTACTATGTTGGGAATGACAAATAGAAGAGGAATGATGTGACATTCATCATCACAAAGAATGTTTCGAGATCTATCCCACCATACAATGCTGTCAGTGATAGGATAATATTCATATGCCTACAAGGAAAGTCACCAACCACTAAAACCAAAGATGAGAAATTGAAGATTTTTACCAATTTCTGCAGTCTGAAATTGACCAAACATGCAATCAAGACGTATTTATGATTATCGGTGATTGGAATGTGAAAGTTGGAAACAAAGATGAATCATCAATAGTTGGAAAATATGCTCTTGGTGATAGAAATGACACCAGAGATCATATGATAGAATTTTGCAAGACCAATGATTTATTCATTGACAATACCTTTTTATTCAACAACATAAAAGGTAGCTATTCCCATAGACCTCACCAGATGGAATATGCAGAAATCAGATAGACTGCACCTGTGGAAAGAGCCATTAGAGAAGCTCATTATCTTCACCCAAAACAAGGCCAGGAGGTGACTGTGGAACAGACCATCAATTGCTCATTTGTAAGTTCAAGCTGAAGCTGAGAAAATAAAATAAAATAAAATAAGTCCATGAGAGCCAATACATGACTTTGATTATATTCTTCTAGTAGAGTTATTTGTTTTCCCAGATATGCAATACACATTGATATCATCTCTCTCCATGTTTTTTTCTTGCTCCATAGAGCTAAAGAGATTCCAGGTAGGTCTTCTGATCATGGAAGCCCATTTGGCTGCTGCCTCTGGCATTACCAGTGATCTGTGCAAGACCATGGACCCTGTAATTTGTTTACTGGCTGGGTTTCCATTTCTCCACCCCAGATATTTGGAATGTCCTGATATTACCTGTCATAGACAAAAGTTGATCTCACTAAGGGAGCTTGGGAAAGCTTAGAAAGGGAAGAGGCTGAATGAATCATTGTCCAGCAAAAACTATATCTAGTCTAAACATGAACCCACCACACATCCTGGCACCAGTTTCCTGCTGATTAGGGGCTCTGAGTATTTTATATTTTATTACTGGTGGTCCTGGGCCTAGGCTACAAATAGTTTTTATGCTGCCAAGAGGAGGCAGCACTGGCTTAGCTGGATTTTGGGGGAGGAAAATCATGTTTCAGAGGTATGTTCTCTTTGGATGCTGTCAGTTTTCTTCTCCTCATCTTATACCAGACTCAAAGACAGCTTCCTTCTTGGGATAAAAATTCCTTCCTTTACCCCAAATCTGGCCCTTCTGGAAGACTTTTTTGTTCACTCCACAGATGAAGCACTATTCTCCCAAAATGGGTTTTGTGTGGTTCCTCGTAGGTGTGAAAAGTGTGTCTCCTCTGAATTTCAGGGCCAGAGCCACAGAAATGTAATAGCCTGCAATTTTTAGGGCACCATTCATCAACATTGTCAGTATTTGAGCTCATAATTTCCAGACTGTGGTCTTCAGTCAGTCTGATTGGTCTTCACCATTGTTGAGACAATATCAGCCAAGTCCACACTCAGATGATTAAGACCCATAAAAGGTAAGGTAGGGACTTGGGAAGGGAATGATCAATTCAGAGAGTTTATTAAATATAATCTGTTTAAAAATAAACCAGCTCATTAAACACCCCCTTGCCCCTGAATGACTAGAAAACATAGAGGCAACACAGGATTATTTTTCATGTTTTAACTGGTGAAAATGGGGACACCTTTGCATACAGTTGGACCTTCAGGACTTGTAAGGGTCATCCTACCCTGGGCTGGGGATCTAATTGACCAAAAGCTTGCTCTTGACCTGTACTCCTCTTGAGCCTGGCCTGGAAAGGAATAGCCCAGTGACAGCCAGAGAGGAAGAAATAGGTTTTCTGAAAAAGAAAGTCCTATGTGCCCTTGGGAAGATCCTGAGCCCACTCTGCACCATCCAGTGAGGATTTGCTTTCTCCAGTACCTTTGCTTGTGCTCCAGTACTGATTCCAATTTCATACTAAATTTGGAAAAAACAAGTCACAAGGAAGTTATACCATTTAGCTGTGCACTCTGCGAAGAGTGAGAAAGCCAGTCAAGAACCCAGGAGTGACCCTATCACTCAGAGGCATGAAGCAGGCTTGAAAGTGCTGGAGAAAAGGGATATTTAATACTCAGATGGTAATTATTGCCAGGATGGGTAGGCCTTGAGCATGGGCAAAGAGCAGGAAAGCCATTTAACTGCCTTGACTCTGTCTCCTCCTCTTTAACATAACTAGATAAAGAAAGACTTCACTTCTCATTGACAGTGTCATCTTGGGCAAATGACATGGTTACCAATAGCAATATCAACATCAGATTGGGCCTAGAGAAAATCTTCATCCAATGCTTCTATCTCTGCCTTGCAAAACCACATTACTGCCATCTAGTCCTTACCTCTCTGTATGCACATGCTGTTGTTGTTGTTGTTGTTAAGTGCCGTCGAGTCATTTCCGACTCATAGCGACCCCACACACAGCAGAACAAAACACTGCCCTATCCCGTGCCAGCCCCACAATCCCTGCTATACTTGAGCTCATCATTGCAGCCACCATATCAATCCATCTCGTTGAAGGCC
>NW_006921639.1:955070-980926 GCF_000298275.1 Orycteropus afer afer | reverse complement strand
CAATTTGAGTGGTGCCACATCAGCAAATGAAGGTCTGGAAAGCTTTCTCTTTTCCATATGAGTAAGGCTGGGTTTACTCAGATGTTGCAACTCTTTCCCAGTCCTATTTTGAGAGCATTTTAGCCTAAACGGACTATTCCTAAAGGTGCGTGGTAATGTACCAAACATGGATAGGCTAAGTGTAGGAGTTAACAGCCCCAACTGAGCCTTCATTCAATGACCAAAATCAACTCTCAATCATGTCAGTGACCCATCCCAGATGACCAGCCTAGTCAAGCCCCCAGATAACTCTAGCCCCAGCCACTCTCTGACTGCAATTGCATGAGAAATCCCATACAAGAACCATTCAGGTGAGCTCAGTCTTCAGAGGACAAATTGTTTATTTAAGCCACTAAGACTTGGGATGGAATATTTAAGAAACAGCTCTTCATCAGTTCTCCAAGCCCCCTGGTTCTCCCTGCCAGAGATCCAAGAATCTGAACTACTTTATCTTCTTAGCATGGCCTCCTCTCACTCTGCCCCTTGGGGTTGGTCACTCTCTACTTTCTATGGTACTTTCTCCACAACCAAGCCCAGTGTTTCTTTTCAGTTTAAGGCTCTTAAAACAAGGTTCCTGCAGGGACAAAGATGAGACAACACAGTGACAAGCCCAGGAGTATAACAGCACCCTATACATACTACTTGTAGACCCAGGGCAGTGACTTCCACTTTAGATAGATGAGAAACAAGAGAAACTTCTGCAGACTTGCAAATCAAGCTACGAACTCCTCAGGCCTTTATTCCAAATCCCTACTCCAGAAGCAGCTTGAGCAAAATGAAAGTCAGTGGCAGAGGGTTCACCACTGGGAAGTTTGGAGCTCTCCTTTGTTCTCCAAGTCCCTCCTCCAGCCAAGTTCATACATAGTGCTTATCCCCTCTGTGATGCTATCTCAGCTTTGGCCTTCACTGCATGGGAAGGAATGGCTGCAGTAATGGCAGCTCCAAAGGAAATGATTACACTGACCAGGCCCTCCACTTCTAGAACATCTTGCAACAATGTCTAAAGCCTCTTTCTGGATCCAACATCACATCTTCAGGTTAATTAGCAAGTACTCAATGAAATTCTGCCTATCAATTACTCCAAGCAGAGAGGCCCCCTTTGGGCTGAAAGGTGAGCTGTTTGTTTAAGGGATGTGGGTGGCCTCCAGCATGGCTTTCAGATTAACCCAAGCCCTCACCCAGAAAAAACAAAGGCTACCAGCCTTGGTTACCAGTCAAGAAAAGTCCAGGGCAGTAGTGAGGGCTCTTTTGATTTCAAGATCTTCCCAGGCAATAGAGGGAAAAGGAAGAACGGAATTCTTTCTGGCTCCAGCCAAAGGCCAGAATTTCTAGATGTTTTGTAGCAGGAAAGAAGCAACACTCTCCTTCAATCCCCACAAGACATTTCTGGGAAAGAAATTTCTAAAGTTATTGCATTTCTGAGCAACCCCATAAACTCTCAATTACTTCCTATTTCTGAGACCAGCAACACAGCTTGGCCCCAACAACCTGACTCAGACCCTGTTTTCATCAACCTCCTTCAGGACTCATGCCGGGTTTTGCATACTGGCTTCTTTTATCTAAGAAGAACGTTGTTATCTCCCCAGCTCCACATGGGTCCTCCAGGACTAGCTATATAGGTTAACACATAAAGATCCTGCTGCAGGTCTCAGAAGAGAAAAGGAAACCTAAATTTGGGGGTTTGTGGGATTCAAAACATGACACATATGTGTCCATTGGGAAATAAGTGTTAGAGTCACCCCACTGGGTATCAAAATGTCACCTCTGATACTGGCAAAGCTGATTGGAGAATGTGGCTTTAGATGTGCAGCTAAATGGACATGCCATCTAGATATGCTCCCTCCCCACAATCCCACATGGCAGAGAGTACAAAAGGTGCAGGATCTCCTCAGGGCAGGTGGATCCTCAGTGGGAAGGGAAGTCTGAGCATGGTAGGGCAAGTCCTGCTCTGGACCCCAGGGACAGCAGAGTGAATCTAAGAATGGTATTCAGTGATGTTTCCTCTCCATAGGAGCATGGCCTCAGGGGAGAGAAGATGTCCACAAGCAAACAAAGGAATAGCTTAAAGGAAGCTGGAAATTTCCAGGTTTCTTAGTTTCCTAGTGTAGCTATAAAAAAAAATACAAGTGAATAACTTTAAAGAACAGTAGTTTAATTTCTCACAGTTTGGGACACTAAGAGTCTCAATCAATATCTTGGCCATGCCCATTCCATCCTTGAAGGTAGTCCCAGATGTGTCTTGGTTTCATGATTTGTAGGTGATCCTCACAGGGTATCTGTCTTCCCCAGTGTGTGTGTATTTCCGTGTCTAATCTGCTTTTCTTGTAACTGAAAAATTACTAGATTTAGAACCCATCCTACTCAGGTATGAGCTAAATAACATAACAAATAAAATTCTATTTCCAAACAGGATCACATTCACAGGTATAGGAGTTAGGACTCCAACACATATTTTTTTGGAGGGGCACAAGGTTATCTATAATACCAGGAAATTCAGATGTGTTTTCTTAGTAGGTTTTAAAATCTCCCAGCTTCCTCAAGATGCTATTGTGGAAAAAATATGACCCTGGGCATCACAGTTGGGACAATGACCTTTCCAAGTCACCCTGTTCTCAGTAACATGCACGTATGGTCTTACCATACCTTCCAATGCTGGTGGAAGATTATTGAAGGTGGCTGACCAGCTGACTCCATATTAGATTCCTCTTCCCCTTCTAATACAAACTGGGACAGTTAATCATTCTATTTAAAGCACCTGTCACACAGTAATACTCAGGAATTATTTCTCTCTCCCTCCTTATTCACACTTTTTTTTCCTGAGGGTGAAAGTCAAAGAATTCTTCAAACAAGAAACTTTGGCAGTCCCTCATCCTCTCCCTTGGACTCACACTGGAAGTCCATCTAGGAGAGGGGAGAGGAGGGCTGGAGAGATGGAGTGGGACATTGAACTTGGAACCCCCTCTGGAGACTGAAATGAACAACGATTTGCATTTGAGAAGAATATTCTTTGCATGACATCACAACAAGAAAGGTCAAATTAAATCATCCCCTGGCAGAGAGCTAAGTACACTTTGCTAAGAAAATGTTTGGACGTCCTTTTGAGGGTGTGAGGATAAAACAAGAGCACTTGTTTTGGTTAATGATCAACCATGTCACCATCCCAACCACTGACCCTCACACTCCCCAAAATGCAACTCTGCCCTTTGCATTTATGGTAGCTCTGGTAGCATAGTGGCTAAGGCACTTGACTGCTAACCAGAAGGCTGGAGTTTCAAACCCACCAGCCACTCTACAGAAGGAAGGTTGGGCAATCTACTTCTGTAGTGATACTGCCTTGGAAACCCAAGGAGGGGTCATTATGAGTTGGGTCCGACTCGACGGCACATAACAACAACAACAACAACAAATTAGATATCAGATCCTGCATCTGCCTCTGTGGACACTTCCATGGATGTCCATAAAACCAAGATATTCATGAAAATGGGGACTGCTGGGACAGTCATATTGAGAAGACAAATGGCCTTTCTGATAGCTATTTCTCCAAAGATAGATTTCCCAATCAAATGACTGACTTATGAACAGAGATAACCAACCATCTAAGTGGGTTCTACAGAAGGGAAACAGGCTTATCCATTTACACTAATCCAGAAGCTCAAAAGAGTAAGGATGTTGGCCATGGAAGGCAGTACCTCAGAGAATGGTGGAGTGAGTGAGCCCACGCCCAAGTTTGTGGATGGAGAGTTCTTGAAGTCCCTTGTGCACTGCACATGCCACAAGAAAAGAGCACTGCAGAACCCCAATATAGAAATCTTTCATTTCCCTGAGGAACTGGTGGATCCTTCTTGTGATCATGACAATGACATCACCCACAGAAGCTTCCTTTTGCTGCCAGAAGTTGAGTGAAATTCAAAATTCAGTTATAGCATCTGTGTTGGTCAACATGGTGGATAGTCTTGCCTTTGTACTTTTACTTTTTTTTTCCTGGACGTGATTTTCTATTTCTATGGTATCATAATTTTATAGTAGGTATCTTTGCTGGATACCTCATTGATTTTCTGAGGGAAAGGAGGTAGGGGGGTGGAGTGGAAGATGGGAATTCCACTTCTTTCTGAAATGCTCAGTAATGACTGGATGTCGATTACGCCAAAACAAACTTGTTGCTATTAGTCCTGCACTAGAGAAACCCAATCTTAATTTCTCCCTGAATCCCAGGTGCATGAAACTACAGTCATTGGAGATGATAAAAAAGTAATAACAGACTAGGCTCTGGGGTTCAATAAATCTGAATTCCAAGCCTGGCTCAGCCTCTTAACTAACCACAAGATCTTGGGCAAATTACGTCTATTAATTTTTATACCTTTGCTTCCCATATATAAAATGGGTATCATATGACCTTTCCCATTGTTACAAGGATTGAGTTGGCCCATGTACACAATAACTTACTGAGTACATTTCATACAAGGCTCAGACATTTTACTGAAGAGTTCATCTCTACCATTTCACATAATCATTAAACCCTCAGGTAGATGGGGACACTGAGACTTAGAAGTCCAGTCCCACAGCTGGAAAGTCTGAGTCTGAATGTGAATCTAAATCCTGCCTCATTTTAAAGCCCATGATCTTATTTGCTAAGCTGGGTTTCTCCCCACTGTGATCAGATGTCTTAGTTATCTATATATAACAGATATACCACAAGTGGATGGCTTTAATAAACAGAACTTTATTTTCTCATAGTTTAGGAGGCTAGAAAACCAAATTCAGAGCACTAGATTTAGGGGAAGGCTTTATTTGTTAGCTCTGGAGGAACATCATTATCTCTTGAGCTTCTACTTCCCAGTTCCTTGGAGATCTCCATGTGTCTTGCCATCTATCTTACTCCATCTTTGCTTCCTTAATCTGTTCCTTTTATATCTGTGCAAGATTGACTCAAAACATATCCTACACTAATCTTATCTCATTAGCATGACAAAGACAACTCATTCCGAAATGGGATTATGACCACAGATGTAGAGGTTAGTTTATAACACATATTTTGGTGGGACACGATTCAATCCATAACACTGGGTTACAACAATTACACCATTATACACTAGGACTTTTGGGACCATGTTTGGCAGGCCTTTTACTTCTTGGTCTGCTGGCTTCACAGCAAGCCCATGGGGCTCTGCCTGCAGTTTCCTTCCAATGTGGCAGCAGACTGGGCTGACTTCCACGTGGGACAAGCACCTGTGGACTTTAGGTTGGAGAAGTAGGGAAAAGCAGGAGACACTGAGAAGGTTTCTGTCCAGGCCTAACCCAAAAGCTCTGAGCAGCAGGTAGAGAAGTGAGCTTCTGCTTGCAGCCACTCTGCTCCAGAAACATATAACCAGGAAGGTCATCCTTGAGTGTCAGGCCCAGCCTCCTTTCAGTTCCAGGGAGGTTCTGCAACATTTCAGCCTGCGGTGCCTGGGTTTACCCCTTTCATGGAGCCAGTTCAAGCTCTTTGTCATTTGTAATGAGGCAAGTCACCACATGGCCTCCTGCTCCCAGCACAGTAGCCTCCTGTCTGTCTCCTGAGAGCTGCAATCTCCAGGCTTCTCCTGGCATGATGGCTCTTGGCCTTACCCACCATGCAGGGCTCCAGGTAATGTTTCTTTAGGTTGGTCACCCAGGAGACTCTCACATATGGATATATCTAGACAAGGACAGTATCTGTTTAGTGGCCCAACAATGGCTACTGATAGAGTTTAATAAGACTCTAGACAGAATCCCAGTAGTGTGTCATCAATGGCAAAGCCAGGCCTCTTGTGACCCTTGGAAGGTTCTCCCAACTTGGCCACAACAGGGGACAGACAGGGGCTCATTTAGCCCAGAGCCTCATCCCAGATGTCACTGGCCAGCAATCTGGAAATCACTGCTTCACAGATTAACTCTCGCTTTCCATACTTGAACACCAGTGCCACCTTTTTCCTTAGCCTCTGAACAAAGGAATAGTGACTATGTCTACAGCTCTTTTAAGTTTGTTCCAAGCCTTCATACTCTACCCACAGTCCTGTAAGGAATCCCTTATTATTTCTAATTTATACATGGGAAAAGTGAGACTCAGAGAGGCTAAGGGACTTGCTAGGGTCAGTCAGGCTCTCCCAGCTCACATATACCAAGTAAAGATATCCAAGTGAGGACCCTAATCAGGTATGGATGTAACCTCTCAGATAGGATTCCCTCAGTGTCCACCTTCTCATTCCCCTGGTTTCCTGGCTGAGTGAAGGTGTCTTACTGACTCCACATGCATGATGGTGAGGCCTGGGGGAAATACCAGATGGGAAGGGGTCATGGGTTGAATTGCATTGTGTCTCCAAAAAGTGTGTTTCACCTTTGCTAGGCAATGATTCTCAGTATTTTGTGGTTGTTCTCCATTTTATAGTCTGATGTAATAATCCTCTATTTTGTGGTATTAATAAGGCAGATTAGGTTATGTTAATGAGGATTAGATTATGTTTGTTATGTTGATGAGACAGGATTAGGGTGGTATGCAACACCCTTACTCAGGCCATAGTCCTGATCCAAAGTACAAGGTATTTCCCTGGAGTATGGCTTGCATCACTTTTTATCTTACAAGAGGTAAAAGGAGGGAGAAACTAGCAGAGAAGGTGGGACTTCAGTGCTGCCAAAAAGAGCTGGGAGTGGAGCTTTTCCTTTGGACTCGGGGGGAAAATTGATCCTAAGACAGATGTTGAAAGGAGACAAGGACTATCCCTCAGAGCCAACAGAGAGAGAAGGACTTCCCCTAGAGCTGGTGTCCTGAAATAAGACAAATAAGACTTCTAGTCCTTTTTTTTTTTTTTTTTTAAGCCTTCTAAATGGTGATAGGTAATCTACTTCTGTAGTGATACTGCCTCAGAAACCCAAGAAGGGGTCACTATGACTCAGATCCAACTAGACAGCAGTGAGTAAACGGTGCTAGAATAAATTTCTGTTTGTTAAAGCCATCCATCTGTGGTAGTTCTGTTATAATAGGCCGACTCGATGGCACATAACAACAACAACAACAACAACAGATAACTAAGACAGAAAAGTATCAAGATGCAAGTCCCAGGCTCTCTGCATGAGGCCTGGGATGTGGAAGAGTCCCTGTGTGGGGGCTTATGGCTCTTTGGATGTGCCTTGTTTCATCACTACTTTTCTTGTGCACATGAGGATGGTCTGGAGGGTGCTGACCACTGAGTGGTCCACTCTTCAGACTCTCTGAGAAGCCAGATGCTTGTGCCCCCCTACCCTATCTTATGAAAAGTCACAAGCTGGTGGCTTCTGCAAGATCACCTACCTTTTGAGCCCATTTTCTTACCTGTGAAATGAGAATCACATAGGTTCCATGAGGATTCAGTAGAACAGGTACTATAAGACCACCTCATGAAGGGCAAGGCACCAAGTCACAAAGATGGGGATCTTCCTGAGTACTCCAGTGGCTCTCATTTCTTAGCAGCTGGGGCACAGGGAGGATGCCAACACCATCAATAGTCAGAGCAGGTCTGTGCTGGAGGTCAGCATTTGTCAACACATCCACCACAGTACACAGAGCTTCAGCTTCCGGGACAGCCATGCAGATGTGGCCTCCCAGCATGGTGCAGACCTGTCAGTGCAGCCAGTCAAGCAGCACCTGGAGTCTTCAGGTTGTCAGGAGCAAGGCCTGGCTGTAGCAAGACTGTGGATACAAGTTATTGCCATCACTGAAGACAGGAGCCCCAGGTCCAAGTTTCCTTTCCCCTTAAGTGTCAGGTTCCCTAGGCCTTTGTGACACCCTTTAGGACACCTCCAGTCACACCAGCAAGGGTCACAATTGATCCTTGGGGGTTCAGCCACTCAGGATACAGCCTGCCTCTCACCCTGTCTTGTCATGACCCAGAAGAGGGGTGCTCATAGCTGTCCTCCTGCCTTCCACATGCTGTGTGAAACCAAGCAAGTCCTTACTTAAACTTTTCCTACCTAAGTGCTGCCACATAAAATAAATATAGTAATAGCATTGATCTCAATGGTGGCTGTGAAGCTTGAGAGAAACAATTTTTGTGAAGTGTTTAGAACAGCTCTTCTGTGCCTGGCAAGCCAGCATTTAGCTGGGGTACTTGCTAAAAGTATTGTTTCTATCAGGTTTGGCTCACCCCCACTTGCCATTTGATGAGCTTATGTTTGGAACCAAGTAGGGCCAGCATGGGGAAAGACAAATGAGTCACCTGAGCTCAGCCCCAAGGAGGCCCAGCCTAAGCAGAGCAGACATGTAACATAACAAGATTCTGGTGTGAACATATGTGACAGTGGAGACATGTGTGCTATGGATGCTCAATGAGAGCCAAGTAACAGGGGAGACAGTGGCAGACATCAACAGCTTAGGCAGCTTTTGCACAGATGAACCTTAAGGCTGTGCTCCCTTCTCAGGATTCTGCTCTCAAAGTACAATATTCCAGACCCAAGGGCAAGCCTCTCAAATGGTGTTGTTTTAGGCCTAGGAGGACAAATGGGAGATGTCCATAGAATGAGGCCTTCTCTCTGCCCATGGGAAACTTGAACTCTTGCAAGGTTGATCTGGCCATGAGGACAGAGCTGGCCAAGTTTCTACCACTCTCATGTCCTGCTCAGGAAGAGTTGGACTTGAGGCCCCGTTCCCATCTACACAGCCTACCTTCCCAACCAATTCCCCAGGCCTCAGAGACACATGCTTGGGTGTCCAAGCTCCTCCACCACCTTTTGCCTGCCCCTGAACACACACTACCATGTGCTACTCTCATTTTTACACCTCTAGTGATATGATACTGAAATGTGTCCCTGGGCCTGTTGTGCCAAGTTGTCAGTGTTCATGGGCCTCAGGTGGCATAAGAGACAGAGAGTCTCTGGGTCAGCCTGGCCTCCTCACATCCTTCTGAGATGTGAGACTCTGGTCCTCAGTAAAGGCTACAGCTTTCTCTTCTCTAGCATGGCCAGATCTCTGACACTGCCCTCAGCTGGCAACACACTTCAAACCTCAGCACACCCTTCTCATATGACCTTCACTGTTGGACTCCCCATGGTTGCCTTATTTTCTCCTCAGTAGGGCACAGAGGAAATAGAACCTGGGTCTTCCAGGCAGTTTGTATTCCCAAGATTGGGAATATTCCCAAGAATGTAGAATGCTGGAACAGGCAGGACTGCTGCTTGCAGCTCATTCAGCTATCTGTCTTTTCATTCCTTCATGCTCCTACTAAGCTCCCCTGAGACCCTTCAGTAGTACCAGAGTCTAAGAATGTATTGTCTTAAGCCCACTCTACTGTCTTCAGTAGGTCCTCAGGGAAGAAGACTTTGAAGATGGGTTAGGAAAGAAAAAGCCTTCTTGGAGAGGAACAACTATGAAGGGAAGGGGAAGAAGCAAGATGAGCAGGGAACAGTCATATTGTGATTCTAGCCTGAAGACATCTCTGCCTGGCCGATAAAGAAAACTGTCATAGGAGACCCCATCAGGAAAAACAAGCCACACTTTGTTGCTCAGGCATTGAACATGGGTTGGAGTGGACATTGAAGGTACTAGCAGCTCAAGATTGTCTGCTGACTACACTTGTACAGCTGGGCATCAGTGAACACTTTCTTAAAGGGGGTCTGAGCAGTGTATCTCCATGCTTGTCACAGAGATCTTAACATAGAAGGCAAGATGCAGCTATTACCAAGCCTCATGCTCATGAAGTGGTGGCCAGGGCACTGGAAAGAGGACAAGATGCACCTACTCTGGCAGACTGGAGAGGCTGCCTGAGAGTGACAGTGAAGATAAAGTCTACATGATGAGGGTGAAATGCCAGCAGGTAAAGGGGGAAGTGTGCCACTGGCTGAGGAACAAAATGTGTAAAGTCACAGACAATTGCTAGTCACAACAGAGTCCTTGGACTGTGACCACAAGAATGTTCTGGAGCCCGGGTCCTGACTTTCCAGGCTTCCAGGAGCTTCTTCTCTCCATCTTTCCTATCCTTCCTGAAACTATAAGAGCCAGGTGCAGCCCCTTTGTCACTCCCACCCCATTCCCAACATCTTTATTTATAAATAGTTGCTCTGAGCAAGGGACCAGAACCTGGATGGCCCCACAGCAGGGCTCTTGTTTCTAGCAAACATACTCAGTCTTGTCTGCCCAGCCCATGTAATGAGCCCATGGGTGCTCATTACAAGGATTGGGTTGGTGACAGGATGAGTTATGTGCTAGGCCCAGACTGCTTTGCTAATGTGCATCAGTAGAAGCTATTATGTTTGACTTCCAGAGCTGGCTCTAGAGCCAAGCTTGAGTTTGGTCCTATTTAGCCATCAAGTGCCCATGCACTCAAGTTCAGCAGGCCAAGTTCAGGCCAACAACGACTGTGAGCATCAACCCCAGGGAAAAAGAAGAAGAGCTGCTGAGGAAGCCAGGGCCTATCTGGGCCCAAGTGGCGGCCTACAAGTTTATGCTTTTGGTTGAGTTAGGAAGGAGGAATGTAAGGAGTGTTAACAGTGCCTCAAAGAAAATCTCTGCATCCTCACCCCCAGAGTATTAGAGGTGGACAGACCTAACCCCAAACTGTGGGGGAGCACAGCTATACCTTGAGGCTCAACCGCGTCTGACATGGCCAGTATCTTTGTTGCTGCTGTTGCTTTTCCTCTTCAACTTGATCCCTCTGGTAGCCCACAAAGTGTGGGGCAAGAGTTTCCTTCAAATAAAAATCTCTTTTGTTTGCTGAACATATGCTTCCATTTCAATAGACAAAGCCCAGCATTCCTTCAATCAAATTCTCCTTGGATACTAGGCCTCTGTTTTGATGTAGAAGTGTCTTAAGAACCCAAATTCCATATGTCTCTGCCTGCTTCTGGCCCTAGGTCAGCAGCATTCAGCTCAGACCTGTGTGTCAGCCAGAAAGTCACCCTCTGCTACAGCCAGAGTAGCCAAAATGCACATAAATCTGCTGGGGCTTGTGAAGCTACACATATTTTAAAAATAATTCATTTTATTTTTGTTATTGTCATTGAGAATATAAACAGCAACACATACACCAATTCAACAATTTTTACATTTACATTCTTCAAATTGTTCAACCATCTTCACCCTCCTTTTCTGAGTTGTTCTTCCCACTTAACATACCCTCTAAATTTCCCATCTAATCTTTTGAGTTGCTGTTGTCAATTTAATCCCGTGTAGATAGATCTTAAAGAAGCACAATGCTCAAAGGCACAAATTCTTTACTAGCTAAGTGAAGCTCTCATTTGGTTTTAAGAAGACTTTAGGGAATATTCCATCACCTAAGTAAAATAAAGGAAAAGAATCACATGATCATATCAATAGATGCAGAAAAAGCATTTGATAAAATCTAATACCCACTCCTGATAAAAACTCTCGGAAAAATAGGAATAGAGGAAAAATTCCTCAACATAAAAAAGGGTATATATGCAAAACCAATAGTCAACATTATTCTCAATGGAGAGAGACTGAAACCATTCCCTTTGTGAATAGGAATGAGACAAGAATTCTGTCTCCACTTCTATTCAACACTGTATTGGAAGTCCTAGCCAGGGTAATAAAGCAAGAAAGGGAAATCATCCAAATTGGTAAGGAAAAAGTAAAACTCTCCCTATTTGTGGATGATATGATCCTATATATAGAAAACCCAAGAGACTCAGCAAGAAAATTACTGGAACCTATTGAAAGATTTACCAGGATGCAAGATTAACATACAAAAATCTGTTGGATTCCTATACACTAGCAAAGAGCTCTCTGGAAAAGAAATAAGGAAATCAATACCGTTTACAATAGCTACCAAAAGATAAGATACTTGGGAATATATTTTAAAAAGAACACAAAAGACCTATACAAAGAAAACTACAAAACACTACTTTAAGAAACTATAAAAGATCTACATAAATGGAAGAACATACCATGTTCACAGATAGAAAGATTGAACATTGTGAAAATGGCAATACTACCAAAAGCAATCTATGCATTCAATGCAATTCTGACCCAGATTCTATCAACAGTCTCCCACAAATAGAAAACAGAAATACCATTTGATCCAGCAATTCCATTGTTATTATTGTTGTTATGTGCCGTCGAATTGGACCTGACTCATAGCGACCCCTACTTGGGTTTCTGAGGCAGTAGTAGATCACCCAAACTTCCTTCCGAGGAGTGACTGGTGGGTTTGAATAGCCTGAGAAAATGTCCTAAAGAAGTGAGAGAGACAGGACGCAAACAGAGATAGGCACATCCATGCTCATTGCAGCACAATTCACTATAGCAAAGAGGTGAAAACAACCTAAATGCCCATCAACAGATGAGTGGACAACCAGATTTATGGTACAATCACACAATGGAATACTATGCTACATTAAAGAAAAATGAAGAACACACGAATCATTGCACAATGTGGATGAATCTGGAAGACATTATGCTGAGTAAAATAAGTCAGTAACAGAAAGACAAATATTGTATGAGCCCAATACTGTAAAAAGTAAAGGAAGAATTTGCTTAGAGAGGGGAACTCACTTTGTAGGTTACCGAGGATGGGAGGAAAGGGGAGGGAAAATTTCAGACTAGTTGGGGGCCACTTATTGATTTGGGTATGGGGAGGGATGGCATGGAAAGTGTCTGTGACCAGAAAGATAACATTGGGGAAAGGAAGGGCAACTAAAAGTGCACACAAGACATAGACAACAGAGGCAAATACTAGTATATGCACAATACTGCATTACCACTAACACCAAACACCAGGCTACAGAAAAATGTATAGACAACTGAGAAGATCAGATGAGGTCAGTGAGCAGGAATGTATCCTAGACCAGTGATGTATTTAGCTGAAGATAATCTTGAATAGATACAAGTGATACAAAATAACCACAATCATTACAGAAGCAACAGAAGATGACTAATCCCTCAGAGACAACAAAACACCTTGGGAAAGAGAACCACCAGGTCTGCCAACTCAAGACCATGGTATCTGAGGACACCAACTTCAACTGGCACAACATAGTACATAAAAGTCTTGTTCCACAACCTATTTTGGCAAGTAGTGACTGGGGTCTTAAAAGCTTTCAAGCGGCCTTCTAAGATGCAGCTAATAGTCTCCTCTCATCTGAAGTGAAGAAGAGTGAAGAAAATCAAGGAATTTGGAAAAAAAATTAGTCCAAGGATATGATGGACTGTGAGGCCAGAAGAACTAGATGGTGCCTGGCTACCAATGTCAACAACTCAGTAAGGGATCAAAGCTGGAGATCTTGGATAGAATGGGAAGAAAAATGTGAAACAAAATTTAAAAACATAGTAATAACCAGAATTCCTGATCAGATGGAGTCTGGTGGGACCCCCAAGACTATGGCCCTGAGATACCCTTCAGAACTAAAATAGGACTTACTCCCAAGGATTGGCTCTCAGCCTAACAGTAGAAAGACTTACATTCCAACCCTGGATGATGCACCCATCTACTCTACAGTGATACACCCCTTGGAGCAATCAGCCATGGGGCACCAGAGGGGCAGCATTCACATGGAAGGAAAGCTGGAGAGACAGGAATGCATAGTTAAGAATGGCACAAGGGGGAGGGTTATAGGGAGGAGAAGGGAGGAGAGTGGATTAGGGTTGGGGATGGTAATCAGGTGTGGAATGTACATGAACTGTTGAATGTAAAACAAATTTTGCTCTGTAAATTAGCACCGAAAGCACAAAATAACAATAATAATAAAGACATGAAAAAACCAAGCACTAATTTTATTTTATTTTTTTTCTTGTGGTTTGGGTGAACATTTACAGAGCAAATTCACTTTCCATACAGCAGTTCACATATACTTTGTCTCATGTCACCGACCACAGTTTACCACAATGCAACAGCTCCCCTCCCACTTCCTCCCCATAGTTACCTCTTCCCAGTGTCCATCCCTCCATACACTCCTGCCCCTTGAGCAGTCCCCCTGTGCATAAGCAACCCTTCTTTCTTCCATGATTGTTCTCTCCAAGGAGTGTATCTACTAAATGTTCAACTCATAAGAGTGTATCTACTTGTTCTCTCCAAGGAGTGTATCTACTAAATGTTCAACTCATATGCCTGTATTTTGTTTGGCTGGAAACCACAGGTGTGGGTTCAATTCCAGACCTGAAGGGCAGCGGGGCCATAGTCTCAGTGGTTCCACCAGGCTCTATCAGATCAGTAAATCTGGTCCCAACTTTTTTTTTGTTTTCTCCAAATGATTTTGAGTTTTGTTCCACATTGTTCTCCCTTTCTATCAAGGATCTCCTACATAGATCCCCTTCCAAGTGGGTGACCGTGGTAGCCGGGCACCATCTAGTTCTTCTGGTCTCATAATTGTATAGGCTGCAGATTGTATGGTGTACCAGTCACTAGGACTAATTGTTTCCATGAATTTTGGTTTTCTTCATTCTTCTTTGCTCTGGACAAGGAGAGACTCATCATTGTATCTAGATGGCAGCTTGCTAGCTTTTAAGATCCTAGTCTGTACTTGTCAAAGTAGGAGGTGGAACAATGTTTTGTATAGTATGTTATGCCAATTGAGCTTGATGTCCCCTGCAACTATGGTCCCAAGCCAACAGGTTCAACTACTCGGTCCCTCTGGGTAGCTGGCTGTGACCAAGCAGTGACCACAACCTTGCCCCTTGTCAGCTCTACTATACACCTGGGAATTCTGATCATTCACATAAACTTATAGGACCATTGTCTGCTAACCCTATACATGTTCTTGGATACACTCCCCATTTCATAGACATACATAATCGTTTAGCCTGTCCACCCATCTATCCATCCATATACCCATGTTTGCCTTCACTGACAACGCAGTACTGTATGTACAAAAGGGTTCATCTTTGTTGTCTGTACCTCCCATGTACCTCTCTATGTCTTTCTCATCCTCAATGGTGCCATATTGGTCACTCACATTTGGTACATTGCCCTTCTCTTCACCCAAATCAATACTTATCTCTATCTATCTAACAGCTTTCAGTGGAAATGACATATACTAGTATTTGCCTCTGTTGTCTATGTCTTATGTGCACTTTTAGGTGTCCTTCCATTTTTCCCATGTTGAGCATTCCCTCCTCTCCCCTCCCACCTCTGGTAACCAACAAAGAAATTTTCCTTCTATAGATAAACCTTTCCTTAACTTTTATAGTAATGGACTAATACAATATTTGTCCTTTTGCCAAGCACTAATTTTATATGGAAAGGAAAGAGACCTTGGATAAGCAGAGCACTACTAAAGAAGAAGAACAAAGTAGGAGGTCTTACACTTCTGGATCTCAAAACCAGCCACAGTAGTCAAAACTGCCTGGTATTGGTTCAATGACAGATACATAGACCAATGGAATAGAATTGAGAACCCAGGTATAGATCCATCGACCTATAGTCAGCTGATCTTTGACAAAGGGTTGAAATCCATTAAATGGGGAAGAGATGGTCTCTTTCACAAATGGTGTTGGTGACACTGTATATCCATTTGCAGAAAAATGAAACAAGATCATACCTCACACCATACACAAAAAATAACTCCTGATGGATCAAAGATTTAAATGGGAAACTTAAAATTATAAAGTTCAGCAAAGAAAAAAAATAGGGGCAAACATATGGACCCTAATTTATGGTATATATAGACTATCAAGCATAACTCAAGATGCACAAACTGCAGAAGATAAAATAGATGATCAAACAGTGCGACTGAGATTCTGCTTATCTAACAGGATCCTGGGTGAGGCTTGCACTGCCACTTTTCAAGCCACTCTGTAGTAAGGCTGTAGGATGGCACCAGAATTCTGGTCTCCAGAGTGTCCTCTCTTCAGATGCCAAAGACCAGTCTCAATACACCACTTGGAAGCTCCACTTCCTCCCAGCCCAGTTGCTGCACATCAAATGACAGCCCACTGAGCACTTGAGCACTGGGACCAGGACACCCATTTGGGGCTCCGTCATAAGACCATGGGAAGCTTGGTGATGATGAGATGGCCCAAGAGGGCAAGTGGTCCTGGGAAAGAGGAAGTCCAAGGACTAATCCTGAGGAAATCCAAGCATGCCAAGGGCAGGGGAGAAACCAGGGAAAGAAGCCTCCCAAGATGAAGAAATTGTCCACATGCTCCAGTGCTTTAGAGAAGTAATGAGAGATGAGGGCTGAAAGGCACCCTTTGCATCAACAATAGGGCACTTGCTCTTTAGCCACAGTCTCAGCCTCAACAGGCTCGTTGAAGAAGTGGTGGGAGCCAGGGAGCCACAGAGTGAAGAAGTGAAGTGCAGATGGACAGGGACAAAGAATTTCATCAGAAAAAGGAAAAGAGAGAAACAGAAGCAATTGGAGGGGTTGTGGGACAAACTATTTTCTTTATAAGAAGAAAGAGTGAGTCAGGAAATATCAACAAGGAAAGACTAAACAAAGAGTTTGAAAGAAATAAAAATAGCCAGCAGAGCGCAAAGCCACAAGGAAGTGGACCAAAGGGGGGACACAGGGAAGAGTGCAGAATGGCAGCAGAAATGAAAGGAGAGGATGCTTACAACTCCTAGCACTGGTACAGATGGAGGTGAGGCCACATACTGAGAGAGAAAGAGAGGTTCTGGAGAGCCTATCACGGGAAACATGGTTCTGATGGCCCTGGTGGGCACAGTGGCAGTGGTCTGATTTTCTCCAGCATTATAGAACAGCCCAGATCTCAGTACTGAAAGAAGGGTAGTTAGGTCACCCATGGGTAGGGTATTGCCAAAGAGACTCAACCCAAGGAATATATAGTAGGGGCGTTGGAGATGCTGGCAAGAGAGTAGGGATTCTTGTAGGAGAGGGACAGGGTCATGATGACTGATTGAGACTGTCATAAGGAAGGAAGTTATGCAAAAAAAATGAGCATATTTATCCTAAATGGAAAAGGATCATGAAGGAATAGTGACAATCATTAGAGATGACTTGACAAGGAACTGGAGTCTAGAATAGTGGACCAGTCACCCTCAAGGGTAAGCACTCAAGGTAGGGACCATTAAGCCAGTGGGAACTTATTATCCTGTTCCAGGGATATGGACCCAGGAGAAACATGCCTTCTACTCACACTGATAAACAGTCATACCTTAGTGACATCTGAGAACCAAATCCTGCACTCCTGGGGAGACACCCCAGGGGTGGCCGTATGCTAAATTCAGGGACTGTGGTTTCTAAGAACAGTTCCCAGGGTAGCACCTTGCCTTCCTAGGGCAGGAGCTATTTCAGGAGAGTGGGCCTCATCCACCCAAATGACCCAGCAGCAGCCCAGATGCCTTCAGTGCATGGAAGGCAAAGCACACCCAGAAAGAATCAAAGGGAATGCAGCACAGGTTGGCAAGGGGCTCTTTTGCCTTTACTTTTTCCTGCTAAAGATACTGATAATCTGTGTTCCCTAAACTGATGTTAAGCACCACCACTGGGGTCCACTCAAGTTTGTGCTACATGAGGGCTGTCTGTATACATATCTTGTTCAATCTTCACAACAACCCTGAACTTCAGAAGTGTGAACTGGCTTAGAAGTATTTCTACATGGACACTCTGTTTACTCAAATAACAAAACACATCAGAGCTCTGGTAGAGAAATCAGTTCACAAGCCCTTTCCTCATGAGACACACCATGAAAACCCAACACACACGAGACTCTGAACACCCAAAAGAGATGGTTCCAACCAGCTCACCAGTGAGCATCAGGCCAGAACCTTCTGCTATACGTAAAGAGAAACTTAAAAACAATTCATCCATAGGTCAGAATTTCCAGGTAGTACTTTTCAGGGAAAATAGAGACACTTTATTTCAATTACAGGGCATTATTTTCTCCAACACCTAGACTCCCTCAAATAGGGGTGACTGTAAACAAATGCATGATGTCTATGCCACCAAAGAAAGCAAATTTCTCAAGGTGTTTGTGAGATAAAATAACAAAATAAAAGGAATGATGGTAGGACACAGAAAAGAAAGTGAAAAATAATAAAGGCAAGCTCCTCTAGTTTAATTTTACCAATTATCTGAGAAGGGGACACCCAGAGAGCAAAGACTTGCTGACGTATTCTGTGAACTTGAGAATTGGTCCAGGCTGACTGGAGCTCCCTGTAACTCTGATATAAAGATTTACCACATGTGACAGCAGCCAAGTCACAATTAAAAATGGCTATGAAAAGCTCTCACTGGTTTACAGTGGGAGGCAAGACTGGCTCTATTTCCACCCACTCTTCTTCCAGAAGAGTGAAGAGAGCCAGCAGTTGTGAAGCTGGGCTCCCTACCTCCCAACTGTGTTATCTAAGATGAAGCACTTGACTTTTGTGACTCAGTTATCACATCTGGAAAATGGACATAAGCACACTCTGGCAACAGGGTGGCTAGAATGGGATGAGATGGCACAGTGCAATCTTGGTACATAGGGGCTTGTAAGTTCCTGCTCAGGCAGGGCCGGAGAGGTGGTAGGCAGCTTGGCCCTCTGACACTCCATGTGAAAACATATACATTTAGGTGTACCTCCACCCCTGTGACATTTGGGGCAGGGACAGGTCTCTTCTTGCAATGTTCTGCAGCTCAGCCACTTCACCCACATGGACAAAGGCTGAACCTCTTCCCTTGAAAGGCATTAAGTTCCAGGATGTGCAGAGGTCACTGTACAGTGATCAGGAATCAGCACTATGCCTCCCTGGGGGGAGGCACTTAGCAGGGAGTGACAGCAGAGTGACCAACTGTAGGCTGTCAGTGGTGTAGCATGGGACCAGACAGAGATGGCCAGGCCCAACCACATCTGAAAGGACATTGCCACTCACATCTCCTATCAGCCAGTCTGAGCTAAGAGCACAAGCACTCTGGCTGCAGATGAAGGTGAAGGCAAACCCAGGTCACTTCTCTAGGGCATGAGTAGTATGTGAAACCTCACACCAGTGCCCCAACTCCCTCTACCTTTCAGCCACTGCCTGGTCACTGAGGTCCCAAGTTCAGCTGAAGCCCCAGATCAGGGGTAGTCAGGCAGAGCATCAAAAAGGGGCATGGAAGGAAGTCAAAGGGGGAGGGAGCAAGGGCTATGTCTTTGTTGTTAGCTATCAAATCAGCCCCCAACTGATGACAACTATGTGTCAACCCCATTATGGGTTGCAGATAAAACTGTTGTTCTCCATAGGATTGGAAGATCACCTGGCCTTTCTTCCCAGTCTGTTTTTTTAATCTGTCTTGGTCTGGAAGCTCCACTGAAACATGATCAGCATCATAGCAACACATAAGCTTTCACAAACGGTGGCATCTGGGCATGAGGTGCATTGGCTGGATCACACCTGGGACTCCCTCATGGAAGGTGAAAATTCTACTACTGAACCACCAATGCCTCCTACTTGTTTCTTAGCCTCCCTAGTTGCCCCTCCCCTAATATGATATATTCTCCTTATGGCTGCTGTTCACTTCACTAAAATCACCTTATAGACACATGAAATTCTGGACTTGAAACTTTCTCTTGGATCATCGAGTCTAACTCTTTCTTTTCTTGACTACGAAAGAAAAGCTTAGACAGGATGAAGAAGTTAACAACTAAAGTAAGAGTAAAACTAGCATTTTGATCCATTTCACATTTGTTGATATACATGTAGTTGCTTCCAGATCAGGAGAAATGAAGGATATTGGAAGAAAGGAACAGGTTTTAGGAGGGTGGAATGATGGATAGGAAAAATGTCAGGACATGTTTTAACCTTGTAGGAATGGGACTGTATGATTCATGCCAGTGTTCCTCATGTGTTCCATATCTGTCATGGACCAGGGCTTGGAGATAGGAAGACAGAGTCAGTGTATAATGAACGAATTAACCTGGATGAACAGAGATGTTGGGATTTGAAGTGAGATACATGAGCACATGTTGTAAGTGCTGAATCAGATGAGTTGCTCAAATCATTTCAGCATCACTATTCTCCTCTGTCACCTGGGACAGAGCTATAAGGTTACATTTACAGGTAAAGAGAGTGACAGAAGGCTGTGGTCAACCACTGTTGCTAGCAACTTCCTCATCGTCACGGAGGCCTGAAGCTGGTCTGGTGGGGTCCAGAGAGCCAGGGCTGTGTCCTCAGAGTCAGGCCAGAGTAGCCATCACTGTGGTCAATTTCTGGTCCCCTCTGACTGCTCTCAAGGTTCTCACAGTGCAGCTGACTTTGATCTCTCTACATTATGACATGGAGCTTTGAAAGATGCCCCCAGTGACACCCCCTAAACCTCCTAGGTCTGAAATAATAGCAGCCAGTTGGTCACCAAGGTGCTTTTTCCTATGGCTGGGGCCACCCTGTTATTCTGGCTGGGTGGTGACTCACAGCTGGCAGGACTCTGCCCTGGTGTCCTTTTGAGATCCGGCTCCATGATGGACTGATATGACAGCTTTGTCCTCTCCGGCCCCTTTGATTTGTGAGTTCTCCTTTGTGACTGTGGGGGATGCTTAAATCCTGCTGTTTCTAGGCTGGAGCGTCTGCTGAGGCAGCAGACAGGGCAGGAGTAGAGGGCCAGCAAAGCTGAGCAGCTTTGGCTTCTTCCCGGCAGTGTGGGGCCTCCTGGGTGGTCATGGAAGAATGACTGAATGGCCAGATCACAAACCACAAGGCTGCACAAGGGCTGCCCAGCTGGGCCTGGGCCTGAGCCCAGAACTCTCTGTAGTAGCTGTGAAGACTTGGGATAGATAGAAAGAAGTCTCCCAGGCTTGGCAGGCAGCCTGAATGCTCAAGGCCTAGGGGTTGCTCAGCCAGCTGGAAGAGACTCAAGCCTACCAGATAAGGCCTGGGGACCACATTGGTGGCACTTTAAAGCAGGAGGTATACAGAAGAGAAAAACTTCAGACCCAAAGAGAACAAACAAGGTTCAAATTCTGGCTCTGCTCCTGCTGGTGCTAAGATTGTAGGCCAGTTATTTAACCTCTAAACAGCCCCCAATTTCCTCGCTTAGAAAATGGGGTCATAAAACCTACCTCTTGGCTTTTGAAAGGTTTAGCTAAGTTATAATACATATAGATGTGCCCAGCATTATATTTGCTTAGTAAATATAATAACCTTCCCACACACATGTGCACATATGCACACATGTACACATTCATACACACACACATAGAGCCATGCAGATACATAAATATATACACACATGCACAAGCTAAACAGGTACAGACACATATTCTCATGCATATACACACATATGTAACACACATTTACATACGCACACAAAAGCTCATAGGTACACAACCTCACTCACATACATGCACACACTAAGAACACATGTACATGCTCACATATGCACACACATCTACCTCCAGCTGCCTGCCTTCTTCTGTGATTTATGGGGTTACAGACACCTTGTTCAGGGAGCCACATGGCCAGGCGTGCCTTCTATCCTCACTGTTCCTTGCTCTGATCAATGTGTTTCCAGGTCAAAGAAGGCCAGTTTTCAGCCATTGACAGGAGCAACTGGATTCACTATCCCCCACCCCCCTCTAACTCCCCGGACTGACTGGGTGGACACTTAATAAAGACTTATTTGGTTGCTGAAATTTTCATGGTCGTGAGCGTTATTCTATAGCTAGATGTTTACTTGTCTGTGGACAAAGTCTCTCAGAAGCAATGCAAACCCAAAATCAAGATTTTCTGGAAGAAAGGAGGAAAGGAACTACAGATACAGAAGACTGGGACCTGACCCATTATTTCAGCCTGAAGGCCTCCACTTTGGAGGAAATGTTTGAGAGTCCATTCTCAGGATGAGAACTTCAGGGCTGAAAGGAATCTTTATGTCATCCTGCCCAAGCCTCACATAACACTGTGGGTGTGGGAGCAGCTTCTGCTCCCACGTACCCATGGTGGGCTCCCACCTTGCCTTTGGGCAGCAGTCAGTGTGGCAAGGCTCCAAACAACTGACACCTTCTCCTGTAGCTTCCAGTAATTGAGTTTATTTCCCTTACCTGGGGCCACACCACACAGACCCACAGACACCCTCTTCCTGCTCTTCAAGACAAGCTGAAAACACTCTGCAGTTTCCATGAGTCTTCTACCCCCAATAAACTATGAAATACAGGCCCACTTCTCCTTGCAAGAAATGTTTTCAAGAGTCCCATTCTTTCTGGTGTCCCTATAGAGGAATAAATGCATCCATTTTAGGCTAGAATAAGAGGGCTGTGAGGAAGCACCACCAGTGAGCCAGTGTTGATGACCCTGGAGATGGGCCATGTTGAGGCTGGAGCCCCCTCCTAGTGGATCTCTGTCAAAGCCAGGCTCCCTGAGAAGGCCCTGGCATTTCTCTGTGCTGCCTGGGGCTGGACCTGGCCTGGGTGGCTGAGAGTCTCATATTCACTGCCAGCCACAGCAGCTTTGATCCTGTAGCTCTCAGTTTTTCCATCAGAATTCAGAGGACAATAATAGTAACTGTCTGCTTATAAAGTGCTTGGAGCTCAGAGGAGAAAAGGTGTCAGACAAGTGCAAAATGTTATTCCTGGCACAGGCCAGAGAATGGAATGGAAAATCACCAATATAAAGTGGGAGCTGAGAGGAAGCCATTTATTGACTTCTCTGGACAAATAGATACAGGAAAAGGTTCTGCCCCTGCAACTGGGAGCATGAAGGGTCAGTTGAGGGGCTGCATGAGAGATAGTTAAGAAGAAAAGAATGTTTCCTGCCTTCTGAAGACAACACTACAGAACTCAGTTAGTGCCACAACTTCAGCCAAAAGACCAGCTCTCCAACCAGAACCCTAGGGCACTGGCTGCCAGCAGAGAAGCCCATGTACCCAAAGCACCCAAGCAGCCAACCCATTCAAAGAAGAAGATTCCAGAGAAAAAGACCAAAGCTCCTAAACCTTGTTCTCAAACAGAAATATGTCCAAACAGGTAGAGCAAGTCAGCAATGTGTAATAAAACAACAGAGGAAAGAAATGGTCAAATATGTTATATTATCTTTATTGTATCATTAAAAAATTAAATAAAAATCCAAGGACCTATAGATATTTCCACAAACAAAAGAGAACTAAAGGGGAAAAAAAGAGCAAAAACAAAAAATAACTCTAACTAGTATTCTTAGAAATTCAGCAAGATTGAGCATCCACAAAAGAATATTCTGGGGAAAAAATAAAACATTCTTAGACATTGTAAATTTAGTAAATGGACAAGAAGATAAATTCTAAGAAATCTGCCAGAACATAGAGCAGAGAGATAAGAAGGGATTTCAGATTGAAACAGTCCAAATAGTACTTGTTTTCAGGTGTCGTCGAGTCAGTTCTGACTCATAGTGACCCTATGCACAACAGAACCAAAATACTGCCCGGTCCTGCCCCATCCGCACTATCCCTGCTATGCTTGAGCACATCATAGCAGCCACTGTATCAATCCATCTCATATGTGTGTGTGTTTGGGGGAAGGGGGCGGTCTTCTCCTTTTTCACTGACCCTCTACTTTACGAAGCATGCTTTCCTTCTCCAGTGTCTGGTCTCTTCTGATAACATGACCAAAGTAGGTAAGACAATGTCTGGCCATTCTCATTTCTAGGGAGCATTCTGGCTGCACTTTTTCCAAATTATGTTTCTTTATTATTCTGGCAGTCAATGGTACTTTCAATAATATTCACCAACACCACAATTAAATTTATCAATTCTTCTTCAGTCTTCCTTATTCACTGTCCAGCTTCCACATGCATATGAGCCTATTAAAAATACCATGGCTTGGGTCAGGTACACCTTAATATTTAAAGTGACATCATTGCTCTTCAACACTTTAAAGAAGTCTTTTGTGGCAAATTTTCCAAGTACAATATATATCAATTAATTATAGTACCTATCAGGATGAAGGAAAAAAATACCACACAATATACTGGTAACATTTTAAAGCTCCAAATGCTGAAAGAAAAAGCATAATCATTGATAAATCAATGAAAATCGAGTTGGCATCTCATTAACAAAGTGTGTTAGAAACATGAGAATTTAACAAAATCATAATCAAAGTGGGATATTTTAATACTACAGTATTTTCAAATGGAGGACTTAACATTATAAGGATACCAATCCTCCCCAAATATCAGATTACTCCCTCTGATTCCTGACAGCTAAAAAAGGTGCACACATGATCAAGTACAGACTATCACTGAGGACTTACATCTGAAGACAGTATTACAAAGAATCAGAGGACAGTTTAGAATTCACCACAGTTATGGTGGTGGTGGTGATGGTAATGATAGTAGTGATAGAGATGGTAGAGTAGTGATGGTGGGAGGTTGATGATGGTAGTATGTCACAGTGAATTGACGGTGGTGTTGGTGGTGAGGGGTGGTGATGGGGGAGATGGTAGTGATGATGGAAATGGCATAGCTGGTGGTGTTAATAATGGTGGGCAGTGATGGAGATGATGATGTGGGAGCTGTTGGTAGTAGTGGAGATGGTTATGATGAAAATGATAGTAGTGAGGTGGTGGTAGTGATGGTGGGTGAAGTTGGAGATGATGGTGTTAGGAGGTATTGGTAGTAGTAGAGATGATGGTAGTGATAATGGTGGTAGTGATGGTGGTGGCAGTGAGTGGGGTGGTGGTGGTAGTGATGGTGGTGGGTGATGGTGGGCAAAGGTGGAGACAATGATGTGGGAGGTGTTGGTAGTAGTGAAGATGGTGGTGGTGATAATGGTGGCAGTAGGGGTGGTAGCAGTGGAAGTGGAGTTGGTGGTGTGTGGTTATGGGGGGATGGCAATATCCAAAGTCTAGGGGAGACAATGACAGCAGAATCAAGAGAACAACTTTTCAGCAGCAAGAGTCCAGGGGCACTAGTGGTACCAACAGCACCAGACCATCCCACATCATCATTTGGTCATGATCTTAACTCTCTAGTATCTGTCTATCTTGGCCTTTCCAAAGCTGGTTTTCAAATACCCCATCTTTCGTTGCAATATCTTCTAATAAATCTCTTTTCTGCCTAAGTTAAATAACTTTGAATTGGAATTGCCTTGACAATAGTTTTATTATTATTATTATTTGTATCTATTGCTTGAATCTAAGAATGTTGACTAGTACAAAGAGTTTTTTAATCTTGAGTAAAGGCAGCCTTCAATAAGCAAGGCACAAACCCAGAAAAAAAATATATTATTCATATATATATATATTACATATATATACATATATGATTAATTGAATCACAAAAACTTAAAGCAACTCTGTAGAAAAAGAGGAAAGGCCAAGTTATTAAGTGGTATTTCACAAAACAAATATGAAAGATTGATAACACATGGAAAAATGCTCAGTCTCACTAGTAATCAAGTAAATGCAAATTAAAACAATGTAATGCCATTTTTTGAGCATCAGATTAGCAAAAGTGTAAATAATACATAATATCCAAGTGTGATGTTGTTGGGAAAACAAACTCCTTTACAAAGCATTGGGGAATAGTATATTTTAAGTGAGAATTTCTTCTACTCAGGAATGTTATTTCTTAGTATTTCTCCTGTAGAAATAATTGCACAAAAGCATCAAATTAGTAATATCTAGTTTATTTATAACAGCAAAAAAAACTGAAGACAATGTAAATATTCATTGTCATGGAATGATCTGTCCCCCAAAAAATAGCTATTATAAGGGAGAGGCGGGGCAAGATGGCAGATTAGGCAGAAGGATTGCACAGACCCACTTCAACAAAGAAAAGGGAAACCAATTAACACAGACACAGAAGATAATCTTGGACCCCTGAGCCTTGAAGGAAAGGATGCAGAATTGGACGAAACCACAACTAGCAGAAGAATTTGCGTGAAAATACCAAAAAAAAAGGAGACCTACGGAGCTGAGGTCTGACAGCGAACTGAGTGACCCTGACAATACAGGCGGCTTGGAGATATGCGACTGGTGGTAGGACCTAACAATTAAC
>NW_006921639.1:940603-942632 GCF_000298275.1 Orycteropus afer afer | reverse complement strand
TACTAGTGCTGGAGCAAGATGGTATCTCATTGTTGTTTTGATTTGCATCTCTCTAATATAAGCCAATTACTTTTGAGATATAAAAGAGATTAAACATAAGAGAAAGCAAGTATGTGTGGGGGAAAGATTGATGCCATTGATACCACATGGAGATCTCCCAGGAATGCAGAGAAGAACGCAGGAGAGCAGATTCAAGGAGAGAAAGTCTATCCCTAGAGCTGGTACCCTGAATTCAGGTTTCTAGCCTCCTAAACTGTGAGAAAATAAATTTCTTTTCATTAAAGCCACCCACGTGTGCTATTTCCATGATAGCAGCACCAAGAAATGAAGAGACCCATCAACAGGGGATGGTTAAAGAAAATATGAAAAATCAGAAGGAATTAAAAAGAGTTAGTTGTTATTTGCCATTGATTTGATTCCTACTCATGGGGACCCTGTGTGTGCAAAATAGAACTGCTCCATACAGTTATCAAGGCTGTGCCTTTTGGAAGCCTGACTTCTGAGGAGTCTATGGGTGGATTCAAATCACCAACCTTTCAGCTAGTAGTCAAGCACTAAATTGTTTGTACCATCCAAGGACTCCAGAAAGAGTTAAATTAAAATCTATTTACTGATCTGTAAGACTCTTGCTTTCTTGTTTAGTAAAAACAAAACCAACCAAACAAAAAGCAATTGCAAAGCAGTGTATATGGTATGATTGAATTTCTTTTTTTAAAATAAAATGTTTATGTATTGCAGGGAGAGAAGGCTGCACAACTTTGTAAAAAGTAACACTGTGCAACCAGCATGTTTTACTTCTGTGATTTCTAAGACAAATTGATATCCTTGGCAAAGTAGATGGTGAGTGAAAAAGAGGAAGACCTTCAACAAGATGAATGGACACAGTGGGTACAACAAGGGACTCAAGCACAGCACCAATTGTGAGGATGGTACAGGACTGGGCAGCGTTTTGCTCTGTTGTACATAGGGTTGCTATGAGTAGGACCTGATTTGACTGCACCTAACAACAACAAGAAGAAAAAGTAAAAGTAAAAAGGTAATCACAAATTTATAGAAAACTTCAACACCTCAACAACAAAAAGACCAACAATCCAGTCAAAAAATGGTCAAAGGACATGAATAGACACTTCACCAAAGATATCCAAGTAGTCACCAAATACATGAAGAGATGCTTGCAATCATTAGCCATTAGAGAGATGTAAATCAAAACAACAGTGAGATATCATCTCACCCTGGCTATAATAACAATAATTAAAAAAAAGAAAGAAAAAAAAGAACAGATTCTGGCAATTATGTGAGGAAATTGGAACTGTCATAAACTGTTGGTGGGACCATAAAGTGGTAAAAATCACTGTGGAAAATGGTATGGTGCTTCCTTAAAAACTTGGAAAAAGAAATACCATATGATCCAGCAATTCCACTACTAGGTATATATCCTAGAGAAATAGAGCTATGACGTGTTCAGATGTCTGCACACCCATGTTCACCACATTATACCCAATAATGAAAAGATGAAACAACCTAAGTACCTATCAACAGATGAAAAGTTAAAGAAACTGTGGTACATACACATAATGAAATACTATGCAACATTAAAGAATAATGATGAATCCAAAATACTTCATAATGTGGATGAACCTGGAGGACATTATGCTTAGTAAAATAAATCAACCACAAAAGAACAAATATTGTATGAGATCACTATTATAAAAAGTCAAGAAAAGGTTCACACAGACAGAAATATTCACTGAAGGTTACCAGGGATGGGAGATAGAGGGAGGGAAAATCACTAATGAGATATTGAACATGTATTAACTTGGGTGAAGGAAAAGGCAATACATAATAAGAGGGAGATCAGCACAACATGACCAAGGCTAAGGAAGGCACTGGGAGGTAAGAAAGAGTAAAAGGCAATAATGGTAAATACTATTACATATGTGGGAGCTCTGGTAGCATAGTGGCTAAGACACTTGCCTGCTAACCAGACGGCTGGCGGTTCAAACCCACCAGCCACTCCTCGGAAGGAAGG
>NW_006921639.1:931214-940503 GCF_000298275.1 Orycteropus afer afer | reverse complement strand
TACTTCCGTAGTGATACTGCCTCGGAAACCCAAGGAGGGGTCGCTATGAGTCGGGGCCGACTCGACGGCACATAACAACAACAACAACAATTACATATGTAATCCTGCAGTAACAGTAATAACAAACAATAATTTATGAATGGATAATACATAGGTAGAAATGTAAGCTGAACAGTTGTGGGAAATGTATGGGTGTACACTCACAAGTATATATGGGTTTGGTAGATAATATTTCTACATACATATTTGTATATGCTGCAAATATACTCAGGTATGTAGCAGAGCAGGAGCTCTGGTAGCCTAGTGCATAAGACATTTGATTGCTAACCAGAAGGCTGGCAGTTCAAACCCACCAGCCACTCCTTGGAAGGAAGATTGGGCAATCTACTTCCATAGTAATACTGCCTCAGAAACCCAAGGAAGGTCGCTATGAGTCAGATCTGACTCAACAGCAGTGAGTTTGGTGTTATGTGTGGCACCCAGGAGGCAAAGTTCTGAAAATTTCTTAGCCATAACCAAACACTTTGAGGGACTAAATCAGTGGGCTTCAAAGCTTAGGACCATAGTCTCAGGGTACATCTAAGTCAATTGACATAACATAGTCCATAAAGGCAGTGTTCTTCTGCCTGGCACAAAGAAAAGTAAAGAAAATAAAAAACTCAAGGAAACAATTAGTCCAAAGTACTAGTGGAACACAGAAACCAGTCTCTACTAGCTTGAAACTTGAAGAATTAGCTGGTGTCTAGCTATCTTTACCAACCATTCTGATCAGGATCACAATAGAGGGGCATAGAAAAAGAAAAATATAGAACAAAATTCACAATCAAAGAGAAAAAGATCAACTTGCTGGTCTGATAGATACTGGTGGAACCTCCAAGATCATGGGTCTTAGATATTCTTCAAGTCTGAAACTGAACATACTTCCAGTGATCACCTTTTAACCGCACAATAGACATGCCTATAAAGCAAACAATAACACACATAAAAAATGTGCTTCTCAGAACAATTAACCATATGAGACTAAAAGAGCAGCATTTTCCCAAAAACAAAGTTCAAAAGACAAATGGGGCAAGAAAGATGGGCAAATGGAAGCAAAGAACCCAGAAAGGAAATGGGAAGAATGCTGTTACATTGAAGGGATTGCAACTAATGTCATGAAACAAAATGTGTATAAATTGTTGAATGAGAAACAATTAGCTCTGTCAACTTTCACCCAAACCACAATAAAATGTTTAAAAAGAGAGAGAGAGAGAATTTTCAGGGTTGTCACATGGAGTTGTGAAGCTGCTAGGAAGGTCCCAGGCTGCGTGCAGCCTGAACCATGGGCTGTGTTCTACACCTTCCTCCCTGCAGGGGTAGGAGTGAAGGAGGATGCGGGAGGCATGAGGGATGCATGACTTTATCCTAAGGCCTCAGGAAAATCCCTCAGAGACCAAGTCAAACTAATGGGGGGAAACGCTGAACCGAGTCTAATAACTACCCATATCCTTTCATCTTCTGTCAGAAGAATAAAATTAACTGGGAGGAACGACCTCCATCTGATAAATGGTGTCACCGGCCAATGAAAAGAACTGGAGTGAGATGTTTATGTGACCTTGTAAATGTAATGTACTGTGTCTGCTGCTCATCCAGGAAGAATGTCACCAGGGGCCGCCTGTACTTTTCAGCCTGATGTCATTTTGATTTATGGAGCCAAAGTAAATGACAGGCATGGCCAGTAACAATTCTTTCCAGATTCAGCCTTACTTACTATTTTGCTTTATAGGGAAGGTGAACAGATGTAATAGCCTGAGTTGAACCCCTGAACCAAGAGTAAACATACTCATGTATGTGTCAGTGGGAATTGCTGCCATTGGAAGAGGAATTTTATCCAAGGTGTTGCTGAGGCAAGAGAAAGCCTGAGCAAGATTAACATTTGTCCACTGTTGGGGGTTTGCTGGTTAAGTCTTGGGAGGTGTGTGGAACTGGCTAGTCTTGGGAGCTAGGCTCCTGTAAAGTGATACAGGGTTCCTTCCTATTTTCAGGGGCAGCTTGCCTTTGAAACGTGTGTAAAGAAGAAATGTACTTAAGAGAACAGAGTGCATTTAAGAGTAAATAATCTACCCTTTATCTAACTTGTTTCAGCTTTTATTAACTATTATTGTTTGAATACTCAGGCAAAAGCTGGAGGGAAATCTCAACTGCAAGTAGTATGATGTAAGGGCTTTGGTGTGAGATGGATTTGGGCCCAAAACATACCTTTGAATAACTTTTGGTAAGCAACTTCTCTGAACCTTATTTTCTTTTTCTGTAAAATGAGCACAACTCCAACTGCCTCATAGGACTGTTATACTTACTAAATAAAATAACATATGTAAAGTGCCAGGCATATCATCATTCCTCCTGTTGTCATGCTGTGATTGCCAGAAGCAGGGATCTGGCACTCCACTGTGTACCCTGCCTCCCCTACCTAGCCAGAGCTTAGCAGGAAACCGTATTTGGAGAGGATTTGAAGAGTGCAGGAATGAAAAACCAGCCTGTTCTAGTAATTCCACTAGGGTTGCAGTCACCAAGTGCAGTAACTCATGATGTCACCCCCCCACACACACAGGCAGGCAGACCAGTAAACCCCTTTCTCTGGTGGGTGGAGCTGCTTCCTTTCACTGCCCTTCCCAGCCTTGCAAACAGCTCTACCCTTCCCGCATTGGCCAAGGTGAAGACCTTCCTCTGCACCCAGTGGCAGGTGCTGAGGCCTGCCTGCCCCCTTTTCAACTTGCTGGGGACCAGAGGATGGTGATAATGGTGGTGGTGGTGGTGAATTATTGCACTAGGTGATAAGTAACACTAACCTTAGTGATGCCATTGCCTTGGTGACCCCTCCACATGAGGTGCAGGGCTGCCCACCACAAGTGCCACCACTGTGGACCCTGGAGTCATTTGGGTGTCACCCTCTCTGACAGCATCAGGGAGTGAGGTCCACATGTCCTGTACTATACTTGTGATGCCACTGTCCTGTTCAAATGCTCCTTCAACATGACATCCCTCCCAGGAAGCTCCCCCAGATGCATATATTGTAATCTTTTCTCTCTGAGCACCACTGAAGAGCCCCAGCAGCTAAGTACTGACATAGAAGATGAATCAAGCACTTTTAAAGTTCTCTGCTGCTCTTAAAGGACACAAAGAGCAGTATGCAGGACAGGACTCATGCTACCCTTGACCTCCAGGAAATATCAACATGCCCTTGGCATCTACTCCTGCCCAGAGCCGAACGCAGTGGTCACAGGAGAGAAAGCCTGTTACAGATTGAATTATGTCCCCCCAAAAATATGTACTGTAAATTCTAACACCTATACCTGTGGTTATAATCCCATTTGGGAATGGGTTATCTTTGTTATATTGATGAGACCATACCAGTGTAGGGTGTGTCTTGAGTCAATCTCTTACAAGATACAAAAGGAGCAGATTAAGCAAGCAGAGAAGGAGGAAGAGAGATCCCATCTCTCATGAAGATCACCCAGAAGCGGAACCTCAAAAAAGACAATGACTTTCCTCTAGGGAAGAAAGAAAGTGGGGGGGGGGGCTTTCCCCAGAACCACACCTTGACCTTGGACGTCTACCTTTGTAAACTGTGAGAAAATAAATTTCTGCTTGTTAATGTCACCCATTTGTGATATTTCTGTTATAACAGCATTAGATAAGTAAAACAGAATTCAATATCAGAAAATGAAGATGCTGCTCTTACAAATACCAAGTAGAAATGGTTTTGAAATAGGATAGTGGGTAGAGATTAGGAGATTTTTAAGAAGTCTAATATTAAAAGCCTGTTGTTGTTGTTGTTGTTGTGTGCCGTCGAGTCGGCCCCAACTCATAGCAACCCCTCCTTGGGTTTCCGAGGCAGTATCACTACGGAAGTAGATTGCCCAACTTCCTTCCGAGGAATGGCTGGTGGGTTTGAACCACCAGCCTTCTGGTTAGCAGTCAAGTGCCTTAGAGCTCCTATTAAAAGCCTAGAGTGCCTTAAAGGATCTGTTTGCAGAATTATGGATGTGAAAGGAAATTTTGGTGATGGCTCAGAAGGAAATTAGAAGAACCATAAAGTCTCTATTGTCTTAGAGAATATATATGGTGCTATCCAACAGAATGGTGTTAGAAATGTGAACATTCAATATGCTTCTGGTGAAGCTTTAAAAGGAAATAATGAATATGTGATTGGACAATGGAGGAAGGACAATGCCTTTTATGTAGTGGCAAAGACCTTGTTTGAATTATGTTCAAATGTTTAGTAGACAGTAGATCTTGTAATTGATGGACTTAGATATTTGGCCAAGGATATTTCTAAGCAAGATCCTAAAGGGGTTGCATGGTTTCTCCTTCCCACTAATAGTGAAATGTGAGAAAAGTGAGATGGACTTAAAAATGAACTGCACAAAATGAAAAGATTTAGAAAATTCTGTTGTACAAGCTAAAGACATGTGTCCTAGAATTTTTTCATCAAGAATGTGAAGCCATGGCCTCCTAAGTTCAAAGGGTTAGATCTTCACCAACTCACTTTTGGAGTGTTAAATTGCCCTTCTGTTGGTCCCAGAGGATGGGGCCAATGCCTAAAGGGGATGGGAAGGGTTACCACGCCCAAGGAGCAAAAGAACAGGGGCTGCTGGGACTAAAGGAGTGGATTAGCTACTCAGATTTTCTAGGAGAATGGGGCCAGTCAAAGCTGAGATAGCTGAGTTTCCATCACATTGAGCCTTAAAAGCAGGGCTGAAGCCCAGGGCTGAGGGGCCTCCACCGGGAATCCACACAGTGTAGCAAACAACCAGAGTCTGAAGGGCAGGCCATTGCCCAGATAGTATCAGAGAACAGAAGATTATTTTACAACCTTGAGAGCTAATGTAATTTGTTCTGCTGGGTTTGGGACTTGATCATTCTCCTCTAACTCTTCTTTCCCTCCAATTTCTCCAATTTATGATGGAAATGACACCTTTGCATCACTGTAATGGTGCCTGTTGCACCATTGTAATTTGTAAGCAGATAACTTGTAGCCTAGATTTCACAGCTTCACAGATGAAAAGGAATTTTCCCAGGATGGAATATGCCTGAAGTCTCACTCATATTTGATTTAGATGATTCAGAAGATGAGATTTCAGACTTAATGTTGACTTAATACTTTGGGGATGATGTGACAGGATGAATGTGTTTTGCATTTGGAAAAGAAGTCAGTTTGGGGGGAACAAAGAGTAGAATGTTATGGATTGAATTATGTCCTCCAAAAATATATATTGAATATTTAAATCCAAGATGGCAGATACACTATCCAGACCCTCTACAAATAAGACTTGAGAAACCAAGTGAAATGTATTTGGATGACAATTCTGGAACCCAGAGCTTCAAAGGAAATGATAAGAAGTAGATCAAATAGCTATGGGAGGAAGATATAGAAAGAAAACAGTGAACAAGGAGCAGTAAACTGCCAGTTGGCACAGTGCAGTATTTTGAATTATTGCAAGCAGCTTTCTGATAAGAGGAGGAACAAGATAACCAGCTCTGCTTGCCTAGGACTGCATCAACACCCACATCAGTGATTGGAGACCAGAGGGGTATGACCTCTCCTCTTACTTTGCACAACCTTCCAGTGACCAGAGGAGTGGCCCCACCCACCCCACTCCATCCAGCAGAAGGTCAAACCTTCCTCATTACTACTTTTAAAAATCTTTTTTGGCTCTTCTGTCTTCCTCCTCACCCTTAATTTCCTTTCTTTCTTTCTTTCTTTTATATTACTTCCTCTTTTCTTACCCTCTTTCTTTACCTTTTTTTTTGGACCCTGCATAACAGGCACCCCTCCCTTCACCTCGCACATAATTAGCAGCACCCAGCCCCACCCACTCTCAATAAGAGAAGCACACTTCTGCAGAGTGAGTGCTGCATTTTTGTGCAATTGTGTTTTGTGGCTAGCACTTTTGCCAGTACTGTGCTGCTTTTTTTAAAATTACTTTTTGTTCTTCTACTTTTTCTCTTTTTTCCTTTTCAGTTCTCCTCTCTTTCTCACCTGTTTTTGTATTCTTTCTTTTCTTTTTTCCTTCCTCTTCACCCCTTTTTCTGAACCCACAGATTAAGTGTCGACCCCTAGACACAGTCAGCAGTGTCCATCCATGTCACTTCATAGACAATGACTCACACTCTCCAAAAGTAAGCGCCACATTCATGCTGCAGCTCTTTGCTGAGTAAAAATTGGGCCACATTTTTTTAATGTTTTTATTCTCTTTTTACTTTTCTTCTCAGTTTTTCCCTTCCCCTCACCTTTTCTTCTTTTTTCCTTTTTTTTTCCTCCTCCTCTTCTCCCCCCACCCCCACCCCAACTTTTATAAAAGCTGTTTTCTTCTGTTTTTGACATGGCTGGGTAGTGTCCTGCTCCTTGCCACCTCCACAATTAGTAGGGCCTGCCCCCAGCCTTCTCTGTATTCAGCAGTGTGCACTCATGAAATACAAGTGCCACAGTTCAGTTGCAGCTGTGTTTGGCAGCTAGTACTGAGACCAGTACTGTGCCACCTTTGTTTTTCTTTTTCTTCTTTTTCTTTCATCTTAGGTCTCCACTTTTCCTCTCCATTTTTTTTCCTTTTTTCCTTCCTCTTCTCTCTCCCCCACCTTTTTTTTTTCCTTCTATCTTTCTCCAGCACTGGGTAGCCAGCAAACCTCCCAGCCATAACCACTATATCTGCCACCCCACCCATTGGGTGAGTGTCACTGCATCAAGGCAGATGGTGGCCAACACCAGCCAAGCCTGTCCTCAGCTGCTCTGCAAGATCAGTGATGAGAGATTCATGTGCACCATCCCACTCACTACCAAATCCACCCAAAAACCACTAGTTAGCATCACAGTGCTGCTAAACTAGAGACCAGAATAAAATGCCCACTCTGTTGCCCAGATATAATAAAACAAAACAGAACAAAAAAAATCAGAGTGAAACAAATCAGCACACACAAACTAATACAGTGATGCTACAATGTTAGATTGAGAGAACAGACAACTTCAAATCACACACACACACAAAAAAAAAAAAAAAAGGAAAAAATGGCTCAAACAAGTGACAAAATGCAAAGCCATAAAATCTACTAGAGATAGAAATGCTATTGGAACTGCTTGATAAGGAATTCAAAAGAAATAGAATGAGAAAAAGTTCAAGGAAATAGTAGACAAAATCAAATAAAAAATATACAAAACTCTGCAAGATTAAAAAAAATAAAAATACAAGAACAAATGGACAAAATAAATGGAAAATTACAAACCATACAAAACCAGTACCAGAAATCCAGAAGAGTAATACTAAAATTTCACACACAGATACATATTGCAAAGGCAAAAGAGAAGAATTGAACCAATGGAAGACACAAATAGCAAAAGTGAGGACATATCTCTTAATAGTAATCTGATGCAGGAACAATCAGAAGAAAGAACTAAAAAAATCAAGAAACCTAAGAACTAAGTGGAACACAATCAAGAGAAATAACTTATGTGGAATTGGAATTTCAGAATGGGAAGAGCCAAAAAAAAAAAAAAAAAAAAAAAAAAAGCCCTGAGAAAATTGTCAAAAAATGTATTGGAAGAAAACTTCCCTAATATTATAAAAGATCAGAAGACATGCATTGAAGAAGCCTGATGAACCTCAAATAGGATACATCCCCAAAAAGTAAATCATCAAGACATACCATAATTAAACTTTCCAAAACCAAAGACAAATAAAGGATTTTAAATGCAGCTCAGCAAAAACTTAAAATTATATACAAGGAGAAAAAATAAACCTAAACTCTGATTTCTTAGCAAAACCATGGAGGCCAAAGGCAATGGGATGACGTATATAAAACACTGAAAAAAAAATTGTCATCAAGAATTATATATGAAGCTAAATTGTCCCTCAAATATGTTGGCAAAATTATCATATTCCTAGATAAACAGAAATTAAGGGAATTTTTAAAAACTTAAAAGAAATGGATTCACTCAGACTGAGAAAAACAATGTCAGACAATAACTGAAGATTAATATAAATGACAAAATGTTATTGTTGTTGTTGTTATGTGCCATCAAGTCATCTCTCATAGCGATCCCTCCTTGGGTCTCTGAGGCAGTATCACTATGGAAGTAGATTGTCTAACCTTCCATCCAGGGAGTGGCTGGTGTGTTTGAACCTCCAAACTTCTGGTTAGAAATATCAAAAATAGAATAAACCCCCAAGACTGAAAATAGGGAAACAGAGATGTCAATTTGTAAACAATGAAAATTTAAAAGCAGAAAGAGTTATATGATGTAGTTATAGAAATTCTAGATGGAGAAGTCAAGATATTATCAAGATACAATGGACTTTCATCCAAATCACAATACAATTTAAAACAAAATGCAAAAGGTTGCTTTAAACTTGAGATGATAAGTATAAATTACATGGTAACCTCAAAGAAAATCAATAAACTTTCTCACCAATATAAAAAAGAAGAAAATCTTAAAGTGCCAGTAAACACTTAAACAACAGCAATGAAAGAAATCATAAGAAAAATCATAGACAAAATGAACTGAGTACAGAAAGAAATGTGGAACAAAGGTGAACTCAGCACAGAAAAATATGTGGGACAAAGAAAACACCAACACCATACACACACACAAACACACACACATATCATAAAAATGACAACATTAACTTCATATTTATTTATAACTGCACTGAGTGTAAATGGATTGAATATACCAGTCAAGAGACAGAATAGCTAAATGAGAAACATGACCTATTAATATGCTGTCTACAAGAGATACACCTTAAACATAAAGATGAAACTAAACTAAAATCAAAGGGTGAAATACATTTTAAGCAAATAGCAACTGAAAAAGAGCAGCAGTGGCAATACAAATTTCGGATAAATAGACTTGAAAGAAAAAGAGAGAGAGAGAGAGAAATAAGAAGTACATTATACAATGAATAATAGGTCTATTCAACAAGAGAACATAACAATAATACATATTTGTGCAGCCAATTAAAGAGCCTCAAAATATATAAATCAAACATTAATAGAATTGAAAAGAAAAATAGACAATTCCACAAATAGTTGGAGATTTTAATACAAAATTTTCCTGAAAGACAGAACAACTAGAAAGAAATTCCACAAAGATACAGATCTAAACTACAAAATCAACCAACTAAACCTCATAGATATATACATTCAGCCCAACGACAGCACAATATGCATTCTTTTCCAGTGTACAGGGAACATTCTATAGAATAGAACGTATGTTAAGGCAGAAAGCAAACCTCTTGTTGTTATGTGCCGTCAA
>NW_006921639.1:929749-931114 GCF_000298275.1 Orycteropus afer afer | reverse complement strand
CTACCAGAGCTCCTGAGCAAATCTCTAGATATTTAAAAATATTGAAATATTATAAAACATCTTCTCAGATGTTATAGCATTAGAAATCAACAACAGGAAGATTAAGGGGATGAAATTAAATGCATCAAAACTGAGTAACACCCTACTTAAAAAGTACTGGGTAATAGAAGAAATAAAAATGAAATAAAGAAATTCCTTGAATCAAATGAGAATGAAAATACAATATACCAAAATATTTGGTGCTTAGCAAAAGCAGTGCTCACTGGACAATTTATAGCAATAAACACATATATCAAAAAAGAAAGACCCCAAAATCACTCCCATCTTGACCCAACATCTCCAACAACTAGAAAAAGAACAGCTAAATAAATAAATAAATAAAATTTAAAAAAATCCTACAGTCACAAGAAAAAAGGAAATCATGAAGACTTGTGCAGAAATAAATGAAATGGAAAACAGAAAAACAGTAGAAAGACTTGACAAGACTAGAACTTAGTTCTTTCAAAGGATTATTAAAATTGACAAATCACTGGTATTTAACAAAGGAAAAGAGGTTAATAACACAAATAAAAATGGAAATAGGTGATGTCACAGCAGAACCTACTGAAATAAGATTTACAACAGAATACTGTGAAGAACTGTACTCCAACAACTTGAAAACCTAGAAGAAATAAACACATTTCTAGAAGCATACTATCTACCCAAACTAACACAATCTGAGGTAGAAAATTTGAAGAGACTCATGACAAAACAAGAATTTGAACAGATCATAAAAAAAGAAAAAAATCCCATCCCAGAAGGCTTCAAAGCAAAGAATACCAAAAAAGATGTTTACTTGTGTTTTATTGACTATGAAAAGGCATTTGACTGTGTGGATCCTAACAAACTGTGGATAACATTGAGAAGAATAGGAATTCCAGAACACTTACTTGTACTCATGAGGAACCTGTACATAGACCAGGAGCTGTCATTCGAACAGAACAAGGGGATAGTGCATGGTTTAAAATCAGGAAGGGAGTGCGTATAGGTTGTATCCTTTAGCACTATTTATTCAGTCTATATGCTGAACAAATAATCCAAGAAGCTGGACTATGTGAAGAAGAATGTGGCATTAGAATTGGAAGAAGGCTCATTAACAACCTGAGATACGCAGATGACACAACTTTACATGCTGAAAATGAAGATGAATTGAAGCACTTAATGATGATGAAGATTAAAGACTACAATTTGCAGTCTGGATTACATCTCAATGAAAAGGAAAAAAAAAAAAAAAAAAACCTCACAACTGGACCAATAAGCAACATCATGATGAATGGAGAAAAGACTGAATTTGTCAAAGACTTCATATTACTTGGTTATACAAGC
>NW_006921639.1:915045-929629 GCF_000298275.1 Orycteropus afer afer | reverse complement strand
TCACCCAAACCATGGTATTTTCAATCACCTCATATGCATGTGAGAGCTGGACAATGAATAAGGAAGACAAAAGAAGAATTGATGCTTTTGAGTTGTGGTGTTGGTGAAGAATGCTGAAAGTACCATGGACTTCTAGAAGAACTAAAAAACCTGTCCTGGAAGAATGCTGTTGGAAGGTTCCTTGAAGGCAAGAATGGCCAAACTTTGTCTCATCTACTTTGGTCATGGCAGGAGGAAGTGGGAAGCCTGGACAGACATCCAGAACAGGTAGGGAGAAGGGCAGGAAATGGGCAGAATGGTTTTGGAACAGCTAAGGTAAATGAATCTGTCTGTCAGTTTGTCATACTGTGGTGGCTTGCGTGTTGCTGTGAGGCTGGAAGGCTGTGCCACCGGTGTTTCAAATAGCAGCAGAGTTGCCCATGGTGGACATGTTAAGTGTAGCTTTCAAAGACAGACTCAGAAGAAGGAAAAGGCCAACCACTGCTCAAAGAATTGGCCTGGGAAAATCTTACGAATAGCAGTGAAACACTGTCTGACATATTACTGGACAACTTTATGAATATCCCTAAAACATTGTCTGATACAGTGCAGGAAGATGAGCCCCTCAGGTCAGAAGGCACTCAAAATAACACGGGGAAAGAGCTGCCTCATCAGAGTAGAACCACCCTTAATGAATAAAGTAGAGCTTATGGGACCTCCATTTGCTGAAGTGCCATGACTCATAATGAGAAGAAACAGCCACAAACATCTATTAATAATCAGAACATGGAATGTACAAAGTACAACTCTAGGAAAATTGGAAGCTGTCAAAAATGAAATGGAATGCATAAAGATTGGTATCTGTGGTAGTTATGTTTGTGTGTCAACTTGGCTGGGCCTGTTTGAGTGGCTGGGAAGCTGGTGGTAGCTTTTCCCCATGATTAGACTAGCAATCAACTCCATGGTGGGATTTACCACAAGCAGCTGAGTAACTGCCTTTGGGATGTGGTCTGCTTCCTATATATAAGGAGAAGCCTTGGGAATGGTCTCTAGCCTATGGCACGCTTGGATCCTGCATGTAGCCATGTGGTTGCTCAGCAGCCTGCTATGTTCTGTCAACCTTGAGACTTAGAGTGGACTTATGGCCTGCCATGTGGTTTGGTAACATTGGGACTGTGCCTTTTTACTTGTCAACCTTGGGGCTTCTCAGCCTCAGCAGCCAGCAGCTGTCTGAGTGAAGAAACACCTCTAGCTCCAGTGGGCCAGGAGCAGGAAGCAGAGCTGGTTGAGGAGTTTTCACCCAGCCCCTAGAGCCTGGCACTTTGAACTTGGACTTAAAGCCTCCAAATTATAAGAATAAACTCCTGTTTGTTAATGCCATCCCATTTGTGGTATATTTCTGCTAGAGCAGCACTAGGTAACCAGAACAATATCCTAGGCATTAGTCACAAAGAAGGTTTCAAGATCTATCCTGAAATAAAATGCTGTCAATGATAGGATAATATCCATACGCCTACAAGGACGGCCAGTTAATATGACTATTATTCAAATTTACACAACAACCACCAAAGCCATAGATGAGGAAATTGAAGATTTTTACCAACTTCTGCAGTCTGAAATTGACCAAACATGCAATCAAGATGTATTAAATATCTCTGATGATTGGGATGAAAAAGTTGGAAACCAAGAAAAATCAGTGGTAGTTGGAAAAATTGGTCTTGGTGATAGAAATAATGTTGAAGATGTGATGATAGAATTTTGCAAGACCAATGACTTATTCATTGCAAATAACTTTTTAAACAACACAAACAGTGGTTATGCATGTGGACTTTGCCAGATGGAATACATAGGAATCAGAATGACTACATCTGTGGCAAGAGGTGATGGAGAAGTTCAATATCTTCAGCCAAAACAAGGCCAGGAGCTAATGGTGGAACAGACTATCAACTGCTCATGTGCAAGTTCAAGATAAAGTTGAAGACAATTAAAACAAGTCCACAAGAGCCAAAATATGACCATGAAAATATCCCTCCTGAATTTAGAGACTATCTAAAGAATAGATTTGATGCATTGAACACCAATGACCAAAAACCAGAGGAATCGTGGTATGGAGTGAGGCATATCATCCATGAAGAAAGCAAAAAGTCATTAAAAATACATGAAAGGAAAAAAAAAGACCAAAATGGATGTCAGAAAAGACTCTGAAACTTGCTCTTGAGCAAATAGTAGCTAAAGCAAATGGAAGAAATGACAAGGTAAGAGAGCTGAACAGAAGATTTCAAAGAACAGCTCGAGAACACAAAAGTCAATTATTATAATGAAATGTGCAAAGACCTGAAGTTAGAAAATCAACAGGGAAAAACATGCTCAGCATTTCTTAAGCTGAAAGAACTGAAGAAAAAAATTAAGCCTCAAGCTGCAATATTGAAAGATTCTATGGGCAAAATATTGAATGATGCAGGATATATCAAAAGAAGATGGAAGGAAGACAGAATCACTGTACCAAAAAGAATTGGTTGGTTCATCCATTTCAGGAGGTGGAACACGAGAAAAAGCCAATGATATTGAAGGAAGAAGTTGAAGTTGCATTGAGGAAAGTGGCAAAAAACAAGGCTCCAGGAGCTGATGGAACACCCATTGAGATGGTTCAACCAATGGATGTTGCACTGGAGGCACTCACTTGGCTATGCCAAGAGATTTGAAAGACAGATACCTGGCCAACTGACTAGAAGAAAGCCATATTTGTACCCATTCCAAAGAAAGATGATCCCACAGAATGTGGAAATTATTGAACAATATCATATGCAAGTAAAATCTTATGGAAGATAATTCAAAAATGGTTGCAGCAGTATATTGACAGAGAACTTCCAAAAATGCAAGCTGGATTCAGAAGAGGATATGGAATGAGGGATATCATTGCTGGTGTCAGATGGATCTTGGCTCAAAGGAAAGAATACCAGAAACATGTTCACTTGTGTTTTATTGACTATGCAAAAGCATTTGGTTGTGTGGATCACAACAAATTATGAATAACATTGAGAAGAATGGGAATTCCAGAACACTTCCTTGTACTCATGAGGAACCTGTACATAGACAAGGAAGCTGTTCTTTGAATAGAACAAGGGAACATTGAATGGTTTAAAATCAAGAAGGGAGTGCATCAGGGTTGTATCCTTTCACCATACTTATTCAATCTTTACAATGAGCAAATAGTCCAAGGGGCTGTACTATTAGAAGAACGTGGCATCAGGATTAGAGGAAGACTCAGTAACAACCTGCAAAACTCTGACAACACAACTTTGCTTGCTGAATAGGCACTCAAACTGAACAGGGGTAGAAAGAGTAATGGGACCACATCCATAAATATGTATATGTTGACATAGGAAATTTCCACATATGTTTTTATATGTGCTGTAAATATCTCTGAATATAGTACAGTATATGGGGGCAGAGTTAAGATACCTTAACCATAGCCAAACATCTTAAGGGTGAGTCACTGGGCTTTGGGGTTCAGAATCATAGTCTCAGGGGACACTGAGGTCAGTGGACATAACATAGTCCACAAAGATAGTGTTCTACATGCTACTTTGATGAGTAGCAACTGAGGTCTTAAAAGCTTGTGAGTGGCCATCCTAGGTGCAGCTATTGATTGGTCTCTCCCTGTCTGGAGCAAAGAAGAGTGAAGTACATAAAAACTGAAGAGAACAATTAGTCCAAATCCAAAGGACTAATGGACTACATGAACCCCAGCATCCATAACCCTGAGACCAGAAGATCTAGGTGGTGCCCAGCAACCACTGCTGACCTCTCTGAAAAGGATCACAATAGGAGATCTCAGATGGAGTGGGAGAAAAATGTAGACCAAAACTCAAAATCATACAAAAGACCAGGCTTACTGGTTTGATAGAGACTGGTGGGACTTCTGAGACTATGGCTTTTTGATACCATTCAAGCCTGGCACTGAACTCATCCTGGTGGCTCAACTTTCAGCCAAATGATAGGCCTGTCAATGTGAACAATTAATGGCAAGGAGGTATGCACTCTTTGGAACAGTCAACCATATGAATTCTTAAGGGCTCATTTGTCCAGGCATAAAGCTCAGAAGGTAAGAAGGGATAGGAAAGAAGGATGAAGGGAAATGGTAAACATAGACAGGAAGTGGGAAGAGTGCTATTACATTGTAGGGATTGCAATTAAAGTCACAAAACAAAATGTGTATGAATTATTGAATGGAAAACCAATTTGCTCTATAAACTTTCACTGACATGACAGTAAAAATATAAATAAATAAATAAATAAAATATGTCATAAATCCTAACTGCTATATCTGTGGTTATAATTCCATTTGGGAATGGATATTCTTTGTTATGTTGATGAGACAGTATTAGTGTACAGTGTATCTTAATCTTTTTTTTTAATTTTCAAATCAAACTATTTCAATGTAAAAGATTTAGAGAGGTACAGCTTGATATACAGAATAATTTTTACTGCTACACAACTGCATGTATGCAATTTCTAAATTAACCTTAAGGCTGTGTAGTTTTATCTATGATAGAGTCCCAAAGAGAGTTGGGATACCTGAGTTCCAGCAGAGCTGACTGTGGACAACTTAAGACAACAGGGTCTTAGTTTTATCACTAAAAACAAAAGGTTTAGGCTTTAGGCAATGTCTAAACTCTTTTTTTTGTCTTTAATTCAGTAGTTTCATGTCTTTTTGGTATGACATGAAATAGAGCAGGTGACTCGAAGATGTTACTGTTGTTATTAGGTATAGATGAGTCAGCTCTGACTCATAGCAATGCTATGTACAACAGAAAGAAACACTGCCTGGTCCTGAACTATCCTCATAATCATTGCTGTTTAGCTCAATCATTGCAGCCACTGTGTCTATCCATCTCACTGCAAGTTTTCCCCTTTTTCTTCTGACCCTCTACCAAGCATGATCTCCTTCTCCAGGGAATGTTCCCTTCTGACATGACCAAAGTAGATGATTCGAAATCTGTCCATTCTTACTTCCAAGGAGCTTCCTGGCTACACTTCCTCCAGGATAGATTTGTTGGTTCATCTGACAGTCCATGATATTTTCAGTATTCTTCGCCAACATCACAATTCAAAGGCATCAACTCTTCTTCAGTCTTTATTCATTGTTCAGCTTTCACATTTCATATGAGGCAATTGAAAATACCATGGTTTAGATTGGCTGCACTTTAGTCTTCAAAGAGATATCTTTATTCCTTAACACTTTAAAGAGGTCTTTTGCAGCAGATTTGTTCAGTGCAATACAACATCTGATGTCTTCACTGCTGCTTCCATGGTGTTGATTGTAGATTCAAGAAAAATGAAACCTTGGACATCACTCTTTTCTGTATTTATCATGATGTTGCTTACTGGTCCAGTTCTGAGGATTTTTGTTTTCTTTACATTTAGGTAGAATCCACATTGAAGACTGTAGTCTTTGATCTTCATCAGTAAGTGCTTCAAGTCATCTTCACTGTCACCAAGCAAGGTTGTGTCATCTGCATATTGCAGATTGTTAGTGAGCATTCCTCCAGTCCTGATGTCCTGCTCTTCTTCATATAGTCCAGCTTCTTGGATTATTTGCTCAGAATACAGATTGAATAAGTATGGTGAAAGGATGCAACCTTGACACACACCTTTTCTCACTTTAAACCAGTCAATGTCCCCTCATTTTGTTGAAACAACAGCCTCTTGGCCTATGTACGGTTTCTTCATGAGCACAATTAAGTGTTCTAGAATTCCCATTCTTTGCAATGTTATCCATAATTTGTTATGATCCACACAGTAAAATGCCTTTGCATAGTCAATAAAATACAGGTAAACATCTTTCTGCTATTCTTCGCTTTCAGCCAAGATCCATCTGACATCAGCAATGATATCCTTAATTCCATGTCCTCTTCTGAATCTGGCTTGAATTTCTGAAAGATCCCTGTCAGTATACTACTACAACCATTTTTAATTATCTTTAGCAACATTTTACTGTGTGTGATATTAAAGATTTTGTCCAATAATTTTCACATTCTGCTGGATAACCTTTCTTTGGAATGGGCACAAATATTGATCTCTTCCAGTCAGTTGGCCAGGTATCAGTCTTACAAATTTCTTGGCATAAATGAGTAAGCACTTTCAGTGCCTCACCCTTTCTTTGAAACATCTCAATAGCTATTCTGTTAATTCCTGGAGCCAATTCTTTCAGTGCAGCTTGGACTTTTTCCTTCAAAACCATTGGTTCCTGATCATCTGCTACCCTTTAGATGCAGTGACTGTACATGCCTTCCATCTTCTTTTGATGCTTTCTGCATTGTTTGATAATTTGCCACAGAATCCTTCAATATGCAATTCAAGGTTGAATTTTTCTTCAGTTCTTTCAGCTTGAGAAATGCTGAGCATGTTCTTCCCTTTTGGTTTTCTCACTCTAGGTCTTTGCACATTTCATTATAATAGCTTACTTTGACTTCTCAAGCTGTCCTTTGTTCAGCTCTTTCATTTCATCATTTATTCCATTCACTTTAGCTACCCTCTATTCAAGAGCAAGATTCAGAGTCTCTTCTGACATCCATTTTGGTCTTTTCTTCCTTTCTTGTCTTTTTAATGACCTTTGCTTTCTTAATGTATTATGTTCTTGATGTCATTCCACAACTCATATGTTCTTCAGTCATTGCTATTCAATATGTCAAACCTATTCTTCAAAGGATCTCTAAATTCAGGTGGGATATAATCAAGGCTGTATTTTGCCTCTCATGGACTTATTTTAATTTTCTTCAGTTTCAACTTGAACTTACATATGAGTAGTTGATTGTCTGTTCCACAGTCAGATCCTGGTCTTGTTTTGACTGATGATATTGAGGTCCTCCATTGCCTCTTTCCACTGATATAACCAACAAACCAAACTCCTGCCACCAACTCAGTTCTGACTCATAGCAACCCCCACTGGGTTACTGAGGTGGTAGATCTTTACAGAAGTAGATTGCCCATCTGCCTTCCATGGAGTGGCTGTGGGTTTGAACTGCCAGTCTTCTGGTGAGCAGGCAAATGCTTTAGTCACTGTCTCAGCAGAACTTTTCCATCTGGCGAAGTCCACATGTATAGCTATCATTTATGTTTTTGAAAAACGGTACTTGGAATGAATAAGTCATTGGTTTTGTAAATTGGTTTTGTGTGATGTCTGGCATCATTTCTATCACCAAGGCTATATTTTCCAACTACCAATGCTTCTCTTTTATTTATAACTCTCCCATTCCAACCACTGGTCATTATCAATACATCTTGATTGCATGTTTGGTCAATTCCAGACTGAAGAAGTCATGACATCTCCAATGAAGATATTGAGGAATATCATATATTTGAGCAAATAAAAATGTATTTCCTTTTATGAATTAAATTTAGTTACACAAGGATCCTCCCTGTATACTACTGTGTGATGACAAGTACAATATCATTAATAACATCTGAAAATCTCTATGTTTCAGTGAGTCAACCAGTGCCTGCCTCTCTTCCTTTTCTAATTTATCTTTAGACTCTAAGAGGTTTTAGATACTGGAAGATTAAGTCCTAGAACAGAAAATATATTTAGTTCCAAGGACATTTACATATTTTCTTTGCAACATAGGTATTCCAGGTGTACTACGCTATTTGAAAAGTACTTATTTTTCTGCTTAATTTATATTTGCATGTCTTTAAATTTTTTCCTGAAGTTTAAAATATACACACAATGAAAATTTAAAAGAAAAATTTAAGCTTTAGTAGCAGGATATTCTGAACTATCAAAATAAGTCTATAGGTCTACTATTTTATATTAACTTTATAGATGACATGATTTTAAAATAAATATGCTGAAAACACACACTAAGCCTAATGGAAAATAAATATAGTTTCTTGTCAATTTTAATATACGTTTGGAAAGCTAAGATATAAATAATAGATTAAGATAGACAAACAATATTTTAATTCTTTTTGTGAGACTCTTTTTGGGGAATTTATGCTCAGGAAAAAATATATACAATTCTTCTGTGATTACATCAGCTCTCATAACATCTTCATCTTAAACAAGGTGGTGAAAACCACTTAAAGTATAGGAAAATGAAATAGCAAATTTGGTCTTATTCAAATTTTAACCCAATCTTTAGGTAGAGATGGGTAATATTTAAGATTTCTTTCACATTGATTGTTGAATCCTATTTGAGCTTCTAATTATAAAGTGTGTTTTTTTGTTGTTGCTGTTTTCACTACATTACATAATTCAGCACTAGGTTGTTCTTTTCAAAGTTACTTACTAGTATTACAATTAAATTATAGATACAAATAAATCTGTTTGAAGTGATATGATTAAAGCAAAAAAAGACAGAAGTTAAACAAGACCTGTTACAATAAACTTCTTAGCAAAAATATGTTAATTGCACTGTATTTCTTTATAGCTAATATTGTCCAAGATTTCTTCAAAAATGAATATTGGTAACATATTTCCAAATTTATTTTTTCATACATCTTTCTTTTTTTGACAGAATCAATGGTTTATACTACTTTAATTCCCTTTCTAAAAAAAACTCATTGTTATGAACCAAGATTTAAAAAAAAAAAAAAAGTCCTCTGTCACACAACAATCATGTTCTAGTGAGAAACTATAAAGGACCAAGGACAAAACATTCATTCTACTCAATTAGTCTTACTGTTGTTATTGTTGTGTGCCATCGAGTCGGCCCCAACTCATAGCGACCCCTCCTTGGGTTGCCGAGGCAGTATCACTACAGAAGTAGATTGCCCAACCTTCCTTCCAAGGAGTGGCTGGTGGGTTTGAATCGTCAGTCTTCTGGTTAGTAGTCAAGTGCCTCAGGCACTATGCTACCAGAGCTTACTAGGTATCAATTATTCTTTTGACCTATGACAAGTAAAAAGCTTGTAAAAGTGTATTCATAATAACAGATTTGACCAATGAGCCCAGAAATTCCATAGTGGAGTAAGTCATCTATCCCTAAAATAATTTAAAGGCTTTATCATTGGACAGATATCATTTTTTTAAAAGGGAGAAAAAGAAAAAGATTAAAGAAGAATTTTAAATTTTGAAAAGGTTGTGATAAATATAAAGTATGAATATACTATAGCATGTTCCAATAACAAAGGTACTTAGAGAAAGAGATTCACATACTTTTATTACATCCTCTTGACAAATATTTTCATTTTTCTATTGATTTTTCTACATTACAATATCTACAAAATTTAGCTTATGATCATTTTATGTTTCACTTTTAGTAGAGTTCATCATTTTAGAAGTGGTGTCTTCCTTTTGTACACTTTTAATGTCAATCAATTATTTCATTTCATTAGTGTTTCCTTTGAAAGGAGTCAAATTACCATGCGGTCCTTTCTCTAGACATTCTTTTTGATGAAGAAGCTCATCAATGACACAAGAAAAGTTATTTCCCTCCAGAGATGGGCCTTCTCTTTCCTGAGGGTCAGTTTGTCTACAATACCCCAGAGTTTCTTCAGATGCAGTTGTTTCCTTAGACATCATGAAACTCAAAATTGTATTTCCTTCATCATTTATAGGTTTCTGAAGACTGGAGCTTGGTTTTTCCTGTTAAATTGGTAATATCAGCTGACCTGGATTGTTCCCTCATAGAAGAAGAAGCAGACACTTCTATACATTTGCTGTCTCATTCTTAGAAAGACTTCTTCTGCAGTTGAACTGACCAGGGTTTGATGATGACTGAACTTCAGAAAGAAGATTCCTTGAATTCCTTTCCTTAAGATTATCAGGAGAAAAAGAATCATCATATGAGGACTCCCCACAATCAGCAATCTCTATAATAGATTTGATCAGAAACTCTGGCCTGTTTTCCAATTTAAACAGTTGCAATTTTGACCTTTGTGCCGTAACTTTTTTTCTTTAATTTTTGTTTTGAAGGTGAATATAAATACAGTGATGTTGTTTTCTTTTTGTTGAGGATTTTCTGGGTTTTGGGTGTACCAAAGAATGGCCTTCTGCTATAGATAAAGTAGTAGACAAACTCTATTTATCATCAAACATCTCTTAAATCAATCTTTTTTGAGATATGTTGTTGTGAGATGGCATCGAGTAGGTTCTGAATCGCATTGATATCATGTGGAACAGAATGGAATGGAGCACTACCTGGCCTGCACCATTCTCACAGCTATTGTTCTGCTTGAGCTCATTATTGCAACCATTGTGTCAGTGCATCTCTTTGAGAGCCTTTTTCTTTTTTGCTAACCATCTACTTTACCAGTTCCATTCCAGGAACTACTTCCTCCTGATAACATGTCCAAAGTATGTGAGACAAAGTTCATCTTGGTTCTAAGGAGCATTCTGTCTGTACTTCTTCCAAAAGAGATTAATTTGTACTTCTGGCAGTCCATGGTATATTCAGAATTCTTTGCCCACACCATAATTGAAAGGAATTAATTCTTTGGTCATCCTATTCATTGTCCAGCTTTTGTGTGCATTTGAGGCAATTGAAAATACTATGGCTTGAGTCACGTGCACCTTAATCCTCAAAGTGATATCTTTGTTCTTAAACACTCTAAAAAGGTCTTTTACTGCATATTTGCTCAATGACATACATCATTTGATTTCTCAAGAAATCAATGAAATCATGAGCTTTGACTGTGGGCCAAGTGAAATGAAATCCTTGACAATTTCAATATTTTCTCCATTTTTCCTGATGGTACTGATTGACCCAGTTGTGAGGTTTTTGTTTTCTTTAGGTTGGGATGCAATCTATACTGAAGGCTGTAGTCTTTGATCTTCATTAGCAAGTGCTTCAAATCCCCTTCGCTTTGAACAAGTAAAGTTGTATCATTTGCATGTTACAGGTTGTTACAGAATCTTCCTTCAATTGGATGCTGCATTCTTCTTCATATAATCCAGCTTCTCAGATTATCTGCTAAGAAGAATAAATATGGTGAAAGGATACAACCCTGATGCGCACCTTTCCTGATTTTAAACCACACAGCATCCTTTTGTTCTGTTCAAATGACTGCCTGTTTGTCCATATATAGGTTCTGCATGAACACAATTAATTATTCTGGAACTCCCATTCTTTGCAATATTATCTGTAATTTGTTATTCTCCACATAGCTGAATGCTTTTGCTTGGTCAATAAAGCACAAGTAAACATCTTTCTGGTATTCTCTACTTTCTGCCAAGATCCATCTACTATCAGCAATAATACTCCTTGTTTGATGTCCTCTTTTGAATCTGGTTTGAGTTTCCAACAGTTCCCTGTTAATGTACTGCTAAAACCATTTTTAAATTTTCTTCAGCAAAATTTTACTTGGATGTGATATTAATAGTATTGTTCAATAATTTCTGTATTCTGTTGGATCAGCTTTCTATGGTATGGGCACAAGTAAGGATCTCTTATAATCAATTGGCCAGGTAGCTAGCCTCTAAAATCTTGTTGTTGTTATGTGCCATCGAGTCGGACCCAACTCAGAGAAACCCCTCCTTGGGTTTCCGAGGCAATATCACTACAGAAGTAGATTGCCCAACCTTCCTTCTGAGGAGTGGCTGGTGGGTTTGAACTGTTAGCCTTCTGGTTAGCAGTCAAGTGCCTTAGGCATTATGCTACCAGAGCTCCCTCCAATATCTTAGCATAGATGAATTCATGCTGCCAATTTTGCATCTGTTTGTTGAAGCATCAAAACTAGTATTCTGTCAATTCCTGGAGTCTTGTTTTTCCCTAATACTTTCAGTGGAGCTTGGATTTCTTCCTTCAATATCATCAATTCTTGATTACATACTACTACCTCCTGAAATGACTGAACATCAACCAAGTCTTCCTGGCACAGTGATTCTGTGTTCCCTCCATTGTTCCTTGATGTTTCCTATGTCATTCAAAAATCTGCCCATAGAATCTTTCAATACTGCAACTCAAAGTCTGAATTTCTTCATCAGTTTTCTCAGCTTGAGAAATACTGAGCATGTTCTTCTGTTTTGGACCTGTAACTCCAGGCTTTTGAACATTTTCTTATAACACTCTGTCTTCTAATGTTACCCTTTGAAATTTGTTCAGCTCTTTCACTTCATCATTTCTTCCATTCACCTTAGCTACTCTATGTTGAAGAGCAAGTTTCAGAGTCCCTTCTGACATACATTTTTGTCTTTTCTTTCTTTCCTGTATTTTTAATAAATTTTAGCTTTCTTTATGTATGATGTCCTTCCACAAGTCATCTGGTGTTTGATCATTATAGTGTCAAATTTATTCTTGAAATGATCTCTAAATTTAGATGTGATGTACTCAAAGTCATACTTTGGCTCTCATGTGTTTGTTTTCACTTTCTTTATGTTCAACTTGAACTTTCATATGAGCAATTGGTGTCCTGTTCTGCAGTTGGCCTCTGACTGTCTTCTAACTGATGATATTGGGTTTCTCAATTTTCTGTTTCCAAGATGTTTAATTCCTGTGTATTCCATCTGGCAAAGTCCACAAGTATACTCATCATTTAAATTGTTACAAAAGGATTTGCAATGAATAAGTAGTTGATAATGCAAAATTCTATCATGCAATCTCTGCATCATTTTTCACCAAGGACATATTTTCCAACTACAACTCATTCTTTGTTTTCTACTTTTGCATTCCAACCACCAGCAATTAACAGTGTATCTTGTTTGCATGTTTGACCCATTTCAGACTGCAAATGATGGTAAAAACCTTGATTTCTTCATTGTTAGCATTAGTATTTGGTGTGTAGATTTGAATAATACCTATATTAAATAATCTACCTAGTAAGCATATAGATATTATACTATCACTGACAGCATTGCACTTCAAGACAGATCTGAAATGTTCTTTTTGAAGATGAATGCAACAGCGATTCCTCTTCAATTTGTCATTCCAGGCATAGTAGACCATATGATTGCCTGCTTCAAAATGACCAATACCAGTCCATTTCAGCTCACTAACGCCTAAGATATTGACCTTTATGTGTACTATTTCAGTTTTGACAACTTCCAATTTTCCTGTATTCATCCTTCATACATTCCACATTCTGATTATTAATGGATGTTTGCAGCTGTTTCTTCTTATTCTGAGTCATGCCACATTAGCAAATGAAAGTCCTAAAAGCTTTGCTCCATCCATGTCATTAAGGTAGAGTCTACTTTGAGGAGGCAGCTCTTCCCCAGTCCTATTTTGAGTGCCTTCTAATCTGAGGGGCTCATCTTCTGACACAGTATCAGAAAATATTTCATTGCTATTCATAACATTTTCAAGTAACACATCACACAATGTTTCACTGCTAGTCATAAGAATTTCAGTGGCTTTTATTATTATTATTATTTAAGTGGATGTCCCCTTCCTTCTTTCCAGTCTGTGTTAGTCTGGAAGCTCTGTTGAAATCTGTCCTTTTTGGGTGAACCTGCTGGTATTTGAAATACCTACCATCCCACATGCAAGCTGCCACAGTACAACTAACTGAGAGATGAATGGTGGATTACCCATGAGAGAGATGCAAATAAAAAAATGAGATCTCTCACCCTAGAACTAATAGTAAAGTTCAAAAAGAGAAAAAGAAGACAACAAATGCTTGCAAGAGTGTGGAGAGAATGGAACCCTCATATACTACAGGCAGGACTTTAAAATGGTGCAACAACTATGGAAAACTGTATGATGCTTCCTTAAAAAGCTGGAAGTAGAGATACCATATGATCCAGCAATCCCACTACTAGGTATATATCCTAGAGACATAAGAGCCGTGACATGAACACGTGTGTGCACACTCATATTCATCACAGCACTATTCACAATAGCAAAATATGGAAACAACCTAAATGTCCATGAATGGAAGAATAGATCAACAAACTATGGTACACACACATAATGGAATATTATGCAATGTAAAGAACAATAACGAATCTGTGAAACATCTTATAATATGGATGAACTTAGAGGACATTATGCTGAGTGAAACTAGTCAACCACAAAAGGACAAATATTGTATGAGATCACTATTATCAAAAGTCAAGAAATATTTTTTTTCAAAAGAAGAAATATTCTTTGATGGTTACCAAGGGGGGGGGGGTAGGAAAAGGAAAGTAAACCACTAACTAGAGGGTATCAACAAAACTGAACTTATTGCCTTCCAGTCAATTCTGACTAATAGCAATTCTTCCTTGGGTTTCTGAGATGGTATCTCTACAGAAGTAGATTGCCCAGTCTTCCTTCTGAGGAGTGGCTGGTGAGTTTGAACCATCAGACTTCTCGTTAGCAGTCAAGTGCTGTAGGCATTATGCTACCAGAGCTTCTTAACTAGAGGGTAGACACATATTAACTCAGTTGAATGGAAAGGTAAAAAATAAATAAATAAATAAATAAAAATTCTAATGAGAACAGTATCTCTGGTAGCAACAACATGAGACGTGTCTCCCTCAGCTTCCTCAGCAGGGCCTGCTCTCTGAAAGCTCAAAGATTGCTCCAGGGGGGGTTCCAGCAAGATGGCAGACTAGGCAGAAGGATTGCACAGACCCTCTTCAACAAAGAAAAGGAAAACCAATTAACACAGACACAGAAGATAATCTTGGACCCCTGAGCCTTGAAGGAAAGGATGCAGAATTGGACTAAACCCCAACTAG
>NW_006921639.1:888163-901434 GCF_000298275.1 Orycteropus afer afer | reverse complement strand
GAGACAAAGTATATGTGAACTGCTGTATGAAAAGTGAATTTACTCTGTAAATCTTCACCCAAATCCTAATTAAAAAAAAAAAAAAGATTGCTCCAGCTGGTAGAGTTTAGAAATCCCTGAATATCTGTGGGTTGGCAGCAGTCTGTCCTAAATACAGACAGATTAATAAATAAATAAATACATACATGGCTAAAAGGGATGGAGTGTGATTTGATCAAATTATATTTAATCTAAAGTTAAAATAAATTACCATATAGTTGTTTCATAAACTCCAAAAAATAAAAAAACAGATAAATGCAAAACTTGTCCCAAACAACATCTATTGAGCATGCTCATGATAAAACTTCCCACACAATAAAGTACTATAAACCATACATCTGCATCTGACAAAGCAACCTTTCAAAACAGATTATGTCATATGAGGTTTCAAAGCTTAACTTTCTTTTATGTTTGTCACATTCAGTCAAAGTATTTTCTGTTTTTCTGAAATCTGTGTGTGTTATTTTGGGAAAAACAAAACAAAAAAAATAATAAAATCTAAAATGACATAGTTGACTCACATTTGTGGCTTGTGTTTTATTTCCATTGTACTACACTGGTGAGAGCCTGAAGTCATAGACAAAGCATTGACTTTTTTTTAATGCATTTTATTGAAATACAATTTACGTACAATGAAATAAACAAAACCAAAGTGACATGGGTCAATGCATCTTTTTTTTTTTTTTTTTTTTGCAGTATTCCCTTCCCTCCCCTCCCACCCCTGGCAACCAACAAAGAAAGTTTCCTGCCATATATAAATCTTTCCTTGACCTTCCACAACAACAAACTAATACTATATTTGTTCTTCTGTGATTGAGTTATGTCACTCAGCATAATCTCCCCCAAATTTATCCATATTATCTGGTGTTTTGCACTCTACATTATTCTTAAGTGCTGCACAACATTCCATTATGTACCATAGTTTGTGTTCATCCACTCTTCTGCTATAAATCTTAGAAATAAGTACCTTGTTAGATATGTAAGTATCGGCAAATATGAATTTGTTGTTGTCATTTTTGTTATGTGCTTTTTTGTGTTGTCGGTTTCTTTGTTCCATATAATTTTCTATGCTGAGCTCATTTTGTTTATGAATCCTGTTATCACTTCTTTCATTGCTAGTGTTTTAATATTTGCTGAATATTTATGCTGGTCCTCTTTTTTGTTTTGATGTGAAGATTTATCATTTTTCTTTGAGGTTATCCTGTTATTTACAGTTTTCTTCCCAAGTTTAGAACAGTCCGTTCTATCTTGTAGTTGTCTTGACTTCCCTACCATCTAGAAGTTCTGTAATGACATAGTTTATTTTTCCCTCTTTTTGGTTTGTAGATGTCCTCATTTGTCAATTAATGTCTCTGGTTCCCTGTGTACAATCTTGTAGGCTTATTTACTTTGGATACTTCCATAGCTGGGTTGGTTTCTGGGTTATATTATCATGTATGTTAATGGTCAGTTGTTATTGGCTGTTGTTGCTTCTCTGTCCAAAGGGCTCCCTTTAGCATCTCTTGTAAGGTTGGTCTGGTTTTAACAAATTCCCTTAATTTCTGCTTATCTGGAAAAGTCCTAATTTCACCATCATATTTGAGGGACAATTTTGCTGGGTACATACTTTTTGGTTAGAAATTTTTCTCTTTCAGGGTTTTGTATATACCATTCCATTGCCTTCTTGCCTGCATGGCTTCTGCCAAAAAATCTGAGCTTAGTCTTTTTTATTGTCCCTTGTAAGTAACTTTTCATTTTTCCTGTGCTGCTTTTAGGATTCTTCCTTTATCTTTGGTTTTGGTGAGTTTGATGATGATATGTCTCGGTGATTTTCTTTTGGGGTCTGTCCTGTTTGGAGTTCGTTGGACTTCCTGAATCGATATATTCTCATCTTTCATCATATCAGGGTAGTTCTCTTCCAACAAATCTTCTACAATTTTCTCAGTGGTTTTATTTTTCTCTTTCTGTTCTGGAATTCCAATGACACTTAGATTATTCCTTTTGATGGTATCCCACATGAACCTTAGGCTTTCTTCATTTTGTTTTGATCTTTTTTCTGATTGATCCCTTTCCAAAAACAGGTATTTGTCTTCAATTTCATTAATTCTGTCTTCCATTGCATCAATTCTACTCCTTTGTCCTTTCAATGTGTTATCTATTTCTGACAATTTAGTATTAATCTTCTGGATTTCTATCTGTAGATTTTGAATTATTGCAAATTTTTCATTTATTTTGTCATTTTGTTCTTGTATTTTCTTCCAAAATTATTCTAGGGTTTTGTCTGTATTTTTCTTGATCTGTCTCTCAATCCTTTGAAGATACCTAAATATAATTCTTTTGAATTCCATATCAGGGAGTTCCAATAGTGCATCTTCCTCAGGGATTTGTTTTGGGTCTGTATCCTGGTCCCTTGTTTCTCCTGCTTTACCTTGCTTCTTTGTGTGGACTGTCATGCTCTGTTGTCTCCGAGGCATTGTGACATATTTGTGTTTATATTTAATTGGTGATTGTATGTTGGAGTGACTTGTCCATAATTTTTGTTTTCTTTGTTTTGTTTGTATGTTATCTATACAGGCAGGGTACTGTGCTCCTCTTTTTCCAGTTGACATCACTTATACACTCACCACTTGTCTCCTTTCCTGTTGTCAGCCTCTTGTAAGTCCCTGCTGACCTTGGCAAACAGAGCCTATTCTTAGGTCCCTGGAATCCAAATGTGAATGCTATCACTTTACAATCCAAAATGGTTGCCATTTGTAAATTCAAAATGGCTGCGCCCTCCAGACAGCGGAAAGTCAACAGCTCAGGTTGTCTCCCTCCTTGTTGTTTCCCTTCCTAGTCTCAGGCTACCAGCACTGCCATCCCTGCAGCCCTTGGTGACCAGGATTGATTGTTAGGTCAATTCTCAGGTCCCAACACCACTTGGAAATATTCAGCCTGCTGACAGTTCACAGCTCCAACCATCTCTGTACTCACTGTTTTCATTCAAGTTTTTCCACTAGTGTATTAGTGCCTAATCCACTTCTGCATAGTTCCTTTCAAATCTCAGGGCTCCAGGATTATCTTCTGTATCTCTGTCAATTTTTTTTTTTCTTTTGTTTGTTGAAGAGGGTCTGTGTTGCTTATCTGCCTATTCCTCCATCTTATTGGAAGTCCAAAGCACTGACTTTGAGTCAAATAACTTTGCATTCCAGCCCAAAGCCTGCCATTACCAGCTTTGTCAACATGGGCAAATGATTTAATACTTTGTCTTAGTTCGCTAGTGATGCTATAATAGAAATAGCACAAGTGAATGGCTTTATCAAACAGACATTTATTCTCTCACATTTAGAAGGCTAGAAGTCCAAATTCAGGGCACCATCTAGAGAAAGGCTTCCTCTGTGTGTCGACTCTAGGGAAAGGTCCTTATCTCTTTTCAGTATCTGTTGGCCTGGTGTCCCTTTGAGATCTCCATGAGTCTTACATCAACCTTATCCCGGGTCTAGGAGGTTCTCAGCCTTGACATCACTTTTACCCTGGGTCCAAAGAATATGTTATTTTCCCAGCTCATCTTTCTTGGTGGTACTCAAGTCCCTCCTTCTCTGCTCACTTCTCTTTCCTTTTATCTCCTGTAAGATAAAATGGGTGCAGGCTACACCCAAAGGAAATACCCCTTGTGTGGGATCAGGGCTATGACCTAACTAAGGGTGTTGTATCTCACTTTAATCCCCTTACATCTGATTGGCTGATCATATCAGATCACATCACAGGAAATGACTACATCATTACATAACTGCCAAATTCCATCATTATATAATTGCAAAACCACTGAGAATCATGACCCTGCCAAGTTGACACATATTTGGGGGACACAGTTCAACCCATTGCACCCTTGGTTTTCCTGTATATGAAACAGGGATAACAATATATTCCCCAGTGTTGTGGAGAAGATTATGTGGAATCATGTTTGTAAAATGCCTAGCAGGTGTTTGTTATCTAGTAGGAACTCAATAATGTGCTTTCCAGTCCTCTAGTTAGTAGGAAGAGAAAACCATGCTGTCAACATTTTAATCAGCACCAGCTGCAGGGCTAGTAACTTTGCAGAGACAAAGTTCTAAGCAATCACCTCGAGCAAAATCAAGTTAAGCAACAGTGAGAAAGTTCTCAATGTTATTCTGTTTAAATGGATTAAGGTTTGGCAGGAAAGTATTTGAATTTAAAGCTTTCTCTAAACTATGTAATGTATTATGTCCTTAGTAAGTAGAGAATTGGGATTGATCGATATTGATGCTGTATGCTTTTTAAACCAGTCACAGATGCACAAAGCATGTCCCTTTCTGCCCATTCCCCATCATGACTCACACCTTGGAAGTTCTGTCCAAATGTCTCTTCTGTCCTGATCTCAGATATCACTCTGCCCTTGTGGCGGCTCCAAGAATTGTACTTGATGGTGCATGATACTGATAACCATCTGTCAGTCTGTCATATTGCAGTGGCTTGTGAGTGAGTTGCCATGGTACTGTGAGCTATACCTCTAGTATTTCAAATATTAGCAGGGTTGCTCATGGAGGACAGGTTTCAGCAAAGCTTCCAGACTAAGGCAGACTAGGAAGAAAGGCCTGGTGATCTACTTCTGAAAACTAGTCAGTGAAAATATTATGGAACACAACAGAATATTGGCCAATAGAGTGCTGGAAGATATGCTCCCTAGGTTGGAAAGCACTCAAAATAAATAATAATGGACTCAAACATACCAATGATTGTGAAAATGGCACAGGACTGGGCAACATTTTATTCTCTTGTACGTGGGGTCACCATCAGTCAGAGTTGACTAAATGGCAACTAATCACAACAATATAATCAATTTTGTACAGGTAATTAAAATGCAATGTAAGTGAGAGAAACAGAATGTGTTGTCATGGAGAGAAAGGTAGTGTCTTGGCTTACTTGAGTTGATGTTAAAAGTCTACAGGATTTTATTGACTATAAGCAGAGTCTAAGGACACAGTAGGCTGAGGCTCCCCACACAACTCAGTGCTGCAGGTGGAGTCAGATCAGGTTCCAGAAAGTGGGTGCTGACAGTGCCCATGTTGGTAGGCTCATCTAGAACTTGTTTAGTTCTGCACACCATGTTCCAACAGGGAAACTGACAAGGAAACAGGAACTAGGTCACATGAAAACAACTGAAGAAATGGGAGGTTTAATCTGAAAAGAAGAGATCTGAGAAGTCTAAATGTCGGATTGGTTGTGTGTGAAGAAAGTTCTAGACTCACTCTGCTGGCTCCATTGGATGGACTCTCTAGAAGAAAAGTGGTCAGTCTACATAAGAAAGAGTATGTTTGTTTATCTACACCCTTCCTTATTCCATAAAAAAGTCAAAATAAGTGAAAAGAGCAAGGAGGTCTCCAAATGCAGCAAGCTGCTTTGTTAGGCTATGAACTCCATGTCCCTGGAGGCAGTGAAACAATTGTCACATGTCCTCCATAGCAGAGGCTTTGCTGAGCTCAGGAGCACAGACATGACCCCTGGGGCAACAGTGGCTAATGTGATTGGCAATGGAAAAGGACCCTTGAGGGAGAACACTGTGAAGGGTAGAGCCCCCTTTCTACCTGCTCCTCAGTAGCATAAGAATTTGGGGTTCACCCTCATCAAAACAGGCATGTTTGTGAAGTTGGAGTTCCAGTGTAAATGGTTAACAGGCTCAACTTTTAACTGAAATATTGGTGGTTCATGTATACACAGAGGTGACTCAGAAGAAAAGCCTGAGATCTACTTCTGAAAAATCAGACATCCATAGCCCTATGGAACACAGTTCTATTTCAACACATGTTGGGCTGCCATTAGTAAGAATTAACTCTATGGCAATTGGTTTTATGTGTGTGTGTGTGTGTGAAGTTGGAAAGTTGGTTTGAAATCACCTTCTCTCCTAAGAATTGAGTCCCTCCCCTACTCTAGTTCACTTTTCCCATGCCTTGTCCAGACTCTGGGGACCACAGGTGCCCAGCCCCACTATGAATCTCAAAGGGAGTCACAGACTAGTCCTTTCTCCGGTGCCCAAGAAGTAAACACAAAGAAAACTTTAAAGTCAAGAGTGGATAACACAATGCCCAGTGTGAGTGGAAGAGGGTAAGGCAGGTCAGAAGTAGAGATGAGATGTCCCCCAGGTGGCCATGGGCTGGGGAGAGACATCCTGTCCACCCACCTCTGAATGATGTTGTTTTTACCAGCTCTGCCTGGAGCCAGTAGACTAAACCTCTTGGGATGGGCTTCTATTTGGACAGGGTGAGAGGTGCTGTAAGTGCTTTTAAATTGCAATTGCCTTTGGGGAATGGGAAAAAGTGAGTCAGAAGCAGTTATTTGAACCTGGGACCCCCAGCCTGAACTTTGAGGAGACAGGAAGGCGTCTCTTGTTAGTCACTGTTTCTGTGGGGCAATGATGAAAACAAAGCTGCTCATGTGTGTTTGGATTACAGGCTTTCCCATGGGTGGTACTGTGTACAGGAGCAAAAGCTTCCAGTAGAATTGCCCAAGAGCTAGCAAAGCCACCCCCTACCCCAGCCCCAGCCCAGAATGCCCTTCAAAGTCTTCAGACAAAGCTATCCACAGCTCTGCACAAGAAAGCAATGTGGAAAGGGGAGGAGAGAAAGGAAAAGGGGTTTCATAGAATACCTCCTGGTTAGACTCCACCCAGTCTGGTGGTCTGGAACAAGCAGAGGACTGTTGCTGCTCTCTCTGGGCACATGGGAGGTAGAATTCTACAGTTGGCCTTTCGCACATGAGATCAAGAATTTTAAAGTGTTCCTACTCTTTGATGTAATAGTTCCACTTCTGGGACTGAACATAATTGATCCTATTGACACAAAGATTGTCACTGAAGTATTATTTATACTACTCAAAGTCTAAAACCAAAAATAGAGGATTAATTGATTACCCTACTGCATGTCTTCAGCCACTCGATGTGATATTTAGGAAAATTTTATAATCACATTGGAATATGTTTATATCTTTTAGTAAACAACAACAACAAAATTGTAGTATGAAATCAAGACATGTACATATATATATGTGTGTATATGAATATGTACCGTGAAACCTGTGGGATTCTTGTTTTTCTGAGTCTCACAAGTTTTCCACCTTTGACAGAGTGTAGTCTTACCATTTTTATTGCTGGTTTTGGTAACAAATATTTTAGTTTTCCTTCTCTGACAGATTTCACTTTGCACACTTCTTAGCTTTGGCAGATTTTACTATAATATGAAATTGTACAATTATATAATCACAGTTGTGTAAGAAGACAAAAGTTACTACAAGAAAAATAAAGGATGGAAAGATAATTGAAATGGTAGTTAACTTTACGTGATAAAAATGAGTGTTGTTTTCTTTCTGGTATTTTCCAATCTGTCCCTGATGAGCAAATATATTTAATAATTATTTTGGTGTTTTACAAAGTGAAGTCAGTTTTAAAATAAATCAGTAGCCCTCCATAGTCTCTGAACTTGAGCCCCATGGATGAGAACAAAGAATAAGGCTTCCTGTTCAGAGTGCTTCAGTCGTGACAGGACTCAGATGTAATTTGAAGATTTGCAATCTGGAGAAATTTGCTCCAGGATGAAGGTGTTGGTTTCATGGCAGAGCTTCACCTTTGCCCTCCCCAACAGGGGTCCCCACAAGGCACTGAAGAAACTTGACCCTTCTCTCATGGAGAAGTTGTATCTTCCATGAAGCTACCAAAAAAAAAAAAAAAAACTCACTGCCATTGAGTGAGTTTCCTTGGGTTTCCGAGGTGGTATCTCTGCAGAAGTAGATTCCCCAATCTTCCAAGGAGGTTGGTGGGTTTGAACTGCCAGTCTTCTGGTTAGAAGTCAAATGGCTTACTCACTATGCCATATGAGGCTACAGTGGAGGTGCAGTCTGTCCTCTCTCAAGTGGTATTCCTGTAGATCCCCAAAAGGCCCATATGTCTTCATTTACTAGTGATGCTATAACAGAAATACCACATATGGGTGGCTTTAAAGAACAGAAATTTATTTTCTTACAGTGCAAAAGACTAGAAGTCTGAATTCAGGGCATGTCTCTAGGGGTCTATTTGGTGTTTCTCAGCTTATAGATGCAAGGAGTTCTGGTAGCATAGTGCCCAAGATATTTGACTGCTAACAAGAAGGTTGGTGGTTCAAACCTACCAGCCACTCTGCAGAAGGAAGACTGGGCAATCTATTTCAGTAAAGATTTACTGCCCTGGAAGCCCAAAGGGGGTTGTTGTGAGTCAGAATCTATTTGATGGCAGTGAGTTTGGTTTTTTTGATTGAGATGCATCTGTCTTCCTTCATCTATCTCCCTCTTCCCTCTCTATCTGTTTCGGTACCTATTTTGATCTTTTTAAAACTGAGAAGTGATTAGGTTTAAGATTCACCTTACTCTGGTAGGACCTCTGTTAAGGATTAAATTGTGTTCCACAAACATATGTGTTGTAAAACTCTAATCCCTATACTTGTGGTTGTAATCTCACTTGGGAACAGGATTTGTGATATGCTGATGAGGTAAGATTAGTGTAGAATGTGTCTTAAATCAATCTCTTTTGAGCTGTAAAAGAGCAGAATAAGCAAGTAACAATAAAGTACAGATAAGGGAAGATAAATCCCACTCCACAAGAGGTATCCAAGGAACCAAGAAATAGAAGCTGAAGAGACAAGAGACTTCCCCCTCGTGCCAACAAAGAAAGAAAGCCTTGCCCTAGATCTGGCACCCTGAATTTAGGCTACTAGCCTCTTGTGAAAAAACAAATTTGTTTTTTAGAACCACTTATTTGGTATTACTGTTATAGCAGCACTAAATAACTAAGACTGTTTCACTAAAACAACAAATAAAACCCCCTCTTTTCAAACAAGATTATGTTTACAGATGTAAGGGTTATGATTCCAAAATACATTTTAGGAGTACACAATTCAATCTATAATACCATGCATGGAAACAAACAAAGAAGAAAAAAACCTAAACCACTTACTATCGAGTGAATTCTAACTCATGGCAACCCCATCATGTCAGAATAGAACCATGCTCAACAGGATTTTCAATGGCTGTGATCTTTCAGAAACTGATGACCAGGCCTTTCTTCTTAGGTGCTGCTCAGTGAACTAGAGCTGCCAATCAATAGAGCATGGGTCCAATTCCAGTGAGTCAAGACCATGTGTTCACAGTCCTAGTGGTCTCATTGAAGAAGCACCACTAAGCAGAAGAAGGAGCAGAGGGTCATCTAGGATGCCATTTCCCTTCTTTCCTTTGATTTCTCTGCCTGACTCTCAACTCCATCAGTTCTCTCATATTGATGGTCACAGAATGAATGAGTTCCTCACTCTTCCTGTGGGTCTGGCCTCAGGATACAGACAGGGTCACTGCATGTGTCCCATTTACCAATAGCAGAGACCCCGGCCTTTGTGGTGCCCAGGGAGTGATGAATGACTCATGTGTGGCAGGACATGGCACAGTCTTCCTGTTTCTTCTTTTCCTGTTATCTCACCAAAGGAGGATGTTTTGTCCTTCAGTTGGGAATGCTTCCAGGCCCCACAGAATTGTGCAAAAACAGTAATGTTGTCCGGAAAGAGTATCTGTCAATCAAGGAATTAAAAATCATTAGCTACAAAATCTCCCAAGGGGTCAACAGGCTGAAATATTAGCTCAAATGTTTCCATGGCAGTAAACATTTGTAAAGGCTCTGAAACTGGAGGTCTCAGGAACTGGGAAGGTGGGGATGAGAAGTGGGCTGAAACAGGTTTTGTAAATAATCTGAATAAGGAAGATTACATTCTCCCACGCTCTCCCCACCCAGCATAACCAGGTAACTTCCTGCCCTGACCTATCAGGATGTACCAAATATGCTTTCAGAGAGGCTCTGAAGTAAGGAACATTAGTTATTGCTAAGAACTTCAATAAGCTGCCTTCCTGAAAGAGGGATGAAGTGAATGTTTAGAGATGGAATCTTATATTCTCAGCCTCTTTTCCCCCACTCCACTCCCTCAGAACACCTATCCCTCCCCACAAAGAAAATGGTTGTGTAACTCTAAGGAGAAATAGGCCTGCCCAAGTGAGAATGAACTGATATTTTGACTCCCAATAGACCATGTCCCCAGTCAATCATTCTACCAGGAAGGTCTTCACTCCCACATGCACTTGGTACTCAGAATTTCCAATTAGCTTTGAGTCTTACAATATGGATTTTAATTTTATAGTTTGCTCTGTTTTGTCTTCAGAAAGACAAATTTGAGTTATTTACACTCCTTAGTTTATAGCACACTCTCACCATTGGTCCCTGCAAGCCCAGATTTTGTTTTAATCTGCTTTTCTGGAATTTATCTCCAATCTAAAATTCCATACCCCTACAAGCAACCATTCTGATGTATTTAATATAAAAACTCACTGCCATCGAGTTGATTCTGACTCATAGTGATCCCCATTGGGTTTCCAAGGTTATATATCTTTACAGAAGTAGATCGCCCCATCTTCCTTCCAGGGAGCAGCTGACGGGTTTGAACCTCTTACCTTCCTTAAATAAAATACATATATTATTATTTTGTATATGGATATATTTGTAATGTATTAGAAATCTATGGTGCACACTCTATGGGTTTTTTCAGAAGTATGGACTACAGTATCTACCACCAGAGTACCAACAGAATATTCTATCACTCTGAAAATTCCCTAGTTCACCTTTTTGTGTTCAAACTCTCTCTCACTCCTCAAACTCCTGAAATTATTGATACATGTCTTGGTTCTCCAGTATTGCTGTAACAGAAACATTATGAGTGGATGGCTTTAACAAGCAGGAATGTATTTACTTACAGTTTGGGGGGGGGGGGGGGGGGAGTAGAAGTTCATATTCAGAGTGCTGGTCTTAGGGTTTGGGTGAAGGCCCCTCAACCTTGAGCTTCAGCTCTACCTTTTGTTCCAGGCCTACTAGAGCAGGATGCTCCTCTTAACTCATGCAGTTGCTGGCTACTGAGGCAGACAAATCCAAGGTCAGCAGGAAAAATGTCACAATCCCAGTATCAGCAGGCAACACAGAAGGCCACTAGCTCAAGTCCAGGAACAATCTCAAGATTGGCAGACACAGCAAGCCACTATTTCAAGTCTAGGAACTGGAGATGAAGACTTGGCCAATTGCAGGATCCAAAACGTGCCAATAAGCTAGAGACCTTCCTCAAAGCTTCCCCATGCATACTGGAAGCAGATCACACCCCAAAGACAACTACTTAACTGCTCACTGCAGATTCCACCATGGACGTGATTACACTTTCTTCATGGGGAATAATTATATCCAGCTGCCAAGCCATTCAAAACCATGGCCCAGCCAAGTTGGCACAAAACCTTAACTACCACACTATGTTTTCCATCCCTATAGTTTGTCTTTATAGTATACCACAAAAATAATTTTTTTTGAATCTGGCTTCTTTCACTTAGCAAAATACATGTAAAATTCATCTATATTATTACATAAATCAATAGTTTATTCCTTTTTATTTTTGAGTTGTGTTCCATTGTATGTATGTATCACAGTCTATCCATTCACCTATTGAAGAACATCTTGAATGTTTCCAGTTTTTGTCAAGTATGAATTAAGCTGCTATAAACATTCACAAGGTTTTGTAAGAACATAAGCTTCCATTCACTTAGGTAAAGTATTTAGCAATGGGATTGCTGGGTCATATGACAAGTGTATATTTAAATTCATAAGAATTTGCCAAGCTATTTTCCAAAGTGGATGTACCATTTTGTATTCCCACCAATGATGAATGAGTATTCCCATCGCTCCATATCCTCACTAACATTTTATATTGTTAGTATTTGTTTTCAGATTTTAGGTATCTTAATACATGAATAATTTTGTCTTATTATAGTTGTAACTGGCATTTCCTTATTGACAAATCATGTTTAGAATCTTTTCATATGTTTTCTGCTACCCATATATTTTATTTGATGAAGTGTCTGTTCAGATCTTGTGCCCATTTTTATTCGAGTTGATTGTTTTCTTATTGTTGAGCTTCAAGTTATTTATATTTTTTTCTAAACAAACTCTTTATCAAATAGGTGATTTACAGATATTTTCTCCTAGTCTGTGGCTTGTCTTTTCATTCTTTTAACAGTCTCTTTTGAAGAGCGAAAGTTTCAAATTTTGAAGAAGTCCAGTTTATCAACTTGTTCTCTTATGGGTCAAGCTTTGGTATCATAACTAAAAAATCTTTGCCTAACCTAAATTTACAAAGTGTGCTCCTATTTTTCTTTCAGAAGAAAATTCTCTAGGAAGATGGCATCTTACCTGTAGCCCACATGTTAGTTCCTTCTAGCATCTTTGTGCCTGAAAAACTAAGTGCAGCTGTTTGAAGGGGGGATTCTGGTGCTCTGAAGAGCTCATTACATCAGAGAATGCCAAACTCAGGGGAGTAGGATTAGAAAGGAGGGAGAGGCAGTGTAACCAGCTGGAAAGAATAAAAATAGGTGAACCTGCTCTGTGGAGTGCTGACCAGCTTATAAGACAGGGCATTGGAGGGCTCCCTGGGGCAGTAGGGAGAGCGCATCAGAGGACCTGTGGCCACTCCATGGATCTACCTTCACCACCCACTTTTATCAGTAAACTTGGGACCACAGGGAGGAAGCAGAGACTCCACTGACTCTGGGTGCCAGTGAATTGGAAGCAGAGAGGGAAGCATGCTGCAAGTGGGTGGGCCCTGAAACGAACTTTCAGAGCAGCTCAGGGAAGCTATTTCAGGACAGCTATTTGGCACAGAGGGGCCTAAAGTACAGGGTTTTTTCAGCTTTCTAACGCTGGCAGAAAGTGGCAGCCCCTTAACCATTGGGTCTTTGCCAAACTGGAGCTGTCAGCCTGTGAGTAACTGTATAACATCATCATTAGCAGCCTACTCAAAGTCCTGGAAATGGCTACTGGTGCCTTGGGGCATTTTTTTTTTTTTCTCTTTTCTTCCTCCTTTCCCCACCTCTCCCCTGTCTCATTCACAAGAAATACAATATTAAGCCACTATAACACCTGCCAGCTCAACTACTAAACCCCCTTCACAATGAACAGAGACCTGCATCCACATTCCACACAGTGATTCAATCATAACAAAGAAAACTACACCTGAATTAATAACCAAAAATATAAAATACACCGGCTCCACCTTTGCAAAAATGTTAAATCATAAAATCAAGACAAAACAAATCAATACCTAACTAACAGTTAAAGACAATTTCAAAATGTCTAAGAAACAACAGGCAACCTCAAAAAAAAA
>NW_006921639.1:884018-888063 GCF_000298275.1 Orycteropus afer afer | reverse complement strand
AGTCTCATTAAACATGGAGGAAGAGAAAGCAATAGAATTATCTGAGAAAGTATGCTTATAGAACTCTAAGAGAGCTTAAGAAAACCCCAAACAGTATCAAGGAGAACACAGACAGTACCCTGCAAGAACTCAGGAAAACCATTCAAAAGCGGGACAACATCCTCATGGAATAGATTGTTCCAAAAATATGGAGACAAGAATTCACTCCAAGGTAACCACAGAGAAAATTAACAATCCTCCTAAGCAAACCCAGAAGGAAGGGAAACATAGGTATAGTAAGCACAAAACAAACACTAAAAAAGAAAAGAGAGGAAACACTTGTCAACAAAATGAACTCAGAACAGAAAAGTATATGGACCAAGGGAACTCCAACAACACAACAATTACAACAATAAAAATAGAATGACAGAAATCAATTCATACCTATCAATAATTACACTAAATGTGAGTGGACTAAATGCACCAGTCAAGAGAAAGATAGTGGCAGACTGGATAAGAAAAAAAGACCCATTGATATGCTGCCTACAAGAGACCTACTATAGACAAAAAATAAAAACAAATTAAGAGTTAAGGGGTGGAAAAAAATATGCAAAGCCAACGGAAACCAAAAAAGAGCACGAGTGGAAATATTAATTTTTGATAAAATAGACTTTAAGGTGAAAAACAACATAAGAGACAAAGAAGGTCACTATATGAAGCTGAAAGGGTCAATTGACCAAGAACACAGTACAATAATAAATATCTATGCACTCAGTGAAAGTGTTCCAAAATACATGAAGCAAGTAGTAATTGAATTGGAAGGAAAAATAGACAACTCTATAATAATAGGAGACATTAACACACCACTTTCAAGGAGGAACAAATCAACTAGAAAAAAACTCAACAAAGATACAGAACTCAATACAATCAATCAACTCAACCTCATAGATATATACAGAGCACTCCACCCAATCAAAGCACAGTTCACTTTTTTCTCCAGTGCACATGGATCATTCTCCAGAATAGATCATATGTTATGACATAAAACAAGCCTCAATAAATTCAAAAACATTGAAATACCACAAAGCATCTTCTTGGACTACAATGCTATAAAATTAGAAGTTAATAATAGAAACATCAAGGAAAAAACATCAAATGTAGAAGTTGAGCAATACACTGCTCAAAAACTACTGGGTAATAGAAGAAATAAAAAATGAAAAAAAATTCCTACAAACAAATGAGAATGAAGATACATCTTACCAAAACATATGAGATACAGTGAAAGCAGCACTCAGAGTCAGTTTATAGCAATTAATGCATTCATCAAAAAAGAAGAAAGAAACAAAATCAACACTCTAACTCAACAATTCCAACAATTAGAAAAAGAACAACAAAAGAATCCTACAATATCCAGAAATGTGGAATAATAAAGACCAGAGCAGAAATAAAAAAAAAAAAAAAACAGAAAACAAAACCAAACAAAAAAGCAATAGAGGAAATCAACAAAACAAGAAGTTGGTTCTTTGAAAAGATTAACAAAATTGACAAACCATTGGCAAATCTAACAAAATAAAAGAAAGAGAAGATGCAAATTACAAGAATAGTAAATGAAAAGGGTATCATCACAACAGAATCAACTGAAATAAAAAAAGATACTGACAGAATATTATGAAAAACTGTGCTCTAACAGATTTGAGAACCTAGAAGAGATGCACAAGTTTCTGTAATAATGAGACCTACTTAAACTATACCACTCAGAGACAGAATACTTGAACAGGCCCATAACAAAGGAAGAAATTGAACAGGTCATAAAAAACTTCCCACAAGAAAAAGTCCTGGCCCAATAGCTTCACTGGAGAATTTTACCAAATATTCAGGGAAGAGTTGACATCTATACAACTCAAGATATTCCAGAACGTAGAAAAAGATGGAATACTCCCAAACTCATTTATTTTATGAAGCAAGCATAACACTAATATCAAAACCAGGGAAAGACACCACTAAAAAGGAAAACTACAAACCAATATCCCTCATTAACATAGATGGAAAGGTCTTCAACATAGCCAACAGAATCCAACAACATATCAAAAAAATAATACATATGAACCAAGTGGGATTCATACCTTGACTGTAAGGATAGTTCAACATCAGAAAAATAATCAATGTAATCCACCACATAAACAAAACAAAAGAAAAGAACCATGTGATCATATCAATCAACAAAGAAAATGCATTTGATAAAATACAACACCCATTCCTATTAAGAACTCTCAGCAAAATAGGAATAGAAGGGATATTCCTCAATATAATAAAGGGTATATATGCAAAACCAACAGCCAATATTATTATTAATGGAGAAAGACTCAAAGCATTCCCCTTATGAATGGGAACCAGACAGGCATGCCCTCTATCACCACTCCTATTTAACATTGTATTGGAAGTCCTAGCCAGAGCAATAAGGCAGGAAAGAGAAATAAAAGGCATCCAAATTGGCAAAGAGAAAGTAAAGCTATCTCTATTTGTGGATGATATGATCCTATACATAGAAAACCCAAGAGACTCAGCAAAAAAACTACTGGAACTAATAGAGAGGTTCAGCAAAGTGGCAGCATACAAAGTCAACATACAAAAATCAGTTGGATTTCTCTACACCAACAAAGAGACCCCTGAAAAAGAAATAAGGGAAACAATACCATTACAATAGCTACTAAAAAGATAAAATATCTGAAATGACTCTATAAGAGACACAAAAGCCCTGTACAAAGAAAACTATGAAACACTACTACAGGAGACAACAAGGGATCTAAATGAAAGAACCTGCCATGTTCATGGATAGGTAGAATGAATATTGTGAAAATGTCAACACTACCTAAAACAATCTATGCATTTAATGCAATGCTGATCCAGATACCAATAAAATTTTTCAGGATGTGGAAAAACCAATTATTAACTTCATGGGGAAAGGGAGGAGGTATCAGATAAGAAGAGCACTACTGAAGAAGAAAAACAAAGTGGTAGGTCTCACACTCCCAAATCTCAAAACCTACTATACTGCCACAGTAGTCAAAGCAGTGTGGTATTGGTTCAATGATAGAAAGATAGACCAATGGAACAGAATAGAAAACCCAGGAATTGACCCATCTGTCTATGGACAGCTGATCCTTGACAAAGGACCAAAACCCATTAAATGAGAAAAGATAGCCTCTTTTACAAATGGTGCTCGCAAAATTTGATCTCCACTTGCAGAAAAATGAAACAAGACCCATACCACACCCCATGCATAAAAACAAACTCAAGTTGGATCAAAGACTTAAATGGAAAACCCAAAACAATAAAATTCATCAGAGATAAAATAGGGGCAAATCTACCAGCCCTAATTTATGGTATAAATAGACTATCAAACATAACCCATAATGCACAAGAGATTGAAGAGAAGCTAGATGACTGGGACCTTTCAAAAATTATATTCTTATGTGTGTCGAAAGTCTTAGCCAAAAGGGTAAAAAGAGAACCTACAGATCAGGAGAAAATCCTTGCCTGTGACATATCTGACAAAAGACTTATCTCCAATATTTACAGAAAACTTCAACACCTCAACACCAAAAAGACAAACAAGCCAATTCAAAAATGGGCAAGAGATGAGAGACATGAATAGACACCTCACTAAAGATGATATGCTGGTGGCCAACAAATACATGAGGAATTACCCGTAGATTGCCCCATCTTCCTTCCGAGGAGTGGCTTGTGGGCTTGAACCACCAGCTTTCTGATTAGCAGTCAAGTGCCTTAGGCACTATGCTACCAGAGCTCCTCAACAGATGAATGGATAACGAAATTATCACACAATGGAACACTATGCTACGTTAAAGAACAACGAATGATACATGGATCATCTCACAACATGGATGAGCCTGGAGAACACTATGCTGAGTTAAATTAGTCAATCACAGAAGGACAAATATTGTATGAGCCCATTACTGGAAAAAGACAAGGAAAAGTTTGCTTAAGGAAAGGAAATCACTTTGTAGGTTACTGAGGTGTGAAGAGAAATGTTGTTGTTGTTGTT
>NW_006921639.1:865657-883918 GCF_000298275.1 Orycteropus afer afer | reverse complement strand
GGAAGTAGATTGCCCCATCTTCCTTCCAAGGAGTGGCTGGTGGGTTTGAACCGCCAGCCTTCTGGTTAGCAGTCAAGTGCCTTTAGCCACTATGCTACGAGAGCTCCCCGGGCTAGGTGGGTAAGAGGAAGGATGATGTGGAAAGAGTCTGTGACCAGCATCATAACATTGGGGAAAAGGAGGACACCCAATTGTGCATATAAGTTGTAGACAACAGAGGCTAATACCAGTATATCAACAATACTGCATTACCATTAACACCAAACACCAGGTTACAGATAGACACATAGACAAATGAGAAGATCAGATTGGGGTCAGTGAACAGGATTATACTCTAGACCAAAAATAGATTCAGCTGAGGCTAATCTTGCACAGATACCAGTGATACAAAATACCCACAATCATTACAGAAACAACAGAAGACGGACAGAGAGCAATCCCTCACAGACAGTTAAACACTGTGGGAGAGGGATCCAACAGATCTACCAACTCAGGATCACAGTATTGAGGGACACCAAACTCAATTGGTACAACAAAATATATAAAAATATTGTTCTACAACCTGCATTGGTGAGTAGTGACCAGGGTCTTAAAAGCTTTCAAGCAGTCATCTAAGATGCAGCTAATGGTCTCCTATTGTCAGAAGCAAAGAAGAGTGAAAAAATACAAGGGCATTTGGAAGCAATCAGCCCTAAGACACGATGGCCTCGAGACCAGAAGAACTAGATGGTGCCTGGCTACCAATCCCAACCACTCAGGAAAGGATCAAAACTGGAGATCCTGGATAGAGTGGGAGGAAAAACAAGGAATAAAATCAAAAAACACAATAATGACTAGAATTACTGGCCAGATGGACACTGGTGGGACCCCCAATACTATGGTCCTAGGATATACTTTGGGCCTGGAATGAAACTCACTCCCAGGGGCTGGCTCTCAGCCCAATAGTAAATAAGACGTACATGCAGACCTCTCAGCCCAGGGTCTGACCACGGGGCACCAGAGGGGCAAAATTCACACACAGGAAATGCAGAACACACGGGAGTACATAACTATGAGGGGCATGGGAGAGGTTACTAGGAAGGGAGGGGAGGAGAACGGGTTAGGGTTGAGGATGATGGTTGGGAAATGAAACCAAATGTACGTGAAATGTTGAATGTAAAACAAACTGCTCTGTAAATTTACACTTAAAGCACAATACAAAAAATTCTCTAGAAAATTTATAGTTGTAGTTTTACATTCATGTCAATGATCTCTTTTGAGTTTATTTTTGTATATGGTATGAAATATGAATCAAAGTTTATTTTTTGGCATATGAGTATAGAATTGTTTCATAATTATTTTTCCAAAACTCTATCCTTTCTCCACTGAATTCCTTTTACACCTTTGTTGAAAATCTTCTGTCCATATATGTGTGGTCTATTTCTGGACTCTTTATTCTTTCCATTAATCTATTTGTTTATTCTGGCACCAAAGCCACACTGTTTTAATTATCTTAGCTTTATAATAAACCTTGAAATCTAGTAGTATTAGTCCTTAAGCCTTGTTCTTCTTTTTAAAATTGGTTTTGGCTATTTCCAATCCTTCACCTTTCCATGTAGATTTTTGAATTAGTTTGTCAATTTTACAAAAAAAAAAAAAAAAAAAAAAAGCCCATTTGTGTTATGATTGCATTAAATCTATATGTAATTCGGGAAAAAATGACTTCTTAACACTACTGAGTTTTCTATACCACAAACACAGTATACGTTTCTGTTTACTTAGGTCTTTGATTTCTCTTGGTAATTTTTTATAGGTTTCAGAGTACATGTCTTCCATTTCTTTTGCCAGATTTATTCTCAGGTATTTCATATTGATTTATACTATTGTAGATGGTAGTTTTTCTCACTTTCAATTTCTCATGTTTGTTGTTAGTATAACAGAAATACATTTGATTTTGTATATTGATCTTGCATTCTGCATCCTTGCTAAGCTCACTTATTAGTTGTAGTAGCTTCTTATAGATGCTTTCTTTTTCAGGAAGTTTCTAGTTATTCCTACACTATTACTCTTCCATGTGAATTTAATAAACATTTCATTGAATTTGGAAAATAAGTACTTCCAGAATTTTAATAGGAGCTCTGGTAGCATAGTGGCTAAGGCACTTGACTGCTAACCAGAAGGCTGGCGGTTCAAACCCACCAGCTACTCCTCAGAAGGAAGGTTGGGCATTCCTACTTCCATAGTGATACTGCCTCGGAAACCCAAGGAGGGGTCGCTATGAGTCGGGGCCAACTTGATGGCAAACTAACAACAACAACAATTGGAATTGCATTAGATTTAAAGTTCAAATTTGAAAGAACTGACAGTATGATGTTAATTCTTCCCACCTGTGAATCAGTTCTTATTTTATGATTTTTATTAGAAGTACTAATATTTTTACCAAGAAAGGCTTATCCATTCTTTCCTAGTATAATTCCTAGATGCTTTACCATGAATAATAAAGGCATCTTATTTTCTCCTATATTTTCTAGTTAGATATTGTTTATGTAAATACTACTGATTTTTGTGATAAGATTGTGTATCTAGCCATAGTTGTCAACTCTCTTGTGAATTCTAATAGTTTTTTGTTTGTTTGTTTGTTTTGTACTGGTGTTTCTAGTGACCAATTTTTCAATTTAAATGATTAGCAAAAGATCATCAAATACTTGAGGAAGGCTTCCAGCAAGAAAGCCAGATATCAAAACTCATAGAGGTGATGCAAGAAATAAAAGGAAACTTCTAAAATACAACTATTAAGATTCCAGAAGAGGGCAGAGAAAACATTGCATACAAAAAATATAAGAGCTGGAAGGTGTACTGAGTTGGACGCTGTTGTTGTTGTTAGGTGCCATCGAGTCGTTTCTGACTCATAGCGAACTTATGCACAGCAGAAGTTAACACTGCTTGATCCTGGGCCAGCTCCATGATCTTTGCTATACTTGAGCCCAGCGTGGGAGCCACTGTGTCAATCCATCTCGTTGAAGGTCTTCCCCTCTTTTGTGACCCTCCACCTTACCAAGCATGACATCCTTCTCCAGGGAATGTCCCTTCTGACAACATGACCAAAGTAGGCGAGATGAAGTCTGGCCATTCTTCCTTCTAAGGAGCATTTCGGCTGCACTTCCTCAGGACAGATCTGTTAGTTCTTTAACAGTCCATGGTACTTTCAGCATTCTTCGCCAGCACCACAACTCAAAAGCATCAAGTCTTCAGTCTCCCTTATTCATTGTCCAGCTGTCACATGAATATGAGACAATTGAAAATATCATGGCTTGTGTCAGGCACACCTTAGTCCTCAAGGAGACATCCTTGCTCCTCAGCACTTGAAAGAGGTCCTTTGCAGCTGACTTGCCCAGTGCTATACATTGTCTAATGTCCTGACTGCTGCTTCCATTGGCATTGATTGCAGAACCAAGCAATGTGAATTTTTTGACAACCTCAATCTTTTCTCCATTTATCGTGATGCTGCTTATTGGTCCAGTTGTGAGGAGTTTTGTTTTCTTTATATTGAGACGTAACCCATACTGTAGACTGTATTCTTCAATCTTCCTCAGTAAGTGCCTCAAGTCATCCTCACTTTCCTCAAGCAAAGTTGTGTCACCACTGTATCACAGGTTGTTAATGATTCTTCCTCCAATCCCGATGCCACATTTTTCTTCATTTAGTCTAGCTTCTTGGATTATTTGCTCAGCAAATAATGTAGATTGAATAAGTATGGTGAAAGGATACAACCCTGCCACACACCCTTCTTGATTTTAAACCATGCAGTGTCCCCTTGTTCTGTTCAAAAGACAGCCTCCTGGTCAATGTACAGGTTCCTCACGAATACAATTAAGTATTTGGGAATTCCCATTCTTCTCAATGTCATCCACAATTTATCATGATCCACACAAACAAATGCCTTTGCATAGTCAATGAAACACAAATAAACATCTTTCTGGTATTCTTTGCCTTGAGCCAAGATCCATCAGCAGCTATGATATCCCTTGTTCCATGTCCTCTTCTGAATCCAGCTTGCACCTCTGGAAGTTCTCTGTCAATATACTGCTGCAACCGTTTTTGAATTATCTTCAGTAAGATCTTACTTGTGTGCCATATTAATGATATTGTTTGATAATTTCCACATTCTGTGAAATCACCCTTCTTTGGAATGGGTACAAATATGGATCTCTTCCAGTCAATTGGCCAGGTAGCTGTCTTCCAAATCTCTTGGCATAACCAAGTGAGTGCCTCCACTGGGGCATCTATTTGTTGAAATATCTCAATAGGGATTCCTTCAATTCCTGAAGCCTTGTTCTTTGCCAATTTCTTCATTGTAGCTTCTACTTCCTCCTTCAACACCTTTGGTTCTGGATCATATATCACCTACTGAACTGGATGAAAATGGACCAGTTCCTTTTGGTACAAGCACTCTGTGTATTATTTCCATCTCCTTCATGGAAAATGTTCCATGTGCACTGGAAAAGAATGTATATTGTGCTACTGTTGGGTGAAGTGCTCTGTAGATGTCTATAAGGCCAAGTTGTGGATTGTATTGTTCAGCTCTTCTGCATCTTTGTTGAGTTTCTTTCCAGTTGTTCTATCTTTCAATGAAAGTGGTGTATTAAATTCTCCCACCATGACTGTGGAGTCATCTATTTGGCTTTTCAACTCTTTTAAAGTCTCATTTATGTATTTTGAGGCCCTTTCATTGGGCCCATAAATATTTATTATGGCTATATCTTCATATTCAGTTGATCCTTTAATCATTATATAATGTCCTTCCTTGTCTCATATGGTGGTTTTTGTCTTAAAGTCAATTTGCTCAGAAAGTAATATTGCCACTCCTGCTCTCTTATGGTTGCTATTTGCTTGATATATCTTTTTCCAACCTTTGACTTTTAGTCTATTTTTGTCTCTATCTCTAAAGTGTGTCTCTTGTAGGCAGCATATTGATGGATTTTGTTTTCTTATCCAATATACAACTCTCTGTCTCTTGAGTGGTCCATTTAATCCATTAACATTCAGAGTAAATATTGATAAGTTTGAATTTGTTGCTGTCATTTTGTTATGTGTTTTTTCATGGTGTCCTTGGTTTCCTTGTTCCATATTATTTTCTGTGATGAGCTCATTATGTTTATGAATCATGTTATCATTTCCTTTGTTGCTGTTGCTTTAGTATATGCTGAATATTTGTGTTTGTCCTCTTTTTTATTGTGATATGAAGGTTTGTCATTTTTCTTTGAGGTTACATTATGATCTGTAATTTTATCCCCGAGTTTAGAACAGTGCATTCTATCTTGCAACTCTCTCAACTTCCTTACTATTTAGAAGTTCTGTAACTAATAATAGTCTTTTCCCTCTTTTTGTTTGTAGTTGTCATCACTTGCCAATTGATGTCTCTGTTTCCCTGTTTACAATCTTGTAAGCTCATTTTACTTTGCCCATAGCTGTGGCTTCTAGGTTATGTCATCTTGTGTATTAATGGTCAGTTGTTATTTGCTATTTTTGGTTCTCTGTTCAAAGGACTCCCTTTAGCATCTTTTGTAAGGTTGATCTGCTTTTAACAAATGCCCTTAGTTTCTGCTTATCTGGAAATTTAATTTCACCATCATATTTGAGGGACAATTTTGCCGGACATATAATTCTTGGTTGAAAATTTTTCTCTTTCAGGGTTTTATATATACCATCTCATTGCCTTCTCGCTTGCATGGTTTCTGCTGAGAAATCAGAGCTTATTCTTACTGCTTTACCTTTGTAAGTAACTTTTTGTTTTTCCCATGCTGCTTTCAGGATTCTGTCTTTGTTTTTGGTTTTGAGGAGTTTGATGATGATATGTCTTGGTGGTTTTCTTTTGGGGTCTATCCTGTTTGGGGTTGTTGGACTTCCTGAATAGATATATTCTCATCTTTCATCATATTAGGGAAGTTCTCATCCAACAAATCTTGGATAGTTTTCTCAGTGGTTTTATTTTTCTCTTCCTGTTCTGGAATTCCAGTGACACATAGGTTATTCCTTTTGATGATATCCCACATGAACCTTAGGCTTTCTTCATTTTTTAAAATTTTTTTTTTCTGATTGATCTCTTTTCAAAGAAGTATTCAGGTATTTGTCTTCAATCTCTTTAATTCTGTCTTCCATTGTATCAATTCTCCTCCTTTGTCCTTCCAACATGTTATCTATTTCTGATAATTTAGTATTAATTTCTGGATTTCTATCTGTAGATTTAGAATCATTTCTAATTTTTCATTTATTTTGTCATTTTGTTCTTGTATTTTCTTCCAAATTCTTCTAGGGTTTTTTCTATGTTTCTGTCTCTCAATCCTTTGAAGATACGTAAAGATAATTCTTTTGAATTTCTTATCAGAGAGTTCCAATGCTGCTTCTTCCTCAGGGATGTGTTCTGGCTCTGTATTCTGCTCCCTTGTTTCTACCACTTTATCTTGCTTCTTTGTGTGGTCTGTTGTCTCTGAGACATTGTGGTGTTGTTGTATTTAGATCTCCATTTAACTGTTTGTGAAAAGCAGCCAAGGGTGATTCAGGCTCTTCTTGGTGGTTTTTTTTATCATTGGCCTGTTGGTGAAGGAAGTGGTGGCTCTCACTCAGTAAGTGAAGTTGCAGGAGGTGTGGGTGTATTTGTGTCTTATGGGGGCTGTTGCTGTCTCCCACTCAGTTGGACAAAAATTACAATTGAATAACCATCAAAAAACTAAAAGCACATGGGCAAAAAATACACCATGTAATCATACAGGAACAGTAAACAAAAAAAGGAAAAAAAAGGGGAAAATGAAAAAAACAAGAAAATCTGCAATATCTGGGGATAGGGAAATAAGAGGAAAATGGTAGAGGAGGAGAATGATTAAGAAAAAAATGGGAAAAATGCAAAAAGAAAAACAAGGAATCGGGTTAATCATGAGAAAAAAAGAAAAAGAAATTACAACCAGCAACAGGGAAAAGAAAAAAAGCTGAAAACTAGGCCCTGGGGGGTGGAGGAAGAATAAAGAATAATAGTAAAAAGGACAAAAGTATTAATAATAATAGTAGTTTTAAACAGACTAAACAAGCAAACTAAGAACCAGAGAAAAGAAAGAGAAAAAATAAAAAGAGAAAAAGAAAAAAAAAAAATGGGTGAGGGCATGGTAGGGCACCCAGGTGCTGCCCGAGCACACAGACTGGGATGGAATTCCTGTGGGCCCAGAAGGTGGGTGAGAGTGGGCATAAGAGTAACAAGGGGAATGTCACACCTTTTCAGTTGTCCGGGTCCAGAGTGTCCTTGGGGTTACTGGCAAGCAGAACCTGGAATCTGGGAGAGCACTGTCACTTGAAATATCCAAAATGGTCAACCTGCTTGTAAACATTCAAAATGGCTGCACCCTCCAAACAGGCAAAAGTCCACAACTAAGCCCACCTTCCGCTTTGCTGCTGCTTCGCCTTTTATTCCCCAACCACCAGAGCAGTCTTAAGTTCTTAAGTCCCTGGAATCTGGGAGAGAGCTGTTTCTTTAAATATCCAAAATTGTCAAGCTGCTTGTAAACATTCAAAATGGCTACGTCCTCCAGACAGGCAAAAGTCCACAGTTCAGCCCACCTTTCTCTTCACTGGTATTTGTGTTTTATTCCCCAGACACCAGAGTAGTTCGCCGTGTAGTCCCTGGCTAGCAGGGCTGATTTTTAGGTTAATTCTTAGGTCCTACCACCACTCAGCAAACTCCATGCTGCCTGTGCCATCAGGATAGCTCAGGGTCACTGTCAGAATGCAGCTCCGTATGTCTCCTTTTTTGGTATTTTCATGCAAATTCCTCTGCTAGTTGGGGTTTAGCCCACTTCTTTATCCTTCCCTTCAAGACTCAGGGGTCCGGATTATCTTCTGTGTCTGTGTTAATTGGTTCCCCTTTTCTTTGTTGATGAGGGTCTGTACAGTCTTCCTGCCTATTCCATCATCTTACCAGAAGTCCCTCTTTCCATCTTCTTTTGATGTTTCCTCCATCATTCAATATTTTGCCCATAGAATCTTTCAATATTGCAATTTGAGGCTTAATTTTTTTCCTCAGTTCTTTCAGCTTGAGAAATACTGACTGTGTTCTTCCCTTTTGGTTTTCTAACTCCAAGTCTTTGCCCATTTAATTATCATAATTGGCTTTGTCTGTCAAGCTGCTCTTTGAAATCTTCAGTTCAGCTTTTTTATCTTGTCATTTCTTCCATTTGCTTTAGCTACTCTCTGCTCAAGGGCAAGTTTCAGGGTCTCTTCTGTCATCTATTTTGGTCTTCTGTTCTGTTCTTGTCTTTTTAGTGACTTCTTGCTTTCTTCATAGATGATGTTCTAGATGTCATCCCACAATTCTTCTGGTTTTCAGTCATTGGTGTTCAATGCATCAGATCTATTCTTTAGATGGTCTCTAAATTCAGGAGGGATATATTTAAGATAATATTTTGGCTCTCATGGACTTGTTTTAATTGTCTTTAACTTCAAATTGAACTTGTGTATGAGCAGTTGATGGTCTGTTCCACAATCAACTCCTGGCCTGGTTTTGGCTGAAGGTATTGAGCTTTTCTATCGCCTCTTGCCACAGATACAGTCAATCTGATTCCTGTGTGTTCTGTCTGGTGAAGTCCATGTGTACAGCCACCCTGTGTGTTGTTGTATAAGGTATTTGCAATGAATAAGTCATTGGTCTTGCAAAATTCTACCATGTGATTTCCAGCATTATTTCTATCACCAAGGCCAAATTTTCCAACTATCGGTGATTCTTCTTTGTTTCCAATTTTTGCATTTCAGTCACCAGTGATAATTAACACATCCTGATTGCATGTTCGGTCAGTTTCAGACTGCAAAAGTTGATAAAAATCTTCAATTTCCTCATCTTTGGCTTTGGTGGTTGGTGCATAAATTTGAATAATAGTAGTATTAATGTGTCTTCCTTGTAGGCATATGGATATTATCCTATCACTGCCAGCATTGTACTTCAGGAAAGATCTTGAAATATCCTTTGTGATGATAAATGCCACACCATTCCTCTTCAATTTGTCATTCCTGGCATAGTAGATCATATGGTTGTCTGATTCAAAATGGCCAAAACCAGTCCATTTCAGCTCACTAATGCCTAGAATATCAATCTCTATATGTTCCATTTCTTTTTGACAACTTCCAACTTTCTTAGATTCGTATTTCGTATGCTCCATGTTCCGATTATTAATAGATGTTTGCAGCTGTTTCTCCTCAGCAAATGGAGGTCTGGAAAGCTTTACCTTATCCATAGCAATAAGGCTGGTTTTATTGTGATGGTACAGCTATTTCCAAGTCCTATTTTGAGAGCCTTCTAACCTAAGTGACTCACCCTACTCCTCTGAGTTGGATAGTATCCAAAACTATGTGTCCTTCCTGTACCTTAGAATATGACATTATTTGGAAGTACACTCACTGCTGATGTAATTAAAACAAAGTTATACTTAAATAGGATGGGTCCTTAGTCCCACATGACTGGTCTTTTAAGAAGAGGAAAAGCAACACAGAGACAGAAACACACCTGGAAGACAGCATGTAAAGACAGTCAGAACCAAGTCAAAGGATGCCTGCAACTACCAAAAGCTGGAAGAAGCCAGAAAGAATCCTCCCCTAGAGTTTTCAGATGGAGCATAGCCTTGCCAACAACTTGATTTCAGAATTCTAGCCTACAGAACTATAAGGCAATGAATTTCTGTTCTTTTCTGCTAACTAGTACTTTGTTGTAACCACCTAGGAAATTAATACAAAAGGTATGTGAATGAAACAGAACAAAAAGGAATTATTAGAAATGTATAGTAAATATATAATAACTAAAATTTGGAAATAAAGCTTAAAAAATTTCTCTGAAATTAGAAAAAGAGAGAGATAGCGAGATGGAATATTGGTGAGAAATTTAAGAAACTTAAAGAACTACCCAGAAGTTCTAAAATCCAACCAGTAGAAGTTCTAGAAAGAGGATAGGGGATTATGAATAAAGAATGCAGGAAGTTTCCTAGATCTGAATGATGTATGTTTCTAAATAAAAAGGGTCCCCTCAGTGTCCCACAGAATGGATGAAAAGTATTTATAAAGACTGGTGGCATAGTGCCTAGGGTATTTGACTGCTAACCAGTAGCATGGCAGTTCAAACTCACCACCCACTCCTCAGAAGGAAGGTTGGGCAATCTACTTCCATAGTGATACCTCTTTGGAAACCCAAGGAGGGGTCACTATGAGTAAGATACGTGGCAGTAAGTTTGGTTGCTTTTTTTTGTTTGTTTGTTTTGTTTTTTGGTTGGTTACACTAGGGTACAGCAGCCTAAAAGTTTAGAACACAAGGAAGCAAAAGAAGATCCTAAAAGTTGTCACTACCACCCATCTAACAGTTTGTTTTCCTATGGTGGATTGCATGTTGTTATGATGCTGTATTTCAGTTGTAAGCCACTGTGGTGCTTGCATGTTGCTGTGTTGCTGTGAGACTATTATTTCAAATACCAGCAAAGTCAATGGTCCAAAGATTTTAGCAGAGCTTCCAGATTAAGTAAGATTGGGAAGAAAAGCTTAGTGATCTATTTTAGAAAACTAGCCAAAAATCTTATGAATCACAACAGAATATTGTCCAATATAGTGCTAGAGGGTGAGATTAGAGATACCAACAATCATGAAAAATGTGCAGGACCAAGCAGTATTTGTTCTTTTATGCATAATGGTCATCATGCATCAGAGCTGACTTGACAACAACTAACAACACAAGTTCCACATTGGAAGAAAATGAAAACGGAAAGGCAATGTGAAAGGAAAATCCAAATGAGGTTAAATAGCAACATCCTGGAAGCTTGGTAAATTTCAAAGTACAAGAGCAATCTATGCCTTGAAAGGAAAAGCCCAGGAAAAAAATATATGTAATTCAAACTTTAAAGAAAGATCTAGAGAAAACAAGACTCAAAGTGGAGGTGGGAAAGACAGCAATAGATGGATTCCAGGTCTGATCCAATGCTGCTGTGATGGAGAGTTACTTTTCAGATGGGATCATTCAACCCAGGAGAATGGAGTTGTCAAGACTTATGTGGACAATGGCTGCACACCAGGAAATCAGAACTTGCTGAGTTCACATCTCTTTTGTTCTTGCTTATTCTTTTATTTATTTTATTGTGGTAAATATATACTTAGGAAAATATACATCACCTCAACATTATTTCTACATGTACAATTCAGTAGCAGAGATTACATTCTTCAAGTAGTGAAATGATTTTTGTTATCCTTTTCCAAATCATTCCACTGTCATTAACATAACCCCAACTCTCCTTAAATAGAAGTACCCCTTTTTTTTCCTCATTCATAACCCTAGTCTCTTTTTAAGGGATTTCTCAGGACAAAAATCTACAGAAATATACTACCAAGGAAGAAAATAAGGATAGGAAGTAAGTTTTCTAGACTCAATAAGCTGTTGGTAGTCTCCATGGAGTAGAGAAGGAAATACATATATATAAGAAATAAGTTACGTTTTTTAAAAACCCAGCTGAGCATGCTTGAAAAATATAAGGAGCCACAAAGGAAAATAGAACCTGGAGACCTAGATTCTCCACAGATGTAGGAAAATCTGCATAAGTGAAAAAGACTCACTTTCCTCTGATGCAACAGAAGTTTCCCACTCCCCAGAAAATCCAAAAGTGAAGGGAAAAGAAAGTTCTGGAGAAAAGCATCTGGAGATCAAGATTATTATGCTATTCTGTGGGACACACCATAGCCATGGGTAGCCTGGCATAACACATAACAACCCAGTAGTGTAACTTGCAACAGGAAGTAAAAAGGGAGAACCAATCCCCATCTAGAGTTGAGAAGATCCTTGGAGTTAAATTGCCTATTCCATTCTGTTTTGTTTCAAAAATTTTATTAAGCACCCATTGCAGTCTCAGAAGCATGTTTAAAAGGGTAGTGGTTGACAATAAGGAGTGGTGGCCCCATGATAGCCAAAGCTAGATGGTCCCACAGGCTCCTCCCCCAGGGCAGCCTTGCCCTATGTTGACCATGAGCTTCATGGATAAGTCTAATGAGGTAAGACATCAAATGAACAAACAAGAGCTTCCTCCATTCCAGACATATTCAGAGAGTAGCTTTAGCCTCTAGCTCATCACTTGTGCTTTTCCCTAACTGTTGAGACTGGTAAAGACATTGGAGACAACAGCTCAACCACTTCTTGTGTCTGGATTAGCTGGCCCTCCTGGTATGCTATCGTCTTCTGCCCTGCCATTACTCCTGTGATTGCAGGGCCAGCCCAGTCTTAACATTACTCAGGGTAGGAGACACTGTGGCAGTCAGCCCCCCACACCCCAGAGACTTCACACAACCAAGGTTTATTTCAAAGATTATTTCTCACTCTCATTATAGCCATATATAGGCCAGGCAGCTATCCTTGACAGCACTTCTCAAATAGAGACTCATAATCAAGTAGCTTCCACCTCATTCTTCTACTGTTATTATCCAGTCATGGGTAATATGGAGAACCTCACTGACCATGACCTGCCTTGGACCAGAAGTGATATATTACTTCTGCTCACATTCTCACTGGCAAGAACTGGTTGCATGGCCCCCAGCGACTGTAAGGACATCTGGAAATTGCAGGAGTATAGAGACTTGGTGTCACTCTCTTCTCCAATAGATCAGCTCTGCCATCCTTAACTGAGGTTCTCCAGCTTCAATGGCTTCCCCCAGATTCTCCTACCACACACTGAGCCATACCCTAGATGCTCTCCATGTCCTGTACATCCTCCTGCATCTCCACTATCCTCCACATCCATCTTTTCTCTCTTACCCTTGGTCCTCCTGTATTTAAAGCCTTGATACTTCTCACCTAGAATACTATAATAGCCTCCTCCCACCTTCCCTACCTTGGATCATCTCTGCCCTGGCTCCTCCCTGCACAGAGCCTCTACAGAAAACTCTGTACATGTAAACCTGACCATGTCACCCCAGACCTTGAACCCTCTCGTGGTTCCTCAATACTCTGGAATTCCAAGGATAAAATCCAAGTCCCCGAGCAATCCACAGGACCCTGCTGATCCCTCTTTCCTGCTCTTTTGCTTCACCTCTCTCCTTATAGGACATGCACCATCCCGACAGAGCCTCTTGCTATTCCCAAAATATTTCATGCATTTCTTATTTCTATGATTTAGCTTTTTTTTTTTTCATTTTTATTGTGATTTGGATGGAAGTTTACAGAGCAAATTCACTTTCCATACAGCAGCTCACATACACTTTTGTCTCATGACATTGACAGCAATTTCCCACAATGCAACAGCTCCCCCTTCCTCCTCATAGTTACCTCTTCCCTGTGTCCTTCCCTCTCTTACACTCCTGCCTGTCAAGCTGTCTCCCTGTGCATACACAGCCCTTCTATTTTCCCATAAGTGTTCTCTCCAAAGATTGTATCTACCTAATGTACATACTCAGCTTTTATGTCTGTTTTTTTGCTTGGCTGGAAGCCAAGGAGTGTGTTCAATTCCAGACCTGAAGGGCAGCTAGGGACCATAGTCTCACTGGTTTGACTTGGAATTTTCTTCCTTGCTATCTGCCTGGTGAACATCAGATGCTCTCATAAGGCAGAACTCAGCATTACTTTCTCTGTGAAGGTGCTCATACTTAAACTGCCCAATATAATTTGTCATCCTAAACAGGATTGGATTGACAGGAGTCACAAAATTATGCTGTGACAGGCATGAATGGGACAGGTCCAAGCATGCTTTCTCCTTGATGGTCCAGACTCTCCAATCTTTACATACTCCACCATGTTCACAATTCCACTATGGTGTCCCTCACACCGTATCAGCAATCATCTGGTGACAGTCTCCCAGATGGGCCATGCACTCCCACTGCCCATCAAACAATGAATACATAGTCCTCATTAAGGCCAATAGGATGTTCTGGGACTTGACCCTGTCTCTTCTTCACCCTAGCTTACAGCCTGCACCATGAATACCTCAAAGTCACTCCTATCAAGGTCTCTTTGAACTTACTGTCTCTTCACTCTTCAATGGCTGGAAACTAATCTTCACTGGATTTCATCAGAGTTCTTCTTCACAGAGTACCTCCAACACTACTCTGCAGTCATGCCCTCCCAGATCTCCTCGTTTCCTGCCATTCTTGGAGTCCACTCTGCTGGAATTAGTCTTGTTATGTTGTCTACTTCAGTTTTTTTTGCTGTCTCCCCCACTGAAATATTAACTGATCAGACAGGATGCTGGCACTGGTCCCTGAGTTCCCAGGACCTAAGGTGGCACCCAGGCAATAGGAAGTAGAGGAGCTTGGCTGAAAGGATCAAGGAAATGCAGCAATCCATTGGGGATTCCTGAAATGCTTTCTTCCTGAAACACTGCCACCCCAGTCAGAAGCCTGCTCTTTGTTCCCCAAGAAAAGGAAGCAGATCAATGGCCTGAAGGCTGCCTGTCTCCCGCCTTCTCTCCCTCACCTGGCTTAGCTCAGGACCTTGGGTGAACCAACAGGAACAGGGATCCCAGGAGAGGAAAGATTTAGGTGGGAGGGCCTGGTGCCTTGTTCTGTGGTTAGAGGGAGTGTGGCTCCCAGAGTGACCTCACAGATTTCTGCTCTGTTTTGCCCAGAGCACAGCTGCCTGCAGGCTTTGAAAAATGCAGAGCCACTGGCAGACACCATAAAACCCTAGCATAAAAGCTTCTGGCCAGCCTCTGAGCTATTCTGCAAGCTGCACAGGGGCTCAATAGGCTTCATAGATGCAAGAAATTTGGCCTTGGCTCTGTGCCTGCATGAGGGGAGAGGCTGTGATCCTGTTCACCCCAGAGGCTGTTGAGAGTCAGGTTGTTCTTCCTTCCATGTTCATGGGCCAGGAGTTTGAGGAGCATGGTCTAATTGCATTCCCTTCCTAAGGGAGTGAGAGACTTGGCACCACTGAGAGAGATGTAAGAAATAATGCTTAAGTCTTTCCTAGGGACAAAGCAGAGAGGTACACACACATCCTACACTGACCATGGATGCAGACACAACACTTAGGAGAGGTTTGTCCAAGATCATGTGACCAGCCCTCCTGCTTATCTTCTCTGCTCACTCCCTTCCATGACAAGCTTTGGTCAGCTTTAGATAACCCATTCCAGGTCTGTGTGAGGCCATACACATCCCCACTGAGAATAGAGAGCCACTGCCATTAGCTGCAGGCTCAGTAAGGAGGCAGAAGAAAGGCCAGAGCCTGAGTCCAGCCAAAGCAAGGACCACTGGCCCTCTGCTCCTGCCCACCCCACCCCTGCCCATGAACAGTCTTCATACTTCTCTGATCTGTCCTGCAAAGACACAGCTCTGCTTCAGCAAGCAAAGGACCCCACCGACCTTTCTTTCTATCCAGTGCACTAATCCAGTGGTCCTAATAATATGATTACTTGAGAAGGTCCATGAAAGTCACAGGCATCCTCACCTCCTGCAATATCCTTACCAGTTTTTTGCAGTTCCTAGAAGTACCTCTCTTCTCATCTGCCTTAGTATAGTTTGAGTCCTTGCTGGAATGCCTTTCCTTCTTCTTTCTAAGGAGGAAAGTCTGCTCCCTTCTCATCCCTGATGCCACTTCCCCTGGAAAGCCCTCCTAGACTGTTCTTCTCAGGTTCAGTTAGGGTATGAACTTCAAACCATCTTCCCTTGCATCCCTCTCATAGACCACAGTAAACAGTATTTTGATTTCCTTGTCTGAGACCAAAACAACTAGGAACAAGTTGAAAAACCATTTGTAGGCTTCTGGGAAGCTGCCTATTCCAAGGGGCACCACTTCTGCCCCTGGCTTTCAGTTCCTGGAGCCAGTGATACTCCATAAAGGTGCAGGAATCCTCTTTGTTCACTTATTGTTGCAGCCCCAGAGCTGCCTGCCACAATGCTCAGCTCACAGTAGGGCCTTGGCAAACATTGTTGAATGGATGTTGGAGTAGAACAATATCTAATACCTACTCGGTACAAAGAGAGTGTAGAAAAAGGACTCCAGAAAGCTCTGTGAGGCAAGCATGGATATCAGCAGGGCCAGCACCCCCTGGGGTTACTCAGAGAGGCAAGTTCCAGAACCTGCTCTAGCCTTGCTGTCATCAGTGAGAGCAGAGTTGGTTTTTCCCAACAAGAACTATGCTAACAAGGTAGTTGTTCAAGATAAGAGGTTACTTGGCTGCTTAGAGGACCTGTGGGATCACCAGAATGAGGCCAAGGTGCAGAAGTGAGAACATCAGAATGAGACCAAGGAAAGATGCAGTACAACCAAAGGCAAAGCCCAAGCCCAAGGAGGAAGTCTCCTTGGCCACATAGGTGTGGGGGCTGCCACTTTAACAGGTAGCCTGGGAGAAAAATTTTGGAGCATCCCAGCATCCACACTTTCTTGCAACCCAAAAGAAGACACTCTGTTTTGTTAGGAAGAATGTGAGAAAGCTTAAGGACTCAGGAAAAGTAATATGGCTCCTTCCTCAGGTAAATTACAAGCAGCAATCAGAGACCACTCCCCTCATGAGGTGGGCCCAAAGTAATCCCAACCAAACTGAACAGACAGTAATAATAAAGCAAAAAAATAAATAAATAAAAACAGGGAGAGAGTTAAGAAGGCTAATTAGGCACATGTATTATACATACACTCTATAACAAACACCTGAGAAAACAAGCGAAATAAATACAGATGATAATCCTGGAACCTTGAGCTTCTAAAGAGGGATAAAGAAGTAAATCAAATACCTATTATTAGAAGAAACTAAACAAAAGCAACAAATGAGGAGAGAGACAGAGAAGTGCATTGCTACCAGACCTGGCACACCACAATCATTTTTAATTACTGCAAACATTGTTTAAATTGGAGCAGAACTCAGAAAACTACCTCTGTTCACTCAGGACTGCACCAGCACCCAAGCAAGTGACCAGCAACCAGAGAAGCATCCACCCAGCAACAAGTGATGCTCCTCTTCTGCCACCTCTGTCCCACCTGGTAATCCATCCAGCCCATATCCTCCCTATGACTCTCTGTGAACCCCTGTACTCTGTTCGCCTCATGGCCTAAGGAGCACTCTCATTGACCAAGCAATGCATGCCTGCCACCTCTGAGATCAGTGAAGCACACTCTTGCATGCCACATGCTGCACAGATGTAACATCCACAGTTGATAGTGAAATCCTGTGGATTGGACATCACATACCTGCAACCCCTGCATTCAGTGGCATGCAATCTCACAAATTGAGCACTGCCCATTTGCCACCTCTGTGTTCAACGTGCACCCTTCCATGGATTGCACACCATGAACTCACCACCTCCATGATCCATGGCATACATACTCATGGATCAGGTACTACAGCCCTACTACATTTAGTTGGCAGTGCACTTCCTCTAGATGGATGTCACATCCTTCACAATCAAAAGTGAGCATTCCTGTGGATTGGGTGCCACATTCCAGCTGCATCAGCAGTTAGTGGTGCACACCCCTGCAAATTAGGTGCCACCCTCCCATTGCATCCATGATTTGCAGAACACCTCCTGTAGCCTCTGTGGCTGGCTGTCCATGGTTGTGCCTGCTACTGCACACTTTCTACATTTTTTTCCTCTTTTTTTTTCACTTTCCTTTTTTTTCTTTTCTCTTTTTCTCTTCCTTTTTTATTTCTTCACCCCAACAGGCAAGAGGCAATGAACACATCTACACTACTCAGCCACACCAGCTGCCCCACCCACAGGGTGAGTGCCACAACACACTCCTGCACCACTTGATCAATGACAGATGGTGGCCAAAACATGCATTGCTCATCATCAGTTGCTCAACACAAACATTGCTGCCCATATTTTTGCACATATTTCTACTACTACACCCACAGAGACAGGTCGTGAGCACCTAAGTACTGCCATAAAAACAACCAGAGTAGCAACCTGTCATGCCCAAATTACAACAAAATAAAGAAAAAACCTGGACAAAACACTCCAACATACAATAAAAAAAAAAAAAATGAATACAATAGATAACAAGGATAAGGTTCTGAGATGACAAGCTAGGCATATACAAAAAACACACACTCTATAACACTTCAGAAATCAAGTGAAATAGATACAGATGACAATCTTGGAACTCAGAGCTTCAAAGGAAAGGATAAAGGAGTAGATCAAATACCAATGAGAGGAAGACACTGCAGTAAAACAGTGAACAGCATGTAATAAACTGCTATCAGCCGAAGGGATTAGGTGAGGAGGGGAAACTCAGGGACGCCCAAAGAAGCAGGCCAGAAGAGCAGGAGAAAGGGGATTAAAAGACAGGAAGCTAGA
>NW_006921639.1:853731-862842 GCF_000298275.1 Orycteropus afer afer | reverse complement strand
GGCCAGACTTCATCTCACCTATTTTGGTTATGTTGTAAGAAGGGACCATTCCCTGGAGAAGGATGTCATGCTTGGTAGGGTGGAGGGTCGATGAAAGAAGGGGAGGCCTTCAAGGAGATGGATTGATATGGTGGCTGCGATGATGGGCTCAAGTATAGCAGAGATTGTGGGGCTGGCGCGGGATCGGGCAGTGTTTAGTTCTGCTGTGCATGGGGTTGCTATGAGTCGGAAACGACTCGATGGCACTTAACAACAACAACAACAACATCAGGCACAGGGTGACCATTTTGAATTATTATAAGCATCATTCTGATCAGAACAGTTACCAGATAACCAGCTCCACTTGCAAAGGACTGTACCAGTACCTCCATAATTGATCAAAGACCAGAGAGATATGACTTCCTCCCTTATCTTGCACTAGCTCCAAAGGTGTATGCTATACCTATTATTTTTTTCTTTTCTTTATATTCCTTCTTAGTTGTTCTTGCTCCTCCCACCCTTTCTTTTCCTTTTTTACCTTCCTCATCCATTTCACTTTTTCTTTTTGGATCCAGCATTTTGGGTATTCCTCCACCCAGCTCCTCACATACTTAGCAGTGCCTGCCCCCTCCCTTCCCAGGTCAGAGGTGCACTCTCCCATAGAATGGGCACTGTGTTTGGCAGCTACTGCTTTAACCAACACTGTGCTGTACTTTCAACATTTTTTTTCTTTTTCTTCTTCCCTTCTTCTTCTTTCTCTCCTCTTCACCAACTTCATTTTCTCTTTTCTTTCTTTTCCCCTTCCTCTTTTCCCAGCTCTCTCTCTTTTTGATCTATGGACAAGTTGCACAACCCCTATGATATGGTCAGCAGCACCCACTCCCATCCCTCCATGGATGGAAGTGAGCACTCTCCCAGAGTGAGCTCTATGCTCCTGCTGCAGCTGTCTTTGGTGGATAACATCAATTCTACTCAAACTATGACACAAAAAAAGGATGAAATAATCCCAAACTCATTCAATGAAGCAAAAATAATCCTGATTCCAAAAGCAGCAAAGATATCACTAAAAAAAAGTAAATTATACACCAATATCCCTCATGAACATTGATGCAAAAATTCTCAACAATCTACTAGCCAATAGAATCCAACAACATATTAAAAAAAAAAAAAAATCATGACCAAGTGGAATTTATAACAGGTAAGCAAGGATGGTTCAACATTAGGAAAACAATGTAATACACCATATATAGAGAACAAAGAAAAAAAATGATATATCAATTAATGCAGAATAGAAACACCTGTTTTTGACAAAAATGCTCAGCAAAAGAGAAGTAGAAATTAAATCCCTCAATTTAGTTAAGGGCATATACACAAAACTAACAGCATTACTCTCAATGGAGAGAGACTGAAAACATTCCATTTACAAACAATAACACGACAAGGATGCCCTTTATCACCACTCCTATTCAATATTATATATGGAGGCCTAGCCAGAGCAATAAGGCAAGAAAGGGAAACAAAAGGCATCCAAATTGGCAAAAGAAAAAAAAAAGTAAAACTATCTCTATTGGCAGATAATACGATCCTATACATAGAAGAACTACAAAAAGGAGCTCTGATAGCACGGTGCCTAAGGCACTTGACTGCTAACCAGAAGGCTGGTGGTTCAGACCCACCAGCCACTCCTTGGAAGGAAGATTGGGCAATCTACTTCCATACTGACCACCTCGGAAACCCAAGGAGGGGTCACTATGAATCAGGTCTGACCTGACAGCACATAACAATAACAACAATACAAAGAAAATCATAGAGACTCAGCAAGAAAATTACTGGAACCAATAGAAGGATTTGACAAAGTGGCAGGGTACAAGATTAACATACAAAACCCAATCAAATTTTTTTACACTAACCAAGAGAGCATTAAAAGGGAACCCAGGAAAACAATACTATTTACAATAACCACTGAAATAATGAATTGAAAAAAAAAAAAAAATCACCACCATCGAGTTGGATCTGACTCATAGCAACCCCTTATTGTGTTTCCGAAGTGGTATCACTATGGAAGCAGATTGCCCAATCTTCCTTCCAAGGAGTGGCTGATGGGTTTGAACCACCAGCCTTCTGGTTAGCAGTCAAATGTTTTAGGCACTATGCCACCAGAAATCTACCAGCGACAACAAAAACTTACACAAAGAAAACTACAAAATACTACTACTAGAATCGAAGAGACCTTCATAAGTGAAAGAATATACCACACTCAAGGTTTGGAAAACATAACACGGTGAAAATGGCAATACTACTCAAAGCAATCTACAGATATAATGCAATCTTGATCCACATTTCATCATCACACTTTAAAGAGGTGGAAATATTAATCACTAAAATTATATGGAAAGGAAAGAGACCCCAGATAAGCAAAGCACTGCTGAAGAAGAGGAAACTAGGAGGCCTCACATTTCCTGATCTCAAAACCCACTATACAGCCACACTAGTCAAAACAGCCTGGTATTAATACAATGACAGACACATAGACCAACAGAAAAGAATTAGAAACCCAGAAGTAAATGCATCCATTTGTGGACAGCTGATCTTTGATAAAGCACTGAAACCCATTAAATGGGGAACAGATTGTTCCTTTGAAAATTGTGCTGGCAAAACTGAATATCCACTGGCAGAAAAATGAAAGAGGATCCATATCTCTCACCATATGCAAATCCTAATGGAACATGGCTCAAAGCTTAAAACTATAAAGATCGTCAAAGAAAAAAAAAGGGGGCACAAATTTAGTGGTGTTTATACATAGCATAAATACACTTATCAAACATAACTAAAATGTACAAATAGCAGAAGACAAACTAGATGACTGGAAACTCCTAAAAATGAAATATTTATACACATTAAAACACTTACCAAAAGAGTGAAAACATAAAGTACAGACTGGAGAATAAAAAAATATAGCAACAACAAATCAGACAAAGGACTAATCTCTAAAATATATAGAAAATTCAGCACCTCAACAACATAAAGACAAACAATCCAATTAAAAAATTGTCAGAGGACATGAATAGACACTTCATAAAAGATATCCAGGTAGCTAACAAACAAGTGAAAAAATGTTCATGATCATTAGACATTGTTGTTGTTGTTGTTGTTTGCCATCGAGTCAGCCCCGACTCATAGCGACCCCTCCTTGGGTTTCCGAGGCAGTATCACTACGGAAGTAGGAATGCCCATAAACATTAGCCATTAGAGAGATGCAAGTCAAAATGGCATATCATCTCATCCCTGTACTAATAACAAAGTCCAAAAAAGCAGAAAACATCAAATGCTGATGAGGATGAAGAGAGAGTGGAACTTTCATACATTGTTGGTGATACTGTAAAATGGTACAACCACTGTGGAAAATGCTTTGGGGCTTCCTTACAAAGTTGAAAATAGAAATACCATATGATCCAGCAAACTCACTACTAAGTAAGAAGAAAAAAAAAAACCTCACTGCCATCAAGTCAGATCTGACTCACAGTGACCCCTCCTTGGATTACCAAGGCTTTATCACTATGGAAGTAGATTGCCCAACCTTACATCTGAGTTGTGGCTGGTGGGTTTGAACCACGAGCCTTCTGGTTAGCAGTCAAGTGCCTTAGGCATTACACCACAGCCATGACACGAACAGATATATATACATTCATGTTCATAGCACCATTATTCACAACAGCAAAAAAGATGGAAACAATTTTAGTGCCCATCAATGGATGAATGGGTAAACTCTGGTACATGTACACAACAGAACTACACAGTGTTAAATAACAATGAATCTGCAAAACACTACATAACATGGGTGAACCTAGAGGATATTATGCTGAATTAAATTAGTCAATCACAAAAGGACAAATATTGTATGAGACCACTAGTGTAAAAAGTCAAGAAGAGGTTTACACACAGAAAGAATCATTCTTTCAAGGATACCAGGGATGAGTGAAGAAGAGAGAGTAAGTCATTAGCTAAAGGGTAGATGTGTATAAACTTGGGTAAAGAGAAAGGCAATATACAATAAGGGGGAGGTCAGCACAGAATGATCAAAGCAGAGTAAAACACTGGGAGAAGCACAAGGATTAAAGACAACAAAGGTAAATACTAGTACATACACAATCCTGCAATAACACTAGTGACAATAATCTACAAGTGAACACATCAATAGATTCACAAGCTGAATGGAGTGGGAAGACCAATGGGACTACACATGTTAATATATATAGACAGAGGACATTTCTACATATGTATTTATATTTGCTGCCAATATATCCATAACTATACTAGAGCATACAGGAGGCAAAGTTATGAAAACTTCTTAGCCACAAGCAAACACCCTAAAGGAATGAGTCACTGGGCTTGGAAACTCAGGACCATAGTCTTGGGGGACAGTAAAGTCAAGAAGCATAGTATAGTCCACAAAGAAAATGTTCTACATCCTACTTCAGCAAGTAGCAACAGGGGTCCTTTTTGCTTTTGTGTGTGAGCAGCCGTCTAAGATACAACTATTGGATTCTCCTTATCTGGAGCAAAGAAGAGTGAAGAAAATTAAAGATGCAAGGAAATAATTAGTTAAAAGGACTAATGGAACTTGTAAACCCTACCCTCCATGACTCTAGGAATATTGTCAAAGATTTGTTGGAAGAAACTTCTCTAATATCATCAAAGATGAAAGAATATTCATTTAAGAAGCTCAGTGGATCCCATATAAGATAGATTAAAAAAATATATCACCAATAATTAAACTTCCTAAAACCAAAAAACTAGATAGTTCCCAGCCACTACTATTGACTGATATAAAAGGGATCAGAATAGGAGGTCCCAGATAGAGAGAGAGAAAAATGTGGAATAAAACTCAAAATCATGAAAAAAAAAAAAAAAAAGACCACACTTATTTGTCAGATAGAGACTAGTGGAACCCTTAAGACGACAGCCCTCAGACATCCTTCAAGCTTGGAACTGAATTTACCCCAGTGGTCCAACATTCAGCCAAACAACATATAGGCCTGTAAGGTAAATGATAACATCAGGATGTACTCACTCATTAGACTCATTAGAACAATCAGTAATGCAAGACTTAAAAGATCACATTTTTCCAGAGATTTAGCTGAGAAGGCAGTAACAGATAAGAAAGAACAATGAAAGGAAGTGGTAAGCACAAGAAGAAAGTAGGAAATATGCTGTTACTTCTAGGGTTTGCAATGAAAATCATATAACAAACTGTGTATGAATTGTTGAATAGAAAACCAATTTAATCTTCAAACTTTTACCCAAATCACAATTTAAAAATAAATAAATAAAACAATACCACAAAGTCTCAGAGGAAAATGGCAACCTCAGTTCACATATCAAAAAATGAGACAAAGGAGCTCAAACAAATAACCAAAATAGAAAGCCAGAAAACCTTCCTGAGGAAGAATGGTATTGTAACTACCTGATAAGTAATTCAAAATTTATATTTAAGACCCTTCAATGGATTAGAAAAGAGATCAAGGAAAAGATAGAAAAAATAAAGGAAAACACAGACAACTCTAGAAGAACTCAAAAAAAAAAAAAGTTGACAAAATAAATGGAAATTTAGAAACCAAAAACAGCAAATAAAAATCCAGAAGATTAATTCTAAAATTTAAAAAATTGATAATGCATCAGAAAGGCAAAGATGTTGAATTGAATCAATGGAAGATAGAATTAGTGGAATTGAAAACAAATCTCTTAATACTACTCTGTTAGAAGAACAATCGGGGGAAAAATGAAGAAAGTCTAAGAATTATGTAGAAGTCATAGACAGGAATAATATGGGTGATTGGAATGTCAAAACAAGAAGAGACACATGTAAAATAAGAAAAAAGAGAGAAGAAATCACAGAGAAAATTGTCAAAAATCTGTTGGAAAATACTTCCTTGTTATCATGAAAGATGAAATAACATGCATTCAAGAAGCTCAAGGAACCCCAAATATGACAGACCCTAAAGAAAATCACCAAGACATATTATAATACAACTTCCCAAAACCAAAGACAAGGAAAGAATCCTAAAAGCAACTTGGGAGAAATGAAAAGTTATCTACAAAGAGAACCAATTAAGAATAAAGTCTGATTTCTTGGCAGAAAGCATGGAGGCAAGGATGCAAAGGGATGGCATATTAAAACCATGAAAGAAAAAAAAAAGAAAAGTGCAAGCCAATAATTATATATCCAAAATGATGGTGAAATAAAGACATTTCCAGATAAACAGAAATTAAGGAAATTTGTGAACACAAGACCAATCTTACAAGAAATGCTAAAGGAAGTCCTTCAGAAACAGAACCAAGAGGAATAGACAATAACCTGAGATTAAGACATAGGTAAACTAGGAGTTCTGGTAAAATGGCAGAATAGGCAGACAAACTACAGACCCTCTTCAACAACGAAAAGAAGGACCAATTAACACAGATGCAGAAGATAATCCTGGAGCCCTGAGCTTTGAAAAGAAGGATACAGAAGTGGACTAAACTCCAACTGGTAGAAGAATCTGCATGAAAACACTGAAAAAGGAGACACAAGGAGCTGTGGACTGTCAGCAATCCTGACAGCATTGACAGCATGGATATTGTCAAGTGGTGTTAGGACCTAACAGCTTGAATATTGCCAAGTGGTATTAGGACCTAAAAATTGGCTCTGCTAGCCAGGGTCTGAACAGAAGACTGCATTTGGGGCTGATGAGTAAAAGGAGAAGTAGCAAAGAGGAAAATGGGCTGAGCTGTGGAGTTTTGGCTGTCCAGAGGTTGCAGCCATTTTGAATGTTTACAAGCAGTTCAACTATTTTGGATATTTAAAGATAGTGTTCTCTCAGATTCCAGGGACTTAGGAATAGGTTCCACTTGCCAGGGGCCATTAGAACATACCAAATGCCGAGGACTGGAAAGGTGTGACATTCCACTTGTTATGCTTATACCCCACACCCCCTTGGTGAATGGAAGTGCAGCTATCCCTCACTCCTACTCACCTTCTTGACTGGCAGGAATTCCTTCCTAGTCTGTGACCTCTGAAGGAGTCTGGATACCAAACCCTGCCTCACTTTTTTTTTTTTTTTAAGTTAGTTTGTTTTTGTCTGTTTTAATTTTTTTTTTTTTTCATCCTTTTTATTATTATTCCTTACTCTTTCCTTCCCAGGTTCTAGTTTCTGGCTTTTTCTCTTTTTCCTGTTCCTGGTTCCCATTTTTTTCTTCCTTGTGGTTCTCTCCATTCCTTATTTTCCTTTTTGCAATTTTCCCCATTTTTTTCTTCATTATTCTCCTACTCTATCTCTTTTCTCTTATCCCCCTCTCCTCAGATATTGTGAGTTTTCTGTACCCACCCCCATTTCTTTCCATATTTCTTTTGGCTTTTTAAAGTATTTCTTTAAATATTTTCTCTCATTTATAGTCTTTCATCTTCTTCTTTTTTTTTTTTTTTTTTTTTCTTTTTTCAATTGTTGCTTTTGTCTAACTGACTAGGAGACAGAAACCTTGCCCATATCACCCAACAACACCCACACCTCCTGCAGTTCCACTTACTGAGTGGGAGCCACAACTTCCTTTGGCACAAACTGGCCAATGGTATAAGACCACCAATAAAAATCTGACTCACCCTTAACTGCTCTTCACAAACACCTAAAAGACATCTGTGCAGCTACTCTCATTCTCTGTCACACCCACCAGGAGACAGGTGAAGAGTACACAAATCCTGCCAGTTAGCAAACAAAAGAGCACAGTACCCAGCTTGAATATCTTGGGTAAATCACTCCAACATACAATCACCAATTAAATACATATACAAAAAGTCACAATGTCTCAGAGACAACAGGCCACCACAGTCTACCCAAAGAAGCAAGATAAAGCAGTAGAAACAAGAGAGCAGAATACAGACCCAGAATACATATCTGAGTAGAAAGCCACACTGGAACTCACTGATAAGGAATTCAAAAGATTTATCTTTAGGTATCTTCAAAAGATTGAGAGACTGATTAAGGAAAACACCAACAAAATTAAGGAAAACACAGACAAAACCCTAGAATAATTTTGGAAGTAAATACAAGAACAAAATGACAAAATAAATGAAAAATTAGAAATGATTCTAAATCTACAGATAGAAATCCAGAAGATTAATACTAAATTGTCAGAAATAGATAACATATTGAAAGGGCAAAGGAGTAGAACTGATGTAATGGAAGACAGAATTAATGAGATTGAAGTCAAATACATGAATACTTCTTTGGAAAGGGATCAATCAGAAAAAAAAAATCAAAATAAAATAAAGAAAGCCTAAGGTTCATGTGGGATACCATCAAAACAAATAATCTACATGTCATTGGAATTCCAGAACAGGAAGAGAAAAATAAAACCACTGAGAAAATTGTCCAAGATTTGCTGGAGAAGAAATTCCCTATTATGATGAAAGATGAGATTATATCCATTCAGGAAGTTCAATGAACCCCAAACAGGATAGATCCCAAAAGAAAATCACCAAGACATATCATCATCAAACTCCTCAAAACCAAAGACAAAGAAAGAATCCTGAAAGCAGCACAGGAAACACAAAAAGTTACTTACAAAGGACAAGCAGTAATAAGCTCTGATTTCTCAGCAGAAGCAATGCAAGCGAGAAAGCAATGGGATGGTATATATAAAACCCTGAAAGAGAAAAATTTTCAACCAAGAATTAAATGCCCAGCAAAATTGTCCCTCAAATATGATGGTGAAATAAGGAGATATCCAGGTAAGCTGAAACTAAGGGAATTTGTTAAAACCAGAACAATCTTACAGGAGATACTAAATGCAGTCCTTTGAACAGAGAACTAAAAATAGCAAACAACAACAAACCTTAAATACACAAGATGAAATAACCCAGAAACCACAACTATGGACATATCCAAAGGAAAATGAGCTCACAAGATTGTAAACAGGGAAATAGAAACATCAGTTGGCAAGTGAGGACAGCTAAAAACAAGAAGAGGGAAAATTATAAATCATCAGACCATCACAGTCCAAAAAAGAAGCAAGATAAAGTGGTAGAAACAAGGGAACAGGATACAGACCCAGAACACATCCCTGAGGAAGAAACAGCATTGGAACTCTCTGATAAGG
>NW_006921639.1:824923-849431 GCF_000298275.1 Orycteropus afer afer | reverse complement strand
ATATATGGCATAAATAGACTATCAAGCATAACTCAAAATGCACAAACAGCAGAAGAGAAACCAGATGATTGGGACCTTCTGAAAATTAAATTTTTAATTTGCTTCCAAAGACTTCTCCAAAAGAGAGCTTACAGATTGGGAAAAAATATTTGGTAATGACATATCTAACAAGGGACTTATCTCTAGAATTTATGGAAAACTCCAACACCTCAATAACAAAAGACAAACAATCCAATTAAAAAATGGGCAGAAGACATGAATAGACATTTCATCAAGGACGATATTCAAGTGGCCAACAAACGTATGAAGAAATGCTTACGATCATTCCCTATTAGAGAGATGAAAATCAAAACAACAGTGAAATACCATCTTGCTCAAGCACTAGTAGCAAAATTCAATGAGACAGAAAATAACAAATGCTGGTAAGGATGTGGAGAGATTGGGACACTCATACACTGTTGGTGGAACTGTAAAATGGTACAACCATTGTGGAAAGCAGTATGGTGACTCCTTCAAAAATTGGAACTAGAAATACCACTTGACCCAGCTATTCCATTACTAGGTATATATCCTAAAGAAGTGAGAGCCATGACAAGAAGGGACATATGCACACCCATGTTTGTCATGGCACTATTTACAATAGCCAAAACATGGAAACAACCTAGGTGTCCATCAACTGAGGAATGGATATCCAAACTATGGTATATACACACAATGGAATACTATGCAACCCTAAAGAACAATGTAGAATCTTCAAAACACTGCATAACATGATGAACTTGGAGGACATTATGCTGAGTAAAATAAGTCAATCACAAAAAGACAAATATATTAGTCCACTATTGTAAAAGTCAAGGAAACTTTTATCTATACAAGGACATTTTCTTTGTTGGTTACCAGGGATGGGAGGAGAGGGTAGGGAATATTGTTAGAAAGATAGAGATAAGTATTCATTTGGGTGAAGAGAAGGGCAATGTACCAAATGTGAGTGATCAATATAGTGACATTGAGGAAGAGAAAGACATAGAGAGGTATGTGGGAAGTACAGACAACAAAGATGAACCCTTTTGCACATACTGTATGGCGTTGTTAGTGAAGGCAAACATGGGTATATGGGTGGATAGATGGGTGGACAGGCTGAACTATTAGGTATATCTATGAAGTGGGGCTTTGGCAGCATAGTGCCTAAGGCACTTGACTACTAACCAGAAGGCTGGTGGTTCAAACCCACCAGCCACTCCTCGGAAGGAAGGTTGGGCAATCCTACTTCCGTAGTGATACTGCCTTGGAAACCCAAGGAGGGGTTGCTATAAGTCGGGGCCGGCTCGACGGCAAATAACAACAACAACATGAAGTGGGGAGTATACCCAAGAACATGTATAGGGTTGGTAGACAATGGTCCTATAACTTTATGTGTATGATCTGAATTCCTACGTGTATAGTGGAGCTGACAAGGGGCAAGGTTGTAGTCACTGCTTGGTCACAGCCAGCTACCCAGAGGGACTGAGTAATTGAACATGTGGGCTCGGGACCATAGTCACAGAGGACATCAAGCTCAATTGGCATAACATACTACACAAAACATTGTTCTACCTCCTAATGTGGCGAGTAGCAACTGGGATCTTAAAAGCTTGCAAGCTGCCATCTAGATGCAACAATGGGTCTCTCCTCATACAGAGCCAGGAAGAATGAAGAAAACCAAAAATTCATGGAAACAATTTGCCCTAGAGACTGGTACACCAACCAATCTGCAGCCTGTACAAACTATGAGAACAGAAAAACTAGATGGTGCCTGGCTACTACTGTCAACCACTTGAAAGAGGATCTATGTAGGAGATCCTGGATAGAGAGGGAGAACAATGTGGAACAAAGCTCAAAATCATTTGGAAAAAAATGGGGGGTGGGGAGCAGGTTTGCTGGCCCGATAGAGCCTGGTGGAACCACTGAGACTATAGCCCCTAGCTGCCCCTCAGGTCTGGAATTGAATGCATGACTGTGGCTTCCCGCCAAACAATAGACGGGCATATGAGTTGAACATTTATCTGAGGTAGATACACTCCTTGGAGAGAACAAATATGGGAAAAAGTAGAGCTGCTTATGCACAGGGAGACAGCTCAGGGGGCAGGAGTGCATGGAGGGATAGACACAGGGAAGAGGTAACTATCACAAGGAAGTAGGAGGGGTAAGTTGTGGTAAGTTGTGGTTAATGTCATGAGACAAAGTGTATGTGAACTGCTGTACGGAAAGTGTATTTGCTCTGTAAAATTTCACCCAAATCACAATAAAAAGAAAAAAACAAAAGAACTTCATTTTGCTGATGTGAAACAACTCAAAATTAGAAGAAACAGCTGTAAATATCCATTAATAACTGGAATGCACAATGTACAAAGTATGAATCTAAGATAACTAACAGTTGTAAAAAATGAAATGGAATTCAAGAAGTGGATATCCTAGACATTAGTGATGATCCCAATGACCTAGTGGTTAGAATTTTGTGCTCTTCCCACTGAAGCCTGGGTTCAATTCATGGTCAATTAAGTGTTTTCTTCTTTAAGGGCTGCTGGTGGAGTGGTGATTAAAATAGTTGGTTGCTAAACAAAAGGTCAGTGGTTTGAATCCACTAGCTGCTGCACGGGAGAAAAATGAGGCATTCTGCTTCCCTAAAAGTCATTAGAAACCCTATGGGGTAGTTCTAATCTGTCATAAAGTGCCACTATGAGTCAGAATCGATTCATGGCAGTGGTTTTACTTTAATGAGCTGAAATGGACTTGTATTTGCCATTTTGAAAGGGAAATTCTTATGGTCTACTATGCCAGAAATAAGGAGCTCTGGTGGCATAGAGTCTAAAGCATTTGAATACTAACCAGAAGGTTAGGGATTCAAATCCATGAGCTGCTCTGTGAAAAGAAGATGGGGCAATCTACTCCCTTAAAGATTTACCACCTCAGAAACCCAATGGCAGTGAAGTTCTTTGTTTGGTTGGTTTTGGTTTTGGTTTATGCTGGAAATGATACATTGAAGAGGAATGGCATCACTTTCACTGTAAAAAAGAACATTTCAAAATCTATCCTGAAGTACAGTGCTGTCAGTGATAGGACAATATCTGTACACCTACAATGAAGAAGAGTTAATACTACTTTTATTGAAATTTACATACCAACTGCTAAAGCTAAAGATGAAGAAATTGAAGCTTTTTACCACTTTCTGCAGTCTGAAATTGACCAAATATGTAATCAAGACATATTGATAATTACTAGTGATTAGAATGTGAAATTTGGAAATAAAGAAGCGTTGTTGTTGTTGTTATTTGCCGTCGAGTCGGCCCTGACTCATAGCTACCCCTCCTTGGGTTTCCGAGGCAGTATCACTACGGAAGTAAAAGAAGCATTAGTAGTTGGAAAATATGGTGTTGATATAGAAATGATGCCAGCAATCACATGACAGAATTTTGCAAGACCAGGAATTTATTCATAAAATAATAATCATGATAATAATAATTGATTCATTACAAAAACCATTTTTCAACAATATAAACTAAAAAAAAAAAAAAAAAACTCACTGCCAGCAAGTTGATTCTGACTCATAGTGACCTTCTTTGGGTTTTCTAGGTGGTAAATCTTTATGGAAGTAGATTGCCCAGTCTTCCTTCTGAGGAGTGGCTGGTGGGTTCACCAGCCTTCTGGTTATCAGTCAAATGCCTTAGGCACTACACCACCAGAACTCCTTTTTCAACAATATAAAGGGCAACTATACACTTCATCCTCCCAAAATGAAATACACAGGAATCGATTTAACTACACCTGTGCAAAGAGACAATGTTTGTTGTTGTTAGGTGCATAGAGTCAGCTCCCACTCATTCCGACCCTATGTAAAACAGAACAAAGCACTACCTGGTTGTGCACCATCTGCACAATCCTTGCTATACTTGAGCTCATCGTTGCAGCCACAGTGTCAATCCATGTTGTTGAGGGTCTTCCCCTTTTTCATTGACTTTCCACTTGGTAAAAGCATTATATCCTTCTCCAGGTAATGGTACCTTCTGACAACATGATCAAAGTAGGTGAGTCAAAGTCTGGCCATTCTTGTTTCTAAGGAGCATTCTGGCTGCACTTCGTCCAGGACAGATTTGTTCATTCTTCTGACAGTTCATGGAATTTTCAGTATTCTTTGCCAACACCACAACTGAAAAGCATCAACTCTTCTTCGGTCTTCCTTTTTCATTGTCCAGGGAGCTCTGGTGGCATAGTGCCTAACGTATTTGACTGCTAACCAGAAGGCTGGTGGTTCAAATCCACCAGCCACTCCTCAGAAGGAAAATTGGACAATCTACTTCTGTAGAGATACCATTTTGGAAACCCAAGGAGTTGTCAGGTATGAGTTGTATCAACTTAATGGCAGTGAGTGAGAGTATGAGTGATTCATTGTCCAGCTTTCACATGCATATGAGGTGATTGAAAATACCATGGCTTGAATAAGATGAACCTTCTTCAAAATGACGTCTTTGCCCTTCAACCCTTTAACTCTTTAAAGGGTCTGTTGTGGCAGATCAGTCCAGTGAAATACAATATTTGATTCTCCTTTTTCTTCTTCTTTTTTAAAATTTTATGGTAGTGGAAACATACACAAGACATTCACCAACACAAAAACTTCCACATTTACAGCTCAAGGACGTTGATGACATTTTTCATGTTGTGCCACCTCTATTTGCTATCCTTTTCCAAAATATTCCACCTCCATTAGCATAAACTCAATGCCCCATAAACAAAAGCTTCCCCTTTCAACTTTACTCCTACTTAGCCCTAGTAACGACTAATAATTTTTGGTATATATATATATATATATATATATATATATATATATATATATATCAACCTATCTAGGAATTTTCACTTCCCTACCCTCCCATCCTTGGTCCCAAATAAAGAGAGTTTCCTTCCACATATAAACCTTTCCTTGACTTTTTATAATAGTGAACTAATACAGTATTTGTCCATCTGTGATTGACTTATTTCAGTCAGCATAATGCCGTCCAAGTTCATCCACATTATCTAGTGTTTTGCAGATTCTGCATTATTCTTTAGAGTTGCATAGGGTTCTATTGTGTCTGTGTACCACAGTTTGGTTCTCCATTCCTTGGTTGATGGTTGCTTCCATCTCTTTGCTATTGTGAATGGTGCTTCAATGAACACAAGTATGCATATATCTATTCGTGTCCTGTCTCTCACTTCCGTAGGATAAATACCTAGTAATGGGATTTCTGGATCAAATGGTATGTCTATTTCCAACTTTTTAAGGAATCGCCATACCGATTTAGACAGTGGTTGTATCGTTTTACAGTTCTACCAGCAGTATATGAGATTCCCAGTCTCTCCACATCCTTCCAGCCTTTGTTATTTTCTGTCTCGCTGAACTTTGCTATTAATGCTGGGGTGAGATGGTATCTCATGGTTGTTATGATTTCCATCTCTCTAATAGCTAATGATCACAAACATTTCTTCATGTGTTTTTTGGCTGCCTGAATATCTTCTTTGGTGAAGTGTCTGTTCATATTTTCTGCCCATTTTTTAATTGGATAATTTGTCTTTTTTATTTGAAGTGTTGGAGTTTTCTATACATTTTAGAGATAAATCCTTTGTCCAATAGGTCATTGCCAAATATTTTTCCCTATTCTGTAAGTTGTTTTACTCTTTTTGGGAAGTCTTTTGACGCACGTAAGAATTTGATTTTTAGAATGTTCCAATCATCTCATTTATCTTCTATAGTTTGTGCATCTATGGTTATGCCTGATAGTATGTCATAAATTAGGGCCCCTAAGTTTGCCCTTATTTTTTCTTTGATGTACTTTATAATTTGAGGTTTCATATTTAAGTCTTTAATCCATCTGGAGTCAGTTTTTGTGTATGATGTGAGACATGGATCTTGTTTCATTTTTCTGTAAATGGATATCCAGTTTTGCCAGCACCATTTGTGAAAGAGACTATCTCTTCCCCATTTAATGGTATTTGGCCCTTTGTCAAAGATTAGCTGATTGTAGGTGGATGGATCTATTTCTGGGTTCTCAATTCTGTTTCATTGGTCTATGTGTCTGTCGTACCAATACCAAGCTATTTTGACAATTGTGGCTGTGTTTTGGGATCTGGGAGTGTGAGACCTCCTACTTTGTTCTTTTTCAGTAGACCATTGCTTATCTGAGGTATCTTTACTTGCCATGTAAAATTAGTGATTGGTTTTCCATGGCTTTAAAGAATGTTAATGAAATCTGGATCAGGAATGCATTGAATGTATACACTGCATTTTCACAATGTTCAGTAGTCCTATCTGTGAGTATGGCATGTTCTTTCATCTATGTAAATGTCTTATAGTTTCTTGAAGTAGTGTTTTGTAGTTTCCTTTGTAAAGGTCTTTTGTGATCCTGGTAAGATATATTCCCAAATATCTTATCTTTTTGATAGCTATTGTAAATGGTATCAATTTCCTTATTTTTTTTTCAGCAATCTCTTTGCTGGTGTAGAGGAATCCAGCTAATTTTTGGATGTTGATCTTGTATCCTGTCATGATGCTAAATCTTTCTGAAAGTTCCAGTAGTTTTATTGCTGAATCTCTTGGGTTTTCTATATGTAAGATCACATGATCTGCAAAAGGGATAGTTTTACTTCTTCCTTAGCAACTTGAATGCCTTTGATATGCTTTTCTTGCCTTATTGCCCTGGCTAGAACTTCCAATATGATGTTGAATGGAAATAGAGATAGAGGGCATCCTTGTCTGGTTCCTGTTTGCAAGGGGAATGATTTCAGTCTCTCTCCATTGAGACTAATGTTAGCTGTTGGTTTTGCATATGCCTTTTATTATGTCAAGGAATTTCCCTTTTAGTCCTATTTTGCTGAGAGTTTTTATCAGGAATTGGTGTTGGATTTTATCAAATGCCTTTTCTGCATTTACTGATATGCTCATGAAATAAAGAAATAAATGAAAAAATAAAATGTGGTTATTTCCTTTATTTTACTTATGTAAAGGATTACGTTGACTGTTTTTCTAATGTTGACTCATCCTTGTATACCTGATATGAACCCCAATTGGTCATAATGAATGATTTTCTTGATATGTTGTTGGAGTCAATTGGCTAGGATTTTGTTGAAGATTTTTTATCTATATTCATAAGGAATATTGGTCTCTAGTTTTCCTTTCTAGTACTGTCTGCCTGGTTTTGGTATCAGAGCTAAGCTTGCTTCATAAAATGAATTTGGGAGTAATCCATCCTTTTCTGTGTTCTGGAATAGTTTGAGTAGGACTGATGTCAGCTCTCTCTGAATGATTGGTGGAATCCTCCAGTGAAACCACCTGGGCCAGGACTTTTTTGTTGTTGGTAATTTTTTTTATGACCTGTTCTATGTCTTCTTCTTTAATGAGTCTGTTCAAATTTTCCACATCAGTCTGTGTTAGTTTAGGTAATTAGTGTGTTTCTAGAAATCTGTCCATTTCTTCTAGGTTTTCAAATTTGTTGAAGTACAGTTCTTCATAGTATCCTGATATTATTATTTTTATTTCTGTTGGTGCTGTTGTGACCTCACCCATTTCATTTCTTATTGGTATTATTTGCATATTCTCCTTTTTTTCCTTTGTTAAGTTTGCCAGTGGTTTGTCAGTTTCATTAATCTTTTCTAAGAACTAAATTCTAGTCTTGTCCATTTTTCCTATTTTCTTTATATTTTCTGTTTCATTTATTTCTGCTCAAATCTTTATTATTTCTTGTCTTCTGGTGACTGTAGGCTTTTTTATTTTTTATTTGTATTTATTTATTTATTTATTGCTGCTCTTTTTCTAATTGTTGGAGATGTTAAGTTAAGGTATTTATTTTGGCTCTTTCTTCTTTTTTAACGTGTACATCTTTTGCTATAAATTGCTCTCTGATCATTGCTTTAGCTATGTCCCAAAGATTTTGGTATGTTGTGTTTTCATTCTCATTTGATTCAAGGAATTTTTTAATTTCATTTTTTATTTCTGTTATTATCCAGTCATTTTTGAAAAAGGTGTTATTCGGTTTGCATGTACTTGTTTTTCTTCCATTGGTCCTCCTAGTATTGATTTCTAATTTTATAGCATTGCAATCTAAGAAGATGCTTTGTGGTAATTCAATGTTTTTGAATTTATTGAGGCTGGCCTTGTGGCTTAAAATATGGTCTGTACTGGGGAATGTTCCATGTGTTCTGGAAAAGAATGTGTATTTTGCTGTTGTTGGGTGAAGTGCTCTGTAGATGTCTGTAAGTTCAAGTTGGTTGGTGGTATTGTTTAGCTCTTCTGCATCTTTGTTGAGTTTCTTTCCATTTTGTTCTATCTTTTATTGAAAGCGGTGTATTAAAGTCTCTTACTATTACTGTAGAGTCATCTATTTGTCTTTTCAATACTGTTAATTTCTGATTTATGTATCCTCAGGATCTTTCTTTGGGTGTGTAGATATTTATTATGATTATGTCCTGCCTTGTCTGTTGTGGTCATTTTTGTCTTAAAGTCTATTTTATCAAAAATAAGTATTGCCACTCTTGCCCTTTTGTGGTAGCCATTTGCTTGCTATATCTTTTTCCAACCTTTGGTTTTTAGTGTATTTTTGTCTTTGTGACTCTCTTTTAAATAGTATATTGATGAATCATGTTTCTTATCCAGTCTGCAACTCTCTGTCTCTTGAGTGATGCAATTAATTCATTTACATTCAATGTGATTATCAACAAGTATGAATTGATTGATGTCATTTTGTTACATGTTTTTTCATGGTATTGCTGATTTCTTTTTTCCATATAAATTTCTGTGCTGAACTTACGTCTTTTTTTTTTTTTTTTTAATGATTCATGTTATCATCTCCTTCACTGCTAATACTATTTACTAAATATTTGTATTTGTCCTCTTTTTCATTTTCATCCAAAGGTTTATTATTTTTCTTTGAGGTAATCCTGTGATATATTATTTTCTTCCCAAGTTTAAAACAGTCTGTTCTACCTCTCAATTGTCTTGACTTCCTCACCATTTAGATATTCTGTAACTATCAATTCCTTTTTTTTTTTTTTTTTTGGTTTGCAGTTATCCTCATTTACAAATTGATGTCTCTGGTTCCATGTTTACAGTCTTGTAAATATAGTTTACTGTGGACATTTGTTTAACTGTGCTGGTTTCTAGGTCATATCATCATGTGTGCTAATCATCAGTTGTTATTTGCTGTTGTTGGTTCCCTGTCTGAAGGACTCCCTTTAGCATGTCTTTTAAGGTTGGTCTGGTTTTAACAAATTCCCTTAGTTTCTGCTTATCTAGAGATGTCCTAATTTCACCCTCATATTTGAAGGATAATTTTTGCTTAGTACATAATTCTTGGTTGGAAACTTTTTTCTTTCAAGAGTTTTATATATATAGTCCCATTGTTTTCTTGCCTGCATGGTTTCTGCTGAGAAATCAGAGCTTAGTCTTATTAGTTTACCTTTGTAGGTAACTTTTCATTTTTCTCATGCTGCTTTCAGAAGTCATTCTTTGTCTTTGGTTTTGATGAATTTGGTGATGATTTGTTTTGGTGATTTTCTTTCGCAGTCTCTCCAGTTTGGGGTCCATTGGACTTCTTGAATGAATATATTTTCATCTTTCATCATATTAGAGAAATTCTCTTCCAATAAACCTTCACCAGTTTTCTCTGTGGTTTCATTTGTCTCTTCCTGTACTGAAATTCCAATTACATGTAGATCATTCCTCTTGATGGTATCCCACATGACTCTTAAGCTTTCTTCATTTTGTTTTGATCGTTTTTTTTTCTGATCAATCCCTTAGCAAAGTAGTATTGAGGTATTTGTCTCAATCTCATTAATCCTGTCTTCCATTCATTCAGTTCTACTCTTATGTCCATTTGATATGTTACATATTTCTGAAATCTTAGTGTTAATTTTCTGGATTTGTATTTGTTGTTTTTGTATCATTTCTAATTTGCTCATTTTTTTTTTCAATTTATTCTTGTATTGCTTTCCTAAATTGTTCTAAAGTTTTGTCTGTGTTTTCCTTGATTTTGTCAGTCTTTTCCTTTATTTGTCTCAATACATTGAAGATACCAAAATTGAATTCTTTTGAATTACTCATCAGGGAGCACCAATGCTGCTTCTTCCTCAGGGATGTTTTCTGGCTTTCTATCCTAGTCCCTTGTTTCTACTACTTTATCTTGCTTCTTTGTGTGGAGTGCGATGATCTGTTATCTCCAAGACATTGTGGTGGTGTTGTATTTAAGTTTAATTTGTGGTCGTATGTTGGTGAGACTTGCCTGAGATATTTTTTTTCTTTTATTTTGTTTTCATATATCTCTGTGAGCAGGATACTGTGCTTCTCTACCTTCTAGTTGTTAGCACTTAGGCACTCACCACCTGTGTCCTGGTGGATGTAATAGAGAATGAGTGTGTGTGCACAGATCTATGTTAGCTGTTCTTAAGGAGCAGTTGAGGGTAAATTGAGCTTGTATTAGCCACAATCTATCATTGGTCAGTTAGCACAAAACCAAGTGGTGGCCCTCTGTCATTGGGTGGAGTTGCAGGAGAGACAGGTATGGTTAGGTTGTACAGGAAGGGTTGCTGTCTCCCACTCAACTAGACAAAAAGAATAAAAGAAACTACCAAATAAAATAAAATAAAATAAAAATAAAAGAGAATAGCAACAAAAAAAAACTGTATAAACAAACAGTAACAATCACAAAAAAAGAGAAAAAATGCAATGAAAGAGAAGAAAAATGTTTCAAATATATTGAAAAAGGATAGAAGAAAGATAATGAAAAACATCCACACTATCTAAAGAAGGAGAAGTGAGAGAAAAGAACAAGAGGAAAAGAATAGTAAATGAAAAATGAGAAAACTGCAAAAGAAAAAACAAGGAATGGGAAGAATCAAAATAATGACAAAAGAACGAAAACAGGAAAAAGAAAAGAAAAAAGAAAAGAAACAAGAAACAGTGATAGGAAATAGAGGGGAAGAAAAGTGGAAGATAAAATGAATAACTTAAAAACAAACAAACAAATACAGTACTGTCAGGGGGTGGGGCATGGCACTCAAGCTCTGTCAGGACACACAGACTGGGACAGAATTCCTGCTTGTCAAGAAGATGGATGGAAGCAAGGGATGGCCACACCCCTGTTCACCAAGAGAGTGTGGTATATAAGAGTTAACAAGGGGAATATCACACCTTTCTAGTCATCAGCCTCCCGTGCAGTTGCCCGTGCTGTCCTTGGCAAGCAGAGCCTATTTTTAGGTCACTATCCATGTAAGAATGACATTTGTACATATTCAAAATGGCCACACTCTTTCAAATATTCAAAATGGCTGTGCCCTCACCTCAGGACAGCTGCTGACATTCTGTGCCCTCAGGACAGTGGCTGGCCGTCCACAGGCCTGTTTGTCTCCTTTGCTGTCTTCCTTTCTGGTTGTCAGGCACCAATGCATTCCTTGCCCATGCAGTCATTGGTGAGCTGAGCTGATTCTTAGGTTGCTACCATGAAATATTCAAAATGGCTGTGCTCTCAGGACTGCTGGAAGTTGCAGCTCCATTTGTCTCCTTACTCTCTGTTTTCATTCAGCTTTTTGTACTAGTTGATATTTAATCCACTCTGTTGTTCTTACCTTCAATGCTCAGTGTTCCAGGGTCATCTTCTGCATTGGGTTCAATTGGTTTCTCATTGCTTTGTTGCAGAGGGCCTGTGTAACTTGTCTGCCTGTTCTACCATCTTGTTGGAATTTCCATTGACATTTGATTTCTTGACTGCTTTTTCCATGAGTGTTGATTGTGGATCCAAGTAAAATGAAATATTTGACAACTTTAATCTTTCCTCCATTTAGTATGATGTTTATTGATCCAGTTGTGAGGATTTTCATTTTCTTTTTGTTGTGATGTAATCCACATTGCAGACTGTAGTCTTTAATCTTCATCAAGTGCTTCAAGTCATCTTCACTGTCAGCAAGCAAGGTTGTGTCATCTGTATATCACAGGTTGTTAATGAGTCACCCTTCAATCTTGTTGCCATGTTCTTCATATAGTTCAGCTTCTCGGATCATGTGCTCAGCATACAGATTGATTACATATGGTGAAAGGACACAACCCTGAAGCACATCCTTCCTGATTCTAAACCATGCAGTATCCCCTTGTTCTATTAGAATGCACAGGTTCCTCATGAGCACAATTAAGTGTTCAGGAATTCCCCATTCTTTGCAATGTTAGCTGTAATTTGTTATGATCCACACAGTCAAATGCTTTTGCATAGTCAATAAAACACAAGTAAACATCTTTCTGGTATTCTTTGTTTTCAACTAAGATCCATCTGACATTAGCAACGATATCTCTTGTTCCATGTTTTCTTCTGAATCCAGCTTGCATTTCTGGCAGTTCCTTATTAATATACTGCTCCAGCTGTTTTTGAAATATCTTCAGCAAAATTTTACTTGTGTGTTATATTAATAATATTGTTTGATAATTTCTGCATTCTTTTGGATCACTTTTCTTTGGAATTGGTACAAATATGGATCTCTTCCAGTTAGTTGGCCAGGTAGTTGTCTTCCAAATTATTTGGCATAGATAAAAGAGACAATAGAGAAGCAGTACAAGACCAGGGTGGAAAGGACTATCAATTGCTCATATGCAAGTTTAAGTTGAAACTGAAGAAAACTAAAACAAGTCAATGAACCAAAATATAAACTTGAGTATATCTCACCTGAATTTATAGACCATGTGAAGAATAGATTTGACACATTGAACACCAATGACTGAAGACCAGAGGAGTTGTGCGATGACATCGAGGACATTATACATGAAGAAAGCAAAATGGCATTAAAGAAAAGAAAAGAAAAATAAGACAAAAATGGATGTCAGAAAAGACTCTATAAGTTGCTCTTGAATGGAGAGTAACAAAGCAAATGGAAGAAATGATGAAGTAAAGGAGGTGAATGGAAGATTTCAAAGGGCTGCTCAAGAAGGCAATGTAATATATTATAATGAAATGTGGAAGACCTGGAGATACAAAATCAAAAAGGAAGAACATGCTCAGCATTTCTCAAAATGAAAGAACTGAAGAAAAAGATCCAAGCCTTGACTTCAATACTGAAGGATTCCATGTTAAAATATTGAACAATGTAGGAAGCATCAAAAGATGGAAGGAATACACAGAGTCACTGTACCAAAGGGAATTGATCAACATTCAACATTTATGGAGGTACTATATGATCAAGAATGGATAGCATTTTAGAAAGAAATCCAAATTTCATTGAAGGAATTAAAATACAAGTCTCCAATAATTAACAGAATACTAATTAAGATGCTTCAACAAACTGAGACAATGCTGGAAGTACTCATTTGTTTATGCCAAAAAAATTTAGAAGATAGCTCCCTGATCAACTGACTGGAAGAGAACCATATTTGTGCTCATTCCAAAGAAAGGTGGTCCAACAGAATGTGAAAATTAACAAAGTTCTTAATCACTTGTAAGTAAAATTTTGCTAAAGATAATTAAAAAATGGTTGCAGCAGTACATTGATAGGGAACTTCCAGAAATTCAAGCAGGAGTCAGAAGGGACATGGAATGAGAGATATCATTGCTGGTGCCTCATGGATCTTGGCTGAAAGCAAAGAATATCAGAAAAATGTTTACCTGTATTTTATTGACTATGCAAAAGCATTCAACTGTGTGGATCATAACAAATTGTGGAAAACATTGTGAGGAATGAGAATTCCAGAACACTTAACTGTGCTTATGAAGAACCTGTGCATGGACGAAGGGGTAGTCATTCAAACAGAACAAGGTAATACAGTGTGGTTTAAAATCATGAACATTGTGTATCAGGGTTTTATCCTTTCACTATTCTTTTTCTACTTGTATACTGAGCAAATAATCTGTAAAGCTGGACTATATGAAGAACACAGTATCAGTATTGGAGGAAGACTCATTAACAACAAGTGATATGCAGATGACACAACCTTGCTTGCTGAAAGTGGAGAAGGCTGGAAGTACTTATGGATAAAAATCAAAAACTACAGCCTGTGTTATGGACTACACCTCAACAGAAAGAAAACAAAAATCGTCACAACAGGACCAAAAAGCAACATCATGATAAATGGAGAAAAGATTGACGTTCTCAAAGATTTTATTTTACATGAATCCACAGTCAATGCCCATGGAAGGAAAAAACAAAAATCAAAACCATTGCCATTGAGTCAATTCCTACACATAGCAACCCCTGTTGAATTTCCAAAGCTGTAAATCTTTATGTAAGTAGATTGCCTCATCTTCCTTCCATGGAGCACTTGATGGGTTTGAACTGCTGACCTTCTGGTTAGTATCTAAATGCTTTACCCACTGCACAACCAGAGCTCCTTGCCCATGGAAGTAGTAGAAAGAAATCAAATGGCATATTGTTTTGGACAAATCTGCTGCAAAAGATCTCTTTAAAGTGTTAAACAGCAAAGAAGTCACTTTGAAAACTAAGGTATATCTGACTCAAGTCATAATGTTTTCAGTAGCCTCATATGCATGTGAGAGCTGGACAATGAAAAAGGAAGACTGTAGAATAATTGATGCACTTGAGTTGTGCTCCTGGTGAAAAATACTGAATATATCATGGACTTTTAGAAGTAGGAACAAATCAGCCTTGGAGGAAAGAAGTACAGAGAAAATATTCCTTAGAAGCAAGAATAGTCAGATTTGATGTCTCACATTTTGGTCATGTTGTCAGAGGGACCAATGTCTGGGAAAGGAAATCATGTTTAGTAAAGTAGTGGGTCAGTATATAAGGGGAAGACCATCAAGGAGATAGATTGACACAATGGCTATGACAATGTGTTCAAGTATGCCTATGATTGTGAAGCTGGTTCAGTATTGGGCATTGTTTTGTTCTGTTGTGCATAGAATTGCTGTGAGTCAGAACCAACTTGATGACACCTAACAACAACAAGCTGGATTCAGAAGAGGACGTGGAACAAGGGCTATCATAGCTGTTGTCAGATGGATCTTGGCTCAAGGCAAAGAATACCAAAAAGATGTCTACTTGTGTTCTATTGACTATGCAAAAGCATTTGATTGTGTGGATCATGACAAATTATGGATAACATTGAGAAGAATGGGAATTCCAGAGCACTTGATTGTACTCATGAGGAACCTCTATTGTGACCAGAAGGCTGTCTTTCGAACAGAACAAGGGGACACTGCATGGTTTAAAATCAAGAAGGGATTGCGTCAGGGTTGTATCATTTCCCCATACTTATTCAATCTATATGCTGAGCAAATAATCTGAGAAGTTGGACTATATGAAGAAACACATGGCATCAAGATTGGAGAAAGAATCATTAACAACCTGAGATACGCAGATGATACAACTTTGCTTGCTGAAAGTGAGGATGACTTGAGGCACTTACTGATGAAGGTTGAAGAATACAGTCTGCAGTATGGATTACGTCTCAATATAAAGAAAACAAAAATCCTCACAACTGGACCAATGAGCAGCATCACAATAAATGGAGAGAAGATTGAGGTTGTCAAAAAATTCACATTGCTTGGTTCTATAATTGATGCCAATGGAAGCAGCAGTCAGGACATTAGACAATGTGTAGCATTGGAAAGGTCAACCGCAAAGGAACTGTTTCAAGTGCTGAGGAGCAAGGATGTCTCCTTGAGGACTGAGGTGAGCTTGACACAAGCCATGATATTTCCAATCACCTCGTATGCATGTGAGAGCTGGACAATGAATAAGGAAGACTGAAAAAGAGTTGATGCTTTTGAGTTGTGGTGCTGGCGAAGAATGCTGAAAGTGCCATGGACTGTTAAAAGAACTAACAGATCTGTCCTGGAGGAAGTGCACCTGAAATGCTCCTTGGAAGCGAGAATGGCCAGACTTCATCTCACCTATTTTTGTCATGTTGTCAGAAGGGACCATTCCTTGGAAGAGGATGTCATGCTTGGTAGGGTGGAGGGTTGACGAAAGAGGGGGAGGCCTTCAACGAGATGGATTGACACAGTGGCTGCGATGATGGGCTTAAGTATAGCAGAGATCGTGGAGTTGGCACAGGATCGGGCAGTGTTTCATTCTGCTGTGCATGGGGTCACTATGAGTCAGAAATGACTTGAGGACACCTAACAATAACAACAACAAATAATCAGTCCAACAAAAGAAGATAACCAGTGTCTGGCCACCAATACCAACCACTCAAGAAGGGATCAAAACTGGAGATCCTGGATGAAGTGGGAGGAAAAATGTGGAACAAAATTAAAAAACACAATAATGACCAGAATTACTGTTTAGATGGAGTCTGGTAGGACCCCCAAGACTATGGCCCAGGAATATCCTTTCGTCCTGACACAGCACTCACTCCCAAGGATTGGCTCTCAATTCAACAGTAGAAAGACTTACAAGCAGAAAACCCAACCCAGGGTAATGTATCCATTTACTCTATGGAGATGCACCCCTTGGAGCAATTGGCCATGGAGCATCAGAGAAGGGAAAGCTGGAGAGCAAAGAGTATATAGTTAAGAAGGGCATGGGCAGTGAGTGTCACAGAGAAAGGAGGGGAAGAGAGTGGGTTATGGTTGGGGATGGTAATTAAAAAGAAGAATAAGAAGAAGATAACCATAATAAACATCTACACACCCAATAAAAGAAACCCAAAATACATAAATCACACCTTAACAAAATTGAAACAATAGGACATTTTAATGTAGCACTTTTAAAGAAAAACAGAGCCAGAAAGAAACTCAACAAATATATAGAAGCTTTAAACAATACAATCAAGCAGCTAGAACTAATGGATGTATACAGAACACTCTGTCCCTAAGGAGCCCAATATACATTCTTTTCCAGTGCACATGGAACATTCTTCAAAATAGACCACATGTTAAACCACAAAGCAAGCCTCAATTAATTTAAAAACACCAAAATACTACAAAACATCTGAGATTACAGTGCTCTAAAATCAGATACCAACAATAGGAAAATCAAGAAAAAAAAAGTCAAATACAGGGAAACTGAACAACCTCCTGCTTAAAAATTGTGAGGTAATAGGAGAAATAAAAAAATGAAGCAAACAAACAAAAACGCCTTGAATCAAATAAGAATGAAAACACATAACAAAATTTTGGGGACACACAAAAATAGTACTCAGAGGACAATTTATAGCAATAAATTGTCATATCAAAAAAGAAGAAATACCCAAAATCATCATAGTAACATGATTTCTCAATTATAAAAACAATATCAAAAATGCCAACAGTCACTTGAAGAAAGGAAATAATAAAGATTCAAACAGAGCTAACTTAAACCAAAAACAGGAAAATAATAGGAATATTTGAAAAGATTAATAAAGTTGATAAACCACTGGCAAATTTAACATAAGAAAAAAGCACAAGATACAAATAACAAGAATAGAAAATGAAACTGGAAATGTTTCAACAGAACCAACTAAAAAACAATAATAACAGAATACAATGAGCAGCTGTATTGCAATAAATATGAAAACCTGAAAGAAATGGACAATTTCTAGAAACACAATACCTACTCTTACTAGCACAATGTGAAGTAGAAAATTTGGGGAAAAAAAAGACATGATAAAGGAAGAAATTGAACAGGTCATAAAAAAAATTTTCCAACAACAACAACAAAACCTGGTCTCAGATGGCTTCAATAGTGAATTCTACCAAATATTCTGGGATGAACTGATATCAGTTCTACTAAAATTATTCTAGAACACAGAAAGGGCTAGAATACTTCTGAACTCATTCTACAAAACAAGCAAAATCCTGATATCAAAACCAGGCAAAGATACCATTAAAAATGAAATACTAGAGCAATATTTCCCATGAACATAGATGCAAAAAGTCACAGCAAAATGCTAGGCAACAGAATCCAACAGTATATAATAATAATAATAATAATAATACATTATGACCAAATGGGTTTCTTACAAGGTATGCAAGAATGATTCAATATTAGAAAAACAATCCAAGTAAATGCACCCCATTATAAAACAAAGGAAAAGAACCACATGATAATAGCCATCAATGTTGAAGACACTTGAGAAAATCAACTATCTATCTTTGATTTTAGAAAAAGAAAAGCAGCAAAATAAGAATACAAGGGAAATTCCTCATCATAATTAAGGACATATACATGAAACCAATGATCAACATTATTCACAACAGAGAATCACTGGAAGCATTTTCCTTGCAAACAGGAACCAGACAAGGATGATCTTCATCTCCATTCCTAGTCAGTATTGTATTGGAAATCCTAGTCAGAATAATAAGGCAAGAAAGGAAAATAGAAGGCATCCACACTGGAAAAGAAGAAGTAAAACTATCTCTATTTGCAGGTTATATAATCCTATGCTTAGAAAATCCCAGAGATTCAACAAGAAAAAAGCTGGAACTAAGAGGATTCAGCAAAGTGGCAGAGTACAAGATCAACATACAAAAAGAAGTCTGATACCTCTATACTAACAAAAATGGAAGACTATACCATGCTTACGGATAGGAAGACCACTATGAAAATGTCAGTACTACCCAAAGCATCTACTGATATAATACAATCCTGATCCACATTCCATTATCCTTCTCTAAACAAATGGAAAAATTAATCACCAGTTTTATATTTCTGGAGAAGAATATCATGCTTGGTCAAGTGGAGGGTCAGCAGAAAAGGGGAAAGCCCTCAATGAGATGGGTTGATATCATGGCTGCTACTGTGTATAATAAGAATTGTGACAGGACCAGGCAGTATTTTGTTCTGTTGTAATGGGGTCACTATGAGTCAGAGCCAACTCAATAGCACCTAGCAACAGCAATAACATTATATAGAAAGGAAAGATAAGGAAAATACTACTAAAAATAAAAACAAAGTAGAAGGCCTCACATTCACCAATCTCAAAAGCTGCTTATAACCATGGTAGTAAAAATAGCCTGGTATTACACAAAAGACTTGAACAAAGAAAACTACAAAACACTACTTCAAGAAACCATAAGAGATCTATATAAATGGAAGAATACACCATGCTCGTGGATAGAAAGATTAGACATTGTGGAAATATCAGTACTATACAAAGTAATCTATACATTCAACGCAATCCCAATCCAGATCCTATCAAAATTCTTTAGGGATATGGAAAAGCCAGCCACTAACTTTATATGGAAAGGAAAGATACCTCAGATACACAAAGCACTACAGAAGAAGAACAAAGTAGGAAATCTCACACTCCTGGATCTCAAAATTTACTATACAGCCACAGTAGTCAAAACAGCCTGGTATAGGTACAAGTACAGACACATAGATTAGTGGAATAGAGTTGAGAACCCAGAAATAGATCCATCAACCTATGATCAGGTGATTTTTGACAAAGGGCAGAAATCCATTAAATGGGGAAGAGAAAGTCTCTTTAACAAATGGTGCTGGCAAAACTGGATATCCATTTACAGGAAAATGAAACAAGATCCATACCTCACACCATACACAAAAACTAACTACAGATGAATCAAAGACTTAAATGTGAAACTTAAAACTATAAAGTTTCTCAAGGAAAAAATAAGGGCAAATTTGTTGTTGTTGTTATGTGCTGTCAAGTCGGACCCGACTCATAGCAACCCCTCCTTGGGTTTCCGAGGCAGTATTACTATGGAAGTAGATTGCCCCATTTTTCTTCCGAGGACTGGCTGGTGGGTTTGAACATGAAAAGAAACAACATACACCTTATTGGAATTCCAGAACAACAAGAGGCAGGGGGAAAAAAAAGCACTGAGAAAATTGTGGAAGACTTACTAACTGAAAATTTCTCCCATATCATGAAGGAAGAAAAGATATTTGTCCAAGAAGCTCAAAGAACCCCATACAGGATAGATCCCAAGACGAAGTCACCAATGCATATCATAATAAAATTCTCCAAAACCAAAGACAAAGAATCTTGCAAGCAGCCTGGAAAAAAAGAAACATCACTTACAATGGTCAAATAGGTTGAGTTCTGATTGCTTAGCAGAAACCATGTAGTCAAGAAAGCAATGGGATGGCATATATAAAATACTGAAGGAAAAGAACCTCCAACCAAGAATCCTACATCCAGCCAAATTGTCCACCAAGTATGAGGGTGAAATAAGACATTCTAAGACAAACAGAAACTAAGGGATTTTGTGAAAACCAGATCACCCTACAAGAAATGCTTAAGGAAGTCCTTCCAATAGAGAAACCACAACAAAGAACAACAAAATCAGGACACATGACACCAACCCTAAAACCAAATCAGAAATAGATGCTCAAAATAAGCCCATAAAACATTGTACATTAAAAAAACAAGGAAGTCAATCTGCACATGACACCAGCAACTAACCAAATAGAGGGAATAAAAGTTCTACATGCAAAGCTTCCAAATGGAGAGAAAAACAGGATAATGTCCTTATAGAACAGACTGTTCCAAAAATATAGAAACAAAAATTTACTCCAAGGTAACCACAGAAAATTAACAATCTCCCTAAGCAAACCCAGAAAGAAAGAAAACATACAGGCTTAGTAAGCACGAAACCAACACTAAAGAAGAAAAAAGAGTAAACACTTGACAACAAAATGAACTCAGAACATAAGTGTATATGGACCAAGGAAATTCCAACAATACACACACACAAAAAAAAAAAAAAAAAAAAAAAAAAAAAAACACAGCAATCAATTCATACCTATCACTAATTACACTCAATGTGAATGAACTAAATGCACCAGTCAAGAGAAAGAGAGTGGCAGACTGGATAAGAAAAGAAGACCCATCAATATTCTGCCTACAGATACCCACCTTAGACACAAAGATAAAAACAAATTAAGACTTAAAGGGTGAAAAAAATATACAAAACCAATGGTAACCAAAAAAGAACAGGAGTGGCAATATTAATTTCTGATAAAACAGACTTTAAGGTGAAAAACAGCATAAGAAACAAAGAAGGTCACTATATGAAGCTGAAAGTGTCAAATAACCAAGAACACATTACGATAATAAATATCTATGCACTCAATGAAAGTGCTCCAAAATACATGAAGCACATAGCAATTGAATTGAAAGGGAAAGTAGACAACTCTACAATAATAGTAAGAGACTTTAACACACCACTTTCAAGGAGGGACAGGTCAACTAGAAAAAAACTCAACAAAGATACAGAAGAACTCCACAACTCAATCAACCAACTTGACCTCATAAACATATACAGAGCATTCCACCCCCCCAAAAAAAAAAAGCACAATTCATATTCCTCTGCAGTGCACATGGATCATTCTCCAGAATAAATCATACATTAGGATATAAAACAAGCCTCAATAAATAAACACTGAAATACAACAATTCATCTTCTTGGACCACAAGGCTATAAAATTAGAAATTAATAATAGGCAGATCAAGGAAAAAACACCAGACGTGGAAGATGAAAAATACACTGCTCAAAAACTACTGGGTAATAGAAAAAATAAAGTGAAATTTCAAAAATTCCTAGAAACAGATGAAAGTACATCTTAGCAAAACCTATGGGACACAGCAAAAGCAGTACTCAGAGGTCAGTTTATAGCAATAAATGAACACATCAAAAAAAGAAGAAAGAAAAAAAATCAACACTCTAACTCAACAACTCCAACAATTAGAAAAAGAATCTTACAGTATCCAGAAGTAAGGAAATAATAAAGATCAGAGCAGAAATAAACAAAGCAGAATACAAAAGAAATTTAAAAAATAGAGAAATCAACAAAACAAGAAGATGGTTCTTCAAACAGATTGACAAAATTGACAAAGCATTGGCAAATCTAGCAAAAGAAAAGAAAGAGAACATGCAAATAACAAGAATAATAAATGAAAAGGGTGACATCAAGACAGAACCAACTGAAATAAAAAAGATACTAATGGAATATTATGAAGAACTGTACTCCAAGAGATTTGAGACCCTAGAAGAAATAAACAAGTTTCTAGAAACACAAGACCTACCTAAACTATCCCAGTCAGAGATAGAATACTTGAACAGACCCATAACAAAAGAAAAAATTGAATAGATCATAAAAAAACTTCCCACAAGAAAACGTCCTGGTCCTGATGGCTTCACTGGGGAATTTTACCAAATATTCATGGAAGAGTTGACACCTATGCTACTCAAGCTATTCCAGAACATACAGAAAGACAGACTACTCCCAAACTCATTTTATGAAGCAAACATAAAACTGATACCAAAACCAGGGAAAGCCACCACTAAAAAGGAAAACTACAGACCAATATCCCTCATGAACATAGATGCAAAAATCTTCAACAAAATCCTAGCCAACAGAATCCAACAACATATCAAAAAATATAATACATCCTGACCAAATGGGATTCATACCTAGTACGCAAGGATTACAATCAATGTAATCCACCACATAAACAAAACAAAAGAACCATAAGATCATATCAATTGACACAGAAAATGCATTTGATAAAATCCAACACCCATTCCTGTTCAGAACTCTCAGCAAAATATGGATAGAATAAAGAGCATATATGCAAAGCCAATGGCCAACATTTTACTAATGGAGAAAGACTCAAAGCATTCCCCTTATGAATGGGAACCAGACAGGGATGCCCTTTATCACCATTCCTATTTAACATTTTACTGGAAGTCCTAGCCAGGGCAAAAAGTCAAGAAAGAGAAATAAAAGGCATCTAAGTTGGCAAAGAAGAAATAAAGCTATCTCTATTTGAGGATGGCATGGTCATATACATAAAAAACCCAAGAGATTCAGAAAAAAAACTACTGGAACTAATAGAGAGGTTCAGCAAAGTGATAGGATACAAGGTCAACATACAAAACTCAGTTGAATTCCTCTACACCAACAAAGAGATCTCTGATGAAGAAATAAGGGAAACAATTCCATTTACAATAGCTACAAAAAATAAAATAATAAAATATCTAGGAATAAGTCTTACCAAAGACACCAAAGACCTACACAAGGAAAACTATGTTGTTGTTGTTGTTGTTAAGTGTCATCGAGTCATTTCCAACTCATAGCAACCCCATGCACAGCAGAACGAAACACTGCCCGATCCCACACCAGCCCCACAATCCCTGCTATACTTGAGCCCATCATCGCAGCCACCGTATCAATCCACATCATTGAAGGCCTCCCCCTCTTTCGTCGACCCTCCACCTTACCAAGCATGACATCCTTCTCCAGGGAATGGTCCCTTCTCACAACATGACCAAAGTAGGTGAGACGAAGTCTGGCCATTCTTGCTTCCAAGGAACATTCTGGCTGCACTTCCTGCAGGACAGATCTGTTAGTTCTTTTAGCAGTCCACGGTACTTTCAGCATTATTCGCCAGCACCACAACTCGAAAGCATCAACTCTTCTTCGGTCTTCCTTATTCATTGTCCAGCTCTCATATGCATACGAGGCAATTGGAAATATCATGGCTTGTGTCAGGTGCTATAACTATAAAACACTACTAAAAGAGATCTACATAAATGGTAGAATCTGCCTTGTTCATGGATAGGAAGACAGAATATTGTGAAAATATCAATACTACCCAAAGCAATCTACACATTTAATGCAATCCTAATCCAGATACCAACAAAATTTTTTAAGGATGTGGAAAAACCAATTACCAACTTCATATGGAAAGGAAAGAGACCTCAGATAGGCAGAGCACTACTGAAGAAGAAGAACAAAGTGGGAAGTCTCACATTCCTGGATCTCAAAACCTACTACTTTATATAGCCACAGTAGTCAAAACAGCATGGTGTTGGTATAATGATATACAGATAGACCAATGAAACCGATTAGAAAACCCAGAAATAGAACTATATATCTATGGACAACTGATCTTCGACAAAGGTCCAAAACCCATTAAATGGGGAAGAGATAGCCTCTTTAACAAATGGTGCTAGCAAAATTGGATATCCACTTGCAGAAAAATAAGTCAAGACCCATACTTCACCCCATACACAAAAACAAACTCAAGTTGGATCAAAGATGTAAATGTAAAACCCAAAATCATAACATTCATTGAAGATAATATAGAGGCAAATCTAGGGGCTCTTATTTACAGCATAAGTAGACTATCATGCATTATCCAGAATGCACAGGAGGTGGAAGAGAAACTAGATGACTGGGACCTTTTAAAAATTGAATTCTTATGTGCATCAAAAGATTTCATCAAAAGGCTAAAAAGAGAACCTACAGATTGAGAGAAAATACTTGCCTATGACATATCTGACAAAGGACTTATCTCCAAAATCTATAGAAAACTTCAACACATCAACAACAAAAAGACAAACAATCCTATTAAAAAATGGGCAAGGGAAATGAACAAACACTTCACTAAAAACAATATGCTGGAGAAGCAAGATGGCGGACTAGGCAGAAGGATTGCACAGACCCTCTTCAACTAAGAAAAGGGAAACCAATTAACACAGACACAGAAGATAATCTTGGACCCCTGAGCCTTGAAGGAAAGGATGCAGATTTGGACTAAACCCCAACTAGCAGA
>NW_006921639.1:807190-811084 GCF_000298275.1 Orycteropus afer afer | reverse complement strand
CGTCTGGTTAGCAGGCAAGTGTCTTAGCCACTATGCTACCAGAGCTCCCAGAGCTCCCATTAGAGAGATGCAAATCAAAACAACGATGAGATACCATCTCACCTCAGCAATAATAGTAAAGTTCAACAGGACAGAAAATAACAAATGCTGGTGAGGTTGCCAAGAGATTGGAACTCTCATGCACTAATGGTGGGACTGTAAAATGGTACAACCATTGTGGCAAATGATATGGCATTTCCTTAAAAAAAAAAATGTAAATAGAAAAACTGTTTAAGCCAGCAATTCCATTACTAGGAATATATCCTAAAGAAGTGAGAGACAGGACATGACTGACATATGCACACCCATGTTCATTACAGCACAATTCACAATAGCAAAGAGATGGAAACAACCTAGATGCCCATCAACAGATGAATGGATAACCAAACTGGTTCATTCACACAGTGAGATACCAAGCTACAATAAAGAACAATGAAGGATTTGAAAATCATCTCACAATGTGGATGAACCTGGAGGACATTATGCTGAGTGAAATAAGTCAATCACAGAAGGACAAATATTATATGAGTTCATTACTGTAAAAAGACAAGGAAGGGTTTACTTAAGGAAGGGAACTCACTTTGTAGGTTACTGGGGAGGGGAGAGAAGGGGAAGAAATAATTTCAGGCTAGTTGAGGGCCACACACTGAAGTGGATAAGGGGAAGGATGGTGTGGAAAAAGTCTGTGACCAGCATGATAATATTCGGGAAAGGGAGGACACTGAATTGTGCACATAAGATGTAGAAGACAGGGGCTAATACCAGTATAGCCAGAATACTGCATTACCATTAACACCAAACACCAGACTACAGATAAACACATAGACAACTGAGAAGATCAGATTCAGTGAACTCTAGACCAAAGATAGATTCAGCTGAGGCTAATCTTGCACAGATACCAGTGATACAAAATACCTGCAATCCTTACAGAAACAACAGAAGACAGACATAGAGAAATCCCTCACAGACAACCAGACACTGTGGGAGAGAGAGCCAACAGATCTATTGACTCAGGACCACAGTATTAGGAGACACCAGATTCAATTGATACAACAAAATACATAAAAATCTTGTTCCACAGCCTACATTGGTGAGTAGCAACTAGGGTCTTAAAAGCTTTTGAGCAGTCATCTAAGATGCAGCTCCTATCATCGGAAGATGCAGTCTCCTATTATAGGAAGTGAAGAAGAGGGAAAAAAAACAAAACAAGGGCATTTGGAAACAAGCAGCCCTAGGACAAGATGGACCTCAAGACCAGAAGAAGTAGATAGTACCCAGCTACCAATGTCAACCACTTGGGAAGGGATCAAAACTGGAGATTCTGGATAGAATGGAAGGAAAAACATGGAACAAAATCCAAAAACACAATAATGACCAGAATTACTGGTAGGATGGAGTCTAAGTGGGACCCCCAAGACTATGGCCCTAGGATGCACTTTGGGCCTGGGATAAAACTCACTTCTAAGGGCTGGCTCTCAGCCCAAAAGTAAACAAATTGTACATGCACACCACTCAACCCAGGGCTATGCACACACATATTCTACAGAGATACCTCCCTTGAAGGAATTGGCCATGGGGCACCAGAGAGGTAACATTCACACAGAGGAAAAGCAGGACACACAGGAGTCCATAACTAAGAAAGACATGGTGGATGGGTGGTACTGAGAAGGGAGAGGAGGGGAGTAGGTTAGGGTTGGGGATGGTAATTGGGGAGTGAAATCAAATGTACACAAAATGTTGAATGTAAAACAAATTCTGCTCTATAAATTTACACCTAGAGCACAATTAAAAAAAAAAAAAAAAAAACAATGATACAACCACTGTGGAAAGCAGTATGGTAATTCCTTTTAAAAAATGGAATTAGAAATATCATTTGATATCGCAATCCCATTATTTGTTTATATCCTGAGCCAGGACAAGAAAAGATATATGCACACGCATGCTCATCATAGCATTATTTACAATAGCAAAAAGGTGTAAACCACCTAGGTGCCCATCAACAGAAGAATGGATAAACAAACTATGGAATACTATGCAACACTAAAGAATAATGTAGAATCTGCAAAACATTGCACAATGTGGATGAATTGGATGACATTATGTTAATGAAATAAGTCAATCACAGAAAGACAAATACTGTATTAGCTCATTATTTTAAAAGTCAAGGAAAAGCTTATATATGGAAGAAAACTTCCTTTGTTGGTTACCAGAAGTGAGAAGGGAGGGGAGGAAACACTGCAAAAATAAAAATGTAAAAATTAAAAAAAAAAGCCCAGTATTGGTAAAAATGACAGATACATAGAATGATGGAACAGAACTGAAAACCCAGAAGTAAATACATCCACCTATGGACTGTTGATCTTTGACAAAGGACCAAAACCAAATATAGATACAGTGGAACATTAAATGTGGAAGAGGTAGTCTCAATGACAAATGGTGCTGGCACAACCATATATTCATCTGCAGAAAAATGAAACAGGACCTATATCTCTCACCATATAAAAATCCTAATGGAAGATAGCCCAAAGGCTTAAATATAAAACCTAAAACTATAAAGACCATCAAAGGAAAAATAAGTGCAAACTTAGGGGCATTTATACAAGGCAAATTTAGGGGTATTTATACATGGCATAAATACACTATCAAACATACCTAAAAATGTACAAACAGCAGAAGAAAACTACATGACTGGAGACCTCCTAAAATATAAAACATTTATGTGCATCAAAACACTTCATCAAAAGAGTAAAAACAGAACTTACAGATTGGGAAAAAAATGTTGTCAATGACATATCAGACAAAGCACTAGTTAGAGGGTAGACAAGTTTAACCTCTGAAATTTATTGGAAACTTCAACCCTCAACAACAAAAGGACAAATAATAGAATTTTAAAAAATGGGCAGAGGACATGAACTGACACTTCACCAAAAAAGATATTCATGCAGCTTACAAACACATGAAGAAATTCTTGTGATCATTAGACATTAAAGAGATGCAAATCAAAACAATGACATATATCATCTCACTCCAGCATTAATAAGAAATTAAAAAAAGAAAAAACAGAAAACAACAAATGCTAACTAGGATTTGGAGAAACTAGAACCCTCATACTTTGCTGGTGAGACTATAAAATGGTACAATTACAATGGGATGGCATTTCCTTAAATGTTGGAAATAGAAATACCATATGATCCAGCAATGCCACTACTCCAAGATATAGATATATATCCTAGAGTAATAAGAGCCATGACAAGAACAGATATATGCATACTTATGTTCATAACTTCTTATTCACAACAGCGAAAAGATGGAAACAACCTAAGTGCCCATTAACAGAAGAATGGATAAACAAATATACATACAGTGAAACATACATACAACAGAATACTACTCAACTTAAAGAATAATGATGAATCTGTAAAACACCTCATAACATGGATGAATCTAGAGGATATCACGCTGAGTGAAATTAATCAATCACAAAAGGTCACCAGATTTTGTATGAAACCACAACTGTAAAAAGGAAAGAAAAGGTTTACACACAGAAAGAAATATTCTTTGAAGGTTACCAGGCTTGAGAGGGTAAAAGTGGGGAAAGCACTAGTTAGAGGGTAGACAAGCTTTAACCTCAATGAAGGGAAAGGCAATACAAAACAATAAGTCAGCACAAAATTATCCAGGTAGGGGTTCTGGCAAGATGGCCGACTAGGCAGAAGGATTGCACAGACCCTCTTCAACAAAGAAAAGGGAAACCAATTAACACAGACACAGAAGATAATCGTGGACCCCTGAGCCTTGAAGGAAAGGATACAGAATTGGACTAAATCCCAATTAGCAGAAGAATTTGCGTGAAAA
>NW_006921639.1:797100-803800 GCF_000298275.1 Orycteropus afer afer | reverse complement strand
ACTGGAAGATGCACAAGAGTTAAACACAACACAGGTAAATGCTATTACATACACAATCCTGCAATTATAACAACAATAATCTATGATTGGATACATAGATAGACATTCAAGCTGAACAGGAATGGGAAAGTGAATGGTACTACACACCCACAAATACATATAAATTTGAAGGAGAATCTTTCTACATATGTATTTATTTGTGGTGCAGTTATATCCATGAATATAGTAGAACATACAGGGGGCAGTTATCAAAATTTCTTAGCCATAACCAAACACTTTAAAGGAATGAGTCACTTGTCTGCAGACTCAGGATCATTGTCTTAGTCAGGGGACACTAAGGTCAACTGACATAACACAGTCCACAAAGATAATGTTCTACATCCCACTGTGGTGAGTAGTGACTGGGTTATTTTTAAAAGCTTGTGAATTGCCATCTAACATGCAACTATTGGTCTCTCCCAGTCCAGAGCAAAGAAGAGTGAAGAAAATCAAAGATGCAAGGAAATAATTAGTCCAAAGTAGTAATGGACCATGTGAACTCCAGCTTCTAGGACCCTAAGACCAGAACAACTTGATGGTGTCTGGCTACCACTGCTGACCACTCTGAAAGGGATCACAACAGAAGATCCCAGATAGAGTGGGAGAAAAATCCAGACCAAACTCAAAATCATAAAAAGACCAGACTGACTTGTCTGTTTGAGACTGGTGGAATCCCCAAGACTATGGATCTTAGACACCCTGCAAGCCTGGATTTGAACTCACCCCAGTGGCTCACTTTCAGCCAAACTATTGACAGCCCTATAAGGTAAAAAATATCAATAGCATATGCAATCTTTAGAACAATCAATCATATGAGTTCTAGAAGACTGAATTTATCCAGGTATAAAGCTAAGAAAGCAGGAAGTGGTAGAAAACAAGGGCAAAAACCTAAATGGAACTGATAAACACAATGAGGAAGTGGGAAGAGTGCTGTTACATCGAGGAGTGTGAATTCAATGTCACAAAACAAGATGTGTATGAATTTTTGAATGGAAAACCAATTTGCTTTATAAACTTTCACCCAAATTACAATGAAAATAAATAAATAAATCTGGCCCAACACCTCTTGTTATTAATAAAGCTTAATTGAAACATAGCCAGGTCTACTTATTTACCTTCTTTATGGTTTTCACATGCAGAGTTGAGACCATATGGCCACAGAACCTAAAATATTTACTGTCTGACTCCTTATTGAAAATTTTGCTAATCCCTTTTTCAGAAGGTAACTAGAATGTTAATAGGGTTACCTCATTTGAATCTTTTACAATATCCAATTAGTATTTATATAATCATTTAACATTAAGGTTGTTTTCAAGGAAGAAATGTAGGAAAGAGGAGGGAGGGAGAGTGGAAAGGAGAAAGAAAAGAAGGGGGGGAGGAAAGGAGGACAGAAGGAAGGCAGAGGGAAGAAAGAAAGAAGGGAAGGAAGGAAAGAGGGATAAACCAAAGATGCCTGTAGAAATCATGGCAAATTCTTCTAGAACCAGAGGAAATCAGCATCATGCTCAGGAATGACCATTTCTCATCTGTTACTTGTCTTGCTCTCTGACTCATGCTGAAGGGCTCAAGGGATATCAGAGGAAGAGGGGGAAGAGGAGCTGCATGTCAATCAGAGGCATGTCATTCTTGTGTCAGTGTCCTCTTCCTCTCCCTCAGTTCTGGAGTAAATGCCTCATCTCTCCCTGAGACATGGACAAACTCTACCCATCATCCTCTGCCTCTTTAAGAGTTCACAGTGACTGGGTGGAGCTCACACAGAAACTACCTGAACAGGGCCACCTGGAGCAAAGCTAATCCTTGAATGGGAAGAAAGGGCTTCAAAGGCACAGGAGGTTCAGAGAGAGCTTCTGGGAGGGGAGAGATTGACCTTGAACTTTAAAGGGGAGAGAATATTGGACATGGGGGTCTGTGGGTATAGGGGCTTTTATAGACACTGATTACCTGGGGCCTCTGACCATGGCCTCACAAGGCTACAAGTCATTTCTGGACTCAAAGTACTCCCCTACGCTCCTGTGGTTATAGGTCTGGGGCTCCCACATTCCTGCTGGATGTCACATAGGGCTGCTTTCAACTCATAGCAATCTTGCAATTCCCAGATATATGGCCTTCTCATGTAACCTCTCACAACACAGTGGCCTAGATCTTCTTTTAAGGACTACCAAAAATAATGTGTCTTTTATCTAATATTATATTCTTGGTTAATTAAACTTTATGTTCAGGGCAATGTTGATTTTAGGTACTTTTTCAAAGGCTCAAGGCAGATGTCAGGCATGATTTGAATGTGGACCAAAGAGTAAATGACAATCACATCACTGAGGAGTGCTGAGGTGAAGCTGGAATTGTGTGTCTAAAATAGATGGCCAGATTGGCAAGAAGTCCCTTCAGTACATCAAATGTTGTCATAGACAGGTTCATTTACACTACCAGTGAGAAGGACAAGGAATATGAACCTGCCTATTGGATGATGGGGAAAGGGAAAGGATAGGTAAATTGCTAAAGGGGAAAGCAGTGATTGTTCTTCCCCATCATCAAGGAAAATTGGAAGTCATCAAAATAAAACAGAATGCTTGAAGATCAATATCCTAGATGTTACCCTTCACACTGAGCCACTCCTGACTCATAGTGACTCTATAGGATAGAGTAGAAGCACGCCATAGAGTTTCCAAGGCTGTAATCTTTACAGAATCAGACTGACACATCTTACTCTTGTGGAGAAACTGGTGGGTTCTAACTCCTAACCTTTTGGTTAGCAGCAGTGCACTTAAAGACTATGACACCAGGCTTCTTTTCATAGACATTAGGGAGCTGAAATGGATCAGTGTTGGACATTTTGAATCAATTATATGATCTACTATGCTGGAAATGACAAATCGAAGAGGAATGGCATCACATTCATTGTCAAAATATATTTCAAGATCTATCCTGAAGCAATGAACTCTGGTGATGTAGTGGGTAAGGCATTTAGCTGCTAATCAGGCCAGCAGTTCAAACCCACCAACTGCTCCACAGAAAAAAGATGGGGCAATCTACATCCATAAAGATTTACAGCCTCAGAAACCCAATGGGGGTCACTGAGTTGGAACTGACTTGATAGCAGTGAGGTTTTTTTTTTTTTTTTTTTAGCATCCTGAAGTACCATGTTGTTAATAATAGAATAATATCCATCTGCCTACAAGGAAGCCTAGTTAATACAACTATTATTCAAATTTGCACACCAACCACTAATGCCAAATATGAAGAACTTGAAGGTTTTTACCAACATCTATAGTCTGAAATTGAGCAAACATGCAATCAAGATGCATTTATAATTACCGGTGATTGGAATGCAAAAGTTGGAAACAAAGAAGGATCCATGGTTGGAAAATATGACCTTAGTGATTGAAATGATGACAGAGATCATAGTGTGAGTGGTGACACTTGCCCAGTGGATGGGGTGGCAGGTGTGGTGGGTATGGCTGGGTAGGGTCACAGGCTCCCAATATCTGAGAAAAGGTAAGAAGAGAAAAATGGGGGAACCAACAGGGAGAAAAAAAGGAAAAGAAAGAAACAAGGACAGTGACTAAGACAAAAGAAAAATAACACTAACAGTTTATCTCACCAAATAGAATAAATAGGAATCAAATTGACTTCATATATGGGAAAAGATGATGGAGAAGCTTAACATCATCAGTCAGAACAAAGTCAGGGGCCAACTGCAGAACAGACCATCAATTGCTCTTATGCAAGTTCAAGTTGAATCAGAAGAAAATTTTTAAAAGTCCAAGAAAGCCAAAGTATGACCTTGAGTATATCCCACCTGAATTTACAGACCATCTCGAGAATGGATTTGACACACTAAATACTCATGACCAAAGACCAGATGAATTGTAGGATGATATCAAGAACATCATACAGGAAGAAACCAAAAGTTCATTTAAAAGAGGAAAAAAGAAATGGATGTCAGAAGACACTCTGAAGTTTTCTCTTGAATGTAGAGCAGCTAAAATAAACAGAAGAAATAATGGCTTAAAAGAGCTGAACAGAGAATATTTCAAAAGGTGGCTTAAGAAGACAAAATAAAGTATTATAAAAAATGTGCAAAGGCCTGGAGTTAGAAAACCAAATGGGAAGAATATACTCAGTATTTCTCAAGCTGAAAGAACTGAAGGAAAAATTCAAGCCTCGATTACAAATACTGTATTAAAGGATTCTGCGCATAAACAATTGAATGAGGAGGATCGAAATTGCGTACTAGGCAGATACAGTATTCACATCTTCTACAGCAAAGATAAAAAAAACAGAGGAAACAGCTATGGATAACCATCTTGGAACCTAGAGTTTCAAAGGAAAGGATAAAGAAGTAGATTAATACAGATGTAACAAAGAGAATGAGCGAAACGTTGAACAAAGAGTAATAAACTGCCAACCAGCACACTTTGAATTATTGCAAGCAGTATTCCATCCAGAACAGGAACCAGATAACTGGCTCCACTTGTCCAAGACTGCACCAGCACCCACATCAGTGACAGAGCTATCAGAGAGAGCGGTTGCCCTTCCTCACCACTCCACCCCACCAGTAACCTCACCCCTTTATTCTTTTTCTTTTTCTTTTCCTTCCTATTCCTCCTAACTTTTTTGTGTTTTCTTCTTTCTCTCTTTATTTTTTGGTTTAGTTGAATGAGTGCCTCACTCCCCACCCATCTATATTCAGTATTGTTGCTGTTGTTAGGTGCTCTTGAGTCAATTCTGACTCATAATGACCCTATGTACAACAGAACAAAACATTGCCCTGTCTTGTGTCATCCTCGTAACCCTTGCTATGCTTCAGCCCATCATTGCAGCCACTCTGTCCATCCATCTTGTTGAAAGTCTTCTCCTTTTTCTCTGACCCTCCATTTTACCAAGCATATCTTTCTCCAGGGATTGGTCCCTTCTGACCACATAACCAAAGTAGGTGAGATGAATTTTGGCTGGTCTCACTTCTAAGGAGCATTCCTGCTGCACTTCTTCCAGGACAGATTTGTCTGTTCTTCTGGAAGTCCACAATATTTTCTGTATTTTTCACCAACACTACAATTTAAAGACATCAATTCATCTTCAGTAATCCACTTCTCAAAAAATTGGTCTGTCAGCTTGTCACACTGTGGTGGCTTGTGTGTTGCTGTGAGGCTGGAGGCTATGCCACAGTTATTTCAAATACAAGCTAGTCACCCAGGGTGGAAAGGTTTCAGTGGAGCTTCCAGACTAAGAGATACTGGGAAAGATGGAACCATCCACTTCTGAAAGAATTGGCCACTGAAAACCTCATGAATAGCACTACTCCTAGCCTTCCATATTCAGTAGTGGACATGTGCGTGCAGCTAGTGCCACATTTTCACCACAGCTGTGTTTAGTTGCTAGCACTTGCTCTGATACTGTGCCACATTTGTCTTTGTTTGTGTGTTTTTCTTCTTTTTCTATTTTTCTTTTGTCTTAGTCATCATACTTGTTTCTTTTCTTTCCTTTTTTCTCCCTCTTCACTCGCCCATTTTTCTCTTCCTATCTTTTCTCAGAAATTGGGATCTGGTGACCTTACCCAGCCATACCCACCACACCAACCACCCCATCCACTGGGCAAGTGTCACCACTCACTCTAGCATTATTGGATCAGCAAAAAATGGTAGCCAATACCTACTCAGACTGCTGCCAGCTGCTCTGCAGGGTCAGTGATTAGAGACTCATGCACACTTTCCCACTCACTAACAAATCCACCCAGAGACGGGCAGTGAGCACCACAGTGCTGCCAAAATAGGGACCAAAATAACTCATCCACCTTGCTGCCCCAACATAGTAAAACAAAGCTAAATTAAATCAGAGTGAAGGAAAACAACATACAATCGACAAATTAATACAATAACATTATTGTTGTTGTTGTTGTTATGTGCCGTCGAGTCGGCCCCGACTCATAGCCATTGTAGTATCATGGAAACAGCTGACAACTTCAAAGTACACACACATACATAAAAAGACATGACCAAAATACAGGGCCAGATAATCTTCTGGAGAAAGAAATGCTATTGGAAATATCAGATAAGGAATTTAAAAAATAATTATATTCAGGTACCTTAAAGAGATTGAAAGTTTGAGGAAACCTTGACAAAATCAAGGAAAATACAAACAAAACTTCAAAAGAATGTGAAAAAAATACAAGAACAAATTTATAAAATAAATTAAAAATCTTAAAAAAACAGCATGTATACAGAATACTCTATACTACAACAGCACAATATACATCCTTTTCCAGTGCACATGGGACATTCTCCAGAGTGGACCATATGTTAGGCCACAAAGCAAGCCTCAATAAATTTAAAGACATCAAAACACTACAAAGCATCTCCTCAAATCATAATGCTATAGAATTAGAAATCAACAGGAAAATCAAGGGGAAAAATCTAAATATATAGAAACTGAATAACATTCTGCTTAAACACTACTGGGTAATATAAGAAATGAAAAATGAAATTAAAAAAAAATTCTTGAATCAAAACTGAAAACACAACATGCCAATATCTTTGGGACACAGCAAAAACAATGCTCAGAGGACAATTTATAGCAATATATGCAACTTCAAAAAGAGGCAAGAGCCAACATCACCACCCAACATCTCAAACAATTAGAAAAAGAGCAGCAAAAAGGAAAAAAG
>NW_006921639.1:796665-797000 GCF_000298275.1 Orycteropus afer afer | reverse complement strand
CTGCTCGACATCTCGTATGCCGTCTTCTGCAGAAAAAAAAAAAAAAAAAAGGAGAGAAGGAAGAGAGAGAAAGAGAACAAATTTGCAAAGCATCCAGATGACCAAGGAAACCAAAACAATATACCATGAAAAGTCATCAACATAGGTGCTTTTCCAAAGCCTCTCACATACTTCACCTTCCCAAATGGGATTTCTTGACCTAAAGAAACATATTCTCTTCTCTGTTCCCACAAGAACCCTGCACCGCATCCAAGTGGCTTTCTTATATATGTGTGTGGGGGGGAAGATGTGAAATTATGGCCAGTACAAATGAAACTATGCATAAATAATTCTGT
>NW_006921639.1:794021-796565 GCF_000298275.1 Orycteropus afer afer | reverse complement strand
AAAAAAAAAAAAAGCCTACACTTACCTGAATAAAAGAAATACTAACAATCTGAGCAGAAATAAATGAAACAGGGGATCTCATTACCATCAAGAATAGAGTCAGAAGTGGAGCATGTCCTTTGGACCAAGTTCCCTGTGCTGAACCTCCTTGACCCAAGAGACAGAAAGCTATGGAGATGATAAGAAGCAGTAGTAGAGGAGCGGTGACACCAGAGACAGCAGAACCAAGAGACCAGCACAAAAAGGTGGAAAAGAGATAAGAGGTCAGAGGTACCTACACCTTAAAATGATAGGTGACCGCAGAGAAAAAGGGATAGGAAACATGACTTGGGAAAGTGAAACACAGAAGAAAGAAATTTACTTTGAGTGCCAACTGTCTGCCAAATATTTTACATGTATCATCTCATTTGAGTAAAAGAAAATAAAAAATAATAATAATATCTCACTGCCATTGAGTTGGATCCAACTCATAGTGACCCCTCCTTGGGTTTCCAAGGCAGTCTTCTGGTTGGCAATCAAATGCTTTAGGCACCATGCCACCAGAGCCCCCAGAGGATAGCAGACTAGAATTCATACTTCAAAAATAAAACCATTGGAGAGGTATCAGCAAGATGGCTGTGTAACCAATTCCATACTTCCCTCTCCACCTCAGAAGTCCCAAACAATAATCAGAAACTGGAAGAACCAACTTCATCAGAAGTTTAGAAAACAGTCAAAATATTTGTACTAATCAAGTGAATACTGAATTAAGAAGAGGGAGACTAAAAAAAGCTATAAGAAAGCTTTGGTTTCCTGCTCACCTAATCCCCTACCCTTCCTAGGCAAATAGAAGCACAGAGAACACTTCCTAACTCAATCTGTGAGACCAGCATTACCCCAATTCCTAAACTGGATAAAGATATTATAAGAAAGGAAAACTGCACACCAATATCTCTAATGAACATAGGTTCAAAAATCCCCAGCAAAATACTGGCAAGTTGAATCCAACAATGTATAAACAGAATTATATATCATGTATGAATTAATTCAGGTATGTAAGACTGATTCCACATCCAAAAATCAGTCAGTGTAATCTGTCACATCAATGGGCTTAAGAAGAAAACTCATATAATCACATCAACAGGTAAAGAAGAAGCATTTGACAAAATGCAACACTCATTGGTAATAAAAACTCTCAGCAAACTAGGAATAGATAACTTCCTCAACTTGATTATGAACATGCACAAAAAACCCACATCTGACATTATACTTAATGGCGAGAAACTAGATGATTCTGTCTAAGATCAGGTACAAAGGAAGGATATCTCATTCAACATTGTGCTGGAAGTCCTAGCAAATGCAATAAAATAAGAAAAGGAAATAAAAGGTATGCGTATTAGGGATGAAGAAATGAAAATATCTTTGTTTACAGATAACACAACTGTTTACATAGAAATCCCAAAGAATTGACAAAAAAAAAATCCCAGAACCAAAGAGTGACTACAGTAAGATAGCAGGATATAAAGTTAAAATACAAAAGCCAGTCATTTTCCTATATGCCAGCAATGAACTACTGGGATGAGAAAAAAAATCACAATACTATTTACATTAGCACCAAAAAGCTAAGTACTTAGGAATAAATGTAAATTATATGTTTTAGAAATTTCACTCAGGTTATTTTCATTGGCACTGTAACTGAAATAACAAAAATAAACAGAATTCTAAACACGGTTTTCTTAAAAATGATCAGTGTGACGTAGCAAGTCAGTTAACATTTTATTAGCCTCAGGTTTCCTGTCTATCAAATGAAGGATTCAGTCTAAAAGGGTAAAGGCCATTTCTAGCTGTAAAATTTTGTGATTTTTTTTTCCTAGGCAAACATAATGAGGGAAGCTCTCTCTAGAATTTTTCAAAGAACAATCTGTTTTCTCTCTAATGTTCAAAGGAACTTGATCCCTTTGATGAGAAAATTTTAGCAAGACGGCTCTAAAATAAGACAGAAAAAGAGAAGAGGAGAAATGAAAGAAATAAAAATAAAACTAGGTAAAGAAAATCCCCAACTCAAATCAAAGCTTATTTGTAGATACATTGTTGGAGTATGAATGTTATTCTGCTAGAAAAGTAAGAGAGGTTGGAGAATTAGAGTCAGAACTGCACAATTCTACAGAAAAGGTATTAGAATATCTTTAATATTTAAAAATAGCACAGGGGAAAATTCAAGTAACAATTCGTTCTTTTAGATTTCTTTTTGATACAATTTAACACAAATTTGAGAATTAAAAGTATTTAAATCTACAAGCACACCTTGAAGATACTTCGGATCAGTTCCAGACCAGTACAATAAAGTAAGTATAGCAATAAAGTGAGTCACATAATATTTTTAGTTTCCCAGGGCACATAAATGTTATATTTACACTATATTTTAGACTACTAAATGTGTAATTTTGTTGTTATGTGTCATCGAGTCGGACCGACTTATAGCGACCCCTCCTTGGGTTTCTGAGGCAGTATCACTACGGAAGTAGATTGCCCCATCTTCCTTCCGAGGAGTGGCTGGTGGGTTTG
>NW_006921639.1:783454-789369 GCF_000298275.1 Orycteropus afer afer | reverse complement strand
AAAAAAAAAAAAAAAGAATGTATTTTTAAAATAAATAAATTCTGACCAAGTGGAATTCATACCACGTATCCAAGAATTCAACAGCAGAAAATTCAACAGTAGAAAAACAATTAACGTAATCCACCACATAAATAAAATGAAGGAAAAGGCCACATGATCATGTCAGTTGATGAACAAAAGGTATTTGACAAAATCCAGCACCCATTCTTGACAAAAATGCTCAGTAAACTAGGAATAGAAGGGAAAATCCCTAGCATCGTTAAGGACATATACACAAAACCAATGGCCAACATTATTTTCAATGGAGAGAGACTAAAATATTTCCCTTGCTAAAAGGAATTAAAGAAGGATGCCCTTTATCATCACTCCTATTCAATACTGTATTGGGAGTTCTAGCCAGAGCAATAAGGCAAGAAAAGTTAATAAAAAAGGATACAAATTGCCAAAGATGTAAAGCTATCTCTATTTCCAAGTGATGTGATCCTATACATAAAAAATCCTAGAGATTCAACTTGAAAACTATTAGAACTAATACATTCAGCAAAGTGGCAGAGTACAAGATCTGCATACAAAAATGAGTCAGATTCCTCTATGTTAACAAAGAGATCTCTGAAAAGGAAAAGAAGATCATTTACAATATCCACTCAAAAGATGAAGTACTTAGAAATAAATCTAACTGGTGGTGGGGGTGGGGGTGGGGAGAGACCTGTAGAAAGAAAACCACATAACACTACCATAAGAAACCAAAAGAAAACTATGTGAATAAAAGAATATACCATACTGATGTATAGGAAGACTTAACATTTTGTAAATGGCAATACTACCCAAAGCAATCTACATATATAATGCAATCTCAATCCATATTCCATCATCATTCTTTAAAGAGATGGAAAAACTACGCAACAAAAATATATGGAAAGGAAAGAGACCCAGATAATCAAGGCACTAACAAAGAAGAAGTATAAGGCCTAGCATTCCCTGATCTCAAAACCTACATATAGCACAATATTGGTATAGTGACAGATACATAGACCAATGGAACAGAATTGAGAATCCAGAAATAAATCTATCTACCTATGGATAGCTGATCTTTGACAAAGGGCCAAAACCCATTAAATGAGGAAGAGACAATCTCTTTAACAAAAGATGCTGGCAAAACTATATATACATTTGCAGAAAAATGAAAAAGGGCTCATAAATCTCATCATATACAAAAACTAACTCAAGATGGATCAAAGACCTAAATATAAAACCTGAAACTATAATGATCATCAAATAAATAAATAAGGGCAAACATACAGACTCTAATAATGTCATAAATTCACTAGCAAACATAACTAAAAATACAAAAGTAGCAAAAGTCAAACTGGATTACGGGGAACTCCTAAAAAGTAAACATTTATGCACCTCAAAAGACATAAACAAAAGAGTGAAAAGAGTAGCTAGCGACTGGGGAAAAAAATTTGGCAATGACATATTAGACAAAGGACTAATCGCAAAAATTTATATACAACTTCAACACCTCAACAACAAAAAGAAAATGAATCCAATTAAAAAATGGGCAGAGGATATGAACAGACACTTCACCAAAGAAGACAATGAAGTGGCCAACAAACACATGAAGTATTGCTCACGACCATTAGACATTGTTGTTGTTGTTATGTGCCATCAAGTCGGCCCCAACTTATAGTGACCCCTCTTTGGGTTGCCGAGGCAATATCACTACGGAAGTAGATTGCCCAGTCTTCCTTCCGAGGAGTGGCTGGTGGGTTTGAACTGCCAGCCTTCTAGTTAGCAGTCAAGTGCCTTAGGCACTATGCTACCAGAGTTTTTTAGAGGGATCCAAATCGAATCAACAATAAGTTATTCACTCCAGCATTAATAGCAAAATTAAAAAAAAAAAAAAAGATTCCAGTGAGAGTGTGGAGAGATTGGAACCCTCACACTGCTGGTAGCAACTGTAAAATGGTATGACCACTGTGGAAAATGGTATGGTGCTTCTTTAAAAGTTTAGAGGTAGAAATACCATTGATACAGCCTAAAGCACTTGACTACTAACCAGAAGGCTAGTGGTTCAAACCCACCAGCCACTCCTCGGAAGGAAGGTTGAGCAATCTACTTCCATAGTGATACTGCCTCAGAAACCCAAGGAGGGGTCACTATGAGTGGGGTCCAACTCGATGGTACATAACAACAACAACAACAGCAACCCCACTACTATGTATATATCCTGGAGAAATAAGAACTGTGATGAACAGATATAGGCACACCCATATTCGTCAGAGCATTATTCACAGCAGCAAAAAGATGAAAACTACCTAAGTGCCCACCAATGAATGAATAGATAAACAAACTATAGTACATCCACACAACGGATTACTACGTAAAATTAAAGAATTAGGATGAATCTGCAAAACACCTCATGACATGGATGAACCTAGACGACATTATGCAGAGTGAAATTAGTCAATCACGAAAGGGAAAAATGAAGACAATTTTACACACAAAAAGAATGGCAACAACTGTAAGCATGGCACAGGACTGGACGCTGTTTCATTTTGTTGTACTTTTTTTTTTTTTTTTCTGTGAATCAGAACTGACTTGGTGGCACCTAGCAACAACAACAAGTAGCAGAAGGGGTAAGGTGGGCAAATCACTAACTAGAAGGCAGACATATATGAATTTGGATGACGGGAAAGGCAATATACAATAAGGGAGAGATCAGCACAAATGATCAAGGCAGAGTAAGATACTGCAAGGAGCACAAGAGTTAAAGGCAACCAAGGTACATACACAATCCTGAAATAACAGTAATAACAATAAGTTATGAGTGGATATGTAGATATACATGCAAGCTGAACAGGTGTGGAAAGGTGAATGGGACTGCGCCCACAAATATATATAGGTTTGACAGGATAATTCTACATATGCATTTACATGTACTGTAAACATATTCATGAATACTGTAGAGTACACAGGGGGCAAACCCATAAGAATTTCTTAGTCATAACCAAACACTTTGAGGGAATGAGGCCTTGGGCATGGGGGGCACAGAAATCCCCAATCACAGCATGTAGCAGGTATTTTGGACATGACATAACACTATGGGACCCTTCTAGGACCCAAATGACAGAGCAGATTATCCAAAGCTTTTAAATTACAGAGACTGTATCTTAATAGGAGTTAGGGATGGAGCTCCCAAACTTAAGACTCTGAATGAGGTATATAAGTTAGGCAAAAGAAGGATAAGGAATCCTGTAACTTCTTACAGAGAATTTTTAAAGCCTTCAAAGAGTATACAGATTTGGTTTCTGAGAGCTCAGATAATGCTATGTTTACTAGACAATGCACTCCTGATCATTGGAAGAAAATTCAGAAAACTGAAGGAAGCATGATGGTGGGCATTGAACATTTAGTGATGAGCTATAGAGGTTTAAGACAAAAGCCCAGACAGTCCTAAAGAAAATGATGTATTTGAGGTTTGTCATCAGCGAAGGGCAAAGGAAATTGCAACCAGAGAGAAAGCAAGCCATTTGCCAGCTAACCCAACCAGACACGCAGTTTAAAGTATTCCTAGGTATGGCAGGATTTTGTAGGATCTGAATACCTAGTTTTGGACTTATAGTTATCATCATTTACAAATCATTATCTCTTATTCCCTATTTTCAGTCTTGTAGGTTATTTTCTGGGTTCATTTTTGGGTTATATTGTCTTATGTCTTAATCTCCAGTTGATGTCTGCCATTGTTGGTTCTCTGTCTACTACCTTAGCATTTCTTGACAGGTTGTTCTGGATTTCACTGTCTCTTGGAAGGAAAAAGAGACTGACCCCTTTTGCGGGGGAAATTAGAGCAACAGACTTTGATAGTTTAAAGCAGGCCTTATGGAGGTCCCAGCTTTAGGATCGCCAGATTTACGTAAGTCTTTTGATTTGTTTGTGCAAGTGCATCAAGGCGTAGTGGCTGGAGTTCTTACCTAGTTCCTGGGGTTTTGGAGAAGGCCAGTGACATACTTTTCCAAAACTTTAGATCCAGTGACACAGGGCTAGCCTGCTGGCCTAGAAGTGATAGCACAAACAGTGAAGATTCTGAAAGCTGCTGACAAGCTAATCTTAGGATGGACCACCTGGGTTTATACTGTTCATTCAGTCCTGGTAGTCCTAGACCAAAGAGCTACCCACTGGCTGTTCAGAGCAATAATTTCTCAATATCAGACCTCCTTAGGAGACAAGCCAAGCATGCAGATCTAGCCAGTGACTAGCATAAACCTGGCTACCCTGTTGCCCACTTTGCCCCAAGCACAACCTATTCATCATGATTGTGTCAGGACCCTCAACCTGGTGTATGCCTATGCCAACAAGTCAGATCTCTCTGACCAGCTACCACACAAACCAGATCTCACTTGTTTCATAGATGGGAGTATCTTCGTGGAGAATGGGCAATGGAAGGCAGGCTATGCAATCATCAGCCTTACCAAGGTCTTGGAAGCACAGACTCTCCCTCATCGAACATCAGCTCAGTTGGCTGAACTAATCATCATGATCCAGGCATTGAGAATGGCATAGGATCAGAAGGTGACAGTATACATAGATCAAAAGGCCTTCCCTTGCAGGATTGAGAAAGCCATGGACGTGGCCTAAAAATTACTGGGAGAAATTATTCCTAGGTCTGAAATTCCCCAGAAAATTTGGGTCAGCAAAATAACCCATTTCACTGACATCATAATCTAGTTGGAGTCCCAACATTTGGATACTGAGTGAAAGTTTTATGCTGCTTGGAGACCCCAATCTAGTGGTAAAGTAGAAAGGATGAATCAAACTTTAAGGGCTCACATAGCTAAATTCTGTTAAGCAATTGAATTAAATTGGGTAAAAATCCTCCCTATCACCCTGTTCAGAATCAGAGTTGCCTCTAAGACAAAACTGAAGGTAAAATCCCTTTGAGATGGTACATAGGCACCCCTAGTGCAAAACCTAAATGTCACTGATTTAAATTGCATCAACACTAAAAAAAACTCTTGACTTGTCATCATTTACCAGCTTCATGACCTTAAGAAAGTCACTAAATCTCTCTGTGAGTCAGGTTCTTCATTTATGAAATAAGGATACTATATGAATCAGAATCGACTTAACAGCAATGAGTTTGGTTTGGTTTTGGTATTAATACCAAGCTTATAAGATTATTATGAAAGCTAAATGCGTAAATACTTATAAAATGCTTTAAAAATTATACCAATGCTCATGTGAGTTTAGGGGCCTGGGATGTTTGTGAAAAAAGTAACCTGCTTTTAAAATAATATTTACAGATAATAGGGCAGACTTTACAAACCCTGTGGGAGGCTAGTGCTCTTTCTCAGCCCTATAGCCCACTTTCTGAGATCCCTCTACACATGGCCGAACCAGGAGCTGAGACTATGTGAAGGTCTGGAATGATGAGGCTCTCACAAAAAAGTAGAAAGGACCCTATACCATCTTGCTGTCCATACCTACTGTAGTAAAAGTGAGTGGCAAAGGAGCATAGGTACACCACATGAAGATTAAGACTGCACCTGTACCAAAGATCACTTAGCAGAGCCCATCTGGTACAGTCCCTCAGAACACTGAGAGACAACTCCCTTAGAAGAACTTAACTGGCTTCACAAGAGAAGCCCCACCAATGGATAAGTAGATATTACTTTAGATTGAAAATGAACATACTCTATTTTATTTGTTTTGGGCATTTTATGATTTCTAGTCTTGTTAGAATTCGTAAGTAGACGTTGTTTTGTTCAAAGGTGAAAAATTTCCTTTTTATTATGTCTTTATTGTTGTTATTATGTGTCATTGAGTCAGACCCAACTCATAGCAACCCCTCCTTGGGTTTCCGAGGCAGTATCACTACAGAAGTAGATTGCCCAACCTTCCTTCCAAGGAGTGGC
>NW_006921639.1:746419-782779 GCF_000298275.1 Orycteropus afer afer | reverse complement strand
GAGAAGGATGTCATGCTTGGTAGGGTGGAGGGTTGACGAAAGAGGGGGAGGCCTTCAACAAGATGGATTGACACGGTGGCTGCAATGATGGGCTCAAGTATAGCAGGCATTGTGGAGCTGGCGCGCTATTGGGCAGTGTTTCGTTCTGCTGTACATGGGGTCGCTAAGAGTCGGAAACGACTCGACAGCACTTAACAACAACAACAACAAATCTACCTCATGGCCATGGGCACAAAGACCATTCAAGCCCAACAGGTCTTTCTGAATTCCTTAGCTGAGGTTGTTTTAAATAACTATATAGCCTTGGATTTTCTTTTTGCCAAATATGGTGGGATATATGCTATTATAAATAAGACATATTGTACTTGGATAAATACTTCTAGGGAGGTTAAATTAAATTTTTTAAAAAAGGTTTTATTTTATTTTATTGACTCTTTTATTTTTTATTTAGTTTATTATTATTATTATTAATAATTTTTTGCAGTGTTCCTTCATTTCCCAACTCACCCCTGGTAACCAACAAAGAAAATTTCCTTCCACATATAAACCTTACCTTGACTTTTTACAATAATGAACTAATGCTACATTTGTCCTTCTCTGATTGACTTCTTTCACTCAGCATGTCTGCCAAGTTCATCCATGTTATGTGGTGTTTTGTTGATTCTACATTATTTGTTAGTGTTGCATAGTATTCCATTCTGTGTATGTACCATGGTTTGGTTATTCATTCTTCCATTGATGGGCACCTAGATTGTTTTCTTTTTGCTATTGTAAATAGTGCTGCGATGAACATGGGTATGCATATGTGTTCTTGTCCTGGCTCTTACTTCTTTAGGATATATATCTAATAATGGGATTGCTGGATCAAATGGTATTTCTAATTCCAACTTTTTAAAAAATCAAGGCTGAATTAACTTTGAATTCTATCCATAAAGTTACTGAATTGACAAAGCCAAGGGCCTGGGACCAAGAAAGTGGACAGAGCTTGTTTGAGAGCTTATTCCCCAACTGGAGCTATTACCTCACCCTGTGAATCACTTTGGGCCTTGTGTTGTTGTTGTTATTAGGTGCCATCAAGTTGGCTCTGACTCATAGTGACCCTATGTACAACAGAACAAAACACTGCCTGGTCTTTGCCAGCCTCATGAGTGTTGCTATATCTGAGCCCATCATTGCAGCTACTGTGTCAATCCATCTTGTTGAGGGCCTCCCCTTTTTCACTGACCCTCCAATTTACCAAACACAATACCCTTCTCCAGGGAATGGTCCTTTCTGACAACATGACCAAAGTAGGTGAGATGAAGTATGGCCATTCTCGCTTCCAAGAAACATTCTGCCTTCACTTCTTCCAGGACAGATTTGTTAGTTCTTCTGGCAGTGTATGGTACTTTCAGTATTCTTTACCAACACCACAACTCAAAAGCAGCAACTCTTCTTTGGTTTTCCTTATTCATTGTCCAGCTTTCACATGCATATGAGGCTACTGAAAATACCATGGCTTGGGTTAGGATCACTGTAGTCTTCAAAACATCTTTGCTTTTCAGCACTTTAAAGAGATCTTTTGCAAAAGATTTGCCCAGTGCAATGCATAGTCTGATTTCTTGACTGCTGCTTCCATTGCTGTTGATTGTGGATCCAAGTAATAATAAATATTTGACAAGTTCAATCTTTTCTCCATTTATCTTGATGATGCTTATTGGTCCAGTTCTAAGGATTTTTGTTCTCTTTATGTTGATGTATAATCCATACTGCAGACTGTAGATTTTAATCTTCATCAGTAAGTTCTTCAAGTCATCTTCACTTTCAGCAAGCAATGTTGTGTCATCTGCATATCTTAGGTTGTTAATGAGTCTTCCTCCAATCCTGATGCTACATTCTTCTTTATATAGTCCAACTTCTTGGATTATTGCTCAGCATACAGATTGAATAAGTGTGGTGAAAGGATATAACCCTGATGCACTCCCTTCCTGATTTTAAACCATCCAGTGTCCCCTTGTTCTGTTCCAATGACAGCCTCCTGGTCTATGTACAGGTTCTTCATGAGCACAATTAAGTGGTCTGGAATTCCCATTCTTCTCAATGTTATTCATAATGTGTTATGATCCACACAATCAAATGCTTCTGCATAATCAATAAAACACAAGTAAACATCTTTCTGTTATTCTTTGCTTTCAGCCAAAACCCTTCTGACATCAGCAATGATGTCCCTCGTTCCATGTCCTCTTCTGACTCTAGCTTGCATTTTTTAATTATATTCAGCAATGTTTTACTGTGTGTGATATTAATGATATTGTTTGATAATTTCCACATTCTGTGGGATCACCTTTCTTTGGAATTGGTACAAATATGGATCACTTCCTGTCAGTTGGCCAGGTAACTGTCTTCCAAATTTCTTGGCATAGATAAGTGAGTGCCTCCAGCATGGCATCCATTTGTTGAAACATTTGAATGGGTATTCCATCAGTTCCTGGTGCCTTGCTTTTTGTTAGGTCCTTCAATGCAGCTTCAATTTCTTCCTTCAATACCATTGGTTCTTCATTATATACTACCTCTTGAAATGGATGAACATCGACCAATTTTTTTTGTACAGTGACTCTGTGTATTCCTTCATCTTTTTTTGATGTTTCCTGCATCATTCAATATTTTGTCCATAAAAATCTTTGGGTATTACAACACCAGTCTTAGATTTTTTTTCTTCAGTTCTTTCAGCTTGAGAAATGCTGAGGGTGTTCTTCCCTTTTGGTTTTCTAACTCCAGGTCTTTGCACATTTCATTATAATAATTGACTTTGTCTTCTGTAGTTGCTCTTTGAAATCTTCTGAACAGCTCTTTTATCTTGTCATTTCTTCTATTTGCTTTAGCTACTCTCCACTCAAGAGCAAGTTTCAGAGTCTCTTTTGACATTCATTTTGGTCTTTTCCTTTTCTGTCTTTTTAATGACATTTTGCTTTCTTCATGGATAATGTTCTTGATGTCATCCTACAATTCCTCTAATTTTCAGTCTTAGGTGTTCAATGCATCAAATCTATGCTTTAGATGGTCACTAAATTCAGGAGGGATATAATCAAAGTCATATTTTGGCTCTCATGGACTTGTTTTTAATTCTCTTCAGCTTCAACTTGAACTTGTATATGAGCAAGTGATGGTCTGTTCCATAGTCAGTGCCTCAGCTTGATTTGGCTGAAGATTTTGAGCTTCTCCATTTTCTCTTTCCACAGCTGTAGTCAATCTGATTCTTGTGTACTTCATCTGGCAAAGTCCACATGTACAGCCATTGTTTATGTTGTTGAAAAAAGATACTTGCAATTAATAAGTCATTGGTCTTACAAAATTCTATCATGTGATCTCCAGCATTGTTTATATCACCAAGGCCATATTTTTCAACTACTGGTGATTCTTCTTTGTTTCCAACTTTTGCATTCCAGTCACCAGTAATAATCAACACAACTTGATTGCATGTTTGATCAATTTCAGACTGCAGAAATTGTTAAAAATCTTCAATTTCCTCATCTTTGGCATTGGTGGTTGGTATGTAAATTTGAATAATAGTAGTATTAACTGGTCTTCCTTGTAGGAGTATAGATATTGTCCTGTCACTGACAGTATTGTACTTCAGGATAGATCTTGAAACATTCTTTGTGATGATGAATGTCCCTCCATTCCTCTTCAATTTGTCATTCCTGGCATATTAGATCATATGGTTGTCTGATTCAAAATGTCCTAACCCAGTCCATTTTAGTTTAGTAATGCCTAGGATATTGATCTTTACATGTTCCACTTCATTTTTGACAACTTCCAGTTTTCCTAGATTTATACTTCATACATTCCACATTCTGGTTATTAATGGATGTTTGTAGTTGTTTCTTCTCATTTTGAGCAATACTACATCAGCAAATGGAGGTCCAAAAAGCTTTACTGCATCTACATCTACATCTACATCATTAAGGATGACTCTACTCTGAGGAGGTAGTTCTTCCCCAGTCATAATTTGAGTGCCTTCTAACCTGTGTGTTCATCTTCCAGCACTACATTGAACAATAGTTCAGGGCTATTCATAAAGTTTTCCAGGAATATATCAGATAATATTTCACTACTATTCATAAGGTTTTCACTGGACAATTTTTTGAGAAGTGGATGTCCCCTTCCTTCTTCCAAGTCCGTCTTAGTCTGGAAGCTCTGCTGAAACCTGTCTACCATTGATGACCTTGCTGATATTTGAAATACCAGTGACATAGCCCCCAGCCTCACAGCAACACACAAGCCACCACAGTACAACAAACTGACAGATGAATGTTGGGTGGGCATTGTAGTAATAATCATATGTGCTTGTGTCCTGATGAAAGTAGCCTCTAATGGAATGTCCAAAACCATTGAGGCTACTCATATACTTTCTCTCTTTAAGGCACCTAATACTAGCATACTTATACAACAAGATGTTATGAGTTTTTCCCCCTCTGAGGAACTGACCACTTGTCACCCTCGCATTACAGGAAGTAGTCTAAGAAGAAGACCACCACACCATTCCTCATGATTTTGAAACCTCGGAAGCAGGGGCAACCATGGAAGGCTGAATTGGAGGGCCAAAAGGACCCCTCACTGAAAATTGCAGAACTTTTACAGACTAGCAGGCATGATTAAAGTAGATGGTAATCATAGTGACTAACTTGCTATTTTTTTTTCTCCTCTTTGCTTTCTTTTAAGTAAATAGAACAGCCAACCTTTTTATGGACAGTGAATTCTTTAGGTTTGTTATTTTCAATTATACATTCTTCTAAGGATCACCCTCTTCCATGACTGGTTTCTGCTGAGAACTGTAGCCTATGAAGCAATGTCAACACTGGGAAAAGGGGTGCTGAGTCCAGAGTAACCAGGGAAGAGAAGAACAAAGACATTCCTGGTAGTCCAAGGGATCTTTAACTCCCTTCCTATCTCCCTATCTAATCATGTTTACCTCTTTGCTCAAGGAGACAGATATTTTAGAGATGTGATTCTCTCTGCCTTCTTGGGTATTGATACTCAATAACTCCTTTTGCTTTCCCACTTCAACTTGTTGTAATCATTGGCTCTTCTTGACATGGGGTAAGTATCTTATTCCTAAAATAAAGATAATTCAAAAATAGCAGTACATTGACAAGAAACTGCCAAAAATTCAATCTGGACTCAGAAGAGAAAATGGAACAAGGGATTTCATTGCTGATGTCAAATGGAACTTGGCTGAAAGCAGAGAATACCAGAAAGATATTTACTTGTTTTATTGACTACACAAAGATATTCAACTGTGTAAATCATAACAAATTATGGATAACATTGAGAAGAATGAGAATTCCAGAACACTTAATTGTGTGCTGAGGAACCTGTACATAGACCAAGAAGTAGCTGTTTGAACAGAACAAAGGGATATTGCACAGTTTAAAATCAGAAAAAGGTTTGTGTCACAATTTTACCCTTCCAGAAATCTTGACTATGTGAAGAAGAACGTGACATCACAGTTGAAAAACAGATTCATTAATGACCTGTGATAAACAGATTATACAGCCTTGCTTGCTGAAAGTAAAGAGAACTTGAGATACTAAAGTTGAGGCACTTAAGAATTTGAGGCACAAAGACTACAATCTTCAGTATGGATTACAAGTCAACATAAAGAAAGCAAAACCTCTCACAACTGGACCAGTCAACAACAATGAAGCAACATCATGATAAAGAGAGTAATTATTGAAGTCATCAAGGATTTCATTTTACCTGGATCATCCATCAATGTCTGTGGAAGCAGCAGTTAAGAAATCAAGTGATGTATTACATTTGGCAAATCTTCTGCTAAAGACCTGTTTAAAATCTTGAAAAACAAGGATGTGTTTTTGATGACTAGGCTACACCTGACCCAAACAATGATATTTTCAATTCACTCATATGCATACAAAAAACTGGACAATGAATAAAGATGACTGGAGAACATTGATGCATTTGAATTATGATGTTGGCAAAGAATACTGAATATACTTTGGACTGCCAGAAGTACAAACAAATCTATCTCAGAAGAAGTACAGCCAGAATGCTCCTTAGAAGTGAGGATGACAAGACTTCATTCCATGTATTTTAGACACATTATCAGGAAATACCAATTCTTGGAGCAGGACATCATACTTGCTAAAATATAGGGTCAGCGAAAAAGAGGAAGACTCTCAACAAGATGGATTGACACAGTAGCTGCAATGATGGGCTCAGACATTAGGAGGATGGTAAGACCAGGCAACATTTTGTTCTGTTACACCATGAGTTGGAATTGACTAGATGGTATCTAACAATAATAGCAACCACATCTATAATGTCTCTTCACTTTTGTCATATACCATAAACTAAGTCAGAAAAAGTGACATCTGTCATACTCAAATAAAGGCCCAACCACTCAAAGGGAGGGGATTATACAGGACATAGACATCAAGGGGTGGAATTGTGAGAGGGCATCTTAGAATTCTGCACACTACACTCACCTTATGTCTTGTCTCATGCTAGGTGCTGGTGTTTCAAAAGTGGGTAAGAGAAAGACCAGCCTTCTTGGCCTTTATTGTCTGGGGGATCAATCAGTCATAGAGACAGATCCTTCCATACAGAAAGACTTGTCTCATGGAAAGAATGATTACTTCTGCTCAATGCAAGGCCAGGGGGCCTTCACGGAAAATGGAGTCATGCTGGTTCTTGCTGGTACGTAAGAATTCATTTGATGTGGAGGAATGTGGAGAAAGAGGGTAGATGAAACATTCCAGGCAGGATAAATAGTATATGTAGGTGTTTCCCAAATTACCTTTTCCCTCAATTGTCACTTTCACAGCTGCTGCCATATTATCCTTTACATACTACATTTTTCTTTAAAGCAGCTCACTCTTTTTTTTTTTTTTGGTCCAGTTTGTATGTGATGCTCAAGTTTTGACTGTCTGTTTCTACAGTGGGTACAGCTCCTTCCACTACTGCTTCCTGGTCTTAAGGTTCCCACCATGCTTGTTGAGCCTGCAGTGCATAGCTGTATTTTCTTGGGCTGCAGATCCAGAGGTTTGTACTTTTGCCTTTCTAGAATTTCCTGAGGTTCTCCTTCTCAGTCTGGTTAATAACAGTGAAAACTCAGGCAACAGATTTGCAGACAATCAGATTTTGGAGAACTTGTATATTGCTTTTTTTTACCTAAATAAATACATTTTAAACAGAAACCTTGTATCTCAATTATAAATTCCTCATTATTAATTAAAGTAAACCATAAAAAAAAAAAAATAAAGAAAAACAGGCTTACAAATTTCCAGATCTGAGGTTTGATCATCTTTGTTAAAAGTGGAGTAGGGTGTTGGTGGGCAATAGTAAGTATGAGAGAAATTTTAAAGAAACACCAGGATATAAATGCTATTTTTCTAAGAAAGGCTGAAAGAGATTGAAACTTCAGCAATTGTCATGCTGAGGTACTTGGTACTGACGGGTGCCTAATATTCACTGGCTTAGGTCCAAATGCTCAGAAGATAGGCTCTAGGATGGGGATTTTCAGGTAGGAGGACTATGGGGCAGCCTTTTGGGAGTCATACATGTAAGGATGGGAGGGGACTGAAGAAGGGATAGTTAAATGTGATGCACCTACAGTAGAGGTCCTAGAGCTGGGATGGAGCCTCAGAGGTGTCACAAGTTGAAATAAGTTTGTACAGGCCTTTGTGCTGGGCATGGACTGGTCATAGGATGTGGATAGCCCCAAGGAAGAGGAGACATGACAGAGAGTGTCTTCAGATAGCTGAAGTACATTCCTGAGGATGGACTTGGCTGAGAGGCAGCACTCCTGGAAGCTGGGGGCATGAGGTCATAGGTCTTGGAGGGAGGATTTAGGTTTGCACTACAATGCCTACTACAGGTCACCTCTGATGCAGCTCTATATAATCATTCCATTCTGCTTGGCAACAGCTCCTCCAGGACTCTGCTTGGGCTCTTTCCCTGGGAACACTTAGAAGAGGAAAGTTAGAGAGATGAACACAACCCTTGCTGCCACAGCTGAGCTCAGGACCACCACTGACAGTCTGCAGATCCCTTCTCTACTGAATTCCCCTTCTCTACTGAATTCTGAACTCTTCCCAACCGGCTGGTGCTTTCACCCCTGAGACTCACCTAAGAAACACAGCCCATGATGAGCAGTTCTGATTACATGATCACCTGATGGCCCTTGATTAGGGTCTATCTCTAAGAGTGATCAGTAGCAAAATACGTTTTCCATGTTCTGATTACCAATAGATATTTGCAGTTATTGTTTCTCATTTTGAGTTGTGCCATATGTTGTTGTTGTTGTTATGTGCTGTCGAGTCGGCCCCGACTCATAGCGACCCCTCCTTGGGTTTCTGAGGCAGTATCACTACGGAAGTAGGATTGCCTAACCATGAAAATCCCAAAAGCCTTACTCTGCCTGCATTATTAAGGCCAACTCCACTTTGGAGATGCAGCTGTACACCAGTCATACGTTGCTTTTCAGGTGATTTCCAACCAGAGAGGCTCATCTTCCAGCATTATATCTGACAATGTTCCATTGTGACTCATAAGGTTTTCATTAGCTAATTTTTGTTCTGTCTTATTCTAGAAGCTCTGCAGAAACCTGTACACCATAAATGATGTTGTTGGTATTTGAAATACTGGTAGCATAGTTTCCAGTATCATAGCAACATGCAAACCATCACAGCACAACAAACTGGCAGGCAAGGGAAACCCTCTGCGAGACAGACTAACACAATAGCTCAACAATGGACTCAGATATACTAACAATTATGAGGATGGCACAGAACCAGACAATGTTTCATTCTGTTAGGCATGAGGTTGCCATGAGTCGGAGCTGACTTGTTGGCAACTAACAACAACAGCAAACGAGGAGTGGCTTTTCAAATGAGGTAAAATTTTCTACTGCAGATACTTTGCCCTTGCTTCAAAACCTTGCCCCAGTTAGAGCTTGCCATAAATCCTGCAGGGTGTCTTTCCTCCACAGAGATCTCTAATACCATAGGGTCTGACAGGTCATGTGGTCCAATGCCCCACTCAAAACAGGCAGCTCCTATGTCTCTCTGTGTCAGAAAAATGTTCCCAAGTGTAGAACTTTCAGTTCTCATTTTAGAGGCCTACCAGCAATTCTGTTTCCCTCTTTAAGAGGGGAAGTCCAAGATGCAATATCATGTCCTCTACACCAGAGAGATTTCCCAGATCACCAATCACTTAATAGCCTCACTGATTTGGCAAACCTCTGAGTCTTCATGGGGTTGGCTTCCATCCTCTGGAGCAATGTATCTCACCAAAACCTCCAAAGTCCTTGCTATTTGCTGATTTAGTCTGGATAACACCATGTTGGCAGTACAGAGAACAAATATGATGCTCACTGAAATGTCCTGATGGTTGAGGTCCACTTGAACTGGACAAAGGTGGTAGAGTTCAAATGGCCCTATGGCAAGACTGTAAATGTGTACTGATACCTGCCCCATGTGAGTGAAAACTGCTTTTAGGTCCTGCATACAAAGGATAGAAAAGGCCACCTTCACCAGATCAAGGGCTGCATACAAAGACTTGAGGCTATGTCAGTCTTCTCTAGCTAAGGTACCAGAACTGGAACAGAGAATGCAATTCATGCTATTCATACTACACTTGGGTGAGTTTTCAGTCATCCACTGTCATTCTCCAGCATCTGACTGGTTTCTGTAGGGGCCAGACTGGTGAATTAAATGGGGGTCTCATAGGGGCAACCACATCTTCATCCTTTATATTCTTGAAGTCCTACTCATCTTTTTAAGGATCTCTAGTGGTGCAGTGGTTAAAGCATTTGGCTGCTAACCAAAAAGTCAGCAGTTTGAACCCAACAGCTTCTCCATCAGAGAAAGATGAGGCAGTCTGTTTCCATAAAGATTTACTACCTTGGAAACCCTATGAGCAGTTCTACTCTGCCCTATCAGGTCATTATAAGTTGCAATCAACTCAGCAGTAGTGGATTTGGTGTTTTGGTACTCATCCTTTGAAAGAGACTTGGTGGTGCAGTGATTAAAGCATGTGGCTGCCAACTGGAAGGTCAGCAGTTGGAACCCACCAGCCTGCTCCAAGGGAGAAAGATGTGGCATCTCATCTGTTTTCATAAAAATTTACAGCCTTGGAAACCTTATAGGGTAGTTTTACTCTGTCCTATAGGGCCACTCTGAGTCAGAATTGACTCAACAGCAACGAGCTTTTTGGTTACTCATCCTTTTGAGAATGGTACTAATTTCTGCCATTCCCCTTGACAGTACTGAAATTGCACAAGAAACGTGAGACTTCATTGTGGTGGCTGCCCTCAGCCTCATTCATTCTTCCTTGATTTATTTTTTATTTTATGAAATGAGCAATCCCCTATCCCAAGGTGTCCTGGGACTCCATGGTCCATTACTTACCTTTGTAGCTTTATGTGGCTCTATGTGACACCCTTCCTGCTCTTTGAGCATGCCTCTTATTTTGATACTTGCATATGTCTTGCATTTGACATTAAGAACTCTATTATTTTCAGATTCTTTCATTCCCTTTTCTAGCAAGGAGCCCTGTTCAGTGATAACATCTCCTACATTCAACCCTGTCAAAAATGAGCAGTCATCACTGAATTTTTCATGGGCTGCTGTCTCTCTCATCAGTGAATTTCTTATCACTTTGATAAATAGAGAGTACTCTGAGCCCTTCCACCAAACATATTGGCTGGTAGAATTTCTGGCCTTAGGTACTTCCTTCACACTAACATGCTCACTCCTCTGAGCTTTAATCCACTCCTCTAGCATTTATTATGGGAGCTCTGGTGGTGTAGTGCCTAAGGCATTTGACTGGTTACTGGAAGCATGGCGGTTCAAACCCACCAACCACTCCTCGAAAGGAAGGCTGGGCAATCTACTTCTGTAGTGATACCACCTTAGAAACCCAAGAAGGGGTCACTATGAGTCAGATCTGACTCAACGGCAGTGTGTTGCATTGTTGCATTATCATTTACCATGGCAGTTTTGAAAGTTATATTTCACTTAGTGCTGGCTGGGAGCCCCAGTGGCACTGTGGTTAAAGCATTGAGCTGCTAACCAAAAGGTAGTGGTTTGAAACCACCAGCCATTCTGCAGGAAAAAGATGAGGCAATCTTCTTCCATAAAGATTTACAGCCTTGGAAACCCTACGGGGAAGTTCTACTCTGTCCTGTAGGGTTGCTATGAGTCAGACTCAATTCAATGGCCGTGGGTTGGCTTTGGTTTAGTGCTGCTTTCTCCCACACACCCCTGCTCCAAGCATCCAAGATCCAACCTACAAGCATATTATCACCATCTCCTGGGGTCTTTCCCATATTGTAGAATCATGCATCATGGGAGAGTGCTCCTGTACTGATAGATCTAACTCAACTTCATATCCCATTCCCCTTAATCCAGCACCTTTAAGACCCTGTCCCAGTCATACACTCCCATCTCCTGCTGGTACATGTTATCTTTGTACTAAAGATTCTCCTCTCTACTGTACTTTCCCTTCCTTGGTGGACCCAACACTTCCCTGGGTTATAGGGTGACAAAACTCTAGTTTTAATCTGGCAGCAAACAAGGGTGTATAGTTAGATGATGAGAGGGATGATGCTTCCTTGGTATTATCTTTAAGCAAGGGGAGTATGGGCCACTCCCTCAGGTCCAGAGAATTCTTGAGTGCCTTAACCAGGATGATCTACCCAAATCTTCACAGGGCTAACCTGGGCCCTTGCTGAAGTTGAAACATCAACCATCTCTGGAACTCTGCTATCCTCATTTTTAAGTTTTGAGCATGATCTTCAACAGTATCAAGAGTTGAGAGGTTTTTTTTGTTTTGTCTTGTTTTTTAATGTGCTGCTGAGGAGGTCCTCCAATTTTCACACTTTGCCTTCCATTACTGATTAATTATCCTCCACTTTTCATTGTCTTTCTCCAATGTATCCATGTCACACAGCAAGAGCCAACAAATTCCGTTGTCTTTAAAAAGATCACCTTTCTTAATCTATTCTAATATCTGAGATATTGAACCCTCCAACTCACCACTGTGAAAGTCTGAACAACTGCACCACCGCATTATACCAAGGGCTATTGGTACTGTACCTAGACCCCATATAGTCCTCATTGCTGGCTGGGCAGTAGATGATTCAGTCCCTAAGTCCCATATTAGAGTCCTAAAATCATTTTTGACACCAAATATCTTAGTCAGATGTTTCAGAAAACAGACTCTGAGGTGGAAATTTGCATGCATAGATTTGTGGGAGCACTCTTGTGTGAACGACATCTATATAAGGGAGTGAGGGAGCAGGATTGGCCAGAGGGCAAAGTTGAATGTGATGCAGCTACAACAGAGGCCTAAGCAGAGCCCACGAGGAGCCCACAGAGGTCTGGGATTAGATCCCACTTTGAAGCAAAGAGGCCTGTCCTTTGGCACCCTGCATAGGATTATCTTTGGACCTGGGCTGTCCTCAAGCAGGGGAATAACTTTGGGTAAGGCAATTCTTTCAGGAAATTAAAGACAATTCCAGAGGAGGGACTCATGTATAAGCCACCAGAAGACAACATTTCCCAAAACTGGAAGAATGAGTGCCTTGGTCCTGGATGGGAGATCCGCATGGCATCTACTACACTTACCTAAAGCAGTAAGGGAGAGGCTAGGAGGTGCTGAGAGATTATGGGGTGTTCATGATTTGAGGGGACATAAATGTATGGCAGTGAAGGCTAGAAAGAGCCTGGAAGCAGATAGATGGGCCAGATGCTAAGAGCTTGAATGCCAGGACAAGGATGTAAAGATCTATCCCTCATGCCAAGGAGAGCTGTCAAAGGTTTTAGGAAGATTATTTTGGGGTTGTGAAGAGACTGTGCAGTCCCAATAGGGTCCTATTTTCCAAAGTGTTCACTTTGGCTGCCTCTCCCACAGATTGCTCCTAACTGGCTTGCTCTGGCCAAGTCACATACACCATCTCCCCCCTCCTCCAAATTGGCTCCCTTCAAATTGTCGCTCCCTACAGTGCTGCATTCATACATCAGTTCTAAATAGTCCCACTGTTCAGCATTAAGGAGAAGTAATACCAATTCCCATGTTTGCTCAGAGAGCACCATGTTTCATCAAACCAGAGCCCATGCCGGCTCAGATTACTGACCGAGACAATGTTCTGTAATCCTGGTTTATTCACATGTCACGGGTATTTTAGCAAAACAGAAATGAATGGCCACACTACCCTAGGAAGTAACAGGAAAGTTGGGTTCCGGCCCAGGGGAAGTAATGCTTTCTATTGCCACAGTTCTTGGAGGAACCAACTTTTATTCTCTGAATTTCTCCCAAATTTAAGAAAGAGAATATGGGCTGAGGAGGAGTCAAAAGGGGATAGTTATTTCCCTATAAAATGTTAACTCCACAGATGGATTTTGCCAGAGCAAAAATAAAATCTGTCATTGATTATAAAGTCCCTGTGCTTGTTATTTAATGGATTTATTACACTCTGGCCCAGAGGCCTGGGGAGGCCCTGGGATTCTTGTCTCTACCACTCCAACAAGTGCTTCAGCCACTTCTTCAAAACTCTCACCCCACCTAGGAACAGGGACTCACATTTCTTTTTTTCTTTAAGGACAACAAGCTTTGAACACCTAGATGAAGTGTCCTTGAAAGCCTTCCGACACAGACACAAAGATACTGATAATAAGTTTGTTGGTGGAGGTCTGTGACTTCTTAACTAAGGAAGCATTCTCTCTCCTTTTCCTTTTCTTTTCAGCCTTTGGCAATGTGCATTAAGAAATGTGTTTCTGTCGTGGAACGAGGAACAGCCGGGAGTGAACTTCTCACCCAACCTCCTGGATTCTAGGTTCACTTTAAAGAGGCTTCTAAACAACTGCTCCTAAACACACTATAAATAAAAATAGCAGTAACAATAGTCCATGCAATTTAGTACACAGGAGGGTGTGAAGTGTTTGAGGTGAAACAAGAGGATACTGGGGTTTAAGAGAAGCAATGGAGTTGATCCAGGGTTACACAGCTAGTTAGATCCATGACCTGACTCTGCCACAGATTAACTGGACAACATCATCAAACAATTGCTTGGGAACACTTGATTTGGTGCTTATTTGCAAGAGTTTCTGGATGAAACCAAATGAGCTTGCATCTCTGAACTGTCTAGAATTTTCAGTTTTCCTTAACTTGGGCACAGAACTTTGTACTGTTAAGCCTCATAACTCCTTCCCTGAAGTTTTCTGAGCTTCAGTAAACCCTGCTACCTTACTTAGGGCCCCAAAGCCAACCTTCCACTTCTCTGAAGAGTTCACTCTTCATCCCTGTCGGCAAGTTCAAGACCCCAGTGGCCCTAGTTTAGGTACAGTGCATGTTGCTCCCAGGATCAGAATAATTTCAGTAGGAAGCTGTCAGAAATCATAGATCTGAGGACTTCAATCCATTTCTACCCTTATTTTGAGCTGCAGCTTGAGCTATTAAAAACAAAACATTCAGGTTGGCAAGCACCACAATTAGCCTCGTTTTCACACTGGAAACACTGTTCTGCATGAGCTGAAATTGCACGGTGATTGTTTCTTGTCTGCTGTAGCAATGCTGTTCGCAGGCCATGCTGGGAGCCAGCGAGGATGTGACCCGGTGGTAATCTGAATTGCTTCACCAAACACATTTTTATCCCATCATCTCGGCTACATGAAAGAGGACCTTAGTGCTCCAGTGTTCAAGACTTTACAGTCCTGCTGTTCAGCAATAAAACAAGGAAAGAAATATTAGCCATCCCCAGCTGATACCTTAATTCTTTCCCATCAATGTCAGAGAATCTGTACCCTACAGGTTTAGTGCTGACCCTCAGTGCTGGCATGAATAGAGAGGGAATGAGTTAAGAAGAGCAAGAAGGCTTTAATGGACACAGATCCCAAATAGTCCAGCTTGTCCCGGCCTCCCGCAGACACCCTCCTTTTCACAGGCTTCGATTGTGTATGGCCCCAGCAGAGACAAAACTATCCATGAGCAGGGGTGACCCCCAGCCGCTGTGGGTCAGAGCCATTCTGGGGGAGACAAGAAGAGGGGGGCTGAGGGGAAGTGAGGGGCATATGGAGAAGGAAGGGATGGAGGGGGTGTTGAGGGGAAGGGAGCGCTGAAAGATGGTCTGGATCATTTATAAGGAGAGATTAATAAAGTCAAAGGCTGCAACTTTATCATATCACCCCCAAGCAAAGAGTTTTTGAAAACCGTCCCACAGATCCAACAGGAGCTATATTAATGGGAAGTTAACTGCGAGGTGAGCAAATTTTCAAAATAAATAAAATGCTTCTCTATGGGTTTCCAAGAGCTACAGGCCTGAGATTTAGAGGTGCTCAATAAGATGACCTCTAATTTGACACTGCAGGATTAAAAAGAAAAAATTACAAATGGGTTGTGTTTTACACACCAACAGAAGTTTTTTCCAGCAATTTTTCAATTATTGCATTGTGAACCCTCCAAGAAAAGTAACTATTTTGGCTCACAGAGCTTGAAGTTACTGAGTAAAGGGAACAGCGTGTTCACAAGTTTACAAATAGTCCTTTGAAATGTAGAATAGACCGTCTTCCAGAGCCTTCTGGAAGAACATGGGTTTGAAGAGGTTCTTTCCTTCTCTCTGGAGGATTCTTAAACTTTTGGGGTGGACTTTGGACCTCTTTCCAAGTCTAGTGAAACCTGGAGATTCTACTCAAAAGAATGTTTTTAAATGCATTAAAAATAAAGTAAAATACATAAGGTTACAAATGAAGCCAATTACATTAGCCAATTTTTTAAACAACTTTGCAACATAGCCTCCTTGTAAACTCTCTAAAGAACTTGCCAAAGGCTTAACTACCCTAACTTCAAAGTAGGAAGAGCAAAAAACGATATTTTGAGATATCTACAGCAATACCTGTCACTTCTATTGGTGACAAAGTAACAGGTATGGCTAATATCACTGGAGTTGGTTGACTACATATACAATACCAGGAAATGCTGAGTGGTACAAACTGTTAATGTGTTCAGCTGCTAACTGAAAGGTTGGAAGTTCAAGTCCATCCAGAGATGCTTCAGAAGAAAGGCCTGGCTATCTGCTTCTGAAAAATCAGCTATTGAAAACCCTATAGAACATAATTCTAATCTGACACACTTGAGGTTTCTGTAACTTAGTAATTGGTTGCTGGTTTTAAATTTCAGTTACAGGTTAGTGAAAATGAAGATGATTTTTCCTCATCCAAATCCTGGAACTCCTTGAATTCTACCCATGGACAAGAAACTCTGCTAGAGACAAGATGAAGTTGAGGATCTTCTGCACTCAGGGGAGGTGGGCTACGGATTCAATACACATTCCCTTCATTGTGAAATCGTATTGTGGAAGTCACTTTCCCTCCTACTACTCAGGTGTTCTCAAAATATTTTTTAAAAAAAACAAAATGAAAGCATGTCCTTTTTCCTGCAGTTCTAAAGGCTACATATGCAACGATTAATAAGAACCTTTGATAGGTTTCTTCAACAACTGGAATCATTGCTGCCATATAAAGGGTCGTTAATTAATTAATTTTGAAATTTAATCAGGATCACGTTCCAGTTGCCTTGTGTCGGCTGAGCTCTGGGGTGACAGCTTTTCTTTTCAGAGCCTGTCCAGATAGGGGCACACTTGCATTTTGGACACACACTGGCTCTGGAGTAACTGGGGGCACACCCATATCCTCTGGACTCCCTACGGGGGAGCAGTCTTCTTGCAACTACACAACCATCGCATCCGATTGCAATGGTAACCACGCAGGCAGGCCCACCTCCAAGGGGCGCCCAGCCAACTGGGGCTCCACACACACGGCTGGACACACGGAGCCTAGCCTTGTACCTCGGTCTCCGGCTCTCCGCAGGGGATTGGGGAGCGCGCTCGCCCACGCCGCCACATTCGCGGGCGCACACCCCGGCGCGCGCACGCCGCCACTCACTGCCTCACGCACATCTCAGCCAGTCCAGGGACAGTCTGTCGGCGGCAGCCCCAAGGGGTCTAGGGCGTGCAGTCTGATTACCCCCACCCTGAAGGCGCTGCTGGCCGCCCCGCCCCGTCCCGCCTCCCGAAGCCCGGCGCGTAGTGGGCTGCAAAGTTTCACTGCGCGGGTCCACAGAAGCAACGCGCCTGCTGGGGTTCAGCTCGGCTCTGTCAGGCTCGGGACAGCGGTGACTACTGGCGACGGCTCGCGTGGCGTGGACTGACCATACGCCTGGCTGGCGCACCTCACTCTGTCCGCGCGGGTGCCCCACGGGTGCCCTGCGCGCCTTCCAGCCCCGGGCTGGGACCGTAACCTCCGGGGCGCCGGCGCTGTCCCTTCTACTCCGCCGCTCTGGCCCTTCGCTGCCCCCACCTCGCCATGGCCAGTGGCCCCGCTTGGACAAGCTCGGGCCTGGGGCCCCAACTGCTTCTGCTGCTGCCACTGTCGCTGCTGCTGCTGCTCCGGGACGCAGGCGGCAGCCACACAGGCCCCATCCGGCCCGCGCCGCTGGTGGCAGCCAAGGGCCTGGAAGGGGACAAGGACCCCCAGCAGCCCTTGGGGGACGCAGCAGCCGCGCTGGGCCCTGGCGCCCAGGACATGGTCGCTGTCCACATGTTCAGGCTCTATGAGAAGTACAGCCGGCGGGGAGCCCGGCCCGGAGGGGGCAACACGGTCCGCAGCTTCCGGGCTCGGCTGGGTAAGTAGAGGCTGATCTAGAGCCTCCCCCCTCATTCTCCCCCTTCCTCACAGAGCCATACCCCTAAACACACACCCACTTTCTCTTGTCCCTCTATTCTTTGACGTCTTTATTCATTCTTTCACTCACTTTTCACCGAGCTGCAAACCTCCAGAGGGAGCACCAAGGTGGCAGAGTTCCTGTTCCTGGAGTGCCCCTAAGCTTCTGAGGACTGCACTTCACTTCACACAGACCATTAAGACACTAGTCTTTAATCCCACAATGGAGATGGCACCAGGCTGGGGGCCAGGAAGTGCTCCTTGGGAGACAGGGAATCTTCCACATCATATGGGTCTGTTGTGTAGGCTATTGAGGGTAAGAAGGGCACATCAGGTGGGTAAATGGCAACCCCAAGAGAAGTGCCTACCATAGGCCCAGGTGGAGGTGTGAACTTCTAGCCTGGGAGCAGTTGGCAGTTTTGATGGAAAAATCAAAGTGAATCAAGAAATGCTTGGGATGCCTGCTGAAGGGACTAGATGATGTCCATTGCCACCAGCATGAGGTTTTCAGACCTCAGGGTTTGGAGGAAGAGTCCAGAAGCTCTGAGCAGTGGAGGCATCCTGTTTCTCTCCTGTCCTAACTCTGACAGATCCATACCCCTTCCCACACTTTCTATTACCTGCATAGAGGCCTTGCCCAGAGGCCCTGGGGCCTCACTGCCAGGTTCCAAGAACACTTTCTGAGATCAGCCTCAGCAATCTTGTGCCTGAGACTGGGCTGCACTCACAGGCTCTGCACAACCACAGGAGTGGTGAGAAAACCCTGTTGTCATGGTGACTACTCGTGACTGCAGAATGCCTTTCTTAAAAATGTGGATGGGGATTACCTGCAGCCCTTGAGGGGAAGTAGGCCATTCACCAGGAAAAGGATACCCAGCCTTCGGGGTTCTCTCCTAGGTGGAGAAGAATAAGCCCAGAGATGGAATAAGACCTCTTGAGTCGCATTTGTCACCTGCTGCTCACTGGCTATACAACTTGAGGCCAGGTGTGGAAAGCTTGGCCTTGGAAAACTAAACTGGGAAGCACCTGCCACAGAAAGCCTCCATCCCACCATTTTCCACTAGCCAGTGTTCCATGAGCTCCAGGCCAACCAGATCTTTTATCCTTCCTGGTACCTTTTATGCAGGACTCTGCAGCATTAGCATTTAAGGAAACCATTTCAGAATCATCAGTCATGAGCTTTGGGTCAACTGCTAAAGCTCTATGGACATCAGTGTCCCTGTCTATGAAATGGACAGGATATAGCAGTACCTCCCTGTGGAGCTGCAGAAAAGATTAAATATGTAAGCCCCTGACACCACTGGCCAGATTAGGTCTCAGTGCACAGCATACTCCTCCGATCACAAAGCATTATGCTAAGAACTTTGTGTTTGTGTGGGTTTAAACATGACCTTGCTTCAGAAGTAATGTTCATTAACTCAGTCCTTCCTGGAAGCCTTGGAATTGAGAAAAGCAAGGCCAGACAGTTCACTGCTTCAACCGGGGTTGAGCATGCACCACTGAACCAATCAATCGCCTTTTGCAGCCCTTGGTATGGAGGTGCACAGGTCTGTGCTTCCATTTTCACAAAAATAGAGTAGTAGAAATAACAGTGAAGCACAAAATAGTAATCTCCACCCATCCACCTCAGCCCCCAAGATCTGGCGACAGTACAACAAATCCAGCACTCTCATTTTACAGGTAAGGAAACTGAGGCCTCGGATGGGGCTGCTGTTCACAGTGACAGTGTCTGGCATCTCCCGTCTGTCAAGCCAATGCTATTTCCCCTGCCTTTGTCCTCCAGCAGAAATAAGCCCAAGACCTGAGTGAAGGATGAAGAACACATGATTCTGAGAGATCAAGATAACCATGGTAGAGTCTGGAACTGTCTGACACATCAAGCACACTTCTTTGAAACCATTAGGCAGATATGAGTATGAATCCCAGCTTATGCACCTGCTGGCTGTGTGTGTGACACAAGTCATTGTGCCTCTCTGAGTTCCAATGTCCTGTCTGTGCAGTGCAGCCGTGAGGATTAAGTGGGGTAAGGTGACCTTTGTGTTTAGCATAGAGTGGGGGCCCAGACTGGATTGTTTCTCCTCCTCCCCTTGATTCATTTGAGCTGGTTTATACCTAACCCTTACCAGTTTCCAGCTGTGCCCACTCCATGATCCAGTGTCCCAGCGGGGAGGAGGCACACATCTAGGCAGGGATCCCTTATCTTATGGATGAGGCTCTAATTGTGGGAGGTTCCAGCCCGTCCTGGAATGTGTTCACACAGTTTCCAGAGTCAGCCTGCCTAGTTTAAATCCCGATTGTACCACTGACAAGCTATAGGGTTTAGGCAAGTCATTGAGTCTCTCCGTGCCTCACTTTCCTCCTCTGTAAACCAGGTAGGATATGTGTATGTATCTGCTGGAGTGGTTGTGACAATCAAGTGAGTAGTAAAACTAGTAGTTAAGTAGTAAAGCTCCTCAGCAGGGTGGCATCTCTCCCTGAACAAGTGAATCAGGCCCTGCAGCCCTCGGTGTGACAGCTTGTGTTCGTTGCATGCCCCAGGCAGCAGAGCTCAGCTTCAGAGTATTGGCTGTGAAAGTGGGCCAGCTGAGTCCAAATCATTATTCAGCTGCTTTCTGTATGATCTAGGCAAGGGATTAAACTTGTCCATGAGTCAGTCTTTTTCCATATAAAACGTGACTAATGATACACCCTACCATAGAGTTGAGATAGTCATGTGCTTAAAACATGCCTGGCACATGTAAGTGTTGATGGTTTCTCATCTATTGCTATTATTCCACTGGAGTCCTTGGGTGGTGCAAACAGTAGCTTGCTTGGCTGTTAACCAAAAGGTTGGAAGTTTGAGTCCATTCAGAGGAACCTCAGAAGAAAGGTCTGGTGATCTGAAAAATCAGCCATTGAAAATCCTAGGTAGCAGAGTTCTGCTCTGACACACATAGGATCGCCATGAGTCAGAGTCCACTTGACAGCCACTGGTTTATTTATTATTATTATTATTATTATCATTATTAAATTAGCTACCCATCTCATCCCTCTCTCCCAGTGCTCCATGAAGTACTCAGTGTTCCCTATTAAATCGGCATCAGTGGAGTATGCCTTGAAGCCTGATCCTAGAGGTTAAGGTTAGACTTTATCCTGCTTCCTGAATGACTTGTGTTTAACTCTAAGCATTGCCACTTACCCCTGTGATACTGGGCAAGTACCTAATCTCTCTGAGCTTTGATTTCTTCATCTCTAAAATAAGAGTAAAAGTACACCCCCATCTGTCCAAATGCCAAAAGTGAAGCTCACTTCAGTTCCCCAAGTATTACTAAGCATGTAGTTAGGTAGCAGGCACTGTAAGCTCAGAGGCTATAAAGATGAATGGAATATTGGCAGAGCCCCAGAGGAGTCCAAGAACTGACAGGGAAGACAGAAGTAAACAGAAGGATATGGGCCTGTGGGACAGGTGGTGCAGTGAATCGGAAATGGGATGTGGGGATAGATTCTGTGGAGCCTAGAGGAGCAGGCCCAGCCAAGAGTTGGGGGGGGGGGCGGCGCAGTACAACCTTCAGAGGAACGGAGTCCCAAGACAGACTTTGAAGGTCAAGTAGAGGTTAGCCAGGTGTGGAGTGAAGCCATCCACTGTATGCTGGAACCACTGAGTTTGGTTTTAATGAGGAACTGATGTGAGGCGAGGGGGCAGGAGATGAAGTTGGACAAATAGATGGTGGCCAAATGATAAAGAGCCTTGAGTTTCAGGCTTTTGGACTAGTGAACGTGCATCCAAGAGACAGAAAGAGAAAACATGTTTATAAAAGAAATGTATATTGTGGAAAGTCTGGAAATCACAGTAAAGAAAATAAGTCACTCCTAATAACATACGCAGACCAGTTGCCATTGAGTCAATTTTGACTATAAGTGACTCTATGTGTGTCAGAGTAGCCTGGGCACCATAGGATTTTCAATGGCTTATTTTTTAGAAGTAGATAGCTAGACCTTTCTTCAGAGGCACCTCTGAATGAACTAGAACCTCTAGCCTGTTGATTAGCAGCTGACCATATCAACTGTTTACACCACTGAGTGAGAGACACCTAACCAGAGCCACAGTTAATGTTAATATTTAGGTGGAATCCTTTGATGGATGGGTAGATAGATACATAGATCTCCATTATTTTTACCTTAATATTTTCAACATGCAGGTAAAACTTACTCCTTTTTCAAAATCACATTTTTTCCATTAAATAGTTTTCCATTAAATAGTTCAGGGTCATCCTGAACTATTTTTCATGCCTCTTGGTTATTTGCATATTCTCTGTGGAAGTTGCTTCCTCATATTGGGTTTCCTTGCTTTTTCTAATTGATTTGCAGAGGTTCTTCAGATTGTCAAGCTATTAAGCCTTCATCTCTGATAGATGATTTCTCTTTGAAGCATGAGTGAGTCCAGGAGATGAGAAGATCCAAGGATACTATTACAGTTGAAGCCAGTTGATGTCTGAGTGAGGCAGGGTGGAAGGATGCAGAATTCAGGATGGTTGTGGGGATGTGGGATGCAAACCAGCAGGAGTTGGAGAGTGATTAGATGCAAGAGAGGAAGGGCCCATGAGCATTTTCAGGTTCCTGCTAATGCGATTGGATGGTGGTGATGCCTCCAGCAGCCAGAACAAGGACAGGGAGTGAGTATGTGGTACCCAGAGTGTAGCCACCATGAGGCCATGTGGCCAGTTTGCACTGAGCACAGGTTGGGTACCAGCTCTGCCATAAACTTACAGGCAACCTCACTTGATCCTCACAACTGCTTCAGCAGATACATACACATATCCTGCCCGGTTTACAGAGAGGAAAGTGAGACACAGAGAGATTCTATGACTTGCCTAAACCCTATAGCCAGCCAGTGATGCCATTGGGATTTAAACCAGGCAGGCTGACTCTGGAAACTGTGTGGAAATAGACAATCAATACATATTACTTCCCTTCTTCTTCTTTTTTGTTTTTTAACTGTGATTTGGATGAAAGTTTACAAAGCAAATTCATTTCCATAAAGCAATTCATACACAGGTTGTCTCATGACACTGACTGCAATTTCCCACACTGTAACAGCTCTCTTTCCACTTCCTCCCCATAGTTACCTCTTCCCTGTGTCCTTCCCTCCCTTGCAGTCCTGCCCCCTGAGCTGTCTTCCTGTGCATACATTGTCCTTCTGTTTTCCCATGATTGATCTCTCCAAGGAGTGTATCTACTTAATGTCTGTCTTTTGTTTGGCTGGAGGCCACAGCAGTGGGTTCAATTCCAGACCTGAAGGGCAGCGAGGGGCCATAGTCTCAGGGGTTCAACCAAGCTCTATCAGACCAGCAAACCTGGTCCCTTTTTTTTTTTTTTTTTATGATTTTGAGTTTTGCTCCACATTATTCTCTCACTCTACACTCTATCCAGGATCTCCTACACAGATCCCTCTCCTAGTGGTTGACAGTGGTAACTGGGCACCATCTAGTTCTGGTCTCATAGTCATGTAGGCTGAGAATCTCATGGTGTACCAGTCCCCTGGACTCATATTAGTTCCCTTCTGTCCTGTTCAGCAACCACTGCCATGCCCACTGCCTCCTTCCTCCAGCCTTTTGTTGGTAATTTAATGCTTCATTTTTGGTCCAGTGCTCTCCCACTCTGGTTTCCTGTAGCAGGTACTGACAACTGTTTCAAGAGGGAGACATGTAGGGGCACCTCTCCAAGTGGCTTGGGTTCTGTTTGTATGGGGCAGAATACTCTGAGTGCTCTTGGTCTAAGAGCTGGCCAGCAGAGAGCCAGGAGGGACCTTTGGGCTAAGAGACCCATTCCCCATGCCCTCCCCTCTAGGCCTATCCCCACTGCCCTCAAGAAGGAAAAGTAAGTTCACTACAAAGTGCATCTGGTCAGGGTCTTAAGATTTTCAAAGATCCATAGAGAGATCAGTCCTTTCCTTCTTGGAGAGGCAAGACTTAAACAATTTAAGTGCTATCTTATGTTTGCAAAACATGTTGCAGTTCACAGAGCCAAATCAAATCAGTTGCCATAGAGTCAACTCAGACTCATGGTAACCCCATTGTATCAGAGTAGAACTGTGTTCCATGGGGGTTTCAATGGCTTATTTTATGGAAATAGATCACGAGGCCTTTCTTCAGAGGTACCTCTGGGTAAACTTGAACCTCTAGTCTGTAGTTTAGCAGCTGAGTGTGTTAACTGTTTGCACCACTGATCTTTCTATATTGGCTGGGAGCAGATCCCAATTGCACACAGAGCACACAGTGTGAAGTCATATAGACCTTGATTCACATCCTGCCTCTGCCCTTACTAGCTGTGTGACCTAGAGAGAATTATGTACCCTCTCTGAACCTTTGTCTCTTTGCCTGTCAAGTGAATGATCCATTCATGCTCCCCTCATTTTAGTAATGAGGAACAAATGTTCAGAATACCCAATACAGGGCCCTGCATATAGGTTGAGCTTCTGTAACTGTTAGACAATGTTATTTCTATTGTAAAGAGAAGAAAATAAGCTAAAGATGATGGAACTGGCCAAAGATACTGCTGCCCATTATCTCCAGTTGGGTTTGCATCATCAGCTGCATTTTTCCAAAGAATGAGGCTTTCTGTCTCTCTTTAAAGAAGTGGTTACTGAAGCCCAGGGTTACTAAACCCCCCTGTTAACTGAAATGGGTAGACCTAGCAGTGACCCCATTCTTTCCCTGTTCCATCAATGTAGGAGCTGCTTAGGCAAGGCTTATTCCAAGAATTCAGTCACTTAATAATTATTTATGAGTACAAATTGTCAGTCACTGCTAGCATCTAAGGGTGAAGAAGTGAACAAACCTAGCAGAACCCCTGCCCTTTTGAAATGTATGTTCTAGACAAAAGACAATAATCAAAATACCTAGATGTTGGGAAAAGCTATGAAGATAAATGAGGCTGCAGAGATGGGGTAATAGGGTTACTCTTCTAGCTCCCCAGAGCTGAGGCTGCCCTTCCCTTTGTTGGGGATGCCATGTGAGCAGCATCCTGCAGGAGGAGCAATGATACCAAGAGGAGTACAGTGCATGCAGAACAGCTACATCAAAGATCTGAGACAGAAGCCAAGTGTTAGAAGAACAAGAAGGCCAGTGTGATGTGTGTGTGTGTAGGGGTTGGTGATGCTGGAGAAGGAGGCAGGCTAGATCAAGTAGGGGCTTGGAGAATTGTATTTTGGAGCAGTGGAGAACCATTAGAAGTCTTGAAGTTAGGTAACCTTTGATAGATGCTCCAGCACCCCAGGCCAGTGTGGACTGTGTATTGTAAAGCTATAGGTGGGCATCTTTGGGATTACCTGTCTGTCTACCCACTAGGCTGACACTTGGGCACCTCTGGCCTAGTACTGAGCACAGAATAGGAGTGCACTAATGTTTATTGGCGAGAGGAAGGAAAAGGGAAAAGAGAGCAGGGAGATGGAAGGAGGGAGAGAGAAAAGCAGGGAGAAGGAAGGAAGGAATAAGAAAATGAGGGGAGGGAGGAAGAAGGAAGGGAATGGAGGAGGAAGGAAGGAAGGAGGGAGAGAGAAGATGAGGGGAAAAGGAAGAGAGAGTGAGGGGAGGGAAGGAAAAAAGGGAAGGAGGAGACAGAGAAAGAGAGAAGGAAGGAGGAAGGGAAGGTAGAAAAAAGAAGGAGGGTAAGAGAGGAAAGAGAGAGAAGAAGAGAAGTGGGGAAGGAAGGATCTTTCTCCCTGACAAGGAGCCACAGGCACCAGCACACTGCATAGGCAGTGGAGGCTTTTGTGGCAGCCTCTCTTTGTGGCCTGGTATCACTAAAATGGGACTTCTCTCAGTGCCAGTCCTCTTTGCCACAACTTGGAGACCCTGGATGGCATACAGGCAAGAACAACCCAGAGAGCATGGGCCAACTCATAGCTGTAGCCATTCACAGGCTGGGGATGGAGGTGAACCATCCCCACCTCAGCAGTTCCTAGCAAGGAGGATCTTCCTAGAACAGGCTGCCAGGAGAGGGGTGAGTGTCCTGCAGCCAGAGATGTCCATGCTAAAACAGAGGTAGGACCCCTGCCTTGAAAGGAAGATGGGGTTGCAAGGCCACTAAGGCTCCTCCCAACTCCAAATTTCTGAGTGTGCTCTGTGGTCCTTGTCCTAAGGGCAGGGCAGCATTTTCAACCTTCCTACAACACCTGTGCAGAAGTCATCGCAGGGGAAAGAGCCCAGGCAACCCTCCCCCAAACACGCCTCCTCTGCATACCCATTTGTCTTCAGTGCAGCTCTCTACCCCCATAGGTGGGACTACCTCCCTTTCCTCAGGCCACACCACCTTGGGTCAAAGTTATTGTCATTGACATCTCGGTCACAGTTGTCCTTTCTATCCCCTCTTGTTCTTTGCCCCCTCACTGGAAAGGAGACTGGAGTGCCGTTCTGAGGGACCCCATCCCATCCCCCCAGTACTCTGCTTTCTCCTTCGCCTCCTAGGGCTGTAGGAAGTCCAGGCCAGAGTTGCTATTTGCTTCTTGCTGTTCTGGGCTGGCTCTTTGGAAAGATTGGAAAGATCAGTCCTAGAGCATCTTACATGTTATCTAGCAAGGACTCTGTTAGCAGAACAGTTTCTGAGTTAAGACTTAAAATGTACAGAAGAACACACATCTGTCATGCCAGCTGGGTCCCAGCTCAAATGTTTGGATTTGGGGGTAGAAAAGGTACCTGGTTAGTACAGGAGGAGCTTGCTCCGCCAGCCCCAGTCCTTTAGATGAAAGTGACAGGGAGCCAGATTTTGGAACACCTCCTTTGTGCCTGGCATATTATATACATTATTTATTTAATCGTCAAAAGAGTCAAGTGCGATAGAGATATGTTGTTGTTGTTGTTGTTATTTGCCATCAAGTCGCCCCCGACTCATAGCGACCCCTCCTTGGGTTTCTGAGGCAGTATCACTACGGAAGTAATATTGCCCAACCTTCCTTCCGAGGAGTGGCTGGTGGGTTTGAACCGCCAGCCTTCTGGATAGAGATATAGAGGTTCTATTTTCCCTGTAAGGCAGGTGAAGAAAGTGAGGGACAGAGTTTCACTGAGGCCTGGGACCCCAATCCCGAGGGCATTATCTAGCCTGGGGAGTGGGTGCTTCTTTGTTGGTGAACATTCACTGCACCCACAGGCCAAACCCAGATGCTGCAAACGCACAGCCACTTGAGTGCACTATCAGCTGCCTGTGCTCCCACACCTTCTGGAGTGTTAGACTCCCCCAACCAAAAACCAAATCCACTGCCACTGAGTCAATTCCAACTCTTAGTGACCCCCATTGGGTTCCAAAGCTGTAAATCTTTATGGAAGTAAATTGCCTCTAGTAGCATAGTGCCTAAGGCACTTGACTGCTAACCAGAAGGCTGGCAGTTCAAACCCATCAACCACTCCTTGGAAGGAAGGTTGGGCAATCAATCTACCTCCGTAGTGATACAGCCTCGGCAACCCAAGGAGGGGTCGCTATGAGTCGGGTCTCACTTGATGGCACATAACAACAACAGCAATCCCTCCATGGAGCAGCTGAAAAGTCTGAACTTCTGACTTTCTGGTTAGCAGTCAAATACCTTACCCACTATACCATAGAATCCCTTGAGGTACTGGTTAAAATAACCAGATGCTCTGAAACAGCATCTTCAGGGGGAGGAAGAGGCTTGGGAGACTATCTTGTTAACTAGTGACCTGGTGAGGTTTAAGAAATGCTGGACTAGAGACCATGACAGCCAAGGCCATAGTGATGGGAGACCCACCTTTAAATGTGCATCAGGATGTGCCTGGTTCTTATGTGTGGAGCCCATCAAGGGCCCTCTTGGAAGTTATGTGAGTAGTAAATAAGGTCACGTCTTTAGAGTGTCTGCTAAGCATGGACGGGCATTTAGCAGGCGCTCTATAGATGTATTTTTCTCTTCCATCTTTCCTTTCTCTTTTGCTTAGTCCCTTAAGAGCACATGGAATTCCCAACTGTATTATACATCTTTTCCAATAGAAACAACCTTAAGCTGTCTATATTGCTTAAAAGAAAGGAAGGGAGACTGGCAGGGAGGGAAGGAAGAGCATGCCAGCTGATGCTGTAGGTGAAGGTGTTTGAGAGGCCATGGCACTGATGCATGGCCCTCAGTGAACCCACACATACACCCGCCTGAGCTTGGTTGGGAACTCTATACCTCTTCCAGCATTACCCAGCAGACAGGAGAAAGCCTGTGACAGGTGCTCTTGGTCTCCTGCTCATTTTCCACAGCCTCATATGGGAGGCACCAAGAAAGCCCCCTACCTCCTGTCTTCACCTTAGACAGGACTTAGACATTCCAGAGCTTCCACACTTGCAAGGTTCTGGTTAGTTTCCTGGGACTTCAAACAGGATGTTCTTCCCTGGGACCTTGGGGTATACCTACTAGAATCAGGTAAGAAAGAAGGGGTGGTCAGAAACCCAGGGAAGCAGAGATGGGACCATTCTCAAGCTCCAGATGAGAAGATTGAAGACCCTGTTGCTTATCATGGTTGAGGACACTAGGAGAGTATTCTGGGATTTACTGAGTGACCTTGAGCAACCCTGACATTCCTCTCTCTTCATAAAATAATCTTAACAATCCTCAGGCAGAACAAACTTCAAATGCCCAAATAGCTGCTCTCTTAACTCTGTGTACCCTTGGAGGGTACTCAAAGTGCAATGAAAATATGAGGGAAAAACAATTGCATTTAATTTACATATAGAAATATATGTATTAGGAGGGGTTGCTATAAGTCAGGTCCGACTCAACGGCACATAACAATAACAACAACAGTATATAATATAGTAAAATATGTTGTCATTAGGTGTGATGGAGTCAGCTGTGATTCACAGTGACCTTATGTACAACAAAACGAAATGCTGCCTGGTCCTGCACCATCCTTACGATATTTGTAATGTTTGAGTCCATCACTACAGCCACTGTGTCAATCCATCTTATTGTGGGCCTTCCCCGTTTTCACTGACTGTACTTAACCAAGCACGATATCTTTCTCCAGGGACTGGACCCTTCTGGAAACATGACCAAAGTACATGAGGCAAAATCTGGCCATTCTTGCTTCTGAGGAGAAACCAAATCTGTTCATAAAATACAGAGCTGTGCAAATGCAAGAAAGTCTGGCTCATAAACGGGCTTTGACCCAATGAAAACATCTTGAATATCCAATTCCACCTTATCAATGAAGCAGTCAGTGTTTTCTGCCACTGGGATGTTTGTTCATTGAGAAGCAATGGATGAACTGGCTTCAGAGCCCAGCAGATCTGAGCACAAACCCTATCTGCTACCATATTTTTGTTATAGTTTATATGACAATCCACAAACCTCTCTGACCTCAATTTATCTGTTCATTGAGGATAACAAGTGGCACCCTCATCAGTTTGTTGTAAGGATTGTACATAGTAAGGTGGGTGCTCTGTAAGTAGGAGTTCCTCCCCTACCCTAGCCTCTGAACAAAAGACCCCTGAACACCAAGGCCCATCCAGGAGAAAACCTAACACATGTGTTGTCTGTCCTTTCCTTTCAGAAGTGGTTGACCAGAAAGCCTTGTATTTCTTCAACTTGAGCTCCATGCAGGATTCAGAAATGATCCTTACGGCAACCTTTCACTTCTACTCCAAGCCACAGTGGTCCTGGGCACGAGAGGTGCTGTGCAAGAGGTTAAAGAATACGTCCTGCCGCCTGCTGCCTCCAGGCCCACCTGCCCACCAACACATGCTCTTCCATAGCCTCTCACAGAACACAGCCACCCAGGGCCTACTCCGGGGCGCCATGGCCCTGGATCCCCCACCACGAAGCCTGTGGCAGGCCAAGGACATCTCCCCCATTGTTAAGGCAGCCCGCCGGGATGGCGAGCTGCTCCTTTCAGCCCAGCTAGATGCTGGGGAGAAGGAGCCAGGGGTGCTCAGATCCAGCCCACACACACCCTACATCCTCATCTATGCCAATGACCTGGCCATCTCGGAGCCCAACAGTGTGGCAGTGACACTGCAGCGGTATGACCCCTTCCCAGCTGGTGACCCTGAACCCCGTGCAGCCCCCAACAGCTCCACAGACCCCCGAGTGCGGCGGGCTGTCCAGGTCAGTGGCCCCCTCCAGGACAACGAGTTGCCAGGGCTGGATGAGCGGCCAGCACCCACCCACGGTGCCCAGCACTACCACAAGCATGAGCTATGGCCTAGCCCCTTCCGGGCACTGAAGCCCCGGCCAGCACGCAAGGACCGCAGGAAGAAGGGTCAAGACCTGTTTATGGCCTCCTCACAGGTGCTAAACTTTGATGAGAAAACCATGCAGAAAGCACGGAGGAAACAGTGGAACGAGCCAAGAATCTGCTCACGGAGGTATCTGAAGGTGGACTTTGCAGACATTGGGTGGAATGAATGGATCATCTCACCCAAATCCTTTGATGCCTATTACTGTGCAGGAGCTTGTGAGTTCCCCATGCCCAAGGTAGGTGTACATGAGGAGCATTGCTGTGTTCTTAAGGTAATTTTGTTGTGCGTTGTCCAGTTGTAACTGCCTCTGTGAGCCTGTACGTGTCTCTCTAAAATAGGGATTAAAAAAAAAGCAGTGTCAGTTTCCATGGAGTTGCCTCAGACTCGTAGACACTCCATGTATTCAGAGTAGAACTGCATTCCATAGGGGTTTCACTGGCTGATTTTTTGGAAGTACATCATCAGGCCTTTCTTCAGAAGTGCCTCTGGACAAACTTGAACCTTCAATCTTTTGATTAGCAGCCAAGCATGTTAACCATTTGTACTACTCAGAGACTCTAGGATGATACCTCCCATTTATTTATTCCAGGCAGTAGGCAGATAGACAGAGGTCCAAGGCAACAGCCTGTTGGGTAGGTAAAGGTCGCAGATGGATTGGTGTGGCCCACAAAGTGCTCTTAAAAATGTTGACTTCATTGAATTTGACTTTTTAAATCAGAACATTTCTTCTTTTGCAAAGCAGGAGAATCCTTCTCCATAGATATGTGGCCCCACCTAGTGACAATCTATCAAGGTTGAATAGATGCTACCCCTGTAGATAGGGCATGCCCCTACAGTCCTTCACCTTGCCAAGGCTCTTGTTTCTGCTCCTGGTCTGGGCACCAGGCTGTTGGAATCTGTGACAAGCATGTCTCTGGGTTCAGAATTCCTTTTCCCCCAGAGTAAGTGCCCTCTTCCCTCAAACCCAGGAGAGGGACTCTTGGAACCAATGGTTCTCACTGTACACAGCAGGTCTACACAACACAACACTGGGTTTCTTGACTCATCTACACTTGCCCTGGTTTTCAAATACTTTCCTACCCTCCAGGCTGGGCTTGGGCACTGTTTACCTCCACCTCTCCTGCCCCCCATGGCCTGCACTGTAGTGTGCCCCCTGCCAGCTGATGTCACCCGCACCAGAGAGCACACACTTTCCCGCTGCTCAGTTACTCCTCCAAGTTCCAGGTCATGACTTCCTCTCCAAGAAAGGAAGTCAGTGCATAAATCCAATCTTAACATAAATAAATCAGCCATCTGGAAACCCCAGACCCAGATGTGGGTGGGTCCAGTAATCCGTTTGGGAAGAGAGGTGCCCAACAATGAGACTGGCACCTTCAGGAAGGCTGAGCACAGGCTTGGGGCAGGTGCAGGACAACAGCATTATAGGCTCTCAGCCTCCAGTTCAGTGCTTACTTGTCAGCTTTCTGGGACATCCAGCTAGAACCCCACAAAGGCAGGGTTTCCCCAATCTGCTCCCCTCCCTACTCCCTACGCAAAGGGCTTTTCATCAGTTACACTATGTAAAACTCTGTTTGGCTGGCAATGAACTGAAGTAGCTGGCTCATTTGTGTTCACGTTGTCCAAGCTGACCAAAAAAAGCACTCTCTGTTTTTGCTGCTGAGACTTAGATCCTCCTGCATATGAAAGGCCACCTGGGGTGGAAAAAGAGCTGCTGTGGCTACAGCAGGCCTGCTTTCTGAACTTCCTAATAAGAGGTTAAATTGCTGAGTCATTTTAAGCTTCAGTTTATTCCCCAGTAAAACTACAGTGATACTTACTCCATCAAGGTGATAAGATGAAAGTGTGAAACATTGTGACACTCTGAAGTCCAAGATGCCCAGCAATGTCAGTTTCCCATCTCATCACCAGTGGCACACACATGCATGTGAGAAACACTGCCTGTTCCCCTTGAAGGCTAAAGCTGCCAGAGGACTGGCTAGGCAGTTCCATTGTGTCCTCTAAACAGCACCTCTTGGGCTAGGTGCTTGGGGATGTGTGAAGCACAAGCGCCCTCAAGTGGCCAGTGCTATGCCCATACGCATTGCCATCCAGTTGATTCTGACTCATAGCAAACCTAAGGGACAGAGTAGAACTGTCCACAACGTTTCCAAAGCTGTTAATCTTACCAGAAGCAGACTACCTCAATTTTCTCCTGTGGAACAGCTGGTTGGTTTGTACTTCTGACCTGCTGGTTAGCCAAATGCTTTAACCACTTAACCACCAGAGCTTCTTAGTGCCATGCAATGGGTATACTTTCTCTCACTGCAAGAACCTGGGTGCTCTTGCAGTAAACCCCCAGCGGACTCAGTCTGTGGCTAAACCCTGAAGAATCTGTACCAGCCCAGGGAGTTTGCCTTTTCTTCTAGTTGACACCCTTTACATAGCCTCAGCCATGGAATAGCAGTAACACAATCTGTGGTTGGTGGAGAATGGGTGAGTGTTGTATGGTGTGGTACTCATGCTCCTTCCCTGCCTTGCAGATTGTCCGCCCTTCCAACCATGCCACCATCCAGAGTATCGTCAGGGCTGTGGGCATTGTCCCAGGTATCCCGGAGCCCTGCTGTGTTCCTGATAAGATGAACTCCCTTGGAGTCCTTTTTCTGGATGAGAACCGGAACGTGGTTTTGAAGGTGTACCCCAACATGTCCGTGGAGACCTGTGCCTGCCGGTAAGACCAATCGCTCTACATGCAAGGAAGCCTCCACCCCAGCCCACACCAGCAGAGCATCTCGGAACTTTCCAGAGTGAAGACTGGATAAGGAGTACAGCTGTGAAAAAAAAAAGAAGAAGAAGAAGAAGAGGAGGAGCATAAAGGCAGCCCCACTGGGTCCCAGGACCTGCCCATCAGGACATTGTTTTAGGGTGTTTTGTTTTTAGTGACTTAGCCCCTAAATGTCACTCCAGGTATCCTTAAAAGAATCCAGGAATTAGCCTGCCTGAAACTTGCCCATCTGTACCCACTGAAAACTGAATGTGTTCTTGTGCTGGCTTTTTGTGATCATTGTCTCCTAACCTGGGGAGAAGACTATGCAAATCATAGGGCACTCACAGCCATCACATGGAAAGAACCTCTGTGTAAGTATTCAGTTTAAAACACTTCAAGCCACACACTGATATTGGAAACAGGGCCTAAATAACATTATAAATGTGTATTTTCTTTCAAACTCTGCTGTACAAGCTTATATATATATAATCGATGATGGTTTCTTTTTCTTAATATATATTTTATTTTTCCACAAAAATGAAGGAATGGACACCATTCCCCACAGAGGTGATCATGTTGGCTAAGTGTGAATTGTTTAAACATGCATATCGGAATAACACATACAGTCATACGTTGGAATACTAAAAATAACCAAGATTTTATATTTTTATAAATTATACTTTCTATATTGTAGATTGTGTATGTTAAGTGCTTTTATGGAAAGCCAATAAATTAAAGGTACAGTGGTATCTTAACAAACTGAACATTACCCATTCCAAAATATTGATCAATTCAGGATGAGGTCTGGGAGATACAGTGTTCTCTTAGGGTCTACATAGGCTATCTCCACACTCTCTTATCCCCACCCCAAGCTCCAAAAACTCAGCTGCTCCTTCCAAGGTCCTACTCCACCAATTCTACCACTCCAGTACTCACCCTCAGTGACTCTTAAGGCAGGAAACTGCCCCGGGGAAGCAAAGTGGCCTCAACAGGTTCTCTCCCATCCCAAACCTCAGAGAGGATATCCAGTGATGGTATTTGTAGCCAGACATCTTTACCTGGGCTTATTCAAGTAGGATAAGATTAAACTAAGCAATCAGGTTGAGAGGTTTGCAAGGATAGGAAGGGCCACACAGTCACCTGTATCTGCTTTCACCTGTGCATATTTATACAACGGCTGCTCTGTTTCTTCATCAGCAGTCCTGGCCCCAGAATGTTGTTGTTGTTGACTGACATCAAATTGGCTCCCAACTCATGGCAGCCCTATGGATCTCAGGGTTTTCACTGGCTGATTTTGAAAGTAGATCACCAGGCCTTTCTTCTTAGTCTGTCTTAGTCTGGAAGGTCTGATGAAACCTATTCATCATCATAGTAACACACAAGCCTCCACTGACAGATAGAATCAAACCCAATTTTCCTTCATGGAAGGTGGGAATTCTGCTACTGAACCACCATGATGCCATTATTTATAGTTCCTCACAGATGCAGTGCCTGAAGCTAGCTAACTGGCATTTCTGAAAGAGAATCTGGCAGGGATGTAACATAGTCCCACTGGCTGTGACCCAAGAGAAGGACGTGGTTTCACTGTTACTCAGAGGAGACTAAGAAGATTCTCTGAGAGTAGGATGTACAAGGAGAGACGATGCACAAGACGTTCTTCTTTTGTGGGGTTTATAAGGACAGGGTCCATGGGCAGGGGATTGATGAGGAAGTGCACCAAGAAAGACTGAGAAGAAAGAGGGAAGCAGCAGGAGGAGAGTGAGCAGGCGAGAGTCTTAGTCTCATCCCGACCCTGTAGGGAACCCTGGGTGCTCACACTCCCACACTAGGGCCTTGCTGGCTTCAGGCTGCCCTCAGATGAGCAGGGTGTGAGCTCTGAGCCACTCTGTCCTTTGCTAGGACAGCCACAGTGGCCCTAGGAATCCAGGGAAATCTCTGAAGAAGGCTTCAGTGCCAGACTTTAGAAGCAAAGCAACCAGAAGGAGTGCCCAGAACCAGTAAGGGAGTGCCTGGGTGCATCTGAGTGGAGCCCAGTATCCCAGCACTGTGTGCTCAGCATCTTCACAGTGGTGCTCTCGATGGTCCTGGGATGCATGTGAGCAGCTGCTCTTGAGGTCCTGCCTGCTGGTCATGTGACCTTTCCGATCAACAGAAGTCTGTCCACAGATCAGGTAAGGTGAGAAGGGTAGTTTTACACACACACACACACACACAATGCCTTCTTCTCATATGAACTGTAAATGAGACAGACTAAATGATTCTTTTCACATTGCTGTGGATTGCTGGTGTACCTCAAATTCATCTGCAAGCTTAATGTTTGGTTTGCTGTGTTTAAGCCTTTTTAGCACAAGATAGTATAAATCAGTAGTCAAATAAATAAAAGTATTGGAGCTTGATAAGATTCCAAATTTCTTTCTTCCCAATATTAGATCCTCATTTTCCCTTCCCCCTCCCTCAATTTTTTCCCATTAGACTTCTCCCTTTTCAGCTTTGATATGACTGGTCTCCTGCAATAGTTCCATCCCATTTTTTCTGGCATTTGAAGTTTCTGTAATATATTCTGGGTCACCCCAAATGCCTAGAGCTCCTCTGAATCTTCATTTCTGGATTACTGGGATTGGAGAACAGGCTGGGAGATCATCCTCTGGGTCCTGCCATGGGCAGGGCTCTATGCCTATGCTGGCAGTAGGATGAGCCAAATGGTGGCTTTCTTTCCTGGGTTCACCCTACTGACACTGGGATGTGGGATGTGCTATATGGAGGTCCACTCAGTGGTGGAAGGCACAAGCATCATCACAGACTCTTGTCATTTAGATACAACATTTCACTTAGACTCACAGCAAACTTTCAACTTACTACCCATTTGGTGCCTGCAGAAAAACAGTCTCAGGAAGAGCACATAGCATGTCTAACACCTTACTAAGACCATGAACAATATCAGGAGTGTCTAAGGCAGTGTGATTCAAAGCCTAAGAAGCCATCTCTACCCTGGCTTCTTGGCCAGCCTATTAGGATTACCCAATTGCACCCACAGTAAATCTAGGTATAAGAGGAAAATAAATGTTCACTAAATAAATGTGTAAAATAACTTTTTCTCCCTTAAAACAAAAATATCAGCTTCACATCATCATAAGAACAAAAGGTTCCAGTGGACAGCCTATATCTTCTTGGAGTCCTGAGGTGACTCAGCTGGGTATGTGTATCTGGATGGGACAGTGTGGCAGTGTGGCTGTTATATGCTACTAGGCCTTGTTCCTTCTTGATTTTAAACCACGCAGTGTCCTCTTGTTCTGTTCAAATGACAGCCTCCTGATCTATGTACAGGTTCCTCATTAGTACAATTAAGTGTTCTGGAATTCCCATTCTTCTCAATGTTACCCATAATTCGTTATGATCCACACAATCAAATGCTTTTGCATAGTCAATAAAACATAAATAAACATCTTTCTGGTATTCTTTGCTTTGAGCCAAGATCCATCTGACATCAGTAATGATATCCCACATTCCACGTCATCTTCTGAATCCATTTCTGGAAGGTCTCTGTCAATATATTGCTGCAACTGTTTTTGAATTATCTTCAGTAAGATTTTTCTTGTGGGACTGGCGGGGCAAGATGGCGGACTAGGCAGAAGGATTGCACAGACCCTCTTCAACAAAGAAAAGGGAAACCAATTAACACAGACACAGAAGATA
>NW_006921639.1:733884-736631 GCF_000298275.1 Orycteropus afer afer | reverse complement strand
GCTGTCTTCCAAATCTCTTGGCATAACTGAGTATTTGCCTCCAGTGGGGCATCTGTTTGTTGAAACATCTCAGTGGGTATTCCATCAATTCCTGGAGCCTTGTGCTTTGCCAATTTCTTCAGTGCAGCTTCAACTTCTTCCTTTAATACCATTGGTTCTTGATAATATGCCACCTCCTGAAATGAATGAAGATTGACCAGGTCTTTTGGGTGCAATAACTCTGTGTATTTTAAAATCAAGAAGGCAGTGTGTCAGGGTTGTATCCCTTCCCCATACTTATTCAATCTATATGCTGAGCAAATAATTCAAGAAGCTGGACTATATGAAGTAGAACTTGGCATCAGGATTGGAGGAAGAATCATTAACAACCTGTGATGTCCTGATGACACAACTTTCCTTGCTGAAAGTGAGGATGACTTGAAGCCCTTACTGATGAAGACTGAAAACAGTTTGCAGTATGGACTATATCTCAGTATAAAGAAAACAAAAATCCTCACAACTGGCCTGTAAGCAGCATCATGATAAATGAAGAAAAGATTGAAGTTGTCGAAGACTTCACAGTGCTTGATTCTACAATCGATGCCAATGGAAGCAGCAGTCAGGACATCAGACAATGTATATATCACTGGGAAAATTGACTGCAAAGGATCTCTTTCAAGTTCTGAAGAGCAAAGATGTCTCCTTGAGGATTAAGGTGCGCCTGACACAAGTCATGGTATTTTCAATTGCCTTATATGCATGTGAGAGCTGGACAATGAATAAGGAAAAACAAAGAAATGTGGATGGTTTTGAGTTGTGGTGCTGGTGAAAAGTGCTGAGAATACCATAGACTGCTAAAAGATCTAACAAATCTGTCCTGGAGGAAGTTCAGCCAGAATGCTCCTTGAAAGTGAGAATGGCCAGACTTCGTCTCACCTACTTTGGTCATGTTGTCAGAAGGGACCATACCCTGGAGAACGATGTCATGCTTGTTAAGGTGGAGGGTCGACAAAAGAGGGGAAGGCCCTGAACAAGATGGATTGACACAGTGGCTGTGGCAATGGGCTCAAATATAGCAAGGATTGTGTAGCTGGCACAGGATGGGGCAGTGTTTCATTCTGCTGTGCATAGGGTCACTATGAATTGGAAATGACTTGACAGCACCTCACAACAACAACAACAACAGACCCTATTCCCGAAGTTGCAAATTGTCTGAAGGAGCAAGGCCTCTTATAAATTAGTCTGAGTCATAGATATAAATAATACAACTAGAGAGCTAGAAACTTTAAGGATGGGAGAAATCATTGAAAAGCTTCTCATGCAACTCTTTTACTTAGCAGGTGGAGGAACTGAGTCCTGGCAGCACTAAGTGGTTTCCTGCTGTGTCCAATAGGTGCCTGTCTACATCTTTTGTTGTGTGCCATCAAGTGGATTCTGACTCATAGCCACCCTAAATGACAGAGTAGAACTGCCACATAGGGTTTCCTAGGCTACAATCTTTATGGGAGCAGTTTACCAGGTCTTTTCTCCTGTGGAACTGCTGGGTTGATGTGAACCACTGATCTTTTGTTTAGCGGCAGAACAACTAACCACTGAACCACCAGGGCTCCTTCTTTATGTCCTTTTTTATGTCTAGAGAGAGATAAATAGATAGCTGCTGTCAAGTCAACTCCAATGTTTATGTCCTAAGTCAACTTCAACTCATCAGGCCTTATATAAAACAGAATGAAATGTTGCCTGGTCTTGCATCTCCTCACAATTAGAAGCATATTTGAGTCCTTCACTGTGGCTGTTGTGTCAATCTATTTCACTGAGGGTCTGTCCTGCCCTCCCTGGTACTCTACTTTACCAAACATGATGTCCTGATCCAATGATTGATCTCTCTTGATGACATATCTAAGGCAAGTGAGTTGGATAATGTTCTGTGTAGATCAATAGGGTTTTCATTTACTAACTTTTGGGAGTAGATTGCCAGGCCTTTCTCCCTAGTCTTATTCTAGAAGCTTTACTGAGATCTGTACACCATGGGTGACCAAGCTGGTATTTAAAATACCAGTGACGTAGCTTCCTGATGCAAGCCACCACAGTACAATAAATCGGTAGACAAGTGGGAGTTTCTATGTCACTCAATATGCCTTTATTGCACACATGTGCAATATCCACAGCCAGCCTATGTGCCAAACATGAACACAAACTGTCCAAAATTACCTGAAAACCTCAAGCTTCTTTTAACTCTTTTCATGCAAAACTTGACCTGAATGGACATTTGTGTATTTGTTTCTTTGCTTCACTGCAGAAATACTGATGTGATTGATCATAGGATGGTTTTCCTGACTCCTTTGTAGTATGACAGTATATATGTCATATTGTTGTTGTTGTTAGGTGCTGTTGAGTCATTTCTGACTCATAGCGACCCCATGCACAGCAGAACAAAACACTGCCTGATCCTGCACCAGCTCCATGATCCCTGCTATACTTGAGGCCATCATCGCAGCCACCGTGTCAATCCATCTCATTGAAGGCCTCCACCTCTTTCGTCGACCCTCAACCCTACCAAGCATGACATCCTTCATGACCTATTTTGGTCATGTTGTCCCTTCTGACAACATGACCAAAATAGGTGAGACAAAGTCTGGCCATTCTTGCTTCCAAGGAGCATTTCAGGTGCACTTCCTCCAGGACAGATCTGTTAGGTTTTTTTTAGCAGACCATGGTACTTTGAGCATTCTTCACCAGCACTACAACTCAAAAGCATCAACTCGTCTTCG
>NW_006921639.1:719466-731641 GCF_000298275.1 Orycteropus afer afer | reverse complement strand
GTCCATTTCAGCTCACTAATGCAGAGGATAACAATCTTTATGCGTTCCATTTCATTTTTGACAACTTCCAATTTTCCTAGAATCATACTTCGTACATTCCATTCTCAGATGACTAATGGATGTCTTCAGGTGTTTCTCTTCAATTTGAGTGGTGCCACATTAGCAAATGGAGATCTCAAAAGCTTTACCTTATCCATATGAGTAAGGCTGGGTTTACTCAGATGATGCATCTCTTTCCCAGTCCTATTTTGAGAACCTTCTAACCTAACCGGACTATTCATAAAGTTGCTCAGTAATGTATCAAACAGTGTTTCTTTGCCATTCATAAGGTTTTCCCTGGCCAATTCTTTGAGAAGTGGACAGCCTCTTCCTTCTTCCTAGTCTGTCTCAATCTGTAAGCTGGGCTGATACCTGTGCACCGTGTACATCCCGCTGGGTTTGAAACACCAGTGGCTCAGCCTCAAAACTCACATCAACACATCACCATGGTAGGACAAACCAACAGACAGGTTTGTCTCCTTGTTGGAAACCTCTTGTACCACCCTTACCTGGGTCCCGGCGGTTGACTCCTCCTCTGTCTATGTTCCTTGCCTTTTAATCCCCTTTCTCCTGCTCTCCTGCCCTGCTGCTTTGGATGTGCCTGAGTTCCCTCTCCTCACCTGGATCCCTGAGGCTTACTGCTCCACTGTCCAGGTTTTAGCTTTTAATCCCCTTTCTCCCGCTCTCCTGTCCTGCTGCATTGGGCATGACTGGGTTCTCTCTCCTCACCTGGATCCCTGCAGCTGACTGGATTTTAATCCCCTTTCTCCCACTCTCTCATCCTGCTGCTTTGGCATACCTGGGTTCTCTCTCCTCACCTGGATCCCTGTGGCTGACAATGTAATGTCATATTACATTTCCAAACTCTGAAACTTTCTGAAACACAAAATATTCCTGGCTGATAGGGGATTGTAGAAGTGTTTGTTTGATAGTTAGCTCAAAAAACTTACCTGTAGGTATTGCTGAATGATGGTATTGTAAGTTATTTTTATTCTCTTCTTTGTACAACAAAACACACTGCTATGGAGTTGGATCTGAATCATAGCGACCCCTCCTTGGGTTTCTGAGGTGGTATCACTACAGAAGTAGCTTGTTCAACCTTTCTTCTGAGGAGTGGCTGGTGGGTTTGAACTGCCAGCCTTCTGGTTAGCAGTCTAATGCCTTAGGCACTATGCCACCAGAGCTCCTCTCTTCTTTATAATATCCTGTATTTTCCAAATTCATGACACTATGTAAAATTGTACTATTGAGTCAATTGAGTCATGGTGACCCCATTTGTGCCAGAGTACAACCGTGCTCCATAGGGTTTTCAGTGGCTGATTTTTCAGAAGTAGATGGCCAGGCCTTCTGAGGAACCTCTAGGTGTATCAACTCTCCAACTTTTTGGCTAGTAGTTGATTATGTTAAGTATGCATTACTGTTATAATTAAAAAAAAAAAAAATTCTTTTTTGTTTTCAGAGAACTATCAGGGAAATCCTTGTTGAGCATATTCAGTCCACACCCACACTGTCCCTTTGCTTGGCCTCTGGAGTGAAGTGTTTCTCTACTGACTCCAGGGACTGGAGCCTGTTGAGGGTATTGCCTTGTCCTCTGGTTCCTCCCAGCCTGGTCCCTGCTGAGGTGGTGTCACAGCTCAGGGGAGGCCCAATCCTGTTCATCTTTTCTCTGCCCAATGGGATTCTTTTACTGAGCTGGCTCAATGCCCAGTGCACTTCCTGCTTCCCCTCCCCAAGAGCATTTTTGAAACTACACCCTTCTCATCCTCCCTGACAGTGTCTTAAAAGGATGAAGATAACAAGTTCTGTCCAGGGCCTGCCATGCTAGGACCTCTGGATTCACCCTTCCCCTGCTTTATTGTTAGGTGCCACTGAATCAGCTCCAACTCATAGCAACCATATGTACAACAGAACAAAATGTTTCCCAGTCTTGTGTCATTCTCACAATTGCTTGTTCAAGTCTGTCACTACAGCTATTGTGGAAATCCATCTAACTGAGGGTCTCCCTTGCCCTCAGTGGTCCTCTACTTCACCAAACATGATATCCTACTCTAGTGATTGGTCCCTCCTGATGGCATGGCCAAAGGAAGCATATTAAACAGTGTTTTGTTGTGATGCATAGCTTTGCACTGACTAATTTTCAGAAATAAATTATCAGGCCTTTCTTCCTATTCTATCTTAGTCTAGAAGCTCTGCTGAAATCTGTCCACCATGGGTGACCGTGCTGGCATTTGAAATACCAGCATCGCAGCAACACACAAGTCACCAGAGTACAACAAATTGATAGACAGATGGTGATTTCCTGCACTATGGGCAGGAAAAAAGCTGAGTGCTTGTGTGAGGTCTCTGACTACAAGTCCACCTGCCAGAGCCTCTCCTGGACCTTCCTAAACCTTCAGCTCATTGCACCCTCTCCCCAAGAGTCCCTCCAGCATGGAACAACAGCATCAAGTCCAAATGTTCCCCAGAGTAAGCCATCAGACACCTCTAGTGTTTTGCTTGTTCTTCACCTTGGTCAAAGGTGTACATGAGGGGAATGGACAGTGTGAATGTGAGTGCAACTGGTCTGAAGATAACACAGCTCCTGGGCTTTGTAATCCCTACATACACCTCCTCTGGTCTGCCAGGCCAGGCCCACTGCAATCGGGTCTTCTCCAGGGCATGCATCAGCCTCAGAGTTAGAAGTCATAAACTTATCTCTTCTCATTCCCCTTCAACATATCCAGAGTGCACACTTTTCCCTGAGGCCCACTCCACTGACACCTCAGAACCCTATGAGACCAGCACTAGGAAGCCACATGAGTTTGTGAGGCTCTTACAGGAACAGGCCATAGAACCATAGGCTCCATCCTACAGCTCCAAGCTCAGTCAGACCCAGGGACAGAGAGGCAGGACAGCTGAACACACCATCCAACCCACTGTGGCTTGCTGCATTATGTTCTGCTAACTGCCACGACATTTTAAGCACATCATCTATTTTCAGTTCTTACACCTATCTTCTGAAATAAGTATCATAACCCCCAATTTCCAGGTGAGGAAACAGAATCTAGAGAGATTACATGGCTTGCTGAAGGTCACACTTAGGCAAGTAAGTGAGGGAGCAGGAGTTTAAACTCCTGTCTAGGCTGACTCCCAGGCCTTCACCACTACAGTGGATTGTATGTGCATCTTCACATCCAGTCTCTAGTGTTCAAGAACTTGTCTTGCAAATGAGAAATTGAAGCAGGGAGAGGCTGAGTTTGTAGGACAGAATCAGATTCCACGGGAGTAAGGTCCTTCCTAACAACTACTCTGTCTCTCCCAATTTACTTGAGGTCTTCTGGGTGTTTTGTTTTGTGGTTTCTATATTTGGAGGACTTTCTCATATTGTTTCCTGGGTTCTTTAAGTTTCCATGGCCCAGAAGATGGAAGATTCTTGTGAACCCAACTTCTTGGCCACAGCCAGCTACGCAGAGGGAGTGAGTAGTTGGACCAGTGAACTCAGGACCGTGATCGCAGAAGACATCAAGCTCAATTGGCATAACATACTACACAAAAACATTGTTCCATATCCTACTTTGGTTAGTAGTGACTGGGGTCTTAAAAGCTTGTAAACAGCCATCTAGATGCAACATTGGGTCTCTCCTTATCCAGAACAAAGAAGAATGAAGAAAACCAAAGACACATGGACATAATTAGTCCAAAGGACTGGTACACCATATGATCCTCAGCCTATATAACTATGAGACCAGAAGAACTAGATGATGCCTGGCTACAACTGTCAACCACTTGGAGGGGGTTCTATGTAGGAGATCCTGGATAGAATATGAGAACAATCTGGGACAAAATGCAAAATCATAAAAAAGAAGAAGAAGAAGGGACCAGGTTTACTGGTATGATAGAGCCTAGTGGAACCCCTGAGATGATGGCCCTAGCTGCCCTTCAGGTCTGGAACTGAATCCACTCCTGTGGATTCCTGCCAAACAAAAGACAAACATAAGCTGAACATTTACAGTAGGTATATACACTCCTTGAAGAGATCAATCATAGGAGAATAGAAGGACTATATGTACACAGGGAGACAGCTGGGGGAGCAGGAGTGCATGGGAGGGAAAGACACAGGGAAGAAGTGGCTATAAGGAAGAAGTGTGAGGAGAGCTATTGCATTGTGGGAGATTACAGTCAATGTCATGAGACAAGGTGTATGTGAACTGCTACATGAAAGAGAAATTTGCAGTTTACAGAAACTTTCACCCAAATCACAATAAAATAAATAAAAAAAAAGATTCTTGTGAGCCCAAATATATATGTTTCACAGAGGATATTTCTATGCATGTATTTATATGTGCTGCAGATATATCCATGAATGTAGTAGCGAACAAAGGAGGAAAGTTATGGAAACTTCTTAGCCATAACAAAGCACCTTGAAGGAATGAGTCACTGGGCCTGGGGACTCAGGACCATAGCTTTGGGAGACATCAAGGTCAATTGCCATAACCTAATCCACAATGTTCTGCATCTTACTTTAGTGAGAAGCAACTGGCATCTGAAAAGTTTGCAAGTGGCCATCTAAGAAGCAACTATTGGTCTCTCTCCATCTGGAGCAAAGAAGAGTGAAGAAAATCAAGGACACGTGGAAACAATTAATACTAAAGGACTAATGGACCACATGAATTCAAGCCTCCACAATGCTGAGACCAGAAGAACTAGATGATACCCAGCTACCACAGTCAACTACTTGGAAAAGGGTCACAATAGGAGATCCTCGATAGAGTGGGAGAAAAACGCAAAATCATAATAAAGGTTACTGGTCTGATAGAAAATGGTGGAACCCCCAAGACTATGGCCCTTAAACATCCTTCAAGCCTAAAATGAAACTCACCCCCAAGGCTCAAATTTCAGCCAAACAATAGTCCTGTAAGGTGAGCAATAATGCCAGGAAGATAAGTGCTCCTTAGTGCAACCAATCATATGAAATCCAAACAGTAGCATTTACCCAGGGTCGGGTCTGACTCAAGGGCACATAACAACAACCACAACAAAGTTCAGAAGATAGGAAAGCATAGAAAAGAAGGACAAATGGAAACAGTAAAGACAGGGAGGAAGTGGGAAGAATGCTGCTACTTTGTGGGGATTGCAATCAACATCACAAATCAAAATGTGTTATGAATTGTTGAATGGAAAACTGATTTGCTCTATAAACTTTCACCCAAATCACAATCAAAAGTCTAAAAAATAAATAAATAAATAAATAAAACTTATGAATAATGTGGAAAAAAAAAAAAAAGATTCTTGTGAACTGAGCTGGCAAGGAAATGAGCATAAATCCTAATTGGGGAGCAATGACCCCACAGAGAATGTGGATGCTTGAGTGTGCACTGTTCTTCCCACCAGCCTCTCTGTTTGTCAGATGTTTATAGAGCCTTCATTAACAGAGAGCTGTGTTAGATAAGGGGTCGAGGGTGGCATTAGGACCAGATAAGTAAAAGTGGAGGACATCGGGGCTGAAGATTGCAAGAGCCTGGGACTCACCAGGTCCAGCTGCCTCCAGAGCACTGCAGCAGTGGGACGATGCAGGGCTGCTCCCCTCAGGCTTTTCTCTGTGCCCACTAACCCACCACTGGACCGGAGCCCCCAGTCACTAACCTGGAGAGAGCACCTTCTCAAGATGTGCCCTGGGGCTCTGTGGGTGGCCTTGCTCCTGCTCTCCCTCCTGGCTTGCTCCCTGCAAGCAAAACCACTGGAGAACTGGGGGCATGCGTCAGTGGCAGGTAATGCCCACAGCTTGCTAGGGGAGCCCCAAGGGAACCAGGATGAGGGCCCCTTCAACCTGAAGATGTTTCTGGAGAACATGAAGGTGGATTTCCTTCGTAGCCTCAACCTGAGTGGCGTTCCTTCCCAAAACAAAACCAGAGCAGAGCCACCCCAGTACATGATCGACCTATACAATAGGTACATCACTGACAAGTCGTCCACACCAGCCTCAAACATCGTGCGGAGCTTCAGTGTGGAAGGTATGTTGGTTTTCCCTGGGGCATCCTGGGTGGGGGGGTGGAAACTCATGGAACCAAGGTGTTGCTATGTTGTTGTGATGTGCCCTCAAATCAGACCCAACTCATAGCGACCCCTCCTTGGGTTTCCAAGGCAATATCACTGCAGAAATAGATTGCCCCATCTTCCTTCCGAGAAGTGGCTGGGCAAGTAGCACTATCCAATATGGTGGCCACTAGCCACATGAGGCTATTTAAATTCAAATTTAAGTTAGTTAATTGTTGTTAGTTGTTATTTGCCGGCGATTCGGCCCAACTCATAGCGACCCCTCCTTGGGTTTCCGAGGCAATTATCACTATGGAAGTAGGATTGCCCAACCTTCCTTCCGAGGAGTGGCTGGTGGGTTTGAACCGCCAGCCTCCTGGTTAGAGTCAAGTGCCTTAGGCACTATGCTACCAGAGCTAGTTAAATAAAATTAAAAATTTTATTCCTTTGTTGCACTAGCTACAGTTTTACAGGGTTTAATGGTCATGTTTGGCTTGTGGCTATCATGTAGGACAGTATAGATTATAGAATATTGCCATCTCTGCTTGGAATTCTATTGCATGGTGTTGCTCTAGAATATTGTCCTCAGGGAATTCTGCCTCACTTTCTTTGGTCCCTTCCCTCCTCTTTCCTCCCCTTCCCCTCTCCTCCTTTTTCTTCTACTGTCTTTTCTCCCTAACTCTTCAATAGAAACCCTTTCTTCACTCTCCCCTTCCCTTTCTCTCTCTTCCTTCCCCTTCCCTTCTTGTCCCAAACCTACTTAGAAGTAGAACTTTGTTTAGCCTTCAGCTAACTGATATATCTTTAGACTTTGAAAGAATCTCTATTTCTCTCTTATTAAAAGGTTTTGAAATTCAATAAAAACCTTTCAGAGAAAAACATTGGAGAACTTAAGTATTTTTAAAATAATTTTCCTGATTTTAGAGGAACTAGAAAATGACAAATACACAAGGCTTATATTCATTACCTCACATCAACCTCACAAAGGTAGAGTGAAATGATTTTCAGAAGGAGGGTTCCAAGGCTTGCAAATGCTGGAAGAACTTGCCCAAGGTCACATACTAGTTAAATGGCTGGATTCTGACCTGGGCCTATCTGTCTGCACAGCAAGGGCTTTCCTTTCTGCTGAGTCTCCCTATGAGCAGTCAGGAGCTTGGGACCTGAATGTCATTGCAGTACTGTACTTAAAAACTCATTGCCATCAAGTTGATCCCAACTCATAGTGACCACACCTTGGGTTTCCAAGGTGGTATCTCTATGGAAGCAGATTGCCCAATCTTCCTTCTGAGTAGTGGCTGGTGGGTTTGAACCACCAGCCTTCTGGTTAGCAGTCAAATGCCTGAGGCACTATGCCACCAGAGTTCCCGCTCCATGGCAGCACTTAGTAAATTTTAACTTAATTAGTATTCAACTCCCACGGTGTATGCTCCTTCTAAAGGATGCTGAGGTCACAATGCAGTCCTGGTGGGGCCAGGTTTTCTAATTGTTTAGAAGAAAAATCTACTGGTCCCCCAGATGATGCCAGAACAGGAGACATATCTGTGACCTCTGCTTTAGGGGAAATCTGGGCTTCTTTGGCTGGACTTGAATCTCCAAATCCCATAATTCTGTGAGTGCAGCCTTTTGGAGCCACCTAGTGGTAAGAGCTCACATGTGCAAGTCTGAGATGCATAGGATCAGACCCCAGCACCCTCTAGGCCAGCATGCTCCAAAACTCCAAACTCACTGTCATTGAGTTGATTCTGATGCATATCAACTCCCATTGGGTTTCCAAGGCTGTAAATCTTTACAGAAACTGACTGTCCCATCTTTCTTCTGAAGAGTAGCTGGTGGATTTGAACTACCAACATTTTGCTTAGCAGCCAAATACATTAACCACTATACCACCAGAACTCCTTAGGCCAGTACTCCATTGTTGTCGTTGTTGTTATGTGCCCTCGATTTGGCCCCGACTCATAGTGACCCCTCCTTGGGTTTCTGAGGTGGTATCATTACGGATGTAGATTGCCCAACCTTCCTTCTGAGGACTGACTGATGGATTTGAACCATCAGCCTTCTGGTTAACAGTCAATTACCTTAGGCACTATGCTACCAGAGTTCCTAGGCCAGTACTCTAGTGGGAGCATATTCAGCTTTCTTCCACAGATGTCAGGGTGCCACTGAGGAAAGGAGGTGCTTGTTTCCAAAGTGTTCAACCACCATCTCAAAGCTATTTTTAAGGGCTTGCTACTGCAAAGATATTTCAGGTCATTAATGTAGTGTTCATAGACCCCATTGGGACTAATCGATTCAAATATCCAACATCTCAGTACATTGAACTCAAACAGTGCATTAACTAAGTGAAAGGCGACATGCTTTGGGAAGAGGGAGAGGTGCATACCAGCCTAGAAAGAAGGTGAGGGAGGAGATAGAATTACCTACTGATCTCAGCCATGAGCCAGACAGAGTGTTGGGTAAGTCTCATATGATGTCTTGATGGAGCTTCACACTAATCACTTACTTAACTTCATATACTTATTACCTGTAAGGCAGGTAGAATGAACCCGTTTTACAGATGGGTAAACTGAGACTTAGATTTAAGACTTTTCTGAGGTCACAAGTCTTGTAAAGGACAGAGTCATGCCAAATCATACCAGGTTTTCACGACAGCTCACAGTCTCCCACTCATGCTGGCACATAGCAGGTGCCTGGAAAATGTAACTTCTCCATAAGAGGTGCTTATGGCTATGTGTCACTCCAAGAGAAGTGGAGGATGGAGACAATGTGAGGCTAAAGGGAAGCTCTATTTTTGCCTGAAATGATAATGCAATTGAGGTCCATGTATTTTTTTTCCCCCCTCAAAACACTGAAAAACATCATGTACTTGCAGCACTTTGTACTTGGCCACTTTGCTTGGAAGATATTATTCTGGATGATTTCTAAACTATTTTAGATGCTGAAATATTTAACTTGGTCCTAATGTTAGAATTTCAAGTTCCCTCCCAGAATCTCTTCTTTAAAATCATGCATTCAGTATCTTCTCTCTGTTTTCTTTTTGTTTGTTTAACTGAGGATAATTACTAGACATTTGCACTTTCTCAGTTAAATGCTTTAAATTCCAATCTCTCCATCTATAAAATTGGAGTAATTTAGATCTTCCCAAGGCTGGTGTGGGCATTAAAATGAAATGTATTATGCAAAGCTCCAAGTGCAATTCTTGGCACCTAGTAGATGTTAAATAAACACAGGAACTGTCAACTCCAATTTGAAGTATTTCACACTGTCATTTTTCTTTGGAAGACTCTCTGTGTGTCTTTGAAAATACTCTTTTAACTTAAGGGCATAAGTGAAACCAAATAGAAATTTAATAGAGATAAAAATTTATGATGCTGAACTCCTATTCATGCAAACCATGAATTTCAGCTTTGGTGTCCTGACAATGGACCCTCTCAGGAGATGCTCATCACCATGTATTTACATTTCAGATGCTGTCTCTGTAACCACCACAGAAGATTTCCCTTTTCAAAAGCACATTTTACTCTTCAACATCTCCATCCCCAGGCATGAGATGATCACCAGGGCTGAGCTCCGACTATACATCTCCTGTCAAAATCACAAGGATGGTTCTCATGGGCTGAAAGGAAGCATGGTCATTTATGATGTTCTTGATGGAACAGATTCCTGGGATTGCTCTGCAGGGACCAAGACATTCCTGGTGTCCCAGGACATTCGGAATGAGGGCTGGGAGACCTTTGAGGTCTCCGGTGCAGTGAAGCGGTGGGTCAGGGCAGACTCCACCAAAAGCAAAAATAAACTGGAAGTGATAGTGGAGAGTCACAGGAAGGGCTGTGATAAGCTGGACATCAGTGTGCCCCCAGGTCCCAAAAATCTGCCCTTCTTTGTTGTCTTCTCAAATGACCGCAGCAACGGGACCAAGGAGACCAGGCTGGAACTCAGGGAGATGATTGGTCATGAACAGGATACCATGCTTAAGAAGTTGTCCAAGAACAGCCAGGTGGAAGGAGGCGAGGACAAGGATGAGGAGAAGGAAATGGATAGCCACGTGGCCACAGGATCTTCTTTAGCCAGAAGGAAAAGGAGTACCGGGGCCAACAATCACTGTCAGAAGACCTCGTTGCGGGTGAACTTTGAGGACATTGGCTGGGACAGCTGGATCATCGCACCCAAGGAGTATGATGCATATGAGTGTAAAGGTGGCTGCTTCTTCCCCCTTGCTGACGATGTAACTCCAACAAAGCACGCCATTGTGCAGACTTTGGTGCATCTCAAATTCCCCATGAAGGTTGGTAAGGCCTGCTGTGTACCTACCAAATTGAGCCCTATCTCTATCCTCTACAAGGACGACATGGGTGTCCCCACCCTGAAGTACCACTATGAAGGGATGAGTGTGGCAGAGTGTGGGTGCAGGTAGTGCCTGCTCATGCTGTGCAGCATTCTGGAAGTATTATGATTGGAATGGGGTGAGGGAGGCAGGGAAGGGGAAGGGATTCTTTTTGTGCAGTCCTGTATTACCCTGGACACTGGTAGGGACTAGGTCAATCTGTAAGCCAGCCTGGAGATCTTCAAGGTAAAGTTTGGTCTCCTTCTCATGGCCCCCACTCAAAGCACATACCACCTGTTTACAACTACAAGGGAAGAAGATGGTAAGTGGATGTGGGGGTTTGAGGAGAAGAGGAAAGTCTGAAAGGGTTGTTGAGGTGGAAAGGAGATGCTCATCACCATGTATCTGCATGAATAGGGGTAATGAATAGGGGACAAGGGAAAATAATCCGTAGTCAGCAAAAAATTGAACAGAAATGAGCCAGAGGAGTATAATAGACAGGTAACACAAGAGATTTAAGGAAATTAAAGGGGTTGAGGAGGATGGGGCATATTCTAGTAACCTTGGAGAGTGATGGGTAAAGAAATGAGTATGTGTTTTACATATATTTCACTTATTTCCCACAATCTGATGAGATTGGGATTATGACTTCCAGTTTATAGATGCAGGAACCAAAGCTCAGACAGGTTAAGTAGCACCAGTCTACAGCATGATCCCAATCCAGGTCTGCTGCACTCAAAATCCCAGGACCTGCTCAAGTGCACTATCACAGTACAGCCTGCCACTTTGTTGCTAAAGAACAATCTATCAGAAGTTTTGAGGTAGGGCAAGGATGAAACATAGCTGGGATGTACCAGGATGGCTGGACTGTTTGTTATGACCAGGGGATATTTTTTGACTGTCTGGTGCCTGTGCTGATTTAGTAGCTCAATATATTTAATATCACCCCTGATTCACTGAATACAACCCCCAAACACTAACTGCAGTATGGAGACAGGCAGGGCCACAGCCCTTTATACCACAGAGTATATCATGGTTGAAGTGATGTTGACCCACTGGTGCTATGCTTCTGTGACCAGTGGCTCATATGGACTCCCCTGCATCCCAGGGAACACTCATTGTTCATAGACTTCAAGGAAGAGGCACAATTTGTCCTGAGAAATGGACAGCCTACAGTGGCTGCCTCAACAGATCCTTACCCAGAACAACAAGCTCAACCAGTAAATGCACTCTGGACTTCCCTACTGCAAGGACTCTGTGGGGAGATAGGGACTGGATTGGGATTTGTTGGAATAAACAAATGGACGGAACATTGCTCTTCTTTTGGTATTTGTAGTGTCCCTATTTTTACTCCTCAGTGACGTACTCAAGAGATAAAATGTCAAGCCTTCCTGAACGAGGACTCCTTAGCTTTCAAAGACCTCTTATCTTCATTAGCTGCAGACTGTTTACCCTGCACTTGTAGGGTTTCTTGAGTAAGACCTGTCAAAATGTCTGTCCCAGCCTCTGTCCTTAGCTTGGGCCATGGGACCAGGCTTAGCCTCCATGGACCCCAGGAGTAGTACTTCCTTGGGGTTTCATTCTCTCCTCTGACTCTTGTGGCCACACAAGGGATGGAGTGGAGTGAGGAAGAGACTCTGGAAGTGGTGAAGGCTCTATCCCATGGCCGTTCTGACTGCTGGCCAGAGAGATCTGGGCCATTCCCACTGGTTGAAGTTCCCTATTGGAACTATATGTGTGTGTGTGTGTGTGTGTATTTGTTGTTGTTGTTATGTGCCGTCGAGTCAGCCCTGACTCATAGCG
>NW_006921639.1:701340-719276 GCF_000298275.1 Orycteropus afer afer | reverse complement strand
TAGCTATAAGGAGCTCTGGTGGTGCAGTGCCTAAGACATTTGACTGCTAACCACAAGGTTGGCAGTTTAAACTCACCAGCTGCTCCATGGGAAGAAGATGGGGCAATCTACTTGCATAAAGATTTACCACCTCGGAAAACCAATGGAGGTTGCTATGAGTCAGAATTAACTTGATGGCACTGAGTTTTGTGGCTTTTTTTTTTTAATATATATCTATATTCATATATAGACACCCATATATAGATGTAGATATAGATATCTATAGTTACAGATAGGAGCTCTGGTAGCATAGTGGCTAAGGCACTTGACCACTAACCAGAAGGCTGTCAGTTCAAACCCACCAGCCACTCCTCAGAAGGAAGGTTGGGCAATCTACTTCCGTAGTGATACTGCCTTGGAAACCCAAGGAGAGGTCACTATGAGTCAGGACCGACTCAACAGCACATGACAACAACAACAACATAGTTATAGATATTGGCTTATATTAAATTATAACATTGAGCCAACAAACAATTTTAACACAAAAATACCATAGAACATTACTGTTTAATTAGTAGATTACAGAAAATATCAGTTCATGGCACTGGTGCATGGCAGGTAATGTGACACAACAATGTTGTTCAAATAGAAAATTGAGTAATAAGCTGAGCTTCTTCTCTAAGTCCTGGTGTTGTGTCTCTGTGGCTGTATGGGAAGTTTCACTTAATGATAAACTCCAAAATTTCACTTTAGGAGACCTGGTCCTAATGGCTTCCAGTTCTTGCCAACCTCACCATCATGGCCTTATCAAGATGTGTCCTTATCCATATAGCTGCATAGATCTTTATAAGAGCATAATGGCAGCTGTCCCTGCCTTCTTATCCTCCCATGGTTCAGGGCAGGGGAGGTTTTCTTTCTCCATATAGTAGCCAACAGGGCCAGTTGTTAAAGCCTAGGCTGTCACTGAGAGATAAAATTACTTTGATCCTCTCCACCTGCCACCAGGGTCTACATGATGCAGTCCAAGCAACTCTTCCTGGACACTCCCACCACCATGCCCAGCTAAATCTCAAAGTCTACTCAACCACTCTCAGGGCCACTCATGTCCTCAACCCTCTGATGATTACCCAGGCTGGCCCCACCCTCAGTTCCACAAACAAAATCTGACACCATTTTCTCTGCTCCCAGGTACTGATGGCTCCCAGATTCTGACCTTTCTGCCTTTAATGGATGCTACAGTCTGCCTGACCTTGGGAGTTCACTGGTCTTTTACATTGAGCTGCCTGTGGGACAGCTTGAGCTATCTAGGGACAAGGCCTCAGTCATCCCTGGAGGCCATCATCACTTGTGGCTCAGGACACATGGATTTGGGCAGATGTGCTGGGATAGAGCCTACAAGAAGAGACCACAGACTCTTCTCTGGCTTACATTTCACTAGGTTCTTCTTTCCATTCAATCTGCCAGTTTGTTCACTCACAGCTAGAGCAAAGGACTGCAAGTTCTCCTTGCATCCTTCCATCCTTCCATCCCCTGGAATCTCCCTTACATGGTTCAACTAGCCCTTTGCCTAATGACCTCCACATTTACACTGCCTTTAACACGGCAGAGTGCCTAAATGATTGCTATCACATATATGAAGAAGCTTCAGCCCAGCAAAGTGAAGCAGCCCAGTTATACAGTGAGCTGGCAGGGGTAAGAGCTATTTTCTGCTCCTCATTGTGATCTACCCTCTGGACCAAGGACAAAGGAAGACCATCCGCCCCTCCAGAGAGATTCAGAGATACCCAGCAGAAAGCACCACACAGGCATCAAGAAAGACAGGGATGAGGAAGCAGGGAGTGAAGGAAAGGAGAGATGGAGATGTGAGAGGTAGAGGGAAAGGTTGATGCACCTGCCCATGCCAGCTCTGGGCTCAGGACTTGCACTTAGTATATTTTTATCTCTACTTTTGCAAAGAGGATGACAGAGGCTGTAGAAGGCCTCATAGACTTAGCTCAGGAGCTAAAAGCCAGGAACTCTTAGAGCTGGGATTTGAACCCTGGTTTGTGTCTTCAGGCCTACATTCTCCTTGTTGTACCTGCTTCTATCCTGATAGCCTCCTCAAAGTCAAGCCAAGGTCACACTGGCAGGAAGTGCCTGAGCCTATGCAGGTCTCCCCCTTCCACAAAGAAGAGCATCCCCACAAGACCAGAAGAAATAAGCACAGATCTCAGCTGTGAGACAGGGGCTCCAGGACACCCAGGGCCATGGAGCTGAGGCTGCTGACTTTCAAAGACACACACACACACACACACACACACCGCTCTTACTGGGGAGAACTGATGAAGTGCAATATTTCCTTCACACCACTCCCCCAATTCAAGACAACCAGCCTTCACATGGCAGGGCCTGTGTGAGGTGCTGGACACACAGCAGTGACTCACTGGCTGAAGAAGCACTCCCTCAGAGTGCTTATGGACAGCCCAAGTGATCATAAATTAGCTCTTGGACTACCAGTGGGACCTGTCACTTGGTGGTGCCCTCTCCTGCTGCAGCCTCCCCAGTCCCACAGTGATCCTGAGCACTACTCCTCACTGGGCACTGCTCCCCCAGACTCTACTGCCCCTGGCCTCTGCTCTTCCCTGGGCAGTACTCTCCTCTGGACACTATCCTCCCCTTGGACAGCATCCTCTGTGCAGCTGAACCCATCTGGAGTGCTACTTGCTGGAGGAAAAGGAGTTTTTTCTCTGAGATATGCTGTTAACAGGATCATAAAACATTGTTGCTTCTTCCAGAATCCTACCAGAAATAATAGCTTTCAGCCTTTTCTGTCCCAAGCCTGACTTAATTACCATGTAGGCTAGGCCAACACAGGTGGTAGCAGCAGGAGATAACCCACAGACTCAGCATCTCTCTTTCTCCCTGTGCATTAAGGCACTGGTTTCCTATTAAGCTTGTTTGACCAGCTCTCTACATTTTGCCCCCCTCCACCCTGCTCCCCTATACCCGCTTCCCTCCACACTGCTTCGCTCTACTCTGCTATCCCCTACTTTACTCCTCTCTACCCTGCTCCTCTCCTTAGACTTCTAATGTCAGAAGCCCTGAGATGAGCCCAGCTTGGATTCAGATGCTCACACAGCTGTTCTCTCAGGAGATCCTTACAGTAGTCAGCCCTGAATGAGGTGGTGTTGGCTCCATTTACAGGTGAGGAAACAGAGGCCCAGCTGTGGAAGAGGCCTATAATCTACATCCCCTCATTAAAAAAAAAAAAAAAATCAGGGCGATATTTAAATGCTCCAGAAAGTGAACTTGGCTTTTGGGAACAGTGCTTTGGTGGGCTAATCTTTTCATGTGATCTAGACTGGAGAAGGCCTTCTAGTCTCTTATAGACCATGCATTGGTGGCCATTTGGTGAGAGTCACAAAGACCATGGCTAGAAAGACCATATCAAGCAATTCACTGCACTGCATCCCCCTCTTCCTCTTCTATAGTGAGTGCCCTGACCCACGATACCTCCTCGTCCTAGTCCTCCTCCTCCCTGCTTTGCAAATCCTTGGATTTGTACACTAGCTCCCAATACCTGCCCACTGCAATCTGAGTATATTGCATATTTGTTTATTCCTCTCAGATTTTGACCCCAGCACTCATTCTCAAATATGTCTCCTCACATCACAGAGATACCTTATCTCATGACCCACCCTATGGCATGGTTACAGCTTGCCCACCTGCCTGCTTAGTTTTCCTGTCAGGGAAGCAGACACAGCCTGCTACGTCTAAACCAAGGGAGAGTATCTCATGTAGATGAGATGCCAACATTTTTCACTAGCTCAAAGAAGTGACAGACTAACTGTGGCTAGAACAACTTGGGCAGAGATACAGATCTAGGACCACCAAAGTGCCACCTCCAGAAGGGAACCACCATATTCTGGAATTCCTAATGTAGAGTCTATGAAGCATGGGTTCAGGTCTGTTTTATTCAATTCAGGGGTCAAAATGGACCAAAACCTACATAAGTATTCATTACCTCCTTGCCTTCTGTACTTTTTAGGAAGGAAGAGTTTTAGAGGCTTGTCTGAGCTGCTATGTCCTGATCTGGGTAATGGGTAGAGCTACAGAATGGGAAAGAGTTGAGAAAAGCTAGTTAATTTATATTGGAGAGGGCATGAAGTTGCACCCAGGAATAGAGGAAGGGCTAAGATTATGAAAGAAGGGAGTGAGAGAGGAGAAAAAGGCAGTGGGAGACAGAAGGAAGGGCAGTGTGTAGGGAGAGAGCAGAGAGATTGGAGCTGCCCTCAGGACTCTCAGGGTCTGGAAGAGTGCAGAGAAACAAGAACCTGAAAGTTATCATAAAAGAGGCGCCCCTGTCTTCCCAGGCTCCCCTTTGTTTCTCCCCACATTCAGCCAGGAGTCACACAGAGCCAACAGTACAGAGACTAGGAGATTTGAGGTTAATAAAGCATCTAGTCTGTGTCTAGTGCTCTGTGAGCCCTGTGAATATTAGCTGTGGGAGCTCTGGTGGCACAGTGCCCAAGGCATTTGACTGCTAACCAGAAGGCTGGTGGTTCAAACCCACTAGCCACTCCTCAGAAGGAAGTTTGGGCAATGTACTTCCATAGCAATACCACCTCAGAAACCCAAGGAGGGGTTACTATGAGTTAGATCCAACTCCGTGGCAGTGAGTTTGGTTTTGGCTTTTTGGTATCAGTCAAAGAAGTACAGACTAGGGCAACAAGGAGATTCTGTTCAAGAGCTTCACAGTGATCATACTCTTTGAAATGGGCATTATGAGTGTGAGTCTCTAACTGAAAAATATTAAATATGGAACAATCTTGATGTTTACTAGAAAACAGGAAATTAGCTAAAATGACTAACAATGAGAAATGAAAAAACTCTGATGCTTTCTATTCCTCTTTCCTACTAGACCTGGTTTGTGGTGAGGGTAAAGAGGGTCAGTTTTCTCACCAGAAGTCACAGGCTGCATCTCCTGTTGCCCACCTGCCTAGTGAAAAATGTTGGCATCTCATCTACATGAGATACTCTCCCCTGGTTTAGACGTAGCAGGCTGTGTCTGCTTCCCTGACAAGAAAACTAAGCAGGCAGGTGGGCAGCTGAAAGACAGCAGGAGATGCAGCCTGTGTGTAATATAGGTTATGCCTGAGCCCACCCTCTGGATAAACTAAAAATATTTTAATTCAAGCAAGGCCAGATGAGAAGTCACACCCTGTCATTCACACTTTACCAATTTCTGTGGATAAATGTGCATGCACACATTGCACACACTTACATATGCACACCAGATGTGTACACAAGCTCATACATACACTCGCACCCCTGCACATATATCATACACATGCAAACACACACACATGCACACACTCACACATCATGCACACATGAATATATAAACATACAAGAGTAACATACATGTGTGCATATGTGCACAGCCTCCACACACACATGCACATACTTGCTTGCAAATACACATATACACACTCAACTCACTATATGACACTCACATGCACACACAGGAATGCATATACAAGCACACTCAATTCCATTCATGTACCACATTCCATGCATACACATGCCTGCACAACATTCAAAATGCACCACACACCGAACACACAGACACACATTCACACTGCATGCACTACACACATACACTTGACACATCATACATGCACACACATACATACTGTTACATGCACACATGCACATCACACACACACACAAACATCACATCACAAGTGTATATACACACCCCTCTAGCCAAAAGAAAAACAAAACCACCAAGACTCTCTGGGGTAGTAAGCCACTTCTGAAAATGACAAAAGGGCTCAAAGGAGACAACTCTTTCTCAGACAAACTGAGAAAGGCAGAGAAGAAAGGAGGTATGAGATACGATTTCAGTTTACGTTCTAGCCACAGTAGGATGTAGAAGGGAGAATTCATTACATGAATGTGCTCTGTGTGCAGCCTCATTCATAATTAGCAAAAAACAAATGGAAATGATCATGAGATATCCTCTATACTTTGTCAATTTGCAAAAATGAAACAATGGGACAATGCAAACGTTGGCAAGGGTGGGGAAATGCGTCCTATAGCCTGTGTCTGGTAGGGTTTTAACAATTCAGAAACATCAATTAAAGGGTGTGGTAGTTAAGGTTATGTGTCAACTTGGCTTGGCCTGGTTTTGAGTAGCTGGGCCACTGGATGTAGTTATTCCCTATGATGAGACTGGTAATCAGCTCCATGATGGAGTCTACTGGAGCAGCTGAGTAGCTGCTAGGGATGTGGTCTGCTTCTAGTATATAAGAAGAATCATTGAGAAAGGTCTCTGGGACTTTTTGGCATGCTTGGATCCTGCATTTAGCCAAGTCTTCATTCAGCAGCCTGCCATGTTTTCTGCTGATCTTGGGACTGTCTCTGGATTTCAACTAGTGGTCTGCCATGTTGTTTGGTAATAATCTTGGGACTGTGCCATTTTATTTGTTGACCTTGGGTTTGTTGGCTTCAGCAGCCAACAGCTGCCTGAGTTAAGAGAAGCCTTCAGCTTCAGTGGGCCAGAAGTGAGAGGCAGAGCTAAAGCCCAAGGTTGAGTGGCTTTCACCCACCCACTAGAGCTGGCACTTTGAACTCAGACTTCCAGACTCTTAAACCATAGGGGAATAAATCCTTGTTTGTTAAAGCCATCCACCCATCTGTGGTATCTTCTGTTAGAGTGGCACTGAGGACCAAAGCAAAGAGGAAAGACCCAGAAACTCCATTTCTCAATATCTCCTCTAGGGATACACAAGCAAAGAGAGGCACATTCAAAAATGAGTGTTGCAGCATTAAACAATGAGCTTGCAATCATGAAAAAATGAAAATGGCCTTGTAGTGGCTGCAGGTGCACAGATCCTCCCTTCAGGACTGAGGTACTCATCTCCCAGCTAACCTCTTACAGTATCCCCCCACATCACAAGAATTGCCTTTAGGTACCTACAGGGAGCAACTAGTCAAGTTTTTGTCCCTTCTCCAGAGATAACCTACACTCAATGACAGGTTGTGTGGGATACAAAGGCCAGGCCCCTTGCTTCAATTTGGAATAACACTGAAGCTCCGTCAAAGCTCCAGAGCTCCCCTTGGAATTGGCTGAGTCCTTTGTGCAGCTGTATTACCTTCAACTTCTCCCTTTGTTTAGTCAACGTCTTCCCTCCTCTGTAGGTATGAATCCGTGGAGCACTCCATGTGCATGCCCAACTCATCAGTCTCTTCTCAATCTGCTTCCCTGAGGAAAGGACCTGTGACAGACCTAAATGCCTGTCAGTAGAGGAATAGTAAAGAAAGAGTTATACATACATATATGATAGAATTATGTAAAGCAATTGAATAGAGAACCCAAGTCTATGTGCACCAGTGTGGCTAGAGGTCAAAAACAGCACAGGGAGTGGAAAAAAAAAAGTTGCAGAATGAAACGTCATCATCATTTACATGAATTTAGAACATGCAAGCTATCCATTCATATCTAGAGATATGCTCATCTATAAGGAAATTGTTCATAAATGGTACTAGAAGAACATACAGTAGACCTATGACAGTAGCTACATCCATAGGACAGGAAGGTGAAGAATGTCACAAAGGAGGGTTTTTTTTTTTTTTTTTTTTTGCTTTTATCTGTGACAGGCTTTTATTTTTATTTCTATGATTAAAAAAAAATGCACAGGAACAAGAATGAAAGTGAATAAACTGGTGTTGACAGTGATTGGTTCTGAGAAACTAAAATATAGGCAATGATTTTTTGGGCTAATTTTTAATAGTTTTCAATATTCAGAAATAGAAAAAGAAAAGAAAAACACTCCTGTAGACATTGCCTTCTCTGTGAGAATCTAGCTGTAACCAAAACCATGGGGCATCCTCAGTGTGGCTCAGTCTGGTGGGGGGACTCATGCAAACTCACTTTCTCTTCTCTTTAAGGTCTGTAAGTCTTGGTACCTCCGGCTTTCTAATAACAAATATTCCACATGGGCTTGTCCAATCTGAAGACTAGGCCTTAAAAAGGCCTTCATTTTCCTAGTTGTTATGGATTGAATTTTGTCCCCCAGAAAGAAATGTAGAAGTTCTAAGCCCTGTATGATGCTTTCCCTTAGAAATCATTGACCAACACTATTGAATATTATGTGAAATACTACTGGCAGATGTATGTAGAGAAATAGCTAAAAGCAGTAGAAGGTGAGAATAAACTGAATGAAATTGTGCATTCCAACTTACCAGACAAATTTGAAGAGAGTATCCAGCTGCAACAGCACATCTGTCCCCATGGGAAGAGCCAGGGGGACCACATAAACCTATAAAACAGATTGTTGTTTACTCAACACCAATTCATGGAGATTCTCTATATGCCAGAGTAGAACTGTAATACATAGGGTTTTCAATGTTGATTTTTCAGAAGCAGATTGCTAGGTCTTTCTTCTAAGATGCCTCTGGGTGGACTTGAGTCTCCAGACTTTCAGTTAGCAACTGAGCATGTTAACCAGTTGTACCACACAGCAACTCCTGGAGACCATATTTAAAAAAAAAAAAAAAAAAAATCCATCAAGTCAATTCCAACTCTTGGCCATTCCCCATGTTACAGAGTAGGATTGCTTCATAGGGTTTTCTTGGCTCCAGTCTTAACAGAAGCAGATCACCAGGCCTTTCTTGCTCAGTGCTGCTGGGTGAGTTTGAACTGCCAACTTTTAGGTTTGTAGTGGTCTTGTGTGCCATCAAGTCACACATACATAGCTCATATCAACCCTATAGGACAGAGTAGAACTGTCCCATAAGGTTTCCAAGGATTTGAACTGCCAATCTTTTGGTTAGCAGCTTAGCATCTAACCACTATACTACCAGGGTGCCTTTTTAGGTTGGTAGTTGAGCACAAACCACCCAGGACTGGATATCAGCCCAGAATCTCTTAATGGGACAATCCTGTGAGAGATCTCCCCTCTGCAGTCTCTCCAATGGTGTTCACCAAAATGAAACCAAAACATAACTCACTGCTGTCAAGTAGGTCCCAACTCATAGTGACCCCTCCTTGGGTTTCCAAGGTGGTATCTCTATGGAAGTAGATTGCCCAATCTTCCTTCCAAGGAGTGGCTGGTGGGTTTGAACCACCAGCCTTCTGGATAGCAGTCAAATGCCTTAGGCACTACACCACCAGGACCCTCTTAATATCCAGGTTGAATTATATACAACATGGTGGCTAGACTGAAAAAAAGATAACAAGTTACCAAATGCCATTGAGTTGATTATGACTTATGGTGACGCCATGTATAATAGAGTATGACTGTGCACCATAAGATTTCCAGGGGTTGATTTTGTGGACATAGATGACCAGGCTTTTCTTCCAAGGCACTTCTAGGTGCATTCAAACCTCCCATCTTTCTGTTAGCAGTGAGTGTTGAAATGTTTGTACCACCCAGGGACTCTGGAAAAAAAAAAAAGTCATGTGAAAATGCAAACACAGACAGAAGCAAAGCAATCTCCTTCTAAAGAGGGGTCCCATGTTAGAAGTTACTTTTCCCGCCAGACCACACAGGGGATGCACATCCATAACACTGGTGGTCTAAAGTCGCCCTGAAAATCCACCAAGTATTTTTCTTTTGAATCCTATATTTCATATAACCTACTCACTAGATCTGCAAAAATCTCATCTTGCTTTAGGCATCAAAATGACTTTGTGCTGCCAAGAGGATAGAACGTGAGCTGCTCTTAAATTCTTAACTTTACACGTTTTGACCTTTTTTTTTTTGTCTTTCTCTTTTCTGCTTGCAACAAACAAAATTTCTTGGTACAAACTTAAATAAAAATAATAGTAATAATAATAATTAAAGACAGATAATAACAGTAAAAGACAGATTTAGAGGAGGCAGATGGCATTACCAAAGAGAGAGCCAAGGCTGAGGAAAAACAGAAAGATGAGAAAAATCTCCTCAAGAGACACAAAGTTTTGCTGAACCCCATAATTTTGGTGAGTATGTGGGGCATATGGACTGTTGAGATCTTCTAAGAGCCCCTCAGGCCTAGCCCAGTCCTATTCCCTGGCCTGGTAGTTTGAACAGACCGGCTTCCTGCTCATTCCCAGACTCAGAGCCAGTCTGTGGTACTGTGTGTACATAGGCTTCCTATCAGAAGTGAGAGCCACGTGGTAGCCCCAGCCTGTCCTTCCTCCTCAGCCCTGGCCAGTCCTTGAAATGAGAGGCACTGAGCTCTTGAATCAGGATTCAACTAGTGCATATTGAAAGAAGTGCATGGTCAAGTTCAAAGCAACAGGCAGAAATCCAGCAATTATGATGCCAAATCACCTTACCACTATGGCCACAAAAGCTCCACTTTATCGATGCTATATTGAAACCTGGGTTATAGAACCTGCTTTGTATTTTGCCAGCTATGTCACCTTATACAAGTCACTTCCCTTCTCTGAAAGAGTTACTCATCTGCAGATAGGAATAAAATGTTGTGATGCTAAAATCAAACAAGACCAGTGAAAGTGTTTTGTAAACTATAAACTAAAAACTAGTTGCCATCAAGTCAATTCTGTGCTCCATAAGATTTTCAATAGCTGTTTTTTCTTAAGTAGATTGCCAGGCCTTTCTACCAAGATGCCTTTGGGTAAACTTGAACTCCCAGCCTCTTGGTTAGCAAATGCACACGTGGTCTCAAATATAAACAACTCCACATACATATCTGGGAGCTCTGATAGCATAGTGCCTATGTCACTTGACTGCTAACCAGAAGGTTGGTGCTTCAAACCCACCAGCCTCCTCAGAAGGAAGGTTGGGCAATCTACTTCCACAGTAATACCACCTTGGAAACCCAAGGAGAGGTCGCTATGAGTCGGGTGTGACTCAATGACACATAACAACAACAACACACATATCTGTGTACACGTGCACACATATGTACAAATTCATTCATACAGCCAAGGAGGAGTTGCCCTTCACACTGAGTTTGCCCAACTCCTGAGTTAAAGCCCTGAATGGTTGACTCATGAGGATAGAGGGTGACACAGTATATTGTCAAGAGCTGGGGTTAGGTAATGATAAAGTAAACTGCCAAAAGGTCTAGTGAAGAGAAGAGCTGATCTCAAATGGTTTTAGGAGGCCCTGGCAGAGCAGATGGAACAGTAGCCTTTGGACACATAGAGAAAGGGTTGAAATACCCTGCATTTCATGTCACACTTAAGGAGAAGCACTGCCTGGCTATAAGTTTGGGAACAATAGAATGGAGAATTTTATCTTTTCGAGAAATTTAAGTTATTAATGGGCTGTGTCTGTTTGTGGACACACAGACCCTTTCTCTATTAGGCTGGGTCCAAGCTTTCCATCTCAGACAGGGGCCCACCAACAGGAAGCCAAATCCCCCCCCTGCCCTGCCAGGCCAATCGGTCTTTGTAGCACAGCTCATGACATATAAGCCATAGTTTCCAAACTATAGGAATCTCTGACCCTGTTTGTCCGTGGCTCTCTGGGTGCTGGCTCTTTGAAAATATTTATTGCAGTGTCCCACTCAACTACCAGAAGCTCCTAGGGTACTGATGGAGAAGCCATGAAGGGAGGATCATGACGTGGGAGTGCTTCATGGGGACGTCTTTGTGTTAGAACATCTTATCTCCTGGACCAGTATCCTCACCTCTCAAGGATCAGATCTATCCTAGGCAACCTGGGCAAGATGTTGGAGAAGCCCCACTTCCTGGCTACCCCCTGGCCCTTGCTCATGCTCCCTTTCTGTTTTGCCCGCAATCCAGTCTTCGCATCGGGCCCATGTCACAGTAAGTGGTCTAAGCCTTCTCCTTGGACCTGAACCAGACCTAGGTCCATTCTCCTGGGCATACAGACACTACCTGCTCATAGGCCTCCCAGATGGCCCCTGATTCTCAAATCCCCAAACACCCTGCTCAAAGACATCCAAGACAATGTTCCACTAACTACTCCCAGATCCATCATCTCCTTCTGACTTCTGATTTCCTGGATCCTTGGTTGAGCTCCGTCTAGGAGTTTGGGCTTCACTCTAGCATCCACCAATGCTGAATCCAGCTCCCCTTAACCCTCCATACTACTTGTCCCAGACTTATGAAACATGCATCATTGCTGGGAATGCTAAAGCTTTAGGGAATCGAGTCCCTGTTCAACTCTGCCTTCCCCCCAAATTTGCCCCAAGTCTGTGCCTGGGATTGGGCACAGAGATGGAAGCCAAAGCCTTACCCAGGCCTTGCCTCAAAAGTGTGACAGTCGTTCTAAAAGAAAGAATGTACACAGGAAAGTGAAAATGCTGTGTGCAGGAGTGCCTGCAGGCTCAGAGGATGGCAATGCCTTCCTTTCCTTCAGGACTAGCCCATTACTACTCAGTTCTGGGATCGTGAGCATGTTCTGTAACAGCTCTGAGCCCAGCCTTCTCCATGAAACAGGAGGAACCAGAATCATTCTGTGTAGTTAAGGTTATGTGTCAACTTGGCTGGGCCTGGTTGAGTGGCAGCATAGCTGGATGTAGTTATTCCCCATGGTGAGATTGGTGATCAAATTCCATGGTGGAATCTACTGGAGCAGCTGAGTAGCTGCATTAGGAATGTAGTCTGCTTCCAGTATATAAGGAGCAGCTTTGAAGAAAGTCTCTAGCTTATGGCACGCTTGAACCCTGCATGTAGCCAAGTCATTGTTTAGCAGCTTGGCATGTTGCCCTGCGATCATGGGACTCTTTCACCACTTGAATCAATGGCCTATCATGTAGTTTGGTATTATTGGTACTGTGCCATTTTAGTTGTCGACCTTGGGCTTGTCAGCCTCAGCAGCCAGCAGTTGCCTGAGTGAAGAAAATCCTCCAGCTTCAGTGGGCTTGGAACAAGAGGTCAAGCTGAAGCCCAAGGTTGAGGGACTTCCACCCAGTCCCCAGAGCCTCACACTTTGAACTTGGACTTCTAGCCTTCAAAATTGTAAGAGAATAAACTCCTGTTTGCTAAAGCCTTCCCATCTGTAGTACATTCCTGTAGAGCGGCACTAGTAACCAAAACACATTCCCACCCAGTGGTTTAGGAGAAATCAACATGAATGTGGGCGGGGGGGAGTAGGAAAGGGATGTGTGTGGAGCTGTCTTATGAATGAAGACACTTATCTGCTAACAAATACTTAATGCTCAAGGCACTGGGAACAAAACTGACTTTGACTTCAGGGTGCTATTATGGTCTTATCTTCCTGGTAAAAATGTATAGGTGAATATTCTTTCCAGATTCAAATTTTCTTTTTTATTTACTGTTAAAAATCATGCACTCCCAGAACCTCCTGGGGTCCCTGCAGAACTGAATCTCTGGCCATGCATTACTCTAATTGTCCGTAAATGTCAATGCCTACCCCCGCTGAACAGGAAATGTTTGGTGCATGTCAGGGCCAGGCCAACTATGTGCTTCTGAGAGACTTCTACTCTGGAAAGAAAGTTTGTCAGTTAGATTCCTACTGCTGTTAGGACTTTGGTAACGATTCTGAACCTCTGATATCCCTCAAGACTCAGTTTATTCCTTAATCCTGTGTCTCAGCTAAGCATGTTGGAGTTATATAAGGGGAAAACAATAGCTCAAGGCCCACCAGGTTCAGTGCTTGACATGCACCCCCTGAAGGCTCGGTTGACACTGTACCCACAGTTACTCCAGTTTTTTCCTGCCTTCATCACAGCACCCCTGTAGGACAGAGTAGAACTACACCTTTGGGTTTCCAAAGCTGTAATCTTTATGAAAGCAAACTGACACATCTTTCTTCCACAGAGTAGCTGGTGGGCTTGAGCCATTGACCTTTCAGTTAGAAAGCTAGCGCTTAACCACTGAACCACCAAAGCTGCTATGAATCAAAATCCAGTTGATGGCAATGAGTTTGGTTTGTTGTTTTCATTTTGGTTCTGCCTTCCCATCAGGCAATGATGTCACCTTTGGGGTGGTGAACGCTTCCTAACATGAATGATTAAGAGCTGTGTTATCTGACTTCAGTTATTGTTTTCTTTTTATAACATATAACTCAAACATGTTCAGCTGAGGTACAAGATTAAGGAATAAACTGAAAACCTTCCTTCTTCCCTTACTTAAAGCAGCACTTCTCAGTTTCTTAAATGATTGAAATAATATCAATTCTACACAATAGAAAGAAAAAAGAATAGGATTAGGGAAAATACTTCCCAATCGCATTATGAAATCAACATTAATTTGGTACCAAAACCAGAAAAAAGCATTACAAAAAAAACAAAATACAGACCAATATCCCTCATGGACATGGGTACAAAAACTCTCAATAAAATATCATGAAAAGAAAATTATGAAACTGAATCCAGCATCATATAAAAAGTATAATACATTATGCCCAAGTAGGGTATGTCCAATAAATGCAAGGCTGGTTCAAAATTTAAAAATCAATGTAATTCACCATATTAACAAACAAAAGAAGAAAAATCATATGATCATCTCAATCAGTGCATTTGATAATACTTAATATCATTCATGATAAAAACTCAAAAAATACAAGAAATAGAAGAAAATTTTCTTAACCCAATAAAGAGCATCTACCAAAAAAAAAAAAAATCTACAGCTATCATCATACTTAATGGTAAGACTGAATGTTTTTCCCCTAAGATCAAGAACAAAACACTGGAGAAAATAATCAATGCAAAAAGGCAAGGGAAAGCATGCAATCTAGAGATTGGAAGGAAAGAAATAAAACTCTCTCTATGGGCAGATAACATGAATAACCTCTTAGAAAATCCTAAGGAATCCATGAAAAAAAAAAAACCTATTGGAATGAATTAGTATAGGAAGTTTAGGAAGATTGCAGGATACAAGATAAATACAACATGAATAACTGGAGATTGAAATATAAACTAGAAAGCACTATTTATAACAGCACAAAAAAAGTAATAAGAAATGTTATTAGTTGCTGTTGAGTCAGCTCCAATCATAGCAACCTTATGTATAGCACAATAAAATGGTGCCTTGTCCTATTAGGTATAACTCTATTCAAACATTTTTATGATCTGTGTGCTGAAACCACATAATACTAATAAAAGAAGTCAAAGGAAATGTAATAAGCAGCTAGATAGACATATTCATAAATTGAAAGACTCACTATTGTTAAGACATCAATTCCTCCCCAAACTCATCTATAGATTCAATTCAATACTAATCAAAATTCTAGCAATATTTTTTGTTGTAGAAATCTCCCAGGTATTATCCAAGTGAAATAAAAAATATATGCCCATAAAAAGACTTGTGCATAACTATTCATGGAGACATTATTTGCAATAGTAATACACTAGAAATAACCTAAATTTCTATCTCTATCAGCAAATTCTATCTCTATAACAAATTGTGGTATATCTGTACAATGGAATACTACTCAGCACTAATGTAGGTAAATCTCAAAATCATCATGCTGAATAAAAGAAGAAAGAACAAAAAATAGTGTGTATGGTATTATTTCATTATATAAAATTCTAGAAAATGCAAAATAATCTATAGTGACAACAGAAAGCAGATCAATGTTTGCTGGGAAAGAGGAGTAGAGCAGGGATTGGTTAACAAACAGGCATGAGAAAATTTGTAGGCGTGGAGTTCTGGTGGCATAGTGCATAAGGCATTGACTGCTAGCCAGAAGGCTGGCGGTTCCATTCTTCGGAAGGAAGATTGGGCAATCTACTTCCGTAGTGATACTGCCTCGGAAACCCAAGGAGGGGTCGCTATGAGTTGGTTCCGACTCGAGGGCAGTGAGTTTGGTTTTTGGTTTTTAAAGAAGGTGGATTGGAAAAGCCTTGCAGAAAGGTTGTTCACATATTTCTGAACTATTTAACTTGTAAAAAGTAGTTTGTTTTACTTTCTATTTAAAAAAAAAATGAGTAAAGAGAACAAGCAGTTAAAATAAGATAAACACAAGGTTGAATTTACTTTGGAATGTATCCAAATAATCTGTTGGTTTGAGGGCTAGAGAGAGAGTGGGAGAGACAGAGGTGAGATAAAGTAAGGGTAACAATATGGATATTCATTGTACAATGTTCAAATTTCCATAAACTAATAAAACGTAAATAAAAATAGAGACAAGGGCTTTGGCCACTGTAAAAAATAAATCCATAATACAATAGGCAACCCCTTTCTTTTATACTCCCCAGATGCCAGATGGGCTTCGCTCCCCACCATCCCCATCACTCACTTTTCATCTGATGCTGGGGTCACTGCAGATGTGTGCTCCAGGGGCAACTCGGGGTCTGGGCATTTCTGAGGTGTAAGGATTCTCCAGGCATACAGAGCCCTGTGGAAGGATTGAGACCTAAGAAACATCAGGTAATCCAAAGCTCAAAGGGCAATGCCTGACTCTTGGGTTGCCCTCCTTAATTTCACAGAAGAGTTCTGATCACTGGTCTGACATAATCAAGGTCCCAATCAGCAATTCCTGCTGTGACATAGGTTGCTTTGTTATACCCACTGTTAATACTGTGAGCCTTTCTCTTCATCTCTTTTTCCTTTTTGAGGAAGCCAAAGCAGAGCAATCACGTCACCTAATCAAGGTCTCACAGCAGCTATACAAAGGTAGGGCCTCAAGGTGGCTCCTCTGCCCTAGTGGCCTCTTGTAGAAAAGAGGGAGATGATGTCTCACTAGGGATGTCGTTTTCTGATCCTACCCAACACCAAAAATTAACACTCAAGATCACAGTGGGACTGCCAACACACCCCTTTGCCCTGTCCCCCAGGAGTGACTGTCATCAGGGACAGAATGGGAAGATGCAGAGCTTCTCCAGGCTCCGACTCAGAACTTGCCCAGAACCTGCTCTCCAGGATGGGCTAAGGAGGCCTGTCTACCACCTGCTTATATTCTTCCCTCACCTGGGGCCAAGGCACCTCTGCCTCTGGGAGAGTTTGGGCACCCTGGAGACAGACTCCCCCTTCTCATAGGTATAATCCTCCTTGGACATTCCAATGACTTGCAGCTGACCCCATCATTTTATCATATCCTCATGATGCTCTGGGATATTTATACTAATTAAGGTTCAGAACACTTCCCTATTCTCAGGCTACATTGTTTATATATACATGTGTACATACATATATGTATGTAAAATATATATAACAAAAAATATGCCTTTTAAAGTACACAATTCAGTGATTGATTATATCCACAATGTTGTACAAGCATAACCAATATCTAGTTCCTAAGATTTTTCATCACCTCAAACAGTGCAATGACTCCTCCTCCCCACTCCCTGCAAGACCCTGATAACCACTTATCTGTTTAGGATTAGAAATTAAATACTAAAAAATTGTTTGTTTATCATAACAGAAATTTATTGTCACACTTCCGAAGGCTGGGAGATCAAATTTAGGGTGTTGACCAGACGGTTCATGCTGAAGTCTCTAGGGAAAGATGCCCCAGGGACTTCTTGGCTACAGCATCTATGTGATGCTGCCTTTTCTCTGTCTTTGAGTCTCTTTTCCTCTTTTATGAGGTGTTACACAGATTGGATTAGAACCCACACTACCCATTTTAACTGATCTTAGTATCTTCAAAGACCCTATTTCCAAACAAGATCATGTTCACAGATACCAGGAGTTCAGACTTCAACATATCTTTTTGGAGGACACAGATCAGTCATAACTGTATGCTTTTGCCTATTCTATATATTTAATATAAGTAAGGTCATCAATATTTGTTCTTTTCTCACTGCCGTAGAGTTGATTCGGACTGATAGTGACTCTCCTTGGGTTTCTGAAGCAGTATCTCTACAGAAGTAGATTGCTCAGTCTTCCTTCTGAGGAATGGCTGGTGGGTTTGAGCCGCCAGCCTTCTGGTTAGCAGTCAAATGCCTTAAGCACTACACCACCAGAGTGTAGTGTGACTTATTTCACTTAGCATAATGTTTTCAAAGTTCATCTATCTTGTAGCATTGATCAGAACTCTATTTCTCTTTATGGATGAATAAAATTCCACTGTGTGTATGTA
>NW_006921639.1:663394-701240 GCF_000298275.1 Orycteropus afer afer | reverse complement strand
TATATGACATATTTTCTTTCTCAATTCATATCTTAATGGTACTTGGATTGTTTCTACCTTCTGGCTATTGTGAATAACGCTGTAATTAACATTGGAGTACTTGACAGCACTTGTAATTTTCCCTTTTTATTATAGCCATCCTAATGATGTGAAAAACAACCAGCTCCAATGGAGCAGTGATTAAACCATTCAAGTGCCAACCAAAAGGTCAGTGGTTCCAATCCACCGGCCACTCCATGGGAGAATGATATAGCAGTCTGCTTCCATAAAGGTGTACTTTATAGAAAGCATATGGGGCAATTCTACTCTGTCCTATAGGGTCTCTATGAGTCAGAATCGATTCAATGGCAGTGGGGTTGTTTTTTTTTTTTTTTTTTTTTTTTTTTGTTTAATGGTATGAAATCGTAGCTTGTTTTGGTTTTGATTTACATTTCTCTAGTGACTAACGAAAAGAAACCCTGAAGATTAAGCACTCAGCTGCTAACATTTTGGGTTATCCAGTGAGCAGCTGCAACCTACCTACTGCTCTGCTGAAGAAAGATGATTCAATCTGCTTCAGTCAAGATTACAGCCTTGGAAACCCTGTGGGATAAATCTACTCTGCTCTATAGAGTGGCTGTGAGTTGGAATTGACTCGGTGGCAACAGGTTTTACTGACGAATGATGTCGAATCTCTTTTCATGTACTTATTAGTCATTGGTATATCTTCTTTAGATAAATGTCTATTCGAGCATTTTGCCTATGTTTTGAGTTGTTTTCTTGTTGCAGTTCAATTGTAGGAGTTCTTTATATATTCTTTTTATAAACTAAACTTTTCAGATATCTGAGACTGCATTTTAATAAGGACCCAGGGCTATAGTTAAAATTGGAGGAGGATACCTTCCTTGCCTAACCACTTTCCCCAACGAGAGACTTATTCTTGATCATTTTCACCCCCACCCCTTTCTATTCCCCAGACCTCTTTGGTCCCAAAGCAAGCAAGGTAGAAAATGACACTCAGAAGACAATGGGATTCCTTTTGTTCTGTTGTGATTCCCAAGTGGAAGCAGAGTATAGGGTTCGGTCATCCCAGCAGGGACTCAAGAAAAATAATGAATGCTTTCATTAAAGAGGCTTCTGCTGAATCCCACCTTCTGCCTTATTATGATAATAAATCAGTCGGATTCCCATTGGCTGAAGGCAGTGGAGTGATGTGACCATATGTCACTTGGGCATTAAACAAATCCCAATGAGCTAAAAATACATTTGTTTTAGCTAATTGACCTTCTTGGCCTTCATAAAGCACTTGGTAAACATTCTCAGATAATAGTTTCCAGAGGGCAGATTAGGGCTTTCCTGAGAGCTGAGAAAGCCTTCCTATTCCTAAGAACACTTTTCAGTATGCTGTCTGAGGGGCACATGGTTCTCCTGCTACTGCTCACTCAGCCCAAAGGTGACAGCATGCTGTGCAGTAAAAGCACAGGGCAGAGTGAGAGCTGGAGGCATCTCTCTCACCTGCTTGTTATAGGCTATGTGATCAGAGGCAGAGCTGTCCTTTTCTCAGCTATTAAATGAGGAAAATGCCCATTCGCAGAGGATGCTGAAACAAAGCAGGGATCCAGGTTCTGGCCTCAGTGGTAGGTTTTCTTGGACATCAGTGGCAAATCAGCCACAATGAGACCCACATCATTTCTATAAGTAAAGGGTCCAGCACTTCCCTAAGGCTAGCTCTTGCATGTTCAATGGAGAGGGAATCCAAGAGAGGCCTGAGTCCTCCCTCAGATCTCACTGCAAGAGCTGGAAATGGGCTAGGGCCCTTACTCACAGGGGTCTTCTTTAGCCAAGAGAATGGGTGCTCATTATATCCCAGGGCTGATATCATCTGATCCAGAGTCACTAGGCCACAGGCCTTAAAAGCGGGTACTCTTTTCAATGGTCACATCCTAGGTCAAGGACAAGACATCTCATTGCTGTTGTTTAAAGGTTACAGGGGAACTGGTTCAGTGTCCTGGAGGCAGTAGCCAAACATAGGAATGAGCTTCCACCCTGAGATGATGAGCAGCTGCAGACTCTACTTCAGTCCTATAGGAACTGATGTGTGTGTGTGTGTGGGGGGGGGGGGGAGGAGCTTCTTCTCCCCTCCCTCACCATTTAAATCAGTTGCCATAAAATCTATCCAGACATATGGTGACCCATGTGTACCAGAGTAGACTGTGCTCCCTAGAGTTTTCAATGGCTAATTTTTCCATAGTAGATTGCCAGGCCTTTCTTGGAAGGCATCACTTGGTGAATTAGAATGGCCAGTCTCTGGTGCCATAGTGTCTAAGATATTAGACTGCTAACCAGAAGGCTGGAGGTTCAAACCCACCAGCCACTCCTTGGAAGGAAGGTTGGGCAATCTACTTCCATAGTGATACTGCCTCAGAAACCCAAGGAAGGGTCATCATGAGTCAGATCTGACTCGACAGCAGTGAGTTAGTTGAGTCTTTCATTTAATAACAAGTAAGTTAACCGTTTGCATCACAGGGATTCCCCCATCATCTATTCCCACTTAAAAGGATGGGCTTCCATAGGCTGGGTGGTGTCAACAGTTATCATACTTGGCTACTAACAAAAGGTTGGTGGTTCAAGCCCACCCAGAGGCACCTTAGAAGAAAGGCCTGGCAATCTAATTCCAAAAAATCAGTCATTGCAAACTATGGAGTACAGTTCTACTCTGACACAAACAGGATCCTCACAAGTTGAAATCAACTCTTTGCAAATTGGTTGGTTGATTCATCAATAAGCTGCTAAAGTCTCTGGCTTCTGCCCTTTCAGCTATATAACAGAAATAACATCTAATATTGTAATGATCAGTAATTGAGTGCTCCACACATCTTTTCTCATTTAATCTACACAGTAAATAAGGTACTTCTTTAAAGCCACATATTAGATAGTGACAGAACTAGGACTCCACAGAGATCTACCTAATTCCAAAGCCATTGATCACACAGTGTGATGGGAAAATGCTATTACTTGAAGGATAATAACTACTTTGCAAAGCTGTGGGAAAAACTGTCATCGTTTGTAAATGTTTGTAGTTATTCATTTTATTTTGTGCAGAAATCTCTTGCTCTTGATGGTACAGCAAGATGAGAGGCAACATACATTCCAGGTCAAACCACTCAGCCCATTCTCTCAAGTCTCAGGGCTGATGTGCTTGGATTAGATAGGATTAAAGGCTTACTGGAGCTGGAAGCCTCAACTCGCCTCCCAAGTTTAGCCTCAAACCTTCTGTCTGCCAGTAAGAAGGAAGAGGGCAGAAGGCAGTGGCATAAACCAGAGCATGGTCTTGTGGACAGTCTCGGATGGGTTTGTGCAGGACCCAAACTTCTACTTGATCCTCATGAAGGGACAATGGATCTTGCTCTTTTCTGCTTTGCTCTGCGGTCTAACTGGCTCCAAACATCTGTTCCAGCCGAGCCTGGTCCTGGACATGGCCCAAGTGCTCCTGGATAACTACTGCTTCCCAGAGAACCTGATGGGGATGCAAGAAGCCATCGAACAGGCTATCCGGAGCCATGAGATCCTGGGTATCTCAGACCCCCAGACACTGGCTGATGTGCTGACGGCTGGAGTGCAGAGCTCCCTGAATGACCCTCGCTTGCTCATCTCCTATGAGCCCAGTACCCTAGAGATTCCACAACCAGCCCCAACACCTGCCAACCTCACACAAGAGGAACTGCTTAGTGAGCTGCAGAGGACCATGAGCTACCAGGTTCTGGAGGGCAATGTGGGCTACCTACGAGTAGACAGCATCCCAGGCCAGGAAGTACTGAGCCAGCTGGAGGACTTCCTGGTACCCCACGTGTGGAGGCAGCTCATGGGCTCCTCTGCATTGGTGTTGGACCTGCGGCACTGCACAGGAGGCCATGTCTCCAGCATCCCTTACTTCATCTCCTACTTGCACCCAGGAGGCACAGTGCTGCATGTGGATACCATTTACAACCGCCCCTCCAACACAACTACTGAACTCTGGACCTTACCACAGGTGCATGGGGAAAGGTACAGTGCTGACAAGGATGTGGTGCTCCTCACCAGTGGCCACACCAGAGGTGTGGCTGAGGATATCATCTACATCCTCAAGCAGATGGGCAGGGCCATTGTGGTTGGCGAGCGAACTGAGGGAGGTGCCCTGGACCTCCAGAAGCTAAGAATAGGCCACTCTGACTTCTTCCTCACTTTGCCTGTGTCTAGATCCTTGGGTCCTTTGGGCAGGGGGAGCCAGACATGGGAGGGCAGTGGGGTGCTGCCCTGTGTGGGGACTCCGGCAGAGCAGGCCCTAGAGAAAGCGCTGGCTATCCTCACACTGCGCCGAGCCCTGCCGCAGATCATCCAGCGCCTACAGGAGGCCCTGCAAGACTACTACACATTGGTAGGCCGTGTGCCTGCCCTGCTGCACCACCTTGCCACCATGGACTTTTCTGCCGTGGTTTCTGAGGAGGACCTGGTCGCCAAGCTTAATGCTGATCTGCAGGCTGTGTCTGAGGACCCCAGGCTCCTGGTGCAAGTCTTTAAGTCCAGAGAAAACTCTCCTGGGCATGAGCCTGGAGCTGATGGACCCCCTAGTACAGTCCCTGTGGTGCCTGAGGATGAGGCTGCCCAGCGTGCCCTGGTGGAGTCGGAGTTCCAGGTGTCAGTGCTGCCGGGTAATGTGGGCTACTTGCGCTTTGACAGGTTTGCTGATGTGTCCATTCTGGAAGTCCTGGGTCCACACATATTGCACCAGGTGTGGGAGCCCCTGCAGGATACAGAACATCTCATCATGGACCTGCGCCACAACCCTGGGGGGCCCTCTTCTGCTGTGCCCCTGCTGCTGTCTTACTTCCAAGGCCCTGAGGATGGCCCTGTCCGTCTCTTCACCACCTACGACCGCCGTACCAATCGCACTCAAGAGCACTTCAGTCGCTCTGAGCTGCAGGGCCAACGTTATGGCACCCAGAGAGGTGTGTACCTACTCACCAGTCACCGCACAGCCACAGCCGCTGAAGAGTTTGCTTTCCTGATGCAGTCGCTGGGCTGGTCCACACTGGTGGGTGAGATCACAGCAGGCAACCTGCTGCACACACACTCTGTGCCTCTGTTGGAGACGCTCACTGGCAGCCTGGTGCTCACCGTGCCTATGCTTACCTTCATTGACAACCATGGTGAGTGCTGGTTGGGTGGTGGCGTGGTGCCTGATGCCATCGTACTAGCTGAGGAGGCCCTGGACCGGGCCCTGGAGGTATTGGACTTCCACCGGAGTCTGGGTGCCTTGGTGGAGGGTACAGGGCACCTGCTGGAAGTCCACTATGCACGGCCAGAGGTGGTTGGGCAGACTCAGGCCCTGCTGCAGCACAAGCTGGCACGAGGAGCCTATCGCACGGCTGTGGACCCTGAGTCATTGACCTCTCAGCTCACGGCTGACCTGCAGGAGGTGTCTGGAGACCACCGCCTGCTGGTGTTCCACAGCCCTGGGGAACTGGTAGCTGAAGATGCACCCCCACTGCTGCCTGCTGCCCCCTCTCCTGAAGAGCTCTCCTACCTCATTGAGGCCCTGTTCAAGACGGAGGTGTTGCCTGGACGACTGGGCTACCTGCGATTCGACACCATGGCTGATCTAGAGACAGTCAAGGCCATTGGGCCACAGCTAGTGCAGCTAGTGTGGGACAGGTTGGTGGACACAGCTGCATTGATTGTGGACCTCCGCTACAACCCTGGCAGCTACTCCTCTGCTGTGCCATTGCTTTGTTCCTACTTCTTTGAAGAAAAGCCCCGTCAGCACCTCTACTCAGTCTTTGACAGAGCCACCTCTCAGGTGATGGAGGTGTGGACCCTGCCCCAGGTAGCTGGCCAGCGCTATGGCCCCCACAAGGACCTTTATATCCTGGTGAGCCACAGCAGTGGCTCTGCAGCAGAGGCCTTCACCCGCACCATGCAAGACCTACACCGCGCCACAGTCATTGGGGAGCCTACGTCTGGGGGAGCCCTCTCTGTGGGCATCTACCAGGTGGGCAACAGTCCCTTGTATGCTTCCATGCCCACACAGACAGCTCTGAGCGCCACGACGGGCCAAGCCTGGGACCTGGCTGGTGTGGAACCTGACATCACTGTGCCTATGAATGAGGCCCTGTCCACAGCCCAGGAAATTGTAGCCCTGCGTGCCAAGGTGCCTACAGTGTTGCAGACAGCTGGCAAGCTGGTAGCTGATAACTATGCCTCCCCTGAGCTGGGTGCCAAGATGGCTGCCCAACTGAGCCATCTGCAGAGCCACTATGCCATGGTGACCTCAGAAAGGGCCCTGGCTGAGATGCTTGGGGCCAACCTGCAGGTGCTCTCTGGGGACCCACACCTGAAGATTGCCCACATCCCTGAGGATGCTAAGGACCACATTCCTGGGATTGTCCCCATGCAGGTAAGACATGCAGAGATTTGGCCTCAACTGAGTCTCCGAAGAAGTTGACCGTTTGTCCAAATACTCAGGTCTATGTGCACAATGCACAACGCTGGTTTCCAGACTCATTCTATGTTTAAGTTTTCCCAAGAAAATTTTCTCCCTCTCTTATCCTGTCTTCTCACCCTCTCCCCATGCCCAGAGGTCCCTCAGCAGCTCTGCAGAACATTAGTCCTAAAGAAACCCAGGGTGAAGCCTGGTAGATGAGAAAGATCTTCACTCTTGGCTGGTGGAAGGCAGGTGTGCCCAGGGTTCCTATGGTCCCAGCACTGCCATTAAGTCTACTACAACTCATAGCAACCCTATAGAACAGAATAGAACTGTTCCATAGGGTTTCCAAGGGTGTAAATCTTTACAGAAACAAACTGCCTCATCTTTCTCCCAAGGAGCAGCTGGTGGGTTTGATCTATTGACCTTTTGGTTAACAGCCAAATGTTTTAACAACTGCACCACCAGAACTCCTATCTGATGATCAGCACTGGGGAAAAGCTCATTAAGTGGGGTGAGCTCTCTAAGCTGTGGTTTCCTCCTCTGTAAATGTGTGATTGGGCAGAGAAGCAGGCAGAGGCCTTGGCTTCAGTTGCCTCAGAGCTAAAGCTTAGAGCTAGAATATGGGTTCAGGAGTGACCAGACATACTGGGTACTGGTTCAGCCCAGAGAACCAGTCATAGAACCCAGAGAACCTTCCATGCACAGTGAGGCTCCAATGCAAAGCACCTGAAGGAGATGCACATGGTGGAGGTGTATCTTGGGCTGATCAAAAGATATGCTGGGTGGGAAATTCTGAGCAAAGATGTTGTAATCAAAATATTTGGAAGCCAGACTTGAACCTCCGGGAAACACTAAACCAGCGGGCCAAGGCTGAGGGGGGCGGGGGTTGCTGGTTGGCTTCATGAAGAGAAAGAAGACACCCAAGTCTTCTCACCATCAGCTCAGAACTCTATCAAAAGCAAAACTGAAGACTGTGTTCCACATTGTGTTCTCATTAATGATTTCACAGGGTAATCACAGCAAGTAGGCAGGGTGATGTTTATTTTGGACTCCCTTGAGAACAGGGCCCAAGATGAGGCCTTAGGGGCTGGTGATTTATTTGGGAGGTGATGGTTGAGGCAGTGGTGACAAAGCAGGGACATGTGCAAGTATTACTAAGGCTGCTTCCCTGGAAAGTGTGGGGTGTGGTCTTCTGAGTGTAGGAGGCTGGGTGTGGATCCATTGGCCAAAGGTTTCCCCAATGACAGGGACTCTCACTCTTGGTTAGTCCACTTGTCCAGCTCAAAGAAAGACCTACAGGAGAGAGGGAAAGGATAAAGGGGTATGCTGGAGGCCGGGCCCTGTCAGCTAGGACCCAAGGGTAGGTGAAATCAGAAGAGGCCTCTGCTACAGAATTGTTATCCCCATTTTACATAAAAGGAAACCTAGGCCCAAGAGCTGTTGCTGAAGGTGGAGCAGGATCTGCAGACTGGAGTCCCACTCAACACAACCAGCACCTTGCTGACTCCTTGGCTCAATCTAGCCCACTGAGCCCTGCCACCTTACTTGGAGAGAGGAAAGGAGGAACAGCTATTTTAGGGGGACCTACTCTGTGCCTATATTGGTCTGGGGTCCCAGGCCTCCCATCCCCCAAATCATGGATTTGTTCCTTCCCAGAGTAACTAGCAGTTCACAGTTTGCAGTCAGATGTAGATTCCAGTGTCACTATATACTAGCAATGTTACCTTGGACAAGCTACTTAATCTCTCTGTACCTTGGTGTCCTCATGGAAAACATGAAGAAATGGCAGGTACTTTACAGGGTGGTTGTGGAGCTGATAATAAAGGCTGCAAATGGCCAGGCCCCTGGTAAAGGCTCAGGTATGTGATCACAAATGTCTTCCCTCCATGCCCCACTGGAGGAGAGGAAGAGGATGACACTGTCATTACAGACTGTCTGGAAAAGTCATTCATTAGAGATAGACTGGAGAGGAGACAGGCCAGCTCTGGCCTCCTGTAAAAATGATGGCATGACATCATCAGACTTGCTCATCTAACTTCACAAGGAGGGAGAAGAACCATTATCAGTAGCCCAAAACTGATTCCTATGAGGTGGAGGTCAGACAACCTTTTTACCAATTCTGACACTAGATATTCCTCCCAGGGTAATCTCTACCTCTCTGCTGAGTTTGATAATTCTTTGCAAGGGCCATACAAAACTCACAGATCATACTCAGTTATGGAGTTTATTAGGGAAGTAACAGGCTACAACTTGGGATCAGAATCAAGAAGTGTGTAGTCAAATTCTCCTTTCTTCAGTGCAGAATAACTCTCTCAGCCATCTATGGACCAACCTCCTTTTGGCCCTCTCAGGACAAGCCTCTCTTCGACACTCAGCTCCTGATCAGGCCTGGTCTCTGCCCTACTGTGACCTGTGCTACAAAGCTCTTTTAGTTCTCCCAATAAGTACCTGGAGGCACTCCACTCCACCAGCAAGCTTCCTGCACCCAACTTTCTCTCTCAGTGGGTTCATTGGCATGCTCACTATAGCCACCTGGCTTACCACATCATCTCCTGCCAGTCTTCTGGTTCTGCCATTTCTCTGCTGTGTTTGCCACTGCTTCTTGCCATCTGGTGCCTTCTCCAGCTCTCTGTTTCCTGGGTCTAGGAGGTTCCTAGTGCAGGTACCCTGCGTCCAAAGGACACGCTCCACTCCTGCCTCTTCTTGGTAGTGAAATCTCCCCTCCCACCTCTGGGATGGTTCATTTTAAACCTAGCAGAATGATAAAACTGACCAATCCCTTCTTTAGGATTCCATATACCTTATTTATTTGGTCCTACATCCACAAGCGTGCCATGCACCTTATTTGCATTGTTAGTAAGCTATCTAATCCCTTTGGAGGGCCACAAGCATCTTATTTGCATAGTCTCACCCAATCATTTTGTGGCACCATATTAAGTAATTCACCCTCAAGCATGGGATCAGGAGATATTCACATTCTCTTTAAGGTGGTAGCCAATTAGACATGGGTTCAAGTTCCGGCTACCCTCTCCCCCTCCGCCCGCCACATAGAGTTTCCCTGAACTTTGGGTGACACACCATTAGAAGACTTCTTGGCACCTACAAATTCCTTCCAAAATGCTCATTTCCTTTCAATAATCTTAATATGTCTCATAATATAAAGGAGATCGATGGCTGCCACTCTTCCTGATTTTGAATCTGCTCCTTTCCTACCACTGAGCTATGCTTCAACTCTTACAGATTCCTTCCCCTGAAGTCTTTGAAGACCTCATCAAGTTTTCCTTCCACACGAATGTGTTTGAGGGCAACCTCGGCTACCTGAGGTTTGACATGTTTGGAGACTGTGAGCTGCTCTCCCAGGTCTCTGAGCTGCTGGTGGAGCATGTCTGGAGGAAGGTTGTGCACACGGACGCCATGATTATCGATATGAGGTCAGTGAGGGAACGGTGGTCAGTGGTTTCTCATCTGGCCATGGCTGCCATGATTCCCAAAATGTACTCCACTGACAGTCAGTGTGGGTGCAGGAAGCATTCTATAGTCAGTAAGTGTGGACTTACCAGAACATTTAGAGTGATAATATGTGATGATCAGAGGGGGGAGGTATAGTGTGCAATATTTCATAAGGTCATTCAGGGAGGGAGCAGTAAGTGGTTCTTGCCCTGCTAAAGCACCTACAGAAGCCAGAATAGAGTTACAGCTAGGGGCCCAAAGTGGGAATTAAAAAAAAGACCCTATGATATGGCAAGGCACAGAGAGGAACTTTGCCTGCCAGGGCTTGGACCAAACAGCCTAGTGTTTCTGATTTCCTATGTGGGCCATCCCTGGTCAATTTTAAAGCTCCACCTCAGCTCCATTCCAGTGTGCATTCCAGGTGGAGAATCACTGGGCTAAACCAGTGTTTCTCAAAGCTGTCTGGTCAATGATGTTGGGGGCGGAGCTCAAAAGCACTGACTCTTGAGTCAGAATCTTCAGGTGATTGGCCTGATGATCTGTAGGGCACAGGCTTCCCACCAGCCAGGCTTCTGGTGAGTCATATTTGGGACAGACAGAATGTAGTTGTGGTTTCAAAAAAAAAACCAAACTCATTGCCGCATGGAGTCGTTTCCGACTCATAGCGACCCCTCCTTGGGTTTCCAAGGCTGTATCTCTATGGAAGTAGATTGCCCAATCTTTCTTCCCAGGAGTGGCTTGTGGGTTTGAACCACCAGCCTTCTGGTTAGCAGTCAAATGCCTTAGGCAATCAGTCACAACAACCCTGGTCATAAGCATCATAAAACCTACATTACCGAAAGCATTAGGCAATTAGCTACTAACACTACAATTGTTGGATGGATGTCTTCAGTTAGCCACTCCCCTCTGCTTATATGAATATGCCCCTTTTACTCACCAGCCACTCTGGGGAGACAAGACTGGGCAATATACCTCCCTAAAGATTTCTGGCTTCGGAAACCCAGTGGGGGTCTCTATGAGTTGGAATCTACTTAATGGCAGAGGATTTTCATGCAGTGAGTTTCCATAATAAAGCAAGGGAGGGAGGGGAAAGAAAGCTCTCAGGCAGTGGCCAGGCCCAGACCACCTGAGACTCCCCAGTCCATGGGAAAACATGTCCTGGGAACTATCCATGGACACAGGAAGGAGCAGCCCGGGGCAGTCCACTGCCCCTTAGGGTCCTGACACTACGCACCCTCTACTCCAGCTTGCGAGCTCATTTATTGACTTGCAGAATTAACCATGGCTCTTAGTGGTCACTAGGTGGCGCTAGATCCTACAGAGACTGAAGTCACTCCTTGCAAGACTGCAGATACATTTCCTATTGCTCTGAACTTGGGGGGCCCCTGTGGTCCCTCAGATCACTTTATTATGCCAACTCTTGATAGAATATTAGAATGACCCTTGTTCTAAGTCCTTTTCTATTTAATGGCAGCGTAGTGCCTAAGGTACTTGACTGCTAACCAGGAGGCTGGTGGTTCAAACCCACCAGCCACTCCTCAGAAGGCAGTTGGGCAATCTGCTTCCATAGTGATACTGCCTGGGAGGCAGTATACTGCCCAAGGAGGGGTTGCTATAAGTCGGGTCCCACTCAGGGCACATAACAACAAGACCACATTTTTAAAGAAGAGAAGCCTCCACGTAGGGTGTTTGGGTTTAGGATCCTTCCATTCCCAAAATTTGGAGATACAGACACTGAGATAACCAGCCCTGAACTCAGCCAAAGCATCCTAGACCCTCAACCAGAAAAGGGTCCTCACATGTCACCAACCCTGGAGTACTCATTTTGCAAACTGGAGACATAAGCCCAGTGAGGTGGGAACCTTTATCCACGACTACATAGTAGGGCAAAAAAAAAAAAGGCCTGGACACAGGTTTCCCCATCTCCAGTATGGGGAACCTACAACTCTAGGTTCTCCTCTATGAGACCCATGTCAGAGACCTGAGCTAAGACATCTAGTGAGTTCTATGAAGTTATCACAGAATGCAACTGAGGAAGACAGTGTTTCCCAAAATGTGCCTTACTCACAGGCAGTGTGGATGCAGGGGGCATTCTGTGGTCAATAAATGTGGAAAATGTATTGACAAAGTTCTAACTACAGAACTTGTCAGAGCCTCTAATGTGATATGTGATTCAAGGGAGAAGATATAATATGCAGTACTTTCTAAACATATTTGATCACAAAATCTCCTGTTCTCAAGAGACTAATACTCTAGGAAGGGCTGACCCAAGGGATTCTGTTGGAGGAAGGAGTACTAGACTAAGGCTGACTTTAATTATAAGCTTGCACTGGGCAAAGATGTCTGTCTTATTTGAATTGAATTATCACAGGAGATAAAGTTTTCAATGTTCTAGCTGGTAAATTTTTGTATCTCACAAAAATTAAAATATGAAACCAAAGAAACCAATCTTAGCACCATCAAGTTCATTCCAACTCATAGTGACCTCCACTCGGTTTCTGTGGAGGTAAATCTTTGTGGAAGTAGATTGCACTGGTCTTCCTTCCACAGGGTGGCTGGTGGGTTTGAACTGCCAATCTTCTGGTTAGCAGTCAAATGCCTTAGGCACTGTGCCACTGGAACTCCTTAACAAAATATAAATTTAATAAAATCTTACCTAGATCACCTTAGTAGAAGCGCATAGTCAACATAGTCAACATAGTGCTTTTTCATTACTCGTCTACTAAGTAACTGAGAATCCTAGTCCATTAAAAGCTATACCCATTTGGGTTAATGATGCTTTCAATCTTGAAATTGTCTTCAGAGTGTTATCATTTATTCTTAATTGATCATGTTGTTGTTGTTGTTTGCCGTCGAGTCAGACCCGACTCATAGCGACCCCTCCTTGGGTTTCCGAGGCAGTATCACTACGGAAGTAGATTGCCCCATCTTCCTTCCGAGGAGTGGCTGGTGGGTTTGAACCACCAGCCTTCTGGTTAGCAGTCAAGTGCCTTAGGCACTATGCTACCAGAGCTCATAGGGGGTCTGATAGTCTTGATTTTATGAATTAGCCTATTTCCTGTGTAAGCAGAACACAGATAAATATTGTGTTAATCTTTGTCATATTCAATGTGCCACCTCAAAATCTCATTATTTTTAGTCAGGTAACCAGATCCAAGACTGACATTTTCTAAAGCAGTGGAATTAACTAATGAAGCCCATCAGGTTAACACAGGATTGGATAAGGTCTGGTAATCTGAAGAGCTGATAGATGAACACGGCATAAACTTTGCTTCAGTTGTTGCACCTCTGTATCTATTGCACTAGAGAGGGGGGCTGTCTGCAAGGTATTCTAGAGCACATTTCAGTCTGACCCCTACAAGTGGTTCTTCAACCCTTTTCAGATAAAGCATTAGATGTGCATATTGCTGTTATGTGCCATTGAGTCAGACCTTGGGTTTCCAAGGCATATCACTACGGAAGTAGATTGCCCAAACTTCCTTCCAAGTGTTGTTGTTGTTGTTATGTGCCGTCGAGTCAAGCCCAACTCATAGCGACCCCTCCTTGGGTTTCTGAGGCAGTATCACTACGGAAGTAGGATTGCCCAACCTTCCTTCCGAGGAGTGGCTGGTGGGTCTGAACCGCCAGCCGTCTGGTTAGCAGGCAAGTGTCTTAGCCACTATGCTACCAGAGCTCCCTCCTTCCAAGTAGAGATGTGCGTATTACAACATTCCAAACATCCTTGTCAAAATACACTACCTTTTTTTTTTTTATGGTGATAACTATTCTAAAAGCTAAGATTCTTTCTTGTTTCTCCCATTCTTGAGCTTTTATTTTTCATGCCTTGCAATATTCTTATGAATCTGTAAAAGACTATATGTAGTGGTTAAGATCTGCTTACATTTTGTCTGATAATAAAGACATCTGCATGAAAAAAAAAAAAAAAACAGTCTTCCAGAGGGGCACTAAGAGCCTAACTGAACTCAGCCCCTTCCTGGGCTCCACTCACCCTCCCCAGGTTCAACATCGGCGGCCCTACCTCCTCCATCTCTGCCCTGTGCTCCTACTTCTTTGATGAAGGCCCTCCAATTCTGCTGGACAAAATCTACAATCGGCCTAACGATTCTGTCAACGAAATCTGGACCCACAACCAGCTTGCAGGTGCATGGAAAAGTTTCCCCCTCTTATTTGTCATTCTAGAAGTGCCTGGTTTTATTCCTTCTCATTTGGTAAATCAAGGAAATCTAGCATGGGTTTAGGAAGAGTAACATAAAGCAGCTATCCTATGCCATAGACTTTGTGCATACCAAAACCAATCACACTGCTGTTGAGTCAGATCCGACTCACAGAGACCCCTCCTTGGGCTTCTGAGGTGGTATCACTATGGAAGTAGATTGCCCAATCTTTCTTCCAAGGAGTGGCTGGTGGCTTTGAACCTTCAGTCTTCTGGATAGCAGTCAAATGCCTTAGGCACTATGCCACCAGAGCTCCTGTTGTTGTTGTTGTTTGCTGTCAAGTCAGACCTGACTCATTGCGACCCTCCTTGGGTTTCCCAGGCAGTGTCACTACAGAAGTAGATTGCCCAACCTTCCTTCTGAGGAGTGGCTGCTGGATTTGAACTGCTACCCTTCTGGTTAGCAGTCAAGTGCCTTAGGCACTACACTACCAGAGCTCCTAGAATCTTAAAAAAAAAAACTCCCTGCCATCGAGTCAATTCTGATTCATAGCAACCCTATAGAGCAGAGTAGAACTTCCCTATAGGGTTTCCAAGGCTGTAAATATTTATGGAAGCAGATTGCCCCATCTTTCTCCTGCAGAGCGGTTGGTGGGTTCAAACCACCAACATTTTGGTTAGCAGCAAAATGCTTTAACCACTGTATCACCAGAGCTCCTCATATGATCTTTAATCCCTGCAAAACATATATCATGATGCCCATTTTCTGGAGAAGAAAAATGAGTTCAACTAGATTGAATAGCTTGCAAATTAGTGAAAGAGACAAAATTTGAACACTGGTTTGTTCAATAACAAAAATGACCCCAGATTGTGCATAACTATCATCCTGTAAGACAAATGCAGAACTGAAAGCAACACTATCCACCCCCCAACCCACGAAATCCAATGGGGTCCTAGTGCTCATCTTACCTGACTTCACAGCAGAAGCTTTCAGCAGACCTGCCTGAAGAAATCACACGACTAAGGGACTGCCATTACCTACCTTGGGCCCAGAGCAGTGGTGGGAGGAGCATTTGATGACCAAGACCCTGACAGCAATCTCCCTTTCTGGAGTGGTACGCCTCACTCCATTTCCCTTGCCCAGCATGCAAAACCAAGGAACCTGGGCTCCCCTTCAACAAGAGGGAGCTGGAGACACAAGTGGGGGCCTTCATATGACTTGAATAACACCTCACAATGTTCATTTACATGCTTCCTTATTCCACAAGAATTTTGAGGTAGTTTCCAGGCCGTACTCCCATACGGGTGTCACAGATGGTTACGTGTTGGGCTACTCACTGAAAGCTGGTGATTCAAATCCACCCAAAGGCATCTCAGGAAAATGGTCTGATGATCTGCTTCCAAAAGGCCACAGTCATTGAAAACCCTATGGAGCATGCTCTACTCCGAAACACACAGGTTTGCCATGAGTTGGAATCAATTTGACAGCAACTATTCTTTGTTTTGTTTTTTTCAGGACAAATATTCAATAATATTGCAAAATGTCAATAAAAACCAGAACCAGATGATTCTAAACTGAGCTATCCACTTCAGGAGCCATGAACCACATGCAGCTACTGAACAGTTGACATGTGGCAAGTCCACATGTGGACATAAGAACCCAGAACTAAATTCTAGGCCCCTTCACTTTGGTCCAGACTGCATAGAAAAGGCAAGCTCCAGAGTGGTGAATTGGATCCCAATTTAAAGAGCCTTGTATCTTCTAGGTGAACGCTATGGCTCCAAGAAGAGCATGGTCATCCTGACCAGCCATGTGACGGCTGGCGCTGCAGAGGAGTTCACATACATCATGAAGAGGCTGGGCCGGGCCCTGGTCATTGGGGAGGTGACCAGTGGTGGCTGCCAGGCACTACAGACCTACCATGTGGACAACACACACCTCTACATCACCATCCCCACGGCCCGCTCAGTGGGGGCGGTGGATGGCAGCTCCTGGGAAGGGGTGGGTGTGATGCCCCATGTGGTAGTTCCTGCAGAAGTGGCCCTCACCAGAGCCAAGGAGATGCTCCAGCACTCTCTTCAGAGGGTGAAACTAAGCCCAGGCTTGCAGGGTCTCAGGACAAGCTTTGGTGGGCAGAGCCCCAGGGCAGGCAGAGCCTCTGGGGGACACACTGAGGGTACTCTTGCACGTGGTCCTGCCTGAGGTCCTAGGGGCAGCAAAAGGACCTGCTGATCTCCCAATGAGCTTAGAGAAAGAGGTGTCCTTGGAGTTCATCCAACCTCCTCAGCAGTGTTTGAATTCCCTAGTGACAGAGAGCTCACTGCCTTCAAAGGCATTCCCTCCATTCTCAGACAGTAGTTATCTATGCCCGATACATCCTAATGTCCAATCCTTGGCTTGGCTTTCCTGAGAAATTGAGGGTGCTTCCTCTTCAAGAATAATGATAACACCTTACCTGATCTCATTCCCTTTTCACTTTGGACCCCAGGAAGAGCCAGACACATGATTTAACAACAGCAGCCCTCTTGGACAGACTGTCTTATAAAAATGGACCATGAGCAATGCAAGCTACATGTGTCATTTTAAATTTTCTAGTAGCCACATTAAAAAGGTGAAAGGAACAGATAAGATTAATTATAATAATACTTTTTATCTAACTCAATATATCCAAAGTATAAATCCAAAACCAAACTCACTGCCATCGAGTTGATTCTGACTCATAAAGATCCCCTTTGGGTTTCTGAGGCAGTAAATATTTACAGAAGTAGATTGCCCGGTCTTCCTTCCACTGAGCGGCTAATGGGTTTGAACCACCAACCTTCTGGTTAGCAGTCTAATGCCTTAGGCACTACGCCACCAGAGCTCCTTATCCAAAGTATGGGCATTTCAAAATGTAATCAACCCAAGAATTACTAATGAGATATTTTACATTCTGCTTTGTTTCATACTAACTCTTCAAAATCTATTATCTAAAAAAAAAAATCCATTTTATATGTATAGAGCACATCTCAACTGGGGCTCGACTCCTGTCAACTGCTTAGTAGCTGCATGTAGCTCATAGCTCTTGAAGTAAACAGTTCAGTTCTAGAAATGAGGGGTCTGCAGATCAGAATCTACTTTTAACAACCAATCTTGAATGCCTATTTGAATTTAGAACTCACCTGGTTCTAGTTTTTATTGACACCTAGAGCAACTCTGTCCACTAGAATTATAATGTGATCCAATAACACCAGCTACATGTGTGATTTTACATTTTCTCATAGCCACATTTTTTAAAAAAGAAACAGGTGAAATTAATTTCAGTAGCATATTTTATTTAACCCACTCTATCCACAATCATCATTTTAACACATATCAATATAAAAACTATTGGAAAGTTTTTTGTTCCAAGTCTTTGAAGGCTGGTGTGCATTTGTCACTTACAGCTCACCTTCATTCACATGGGCTGCATTTCTGGAGCTCAGTAGTCACTTAGGGCCTTGTCTCCCTTGTTGGCAGTGAGAAAATCAGTGCAGGTGATTAATCAGAGGTTTTGTTCCCCTGTCACACTGCCCCTTCTGCATTCCGTGTTCCTTCCTCCTACCCATTATGGAACTTCTCTTGCTGTCTTGGGATTCTCCCTCTCTCTCCACCACATTGTGTAGTCTTAGGGACAGAAACTGTCCTGCTCATCTTAGCCTCTTGTTGCCCAACTCTTAACACAGTACGTGGTGCATGCAGTAGTTGTTTAATAAACACTCTTTTTTCCATGCAGTAGCCCACAGACCCTTCAGACTCACTGAATCCTCTTCTTCCTGCCCTACAAAAAAGAACAAACAAATTCACTGTCATCAAGTTGATTCTGACTCGTCATGACCCCAGAGGGTTTCCAAGGCTGTAAGTCTTTACAGAAGCAGATTGCCTCATCTATCTCCCATGGAATAGCTGGTGGTTTCGAATTATCAACCTTTTGCTTAGCAGCCAAATGCCTGAATGACTGCACCTCCAGAGCTCCTTCTCCCTGCCCTATTGTGCTGTTGTTAGGAGTAGGCTCTGACTTATAGTGACCTATGGACAACACAAAGAAACACTGCCCAGTCCGGCACCACCCTCACAATCCTTGCTGTGCTTGAGTCCATCCTTGCAGCCACTGTGTCAATCCATCTAATTGAGAGTACCTCCCCTTTTTCACTCCTCTACTTTACCAACCATGATATACTTCTCCAGGGACTGGTCCCTTCTTACAACAGGACCAAAGTAGGTGAGATGGAGTCTTACTTTGTTTCCCAGGAGCGTTCCAGCTGTACTTCTTCCAGGACAGATTTTTTTGCTCTTCTGGCAGTCCATGGTGTTTTCTGTACTCTCCCCCAACACCACAATTCAAAAGCATCAATTCTTCTTCAGTCTTTTGTATTCACTGTCCAGCTTTCACATGCATATGAAATATGAAAATATCATGGTCAGGCACACCTTAGTCTTCAAAGTGACATCTTTAAAGAGATTTTTTTTTGCAGCAGATCTGCCTAGTGCAATGTGACATCTGATTTTTTGACTTCTGCTTCAATGGGTGTTGATTTTGGATCCGAGTAAAATGAAATCCCTGACAACTTTAATCTTTTCACCATTCATCATATGTTGCTCATTGATCCAGTTGTGAGGATTTTTGTTTTCCTTACATTGACTTGCAATCCATACTGAAGACTATGGTCTTTGATCTTCATCAGTAAGTGTTTTAAGTCATCTTCACTTTCAGCAAGCAAGGTTGTGTTTTCTGCCTAATGCACATTGTTAATGAGTCTTCCTCCAATCCTGATGCCACATCTAATCTCATCCTGTGCAGAAAACCTCTCTGGCCTTCTACTGGGCTCATGGCTTGTTTTCCAGCTCCAATTCATGGCCAGCCCTCCCTTACCTGTGCTTTCATAGGACCAGGTGCCAAGAATGTCCCAACACACAGCAGTTCAGTCTGTCACTGTGCTAGCTCTGGCAGTCAAACCTCTCTTGATCTGAAGAATCTGAGAATCTGAGAATCTAGACTTCCAGACTTTCCTCAAAGCTGAGCAAACCCAGAGAGCAAACCAGGGATCCCAGAGGTGGCCTGGGGGTACACAGAATCCTGGCTGATGCCCTGAAGGTCACAAAATCCGTTTCTGCAGGAATGACTGGAAAATGACAGGGACCCAGAATGAGAACCTCCTAGAGCCCTACTCAAGTCACAGTGTGGAGAGGTTGGGAGGGGAGAAAGGAGTCATAGCACCTGTATCAGTGCTCCAGAGGCCTGGGTACGAGGGCTGTTTGATGAGGATGAGGTACTGGCATGTCTGTTCTGGCCTCAGTGTCCAGTGAGCTTCAGTAGAACTGCTGCATCTCCACCTTGGGTCTGACCAGCAGAGCCAACTGAGGACTACTCCTCTGGGCACCAGGCACAACTCTGGCCACCTGATTTTCCTTCTCAGGCCCCTGAGAGCTGTGAAATATGGACAAATTGCTAAGCACTCCACCAATACCCAGGGGATTCTATATAAATCCAGTTTTGAGCCACCCCCATCTCAATTGGAAGGCCAGACAGAAGATGACTCGGGCCCCAAAAAAGCTGAGCACCTGGGGAGGGTGGCTTAGTTCCCTGCATGAGTGAATTAGTGGGTGTTGGCTCTTCTGGAGGCACTGTGATGTGATGTAGACACCCCAAGGAGGTAGTAGTGATTGTCTACCTGGAGACATGATGGAGACATGGACCTGGCTTCCATGGGTCTTAGTGTGCCCACAAGAAACCCAGAGGTTGGCTATAGCAACATCCATGACAAATGGGCTATAAAGGCCCTAGAGAACATGGTAGGCTATATTCTGACAGGAAACCAGGGTTGGCTCTCTGAGGCAGGACAGGCTTAGGGGCTCCCCTATTGTTCTCCATCCAAAGGCCAGAGCACACTTGGGCATCCAAACCACAGGGTCACTTGGATGGAGAAAGGAACACAGGGTGTGCTTGGCTACTCCTCTGCCTCACACTGTGGAATGGATCTTTAGAGGAGACCAAGCCATCTGGCAGTACATTGTGTGAGCACAGAGAGGACCCAAGGGGACCAGGTGTGAGGAGCAGTGAGTGAGGGTGGGTGCAGCGGAGCAGAAGGGAGACTACTCCCTGACCTGGGTCTGCCCACGCAGGCCCAAGGTGGACAGATTGAGGGTGGCAGCTCTGGATGCCAAGTGCCCATGTCCTGATGCTTTTGGACAGGAACAAGCACTGCCTCTGCCAGGCTCTGCAGTTCAGAGAGGAAGGCAAAGATCACTTCACCTAGGGAACCCTGCTGGAGATATGGCCCACCCCCAGGAGTGGGGGATATAAACTGAGGTCACCACAGGCTGCACCCAGAAGGGAATGTGCAGAGGCCCCCTGGGCCTTCTGTCTTTAAGCCAGGCCACAGCACTGAATGGGAGAAGCCAGCTTTTTCAATCTTATTCACCCCACTTCTTCCTGTGTCCTAGCTTACACCTGCCCACAAGATCCCAATGCAGGCAATGGATGAATTCACATGTCTATTAGGGCCCTGGCTACCTGTACAGCTGCATGCAATGAAAGGACTGGGCTCTTAAAGAGAAACAGAAACAAAACAAAACAACAAACTGCTATTGAGTCAATTCAAACTCACAGTGACCCTATAAAACAGAGAAAAACTGCCCTATAGGGTTTCCAAGGCTGTAAATATTTGTGGAAGCAGACTGCCTCATCTTTCTCCTGAGGAGAAACAGGTAGGTTCAACCACCAAACTTTTTGGTTAGCAGCCAAATGTTTTAACCACTATGCCACCAGAGCTCCTCTTACTAATTAACCAAAACCAAACCAAACTCACTGCCTTGGAGTTGGATCAGACTCATAGCGAGCCCTCCGGGGGTTTCTGAGGTATCACTATGGAAATAGATTACCCAACCTTCCAACCTTCCTTCAGAGGAGTGGCTGGTGGGTTTAAACCACCAGCCTTCTGGTTAGCAGTCAAATGTCTTAGATATTACACTACCAGAGCTCCCCTTATTAATTAAGCTTGTTAAAAATTGATCAAAACTTAAATAAATGAACATGTAAGGTTTATTCTGAGCAGTTATTCTATATGCATATAGGGAGATGATTTGATTTCCTAAAAAAGCAAATGACTGGATGTAGGTTAGCTTATAAAAAGAAGAGGAGGGAGAAGAAGATCAATCAGTGCCTAATCCTCACATGGTTGATTGAACCCTGTTCTTTTTTTACTGAGATCAGCTTATCAGGTTACTTGGTGGTCCCTGGCCTTCCACCCACCTGCAGCCATGATCTATTTTGAGATTTAAATTAGGAAAGCCTACAGGCACTTGACTGCTTACCAGAAGGCTGGCGGTTCAAACCCACCAGCCACTCCTTGGAAGGTTGGGCAATCTACTTCCATAGTGATATTGCTTCGGAAACCCAAGGAGGGATTGCTATGAGTTAGGTCCAACTCAATGGCACATAACAACAACAGTCTTTTTCATTAAATCAAGAGGTAATTGTTCTGTTGTGAATGTCCTGTTCTATCAGGAAAAGATAAATTTAAATTGTAGAGCAGCTTCTGGCAGAAACAGAATTAATGCTTTTGCAATACTGTAGAATAACAAACTTTCACTAAAGATTTCTGCAGCAAAAGAGATTATTATTATTATTGTGACATATCAGAAAACAAAGTAAATAATGGGAAATTATCTGCTAGTACTATGGCTATAAATAAATGGACCAAAATCCAAAGTATAATTTTATACAATTTTGACAGGTGCTGATTCATTGTTAAGGGTCTTTCCATGTACCCTTTACAATCATTGGAGCACATACCTATGAATAAGTTACTTACATACTGTGATTGGTTAAGGTAAAGACAAATAACTAAAATTATAATTGGATGTTTTTCTAAACTATGTTTTTCTAAGATTATGATTGGCTGTTTTTCTTGTTTTTCTAAACTTTGGTCTCTTGGCTCAAGGGTCTTGGATCTGTCATAGGATGGTTGTTTTATTTTTCATTGTGTGGGTTACATAATATTGAGTTGATCATTAAGTGGCATAATGTTAACTAGTTTTGATATACACACAGTCCATTGTCTGCCATCCATTTGACCAATTAGAGCACTCTGTCCTGTGCTTTGATGTAACCTAATTATTGTTTGAAGGAGCTATAGATCTAGACAAACAAGTTGGCCTCTGCTTTTGGCCTGCCATGATTTGTTTAACCCTCTGTCATCAATTTGGGTCAAGCTTTCCAGGTTAATACTTGATTTTGTGGATAAGAAAAACCTTAAAATCAAAGTATTAATTTTTCTCTTCAACAAGCTAAACTGTTGTTTGGTTTAAAGAAGACATTAGGGGATATTTCTGGTTTAAGGTTTAAAGATTATCTCCGGACAATTGTTTCAGGGATTCAGCCACCTTAAAGGCTCCAGAAAGTCTGGATCCCATCAGAATTTGAAATTTTATCTCATTTTCCCCCTTTTGATCAGGATTTTTCTATAGAATCTTTCATCAAAATATTGGGTAATGAACCTCGCGTGGAGTTTAACTGCTCTCTGACTTGAAGATACCCTCACTGTTTTGCTGACCTGGGTGGCCAGCACTAAAAATAGCATCTTAATCCAAGCTGCTTAGAATAGCAAGGGTACCACAGGCCAGGAACTTCATGCTTCTTGCCCCAGAAAAATACGAAGTGTCCTGAGAAGAAAACTAAATTTAAATAACCCTGCCCCTCCTTCCTGCATGAACTGCTGCCCACTTACTCAAAATTGGTTTCCAAAACTTCTTTCCTAGAAAGTGGCATAAACTAAAACATTGAAGAATGATTTATTTTAAAAATAAAAGTTATTCCATGCAATGCATATCTTGCTACATGGTCTTTATGCCTACCACACAATTTCCAAAGAAAAAATAAAGCAAACAAACAAAAAATAATGCAAAAGGCAACTGCCTGTAAAATCCTTTCTCTGAAGAGTAGATGAAGAGATGTAGATCGAAGAGGAGGAGGCGTCATTGTCTTCCAAAGAAAAGAAGCATTCAGGTTGGCCTAAGTAGGGGTTCTCTTCTTGTGCCCAGAGGAGTAGGGTAGTATGGATGAGGTTAGAAGTGCCAGGCCCAGCACCCAGCCTGGTCAAAGGCTGGGAGCATGATAGAGTTAGGGGTCAATAGCTGGTGGTTCCTGCCACCCTTCCCCATTGCCACCACCACTGACATACCTCATTAAGTCCACAACATTTTGGCCATCAGTGTTTGAAAATTAGTTGGATCAGTTGCCTAATTTCACAGGAAAGTCTTAATCTTGGGTTTCTTTTGAGAAGACATTGCCCCTTCTCATAGATGCCAAGGTTCCCGCTCCCAAACCCAGTTAGTTTCATTTACTTTCATTAACCTAAATGTATAGTTCTTTCAGTTTAAGATCCCTGATCTGAAGCTTCAGGAATTGGCAAGTTAAAATCTAGGATTCCAGCCTTCTGATGGTTTTTCTTCTCTCCCAATTGACAAAAGAAAATCTGATCTTAGTGAAAATCAAAAACTAAAATTGACCTGAATTCAGAATATCTAATAGTTTGCCTCATTATCAAATTTTGGGGACTTCAACAAATCTTAATTGGATAATTACTGCTGGGAAATAATTTATTGAGTTATTAATTTGCAATTTTTCCAGCTACTATAGGTATCTTCCCTCCCTTGTTTCAAGAAGTTAGCCAAGTCTTTCTGTTTGCAGACTCAATGTAGACTTATGTCCCTAAGTACAGTTTTGCTGGAACACTTCCAAGGCTCTCCATCCTCTGAGAGGTGGAAGGGAGAAGACAGAGTGACTTGTAGGAGAGAGGCAAAGACAGTCAAGGGGCAATGCAACCTACGGGCTGTGTGATGCTGACAGAGTTTATGTCCTTGAGATGGAGAATGTGTTGAGGAATTTACCATGAACTTGAGGGACAGGAGAGAAGTTCAATAGTGACAGACTGAATACCCTACTAAAGTCACAAGATCAGAGTGTAGAGATTAAATTAAATATAGAGGATTGAAAGCGTGCAGCAATTCTTATTTCAGAATTGTAGAGTAAAATTCCTACCTGCTGATGTGATGTCTTGTGACATCACCTGCCAACACTTAACTGGTAGGGAAGGTGGCAGACAGAGCTAGGGCAATGTCATGATTTGAAGCATATACTCTTCAGTAGATACAGCTGGGCAGGATAGATGTGATGAGACAGGATTTGATTCATGAGGAGATTTTAGAACCCAATCTGCTAAGTGGACTGTCACACTGATAAACTGTAAATTATCACCTCTATAAATCATCTTTGAATTTCTCAATTCAAATGACTGCAAAGCATCTTGCATCTATATTAATTTGTACCAAAAGTAACTCCATCTTAAAAAATCATGTTTTAAAAAAATTAACTCCATTTTAAATATCAGAGCTGGAAAAAGATATTTATGTTTCTTCATTGCATCAAATTTTTTTCAAAATGTCCATCTTACCTGTGAATGGAGTCACTCTGATTAATAATTACATTTGAGGCTATTCCATCAGTGTGCAATTCCAACATATTACTTGATCTTGCTGAGGATATTAGTGGAAGGTGGGGGAGCAGGGAAAGGCAGACAGGTCTAAAAATCTCATGAGTTCTGGTCTTGAAGTCTTCACCTCACCACCACTTGCCTTGCAAATACTGATCAAATCAGTTCATTCCTATGAGTTTCAATGTCTACTTCTATAAGGTAAGGGGGTTAAGCTCACAGAAATTATGATACAACCCAGTAAGCTCGGGAAGGACTGCTATGTACTTCATTCGACATATGTTGAAATCTTTGTGAGAAGCTGACTTGAGATTTGTCAGGGACAAGGACTAGATATTTTAATTCATTCATTCAATAAATATCTGTGGAGCACCTACTATGTTTCTACTGTGTTCTAGGCACTGGAGATACTGCTGTGAACAAAACTGCAAAAAATCCTCACGGAGCTTACATCTAATGGTGAGAGGCAGATAATAAACAAGATAAATACATAAAATAAATAGTATGTAAGATAGTGGAAAGTGCTGAAAAGCAACAGGAAGTGTGTGTGTGTGTGTATGTGTGTAGTGAAGTCCAAGATCTAATTTTACACAGGGAGATTTTGCCCACCTATAATCCCTAATTCTTGAACCGTCATCTATTCCCAGAGGCCCCACTGGGCTGAGAAAGTACACAGCATTCTGGGAAGAGTAGGAGCATAGAGCTGGGTGGTCCTGGAGTCTTATTCTTGCACAGCTACTATTGAGCTACAATTGTAGCTATTGTACTACTGTAGCTACTATTGTTAGTAAAGCCAGTTAACCTTTTTGAGCTCAAAAAGATATGCCCCCCAGGGCTCCTGTGCAAATTAAATGATAAAATGTATGTGAAATGTATAGAATAGAACCTTATGTTCATGCCCCACTCAAGGCAGTAAGGGAGGGGTGCTCCCTGAAGTTTCAATTACTATCAGTACACAGCTTCTCTGGGGCAAATTCTGCCCCTACACAGTTTCCAAAGAGGCTGACTGGGCTAAGCTGGGCTGGGCATGAAGAGGCAAAGCCCAGCTCTTCGATGAACCCTTAAGACACAGCCACAAACAATCCAAAGCTTTCACTGTCAGCCTCAGGGGGCACATGGCCTCACAGGATTCAGGTGGAAATGGAGGCTCAGGGCATGTGGAGCCTTCCCACTGCAAAGCCATCAAAAGAAGTTTTTATTCATTTATTTTTTTATTGTGATTTGGGTGAAAGTTTACAGAGCAAATTCACTTTCCATACAGCAGCTCACATACATTTTGTCTCATGAGATTGACTACAATTTCCCATAAGGCAACAGCTCCCCTCCCACTTCCTCCCCATAGTGACCTCTTCCCTGTGTCCTTCCCTCCATGCACCCCTGCTCCCTGAGCTGTCTCCCTGTGCATACACAGCCCTTCTATTCTCCCATGATTGTTCTCTCCAAGGAGTGTATGTACTTAATGTAAATGTTCAGCTCATATGCCTGTCTCATCAAAGGAAGTTTTGCATGCTGTTATATTGCTATGATGCTGACCAGGTTTCAGTAGAGCTTCCAGACTAAGATATACTAGGATGAAAGGCATGAGAGGCCATCTAAGATACAACTATTGGTTTCTATTCATCTGGAGCGAAAGAGAAGAAGGAAACCAAAAACTCAAAAAAAAAAAAAAAATGTAGTCTACAGAAATAGGATAGTGACCAGCTACCAGGGACCATTCAGACCAGGTACACAATAGATAGTCCAGAATGGATAAAAATTGTAGAACAAAATTCTAATTCTTGGGGAAAAAAAAAAAAAAGTCAGACGGTAGAGACTAGAGGAACCCCTGAGACTATTACTCTGAGATAACTTTTGAACTGAAGCTACTCTGGGAGGTCATCTTTCAGGTAAATAACAGATTGGCTCATGAAATAAACAATGCAACATGAATCCTGTGCTCTTAAAAATAAAAAACTCATCATCTATGAGACTAAATGGTCAACATATACCCTAAAGTACAGATGGGAAATTGTGTGTATGGGGCACGGAAGTTAGATTAATGGAAGCAGGATAACCAGAACAGAAATACAGAGAATGTTGACATAATGTAGAAAATGTAACTGATGTCATTGAATAATGTGGCTAGAAATTGTTAAATGGGAACTTAATTTGCTATGTAAACTTTCACCAAAAATTCAATATTTATCCCCAGAAAAAGAAGGCAGACCTGGTGGTCTACTTCTGAACATTTTCAGGCATAATTTCTCACACAGATATTCATTCAAAAAGTATTTATTATGGGTCCACATATGCCATGCACTGTCCTGGACACACCAGGGGTGGGGATGGTGCAGTGGTTAAGTACTTAGCTGTTCACTTAAAGGTCAATGGTTTGAACCCACCAGTTGTTTTGCAGGCAAAAGATGTGGCAGTCTGCTTCAGTAAAGATTACAGCCTTGGAAACCCGAAGGGGCCATTCTACTTTTCTATTTTGTCCAGTAGGACAATTCCTGAGTTGAAATTGACTTGACAGCAATGATTGTTCCCCCCCCCCCCACTTTTGGGCACTGGGGACACACAGGGAAGAAAACAAAGTCTTTGCTGCCCAGGAACGCAAAATATGATGCAAAGGGAAAGTAAACAAGAGAACAAACAGGTCATTTCAGATGGTGAGAAGAGCTATGAAGGAAGCAGACTGGGGTTATGTTTGGGATAGACTGCCTGGGGGGTACTATAGATGGGGTTTTGGAATGTAGGGAGAAGGCATCTGAGAAAAGCTCAGGACCAAAGGAGGGTGGCCACATGCAGAGCCACCACGGAAGGTGTTCCAGGCTGAAGAGGTAGCAGATGCTAAAACCACTACATGGAAAAGACCTTAGCTGTTGTCGTGAGAACATGGAAAGCCAGAGGGAGAGTAGTAGGCAGAGAGGCAGAGTGGAGCCCACTTCTGCCAATGGAGACCCATGAGCTTCAGAGAAGAAATGTAATTCTTGTAGTGAAGTGACTAGAAGGTGCATAAAATAGTGCTATGTGCATGTTAGCAGTGGTAGATGACTGTAAAAATGGAAGCGAAGCTGCTCTTACATCAGAAGGCTATTATCAAGACACATGATATAATGTTTTCATTTTCCAAGTACTTTCAATAGTGCTTGGCACATATGCAGAGTTCAATATGTGCTCACAATTATTGGTACTTGGCAAGGTCTAGTCTTGTGGAAGGCACTGCAGTTCAGTGGTTGAATTCTCACCTTCCATGTGGGAGACCAGGGTTTGATTCCCGGTCAATGTGCCCCATGTATGGCCACCAACCATGTCAGAGGAGGCTTGAGTGCTATGATGCTGAACAGGTTTCAGTGGAGCTTTCAGACTAAGAAGGACTAGAAAGAGAGGGATGGCAACCTACTGAAAATCAACCAGTGAACACTCTATGGGTCACAGTGGTCTGATCTACAAATGATCATGGGGATGCTGCATGATGGGACAGTGTTTCCTTCCATTGTACATGGGGTCACCATTAGTCAGGGGCTAACTCAAAGGCAAACAACATAAACAGTTTTTGTGGTGTCCTGGAGGCCCTGTAGAGGTTAGGATTATAAGTGTAAATGGAAGCCGTCAGGTGTTAAATTGCACCTTGGCTGGATATGACTTATGATTTTTAGATGATGCTGCTTGCTGGGTGAAGGATAGGTGTGTGAGTATGTAGGTACAAAGTACGTGGATAGGAGGTAGGAAAGGATGAGTGAGGGAGGGTGTGGGTTGTAGAAGTCGGCCCAACTGGGGATGCTGCTGCTTTGGATAGGGTGGGATCAGTGAAGATGAAGAGGTTGAACCTGACCTATGGTGTGTTTAGGAGGGAGACATGGGTTGTTAGCTGGCAGCTGTCTAAGATCACACCCTCCCCCACCAACTCCACCTGCCTCCTTCTCAACCACAGCACAGAGCTCTGTGACTGGAATATCATTAGAGGCCTAGAAAGTGCAGGCCAGATGAACGAATCCTGAATGTTCACTGAAAACCAGTGCAGAAAGATCTGCGTGGACTCAAAAATTCCCAACACATTGCTTTCATGCAAGCTGGCCTGTGCTACCTAAGAGTTTATGACCTGTGGTTTACATTAAAGGGTAAATTTGGATAAATAGAATAGTTGTGGATAGAAACTCATCAGGAAATAGATAATAAATAGTACCCAGAACTCTCCCAATCCTCACAATCTTTTAAACATTAAATTTTTGTACAAGCTCAATTCTTAAGCACTAAAGGGAGTGTGTGTTTCATTCTATTTTTCCCTTTTCACATACTCAGAATGTGAAGAACCACAGAAGGTAGACTGAATTCTTGGCCCCAATTCTTCACACCCGTCTTCCGTCCCAGTGGTAGGATTATACATCCACTCTGTCACAGCTTCAATGTAGACAGCATATGATTTTTTCATCCCTTAATTTTGGGTTTGGCTATCTGACTTGCATTGGCCAATGGGATGTTAGTGGAGGTGACTCAGTAGAGCCTGAGATGTGCTTGTATTTGGACTTGCCTTGTCATACCCATGAGAGGAACATGCTCTGGTTAGCCCATCAGTATTAGATGAAAGAGAACATGGACCTGAATCAAACTTGCATCCTGGAACCAAACCCAGCCAAGACCAGCTCTACACCAGCCAACCCAGAGACTGAAAAATAGATACCTTTTTTTTTTTTAATAACTGACATTGTATGTTACATAATGATAGTTGACTAATACAGATATGATAATGAATATTATTTACTCAATGCTCACGATGTGTCAAGTACTACGCTGACCATTTTACCTGCATCGTTCCATATAATCATGACTACATCCCTAAGACACAGGTTTTATCATCTCCATTTTACAGATACAACTGCAACTAAGAAGATTCAAGCAATCTGTCCATGGTCACAGCTAATATGGGAAAGAGCCAAGATTCAGGTCCAGGTTTGCCTCTGAAGCTCATGCTGTGTTTCAAACTTGCTTCTGTATGCAGCAAAAAGAACGGTAGCATGACCCTGTTCTTGAAAATGTTAGAAACATTCTATGCCCATTAGTTCCAATACCCTGAATTAGCAAAGTGCATTACCTTATTTCATTTTATTTCCTTCAAAGCACATTGCACAGCTTGGTTGTCTTTTTCAAATTATGACTAAGTTGTTCATCTAGACATGACATAGGAGATAGCCCTGTCAACAACAGTGATCAGACCTTTCAAAAGAAGACCCAATGCCACGTTTGCCTCATCACCAAACACAAGTGAATACTGCACCTGCAAGTATGTCTCATAACCACCTGTTTAACTGTGAGATATCATGTGCCGTGAGAGATGGTGTCGCTCCTGGAAGTACTCGTGGCAGATGGGGCACATGAGGGCCTCCTCTCTCTGCTTCTTAGGATGTAAGTCAGGCCCAACATTTTCCTTCTTATGGTGGGACCGCATGTGGAATACCAGGTCAGATGTCAGGCGAAAGGAGAGATTGCATTTTGCACACCAGTTCTGGGTGGACAAGCCCAAGTTGGTGAATGTGGGTGGCAAGAGGGTCAATGAGGAAGTGGAAGAGAGAGAGGAGGGTGTGGGTATCTGTGCCACCTTGTGCTTGAGCCACAGTGTGGAGGCACCCAGGAAAGCACTACAGAGTGGAACATTCTGTTGCAACAACTCTAAGTTCCAGAAATCACCCATCCAAAACTTGGCATTTGAAAATCGACCCCAATGAGACAGGTCTGTAGTGTTGAGTCCTGACAGGTCCCCTGGGGAGTCTGCAGATTGGCCTTCTGAGAAGAGAGGGGGTGGTGGTCCAAGCTTCTCTGCTGGACACTTGGTTGGTTTGCTGAAGGCGCTTCTCTGCTCGCCTTGGGCTCTGCTGGGCCACACAGAGAAGACTGTTTTGCCTGCTGGGTCCATGGGGATGTTTTGAGTCAGCTGTTGGTGGCCAGGCTGGGCTGTGGGGTCATTTTGTTCCCTCCCCTGAGAAGGATCATCCCCTAACCTCTCAAGTTGCTGCACCTCCACAAAAGCACTCTGCCTTTGCTCCCAGTGTGTTTCCCCAGGCAGTGGCTTTCCCAGTTGGAGCTTGCCTGGGGCCGTTGATAGCACCAGCTCATTATAGGCCACTTCCTGGTCCCCAATATGACCCGAGCCAGCCAGGGGGCCCAGGTGTGTGGTTTTCTCAAGCAGCACTGGCTTGCATTCCCAGCCTGCCTCGGGGTCCCTCAGACACCATCTGATCTCAGCCAGAGTATTCAGGGGAGCCTCCTTCCCAGCAGCCATCTGGATTGCAGGTCTCAGGCCAGTGAAGCAAGGTGGGATGCCCCACTGGCTGTTGGTCTTTAGAGCAGTGGGGCTCTGGAGAGTATGGCTGGACAGTTCTGTGGGATGGCCAGACCACATGGCTCTGCAGGGAGAGGAAGGAATAGGCAGTGAGAATAGCATTGTTCAGAGGCACACTACATCACCAGTCTGTGGATACCTTAGCATGCCTCACTCCAAGCTATTCTCTCTAGAGTCACATATTGACCAGGAGCATGACCTTTAGGGACAGATAAGACATTGTTTGAGTTACTAGCTGTGAGGCATTAGGCAAGGCAGTTGATTTTCTGACTTTTGTTTGATGTCTGGGAAATGGGAGTAATGACCATGAGCCCTCTGAGGTAAGATGGCACTTAGATGTCATTGGACTTTGGAATTCAGGATCCCAGAGCAGCAGCAGCTGGGGGTGAGGGTAGAGAAGGAGGTCTCCAAGAAAAACACATTGCACAGCAGCCCCAGGAGAAAGATACTGGGGCCAGATGCAGAGAATGCACAGGCTTCTCTGGTAGAAGTGGCTGCTTGGAAGCCATCAGGGAAGAGTTGATTGTGGTTCCATGGTGGAATTCTCATCTTCTATGTGGGAGACCCAGGTTCAATTACTGGCCAATGAACCTGTCAGTGGAGGCTTGCATGTTGCTATGATGCTGAAACATGTTTCAGTGGAGCGTCTAGACTAAGATGAAACATGTTTCAGTAGAGCTTCTAGACTAAGATGAACAAGGAAGAAAGGCCTAGAGATCTATGTCCAAAAATCAGCCAGTGAAAACCCTATGCAACACAACAGTCCCATCGTGTTATACATAAGATCACCACAAGTCAGGGCCAACTCCATAGCTAATAACAGCAAGTAATCATGGACAAGCTGTTTCCAGGCTGAGAAACAGAGGTTGGAAGGGAGTGAAGGGAAACAATTGGGCCTCCATGACCCTTACAAACCCTCCAGGACTATCTGTCAGAGTGGACTCCACCACAAGGAAGCTGAGCATGATAAGGTCTATGGCCCCACTTGGGCTTAGTCCACCCTGGCATAAGTGTGGTTGGGCACAGGTGGCAGCCACAGTATGAAGAGGTCAGAGTGTTTAGGAGACTGTCAACTTGTGCAGTCCCTGCTCGTTATGGTATCTTCTCTGCTCTAACTTCAACCTTTTACTATTCAACTTGTCTCCCATCCCAGCAGCCCTCTGTCTACCTCATGTTCCCCTTCCCTGGTCTTCAGTTTTGTCTCCTTCCATTTTCTCAGAGCCTGGTGTCTGAGAAGTCATGCGTGCTCCACACCTCCACTCTCCCTCACCAAACCCCAGCAATCAGTCTTGCTACTATTGAATCTGCTCTGGCCAATATCACCAACAAAATTGCCAAAATAGCACCCACTCTCATCCTTGCCTAATAGGCTTCAGGGGCGCCTGGATGTCCTGCCTGTGCAACAGCACAACTCTCCGTGCCCATGGACAGCCTTGTTCCCTGTCAGACTGTGAATGCCAGATCCTTCCTCAAAGCTCAGATTTGTAGAACCTCTCCTCTCTCATGCTACTGCTGCCTGGCTACCAATATCCTGCATTGCACATGTGTGCCTGACTAGCAGCCCGCTCTTTAAGAGCCTTCAAACATCAATTCACCCCCACGTCTACAACACTTTGTAGGACCTGGAACAGGGCAGGAGCTCAGGAAATACTTGCTGGAAAAAGTGGCATGAGATAGGTTAATCGACTGTTAGAAAGAATTCAAGGTCACCCTCATGTTTGCAGAGAGGTTAATGTGGATATGCCATATTCCCACAGGGCCCAAGGGCCCGTGGAAGGAAAAGGGGCCTGAGAGCAGACTGCTTTTGAGGCTCCTCACCACCCCTACCACCCTAAGCCCTTAGCCTCTTCTGGACCACAGCTTAAGGGTGTGTGTATGTGGGAGGGAGTTGCCATATGCAGCAGAAGGGCATCCTTATATCTTTCTAACTTTGACAGGGACCTAAAGGATAGACCCCAATAAGACTCTTCATCCTTTTCCTATTCCCTCATCTTCTCTTGGCCCTCATTTGTTTGTTCCCAGTAAAACCTGCTCAGTCTTTTCTCTGGAAAGCAACAACCCAGGGTCAATGACTGAGAAAAATGCTGATGGCCTATAGGTGCCCACAGCCATTCTGAGGGTTGGAGGCCACACAACTTCAGATACTGAAATTTCCCTTCCTTCAAGTGAAGGGATGACCACACTTGGATCACAGCTAATGATCAACTGGGGGTGGGGGCGGCCCCAGTCTGCCTACCAGGGGAATGAAAAAATATGTTCCTTGCAGTATTGTTTATTTTGATGAAAAATGGAAAACAACTAAACACCTAACTATGTAAGATGAATAGCTATGCAGCCTTGAAAAGTGATGCTTACATAGGTTTATAATATAATGTTAAGGAGAGAAAAAGGCAAAAAGACAATATATTTGGTATAATTAATTCTATACAAAAAATGAAAAACTTTGAAAGGAAACACAGAAATGACTGGAATGATCAGGTTTCATTTTTCATTGATGGACGGATTCATTCATTCAGCATGCATTTATTGAATGCCTCCTGCATGGCAGCACTGTTCTTGGTGTTGCAGTGACAGCTGTGACACAGCAGTCCTGGGCTCTGTCAGGACAACAGTGAAGGTGGCCCAGCACATATGGTGTTACCAGTGGGCAAGTACAGCACTTGAGTGAAGCTCTGAAGACTGAAAAGGGGCTGCCCAAGGATCACAAAAAGATGGACTGTGCCTGGTAGAAGGAGAAGCTAGTGTGTAGACTTATGCAGTGAAGACCATGAGGGATGTTTGGGGAGCTGGGAGAATTGCAGGACTTCTGGAGGGAGCAGACCAGGGAACAAGAGCACAGGGTGAGAATTCAGGAGGAGGTGGGCAAAAGCCCAATGGGAGGGCCCTAGAATCCAGAATAAAGGAGCTGGCTGTTTTTATAGTTAGAAAGTTAAATAACTCATGAGGTTTTAAAGTATGCTTATTAAAAACTATGTAATAGGATGAAAAAAGAGCTTATAATATGGTATTGTTAGATATAAGGAAGCATTGTAGATAATAACAATTATCTACCAAATAAATAAACGAAATACATGGAATGAAATATACTAAAACAGGAGCACTATGATGACACTCATAGCCAGAATTTGGGATGACCTTTTTCCTTTTTCTGTTTTAAAACTATGCTGGTTTTATTTTCAAGTTTTCTTCTTTTATTAATAGACATAATCAATTTTAAATAAACAGTGCCAGGGTTCACCAGATCAACTTTGTTTCTCCCCTACTTGGTCTGTGTTTAGAATTCTGTAGACCTACTCCTCACATATTGATGCTCTCATTATCTAACATGTCATGTTTACAACTACAGTAGAAAACCTACTATCTGACTATTTTGCACATTAACAACATACATCTGGCAGTAATAAATGCCAAAGCATGAGGTAAGAGTAACACTGGCTGTGATGGCTAATGTAATGTGTCAACTTGGCTAGGCTACTCAGTGGTTTGGCAGTTATGTAACGATGTAATTTGGCAATTATGTAATCATATAGTCATTCTCCATTTTAGGATCTGATGTGGTCATCCTCCATTGTTGCATAATGCCAATTTTCACATTAACAACCTGGTCTTTGGAACCTAAGCATGTCAGTAAGTGCGGTGTGGGTTAATGGTATCCTCAAGAAGCCCTGGGAGTTAAATTGTTAAATATTTGACTGCTAAGCAAAAGGTTGCCAGTTCAAACCCACCCCGAAACCCAATTACTCCAAAGGAGAAAGACCTGGTGATGTGCTCCCACAAAGAATACCAAAATAAACCAAACTCACTGCCACTGAGTAGATTCTGACTCATAGCAACCCCCTGTGGGTTTCCGAGGTAATGAATCTTTACGAAAGTAGATTACCCAGTCTTCCTTCTATGGAGTGGCTGGTGAGTTTGAACCACCAACCTTCTGGTTAGCAGTCAAATGCCTTACGCTTTGCACCACCAGAACTCCTTCTCATAAAGAATATAGCTTAGAAAACCCTGTAGGGCAGTTTTACTCTTTCACATAGGTTCACTATGAGTTGAAATTGACTTGATGACACACAACAACAACAACAACATTCTTATGGCTTAGTGGACCTGTTTTGATTTCAGGGGATGCTACTTTCCCATCTGCTCTGGTAAATAACTGTTGGGTAAATTTCCCTCCTGTTGTCATTGTTACTACTTCTTGGGAAAGAGACATTCTATCCTCTCTCCCCAGAGTGGAATGTTATGGCTGGGGTTTCCTGGGAGCCAACAGGTTGGAAAGGCAGACCAGTGCCCTTCTTGCTAGCTGCACAATAGGTTGGAGGTTTGTCGTGGGGATTCTGGGTCTGTTTCACAATGCCCAGAAAGATCTCCTCTCCACTCAACCTAGGAGACTGGGATCTGAAACAACATGCCCCTGAGTTCCATAAACAAAAGGAGAGCTTTAGAAGAAGGGGAAGGGGAAATGCTCAAGCTCTCAGAACAGCTCAGCTTTTGAACAACATGTGGTTCATTTGATTTGTTCACTCAATATACATGCCTAAAGCACTTACTGTGTGCCAGGTTCCAGTTTACATAAGACTGGTGATTATCACACTGAGAGAATTCCAAATTGTTCAAAACAGTACGAGAATAGGGTGAAAGGGGAAGTGAATGGAAGCCAAATCCCAGCATGTCCTATAGGACTCATTTGGAATTTACAGCAGAAAGTCTGGCACATGAATGCCAGTCCTAGTGCATGCCAAAATGAAACCTCAGAGATGACTTGATCAGAAGCACTAGCCCCAGACTCGTCCATGACTGGATACAAAGGAACATGGTGATGAAATGCTGTGGGCAGAGCTTCCTTAATAACACAGTCAGTAATGCTCAATGGAGGGATACCCTTCTGTCTCCTCCCACTCCTGTCAAGACATGTAACCAGTAACATGTGACCAGGTCTTTGCAGGAAGCTCAGGGTTCCTCTGCCTTCTGAGTGTAGGAAAGCTGGAGCCCAGGGCCAACCACAGGTCAAAAGAAAAAGAGAAACTGCTTAAAGAGTCCTAGCCCCCAACCTTCTCCCACTTTCATTATGTCCCTCAAATTTCTCCAGTGATCTCTAGCCACAAAAGTACAAGAAAAAGCTGGCTCACAAAATTCCTGAAAATTTAACAACTGGCTCTTACAGGCTACTGTAAGGTGGTTCCAGCACCTATGGCTACAAGCTCAGAAAACCTTTATCACTTAGAGAGTGCTGTGGAGAGAGAGGAGGCCCTTTGGGGCACAGAGTTTCATGGTTGTGTCCCTTCAGCCTCCTCATGGAGTGAGCAATATATGTGACACAGTGACAGATATTATTTATTGGTTCAGTCAGCAACTATTCCGGACCCTTGTACCACAGAAGTAACATTCATTCATTTATTCAATAATTAGAGATCTGTGCTAGGCCTGGAGGCAGAATGGTGAATACTAAGGAGCTCCTTCTTCCTAAGAAACCCACAGTAAGGGAGAAAAATGCCTAGCTATAACAGGTATGACAAAAATACTGCATTGGAGGTGAGGGGTAATGTTGCAGGGTTAGGGATGGAGAGTCACTGACCACCATTGTGCCGGGTGGCCGAGGAATGCACCATTGAGGAGGTGACATTAGCTCTGGGATTTGATGGATAAAAGGGAGTTCACCAAGCAAGATGGCAAAATGCCCAGGCAAAGTTCTAGTGGCAAAGATAGGCTGGAGATATGACAGCTATGAGAAGAAGATTAACACAGAAGACCCTAAATTATAACATCCTATTCATAATAAGCCAGGATAAGCTCATTTGTGAAATTCAGCTCCCCTGGGTGTTATGAGGGGATATGAGAGAGAATCAGAGTCAGAGTTGAAGATGTGTACAGCTCCTTCCACTGAAGAACTCCAAACTCCTTGACATTCAATAACACTCATGTATTCATGCTGCCCTACAGATAATTTCAATGGAAATTAAAATCTAGTGATATTTCCTTCCAGGGTTTGTAACTTTACTTGTGTACAGACTTCCAGGGGAACTCTCAGCAAGCTGATAACAAAGTAAAACTTACGTGCAGCAAACCCCATGAGGGTCACCAAATGAACACTCAGGGCACAGAGAACACCATGGACTGACCACCCTCCTCTTAGGGCCATAACCCTGATATCCAACTGAACTTGAAGATCTTGGTGGAAGCCAGTTCTAATCTACATTTCATCCCCTAGGGGACATCATCTTGTCTGTCAGTTTGTCATACTGTTGGTGGCTTGTGTGTTGCTGTGATGTTGGAAGCTAATGCCCCAGTATTCCAAATACCACCAGGATCATTCATCGTGGACAGGTTTCAGAGGAGCTTACAGACTAAGACAGACTAGGAAGAAGGATGTGGCCAGGTCCACTTAAAAAAGGGGTCACTATGGTCAGAATCAACTCGACAGCACTGAGTTTGGTTTCGTGAACTGAAATGAACTGGTATTGGCCATTTTGAATCTAACAATCATCTGGTGTACTAAGCCAGGTATGAAAAATTGAAGAGGAATGGTGTCCAACTCATCATCAAAAACAGCATTTCATAATTAATACTGAAATACAATTATTTTATTCTGTGAGGAGAGACAACGCAGGGACGCCAGAGTAGCAGGCCGGAAGAGCAGGGAAGGAGATAAAAGTCTTGAGCCCCAGGCTTACAGGTGAGGAGAGACAACGCAGGGACGCCAGAGTAGCAGGCCAGAAGAGCATGGAAGGGGATAAAAGCCTTGAGCCCCAGGCTTACAGGTGAGGAGAGACAACACAGGGACGCCAGAGTAGCAGGCCGGAAGAGCAGGGAAGTGGATAAAAGCCTTGAACCCGGACAGAAGGGCAATCAGCCAAAGGGATTAGGTGAGGAGGGGAAACTCAGGCCATCCAGAGTAGCAGGCCGGAAGAGCAGGAGAAAGGGGATAAAAGCCTTGAACCCAGACATAAGAGCAGTCAGCCCAAGGGTTACGGGTGAGGAG
>NW_006921639.1:630302-660364 GCF_000298275.1 Orycteropus afer afer | reverse complement strand
AGACTTCGTTTCACCTATTTTGGTCATGTTGTCAGAAGGGACCATTCCCTGGAGAAGGATGTCATGCTTGGTAGGGTGGAGGGTCAACGAAAGAGGGGGAGGCCTTCAACGAGGTGGATTGATACGATGGCTTCCATGATGAGCTCAAGTATAGCAGGGATGGTGGGGCTGGCGCGGGATAGGGCAGTGTTTCGTTCTGCTGTGCATGGGGTCGCTATGAGTCAGAAATGACTCAACGGCACTTAACAACAACAACAACACAATTATATCAGTTATAGGAAGATATCCACATGCCAAAAAGGAAGACCAGTTAATACTACTATTATTTATATTTATGCACCAATCACTAAGGCAAAGGATGAAGAAATTAAATATTTTTACCAAGTTCTTCAGCATGAAATTGACCAAACATGAATCAAGAGGTACTTGTGATAGTTGGAGCTGTGTGTCAACTTGGCTGGACCACAATTCTGTGTTATTTAAGCAATTGTGATGTGGGTTATTACCATGATGGAATCGGACGTGTATGTTTTGAGCAGCAAATCCACTGAAATGGAATTCCCCTGGCGTATGGCCTGCTTCCAATATATTTATGGACATCCTGGGAAAAGAGATACTCTTCTGTGGATCAGGATCCTGTTGTGCTGCCTACAACTGTCGGTGAGCAAACTATCCACAATTCAGCCTGGAGATTTTGAATTTGTCATTCATTGGAGTCAACAACAACTGGTATATATACTGACTGCCAATCTTGAGCTCGTCAGCCCTTGCAGCTGTGTGAGTCGGGAAAAGCCTCCAGCTTGACATTTGATCCACGAACTTGGAACTTGTCAGCTTCTATAAGTGTGTGAGTCATTTTCTTAAGATAAATTTCTCTCTCTCTCTCTCTCTCTCTCACTCTCTCTCTCTAAGCCTTACTTGGTTTTGCTTCTCTAGAGAACCCAGCCTAACACATTTGGTACTGGGAGTGGTTCTAGAGAGACAAAATCATAAGGATGGGCTTCCTAAATTGGTTCTCACCAATTCTGCCTTGATTCTCCAATTTGATTAATAGTAAAGGCAGTGGTGACACTGCCTCCATTAGTAAAGAGGGCCCTACTAATCCCTGGTGTGAAGTCGCAACATTAATATGCAAAATAGCATCACCAGTAGATCAAGTACTTTTGAGAAATGAGGCTCTAGGTGATTGCATGTTTGATACTTTTCTGCAATTTTGTCAGCATGAGGAGTATAAAGAAGCTGGTTGGTTGGTCCTACTTACACTATACAAAGTGGTGAAAGAGCGAGATGAGTTTAGGGCTGCTGAGTCACAGCTCAAGTGTCACATAAAAGACCTCAATGTTTCCAGTTGTGCTCTTAAAGAAAGCCTTATTTGTTCTAGTAACAGAGATGATATTGCCAAAAAACAAACCCAGAGTCTTATTGTAAGGGTGGCTGAATTATAATGCCAATTAATCGCCAACCCAGAATAGCGTCAGAAGTTAAGTTAAAGTGAGGGCATTGATTGGTAAAAATGGGATCCTGAAACCTGGAATGGGGACATATGGGCAGATAGGAAGATCAGGATATGTTGTTGTTGTTGTTGTTAAGTGCCGTCGAGTCATTTCCAACACATAGCGACCCCATGCACAGCAGAACGAAACACTGCCCGATCCCACGCCAGCCCCACAATCCCTGCTATACTTGAGCCCATCATCACAGCCACCGTATCAATCCATCTCCTTGAAGGCCTCCCCCTCTTTCGTCGACCCTCCACCCTACCAAGCATGACATCCTTCTCCAGGGAATGGTCCCTTCTGACAACATGACCAAAATAGGTGAGACGAAGTCTGGCCATTCTTGCTTCTTCTTCTTAACTAGATTGCCCAACTTTCCTTCCAAGGAGTTGCTGGTGGGTTTGAACTGCCAGCCTTCTGGTCAGTAGTCAAGTGCCTTAGGCACTACACCACCAGGGCGCCCTCATTAATATGACACACAACAAAAAATTTTGCTAAAGATAATCCAAAAACAGTTGATGCAGTACATTGCCAGGGAACTGCCAGAAATTCAAGCCAGAAGAGGGTATGGTGATGTCAGATGGATCTTGGCTGAAAGCAAAGGATACCAGAAAAATGTTTACCTGTGTTTTTCTGACTGTGCAAACATATTCGACAGTGTGGGTCATAACAAATTATGGATAACGATGCAAAGAATGGGAATTCCATAACACTTAATTGTGCTCAAAAGGAATTTGTACATGGACCAAGAGGCAGTTGTTTGAATAGAACAAGGGCATACTATGTGGTTTGAATCAGGAAAGGTGTGTGTCAGGGTTGTATCCTTTCACCTTACTTATTAAATCTGTATGCTTAGCAAATAATATGAGAAGCTTTATTATATGAAGGAAAACACGGCAGTAGGATTGGAGGAAGACTAACAACTTGCCATATACAGATGACATAACCTTGCTTGCTGAAAGTGAAGATGACTTGAAGCACCTACTGATGAAAATCAAAGACTATAGCTTTCAGTATGGATTACACTTCAAAATAAAGAAAACAAAAATCCTCACAACTGGACCAATAAGCAATGTCATGATAAAGGTAGGAAAGACTGAAGTTGTCAAGGATTTCATTTTATTTGGATCTATAATCAATGCCCATGGAAGCAGCAGTCAAGAAATCAAATGACGAATTGCATTCACCAAATCTGCTGCAAAAGATCTCTTTAAACTGTTTAAGAGCAAAGATGTCACTGTGAAGACTAAGGTGCACCTGACACAAGACATGGTATTTTCAGTAGCCTCATATGCAAATTACAGCTGGACAATGTATAAGGAAGACTGCAGAAGAATTGCTGCATTTGAGTTGTAGTGTTGACAAAGAATATTGAATTTACCATGGACTGCTAGAAGAATGTACAAATACATCTTGGAGTATAGCTCCTTAGAATGCTCCTTAGAAGCAGGAAGGGACAGACTTCATTTCTCATATTTTGTTCATGTTGTCAGAAGGGACCAATCCCTAGAGAGGGACTGGGTAAAGTAGAGGGTCAGCAAAAAAGGGGAAGATTCACAACTAGATGGACTAACAGTGGTTGCAACAGTGGACTCAAGCAAGACAATGATTGTGAGGATGGCGCAGGACCTGCCAGTGTTTTGTTCTGTTGCTGTGAGTGAGAACCAACTCAATGGCAGCTAACAACAACAGCAAAAACTACCCTCTGGGGTGTGTGGAAGCCTTCTTGGATTATCAGTTCAGAAGGGACTCTTATTCCCTGGAGTACATCCACACCTGTAGCCTCACGGAGGGAGTAGGGTCTGTACACCTATGTGAGGAGCCAGCCAAGGGTCTCAGGGTATGAGAACTTTGGGGAGCTGGGGAAGATAGCTCAAGGCATAGGTCACCTTGTAAGGATGTGAACCCCTGTCACTGGGAGTAATCAACACCCATTCACTTCTCCACCTCTGAGGATTCACTTGCTTTTCTGGGAGACAACAGAGGGCATCACTGGTATGTAGTCAGCAGCTTCCAAAAGCTTTGGCTGCAATGGACACTTTGGGTCACAGCCCATGGGAGGGAAGGATTATGTGATCATTATGACAACAGGGGAGACCCTGGGTGGTACAAATGGTTAGCTGCTCCACTACTAGCCAAAACGTTGGTGGTCTGAAACCACAGAGAGTGTTAGACAGGTCTGGAAATAATACTTCCAAAAGATCATAGCCTTGAAAACTCTATGGAGCTGTTCTACTCTGCACACACGGCATAATCATGAGTCAGAACTGACTTGATAGCAACTAACAATAACAAAAAATGACAAAAGAGGAGTCTTGGGTGGTGCAAAAGGTTAATGCCCTCTGCTGCTAACTGAAAATTTGGAGGGTTGAATCTACCCAGAGACAACTCAGAAGAAAGGTCTGGTGATCTCCTGCTTAATAATCAGCCATTTGAAAACCTGATGGGCCACAATTCTATTCTGATACACATGAGATCACCAGGAGTCATGACTCAAAAGTAAGTGGTACTGGTATGACATTAGAGCAGACATCAGAATGCTTTGTTCTGTTTGATGCTACCCAGCATCCTTCCTAACCAAATCCTTTTTCATCTGGGGGAAATTACCTATTTGTTCCCACTACTGGGACTCGCCAAAACAACTCAGTCCCTGTCTTTTTCAAGCTTAGTTTTCCAGTCTTCCCACTGACATTCCCATCAATTGTTACCTACTTTACCCTCTCCTGGCCCTACCCCATGACAAACTTTTAACTAATTCTTTCTTGGTTTAAGTTGGCCAGAGCTGGTCTTTGTTGCTTGCATCCACAGAACCCTAACTGCTGCAGATTCAATCAACAGACTGCAGATCTAAACTCTCTCACCCCTGCTTCCACCTCCTGGTCTCTATCAGAGAAGAATGGCTGTGGCCTGCAAGGCAACACCCATGGACCTGCTGCTTCAGGACACCCTGCCAGAACTCCTTCTGCACCTGCCAGTCTTACAGCAGGTTGCTTTATTAACAGCCCACATCACTTTTTTCTGCCACAAGTTTCTGACTTAGTGGATAAGTCTAATGAGTTTGCATACTAATTTAAGGTAGTTTTCTTTCCTTGCTGGTGGGTATGCTAATGTTTCTCCCTAATCCTCAGAAGTACTCTTGAAGCACCTAGACACAGGAACTCTGGCAGGCACAGAAGCTTGAGAGCTAAAAGCTGGAATAGCAAACACTCAGCCAGGTAGGAGGGGGCTGAGCCTGCCCTCCAGCCCCCACCTCATATCTGGGCTGTATTCACCTCTCCACTTAGCCTGTCCCCTGAGTAAGTCTCTCCTGACTCCACTTGCCAAAAGCATTAACTTTTGACTAGCTTCAAGCATTAATCCACTGGCTTCTCCCCTCCTTAACTGTCATTTATTTGTTATCTGGGTTCTTGTGCCAGACAGGTTAAACTGGTACCTTTTTGCCCTTGAGGTGCTCATAGTGTTGAGGGGAAGACATACAAGCCCATAGGTGAAGAAAGTGCAGTAGTGATGGGACACTGAGGAGGAAGAGAAGAAGGAAAGAGAGGAGGAGGAGGAAAAGTAGAAAAAAGAGAAGGAGGAGGAAGAGGAAGAGAAAGAAGAGTGGGGAGGAAAACTAGGAGGAAAGTAGGAAAGTGTAAGGAAGAGGAGGAAGAGGAAATACATGCCAGTCCTACCATTCAGACCCCTTCCATGGGACCCTTGGGGCTCTATTTCCTTTGTCATATTGAGGGGATGTCTATGCTATGTGCTGCCAGGAAGACCTGAGTATAACATGTTTACCACAGAATTCCTCAAAGGGGCTGCCATTGATCTCAGAGACAATAACGTTTACCTATATTTCCTGAGAAGGCCAACACAGCAATAAAGCCTCAGGGATTGGGGTAAACTACCTTTGGTGTCCTTTTCAAACTGACCAGTGTGTGATTTTCATTGGGAAGAAGTCAATTTTGCCCTTGTTGTTTTTCTGGCCTCACTGGACACTCATATTATCCTCTTCAGATTACTCCAGAGGCTGCTTTCAAAGGAGCTCAGGAACCCTTTACTCACTACCTTTATTCACAGGCCCATGACCCAGAACTGTCCAGGAGCACAAGAGCCAGTTCTTCTCAGAACTAAAAGTCAGGGCATGTGGTCTGGTGGCATAGTGGCTGTTTTGGTTACCTTTGTGCCGCACTACCAAAACATACCAAAAATGAGATGGCTTTAACAAACAAGAGTTTATTCTCTTACAGTTTTGGAGGTTAGAAGTCCGAGTTCAAAGTGCCAGGCTCTAGGGGCTCAGCCTTGGGTTTCAGCTCTGCCTCTGGCTCCTAGCCCACTGAACTGGTGGTTTTCTTCACTCAGGAAGCTGCTGGCTGCTGAGGTTCACAAACCCAAGATCAACAAGTAGAAAGGCACAGTCCCAATGTTACCAAAACACATGGCAGGCCATTAATTCAAGTCCATTGAAAGTCTCAGAGCATGGGAGGGTACTGAACGAAGACTTGGTTACATGCAGGGTTCAAGTGTGCCAAAAAGTTAGAGACCTTCCTCAAAGCTGCTTCTTATATAATGGAAGCAGACCACATCTCTAAAGCAGCTACTCAGCTGCTCCAGTAGATTCCACCATGGAACTGATTGCCTATCTCACCATGGTTAATAACGACATCCAGATGCCCAGCCATTCAACCAGGCCCAGCCAAGTTGACAACAACTTTAACTACCACAGTGGGTAGGGCATTTGGCTCCTAACCAGAAGGTTGGTGGTTCAAACCCACCAGCTCTTCCACAGGAGGAAGATGAGGCAATCTACTTCTGTAAAGATTCATAGTAGGAACTGATTAGATGGCAGTCAGTTTGGTCTAAAGAAGAATGAAATGTTTGCCATTAGAGTGCTTCATGATATTAAAATAAAATCATTGTTAATTGAACACTCTCAACATGCCAGATGCTTGATACACCTAATGTCATTTAATTTTCACAACAACACAAAGAAAGTTGCCTGTCTCAACCCAAGTGCATTTATCTGATGTTAACCCTGGGGAAGTGATCTTCACATACTCCCTCAACTGGCAAGTGGTACAGTATTCATCTCCAATCCACCAAATGCCATCTTGCTAAACTCAGCACAGCACTCAAGTCTTCTAAGACTATTATGAGTCTGGATTCTGCCAACTTCAGAGCCTCCATACAGCTTCACGCAATTTCATCATCTAGTCAGTACTCCATAAAGGTTACCATCCAAACCTTAATAATAATAATAATAATAAAGATAGGGAGGAAAGGAAGAGACAAAGATATTGAACTGGTGTGGCATTCATCATCACAAAGAATGTTTCAAGATCTAGCCTGAAGTACAATGCTGACAGTGATAGAATAATATCCATACACCTACAAGGAAGACTAGTTAATACTACTATTATTCAAATTTGCAAACCAACCACCAAAGCCAAAGATGAGCAAATTGAAGATTTTTACCAACTTCTGCAGTCTGAAATTGACCAAACATGCAATCAAGATGTGTTGATCATCACTGGTGATCAGAATGCAAAAGTTGGAAACAAAGAAGAATCGTTGGTAGTTGGAAAATATGGCCTTGGTGATAGAAATAATGCTGGAGATCACATGATAGAATTTTGCAAAACCAATGACTTATTCATTGTAAACACTTTTTTCCAACAACATAAATGGCAGCTATACACTTGGACTTTGCCAGATGTAATACACAGAAATCAGATCGACTACATCTGTGGAAAGATGCAATGGAGAAGCTCAATATCTTCAGCCAAAACAAGGCCAGGAGCTGACTGTGGAACAGACCATGAACTGCTCATATGCAAGTGCAAGTTGAAGCTGAACACAATTAAAACAAATCCACTAAAGCTAAAATATGACCTTGATTATACCCATCCTGAATTTAGAGACCAGCTAAAGAGTAGATTTGATGCACTAAACATCAATGACCAAACACCAGAGGAATTGTGTGTCATCAGAAGATGACATGAAGAACATCAAGCATAAAAAAATCAAAAGGTCATTAAAAAGACAGGAAAGGAAAAAAAGACTGAAATGAATGTCAGAAGAGACTATGAAACTTCCCCTTGAACAAAGAGTAGCTAAAGCAAATGGAAGAAATGACAAGTAAAAGAGTTGAACAGCCCTTCAGGGCTGGAACTGAACCCACTCCTGTGGCTTCCAGCCAAACAAAAGTCAGGCATATGAGCTGAACATTTGCATTAGGCAGATACACTCCTTGGAGAGATCAGTTATGGGAGAATAGAAGAGCTGTGTATGCACAGGAAGACAGCTCAGGAACAGGAGTGCAGGGGAGGGAAAGACACAGGGAAGAGGTAGCTATGGGAAAAAAGTGGGAGGAGGGCTGTTGTATTGTGGGAGATTACAGTCAATGTCATGTGACAAAGTATATGTGAACTGCTGTATGGAAGATGAATTTGCTCTGTAAACTTTCACTCAAGTCACAATAAAATTTAAAAAAAAAAAGAGAGAGAAAAAGAGGGGGGAAAAAGAGCTGAACAGAAGATTTCAAAGAGCAGCTCAAGAAGACAAAGTCAATTATTATAATAAAATGTGCAAAGATCTGGAGTTAGAAAACCAAAAGGGAAGAACACATTTTGCATTTCTCAAGCTGAAAGAACTGAGGAAAAAATTCAAGCCTCAGGTTGCAATATTGAAAGCTTCTATTGGTAAAATATTGAATGATGCAGGAAAAAAAGAAAGAAGATGGAAGGAATACACAGAGTCACTGTACAAAAAGAAATGGTTGATGTTCATCCATTTCAGGAGGTGGCATATGATCAAGAACCAATGGTACTGAAGGAAGAAGTCAAAGATGCACTGAAGGAATTGGCGAAGAACAAGGATTCAGGAATTGATGGAATACCCACTGAGATGTTTCAACAAATGGATGCTGTGCTGGAGGCACTCACTCGTCTATGCCAAGAAGTTTAGAAGACAGTACCTGGCCAACTGACTGGAAGACATCCATATTTGTACCCATTCCAAAGTAAGGTGATGCCACAGCATGTGGAAATTACTGAACAATATCATTAATATCACACACAAGTAGAGCCTTTCTGAAGGTAATTAAAAAATGATTGCAGCAGTATATTGACAGAGAACTTCCAGAAATACAAGCTAGATTCAAAAGAGGATGTGTAACGAGAGAGATCATCGCTGATGTCCGATGGATCTTGGCAAATGCAAAGAATACCAGAAAGATGTTTGTTGTTGTTGTTAGGTGCTGTCAAGTCATCTCTGACTCACAGCTACCTTATGTACAACAGAACAAAACACTGCCTGGTTCTGCGCCAGCCTCATGATCCTTGCTATACCTGAGCCCATCATTGCAGCTACTGTGTCAATCCACCTTGCCGAGGGTCTTCCCCTTTTTTGTTGACCCTCCACTTTACCAAGCATGATATCCTTCTCCAGAGAATGGTCCCTTCTGACAAAATGACTAAAGCAGGGACAAAATCTGCCCATTCTCACTTCCAAGGAGCATTCCAGGGGCACTTCTTCCGGGACAGATTTGATGTTTACTTGTGTTTTATTGACTATGTAAAATCATTTGATTGTGTGGATCATAACAAATTATGGATAACATTGAGAAGAATGGAAATTTCAGAACACTTAATTGTAGTCATGAGGAACCTAAGGACCAGGAGGCTGTCATTCGAATAGAACAAGGGAATGGTTTAAAATCAGGAAGCAAGTGCATTAGGGTTGTATCCTTTCACCATACTTATTCAATCTCTATGCTGAGCAAATAATCTGAGAAACTGGACTATATGAATAAGAATGTGGCATCAGGATTGGAGGAAGACTCAGTAACAACCTGCGATACACAGATGACACAACTTTGCTTGCTGAAAGTGAAGATGACTTGAATCATTTACTGATGAAGATTAAAAACTACAGTCTGCAGTATGGTTTATGCTTCAACATAAAGAAAACAAAAATCCTCACAACTGGACCAATAAGCACCATCAGGATAAATGTGGAAAAGTTGAAGCTGTCGAAGATTTCATATTACTTGGTTCCACAATCAACAATAATGGAAGCAGCAGTCAAGACATCAGATGACATACTGCATTGGGAAAATCTGTTGTAAAAGACCTCTTTAAAGTGCTGAAGAGCAAAGATGTCTCTTTGAAGACTAAGGTGTGAGAACTGGACAATGAATAAGGAAGACCAAAGCAGAGTTTATGCTTTTGAGTTGTGGTGTTGGCAAAGAATACTGAAAGTACCATGGGCTGCCAAAAAAAACTAACAAATCTGTCCTGGAAGAAGTGCAGCCAGAACGCTCCTTGGAAGTGAGAATGGCCAGACTTCATTTGACCTACTTTGGTCATGTTGTCAGAAAAGACTATTCCCTAGAGAAGGATATGCTTCATAAAGTAGAGGGTTGACAAGAAAGGGGGAGGCCCTCAATGAGATGGATTGACATAGTGGCTGCAACGATGGGCTCAGGCATAACAAATATCATGAGGCTAGCACAGGACCAGACGGTGTTTCGTTCTGTTGTACACAGGGTTGTTATGAGTCAGAGCCGACTCAATAGCACCTAACAACAACAACAACAAGGATCTTTGGCATGACACTCAGCATACCACCAGGTCTGAGGTTCATCATTATCCTTCATCAGCACTACTTGGGATAAGGTAAGTACAAGAATGTCCTACAAAAGTCTGTCTGAGGCTTGCTCTAATCTTGGTCTACTATGTCTGTGACATCCCCAGAGTTAACCTTGTTAAAGTAGAAAATGAGACTGATGTGGCTTGTGCTCAGTGAGCTCCTGCCAGCTTCCAAAGCCCCTCTCCTCCTTGTCTAAAGACTCATAGACCTTCCTTTTATCTAGTACCATTCCCAGGGTCAAGCTCAGACTTCAGCATGTGAGCTGCTTTGAAAATAGGGTCCCATCCACCTCCAGACACCATTTTCCTCTCCCATGCTCTCAGGTGACACCATGGATATGCGGCCTCAGTTTTGGAGTCATTTTCATGCCCTGGCAAGTGACTTCTTGGGTCAGGAAAAGTGACTATACACACAGCAACTCAGCTCCTCCTTTCCTACATGGACCCACTAGTGTCCTTTCAACCTGGAGGACTGGCCTCTGCCAGACTTTCCACAGGTTATAAGAGTTGTACTTCCTCCTCATTTCATAGCAAAGGCACCAGCTGCCCTAACAGCAATAGGGCCTATTTCCTCCTTGTCTGCTATGCTCTGCACTTAATATTAAAAGATCCTGTTGTTGTCCTCTACTCCCCTCAATAGGTTCAAGTCATTCTGGGCTGTCACCCTCGACACTATTGACTGGTTCTTGTCACTCCAGCATTATATGTGTCTTGAGAACAGGCTCCTCTTGTCACCTCAATTTGAAAAACCCTAGTTCAGTTCTAAGACTCTCCATTTTCTGAGCTCTTAGATCATGGGACCATGAAGCAATGATATTTGAAACTTTCTGAAACTGAGACCCCACCCAATTCTATAGTGGTCTGACTATGCCCAGCCTTGCCTACCACAGGTGATACTTCTCTCTAAGTCTCCCAACCCTTCTGAGTCACCAACTAGGGTTTTCCTATTGACCAGCACAGCAAGTCCTTCATCCTGAGAAATGAAGCGTCAGTTCAGACTCTTCTTACTGTGTTAAAAGCTTATGCTTCTTTGTTTATGGCCCATCCTGGGCACTGGCTACAGCCTACTGATAATTCCTTCATCTGCAAACCACATTCTGCCATAATACCCTTTTGTTCACACCATAACCTAAGTCCCCGAGGTAACCATCAAGGCCTACAGCCACATGGTGGTTAAGTGCATGGGGTGTAGGGTCAGATGTCTGGGTTCAAATTTGGCTTTGCTTTTACTCATTGTATGGCTTTGGGCAAACTGCTTATCCTTTCTATGCCTCCATTTGCTCATCTGTAGAACAGTATCACCTAGTTTTACAACTGCATTGGATCATTGTAAAGATTAATAAATTCATATATCTAAAGTGTTCAAGAGCCTGGATCAATAAATGTTTAAAAAAAAAAAAAAAAAGGCAAACCAAGCCAGTTGCCTTCGAGTTGATTCCAACTCATGGTAACCCCATGTGTGCCAGAGTATAACTTTGCTCCACAGGCTTTTCAATGGCTGATCTTTTGGAAGTAGCTCACCAGGCCTTCTTTACAAGGCACTTCTGGGTGGACATGAATCACAAAGCTTTCAGTTAGCAGCCAAGTACCACTTAGAGAAGCCCAATAAATGTTGAAAAAAAACAACCAACTCACTGTCGTCGAGTCAATTCTGACTCATAGCAACCCCTCCTTGGGTTCTGAGGCAGTATCTCTATGGAAGTAGATTGCTCAATCTTCCTTCCAAGGAGTGGCTGGTGGATTTGAACCACCAGCCTTCTGGTTAGCAGTCAAATGCCTTAGGCACTATGCCACCAGTAGCATCAATTTTATTATCACACTCACCATAAAGGATTAATGCCAACCACTTGCTTGCCCTTCTTCTATTGTTGGGCTTCCAGGGACCATTAGAACCTGGCACACAATAGTTTAATGACCATTGGCCTGGGCATTTACCTTTTTCCTCTCCCATTTACAGAGGAAAGAACTCTTGGCAAACAACAGCACAGATTTGTTTTCCTGAAATATCTTAAGATCCTCCCTCCCTCAAATAAATTGGTTAGGCTTCCCCAGTCCTAAGCCACAGCCCAGAAACTAAATATTATTCAGTGAGACCATCTACACGGCCAGCTAGTCCCTTGCTGTGTCTGTTCCTCCAAAGTGAGGATGACTTTGCTTCTCATACTTTGGTGATGCTGTCAGAAGGGATCAGTCCCTGAAGAATGATATCATACTTGGTAAATAAGATGGGCAGCAAAAAGAGAAAGACCCTAAATAAGATGGACTGACACAGTGACCGCAACAAACAGCTCATGCTTGGCAATGATCATGAGGATGGTGCAAGACCATCCAGTGTTTCATTCTATTGCACACAGGGTAGCTCTGAGTCAGAATTTACTCAGTGGTACCTAACAACAACAACAACAATCTTCACCTGGAGCCTTGGTGTGCAGTGGTTAAGCACTTGGCTACGAATCAAAAAAGGTCAGCAGTTTGAATCCACCAGTTGCTCCACAGCAGAAAGATGTGGCAGTGTGCATCCATGAAGATTATAGCCTTGGGAACTCTACGAGGGCAGTTCTGTTCTATCCTGTAAGGCTGCTATGAGTCAGAACTGACTCGACAGCAATGGGTTTGGTACGATTTTCAAAGAGCCCTGGTGGTGCAACGGTTAAATGCTCAGCTGCTAACTGAAAGGCTGGTTGTTTGAATCCACCAGGCACTCTGAGGAAGAAAAGATGTGGCAATCTGCTCCCATAAAGATTCCAAAACCTTGCAATCCAGTTGATTCCCATTCATAGTGATTCTATAAGACAGAGTAGAATTGCCCAATAGGGTTTCCAAGGCTGTAAACCTTTATGGAAGCAGACTGCCACATCTCTCTACTGCATAGCAGCTGTTGGGTTTGAACTAATGACCTTCTGGTTAGCAGCTGCGTACTTTAACCACTGTGCCATTAGGTTGTTCCTACAAAGAGTACAACCTAGGAAACTGTATGAGGGCAGTTCTACTCTGTCCTATGGGGTCACTAGGAATCAGAATCAACTCAATGGCACCAAACCAAAAACCAAACCCACTGCTGTCAAGTCGGTGGGTTTGAATTGCCAGCCTTCTGGTTAGCAGTCAAATGTCTTAGGCACTATGCCACCAGAGCTCCCACTCAATGGCACACACAATTTTCAATTATTATTATTAGGATTAAATAATGCTCTGTATACCACAGGTAGTAACAGTCCAATAAATGGCAGCTGTTATCACTAATACATTTAAAGAACAAAAGCAGATTCCTCATTAGTGGTCATACAACTGTTCCTTATTATTGAATGTCTTGTTATCCTACATTTTGCATTTACAATAGTATTAAATCTACCACTCAATTATGTTGCAGGTTAACAATGTATGTCTGGCAGCAATGAATGCTGAGATGCAAGGGAAGAGTAATGCTGGCTCTGATGGTTAAAATTATGTGTCAACTCAGCTAGGCCATGATTCTCAGTGGTTTGGCAATTATGCAATGATATAATTTGGTAGTTATATAATGATGCAGTCATCCTCCATTTTGTGGTCAAATGAGGTTATCCTCCATTTTCACATAATGCTGATTTTTCAATAAAGACCTGGTCTTTAGAAGCTAACCATATGGGTGAGGGGTGGGTGGCAGCCTTCAAGGGAAGTGTCTATGGTTTATACATCGGATCCTCCCAGGTGCCAACTCAATAGCATCATCTAGTAGAAAGAAGGATAGCGGCATATCATACAGAGATGTAGCCTACTTAATGAAAGAAAGTATGTTTAAAAGCATCACAGCTCAAGAATTAAGCTTACATAAAACATATTTGGTGTGATTATCTGTTTTTAAGAAAAGCTGCCACGTCCCACATTTCTGAAAAAATTTTTGCACACCCCCCAGAATTCTGATAAATTGGAGGTCAATAGTTACATGAAATAAAAGACAATACAACTCTTTAACTCAGAAAATAGTCTCCCAAATCAAAGTTCCACATGTATATTTATGAATTTGCCTACTATTCTTGGATCTAGCATGAAAGAAATCTTTCTTCAAACATACAATAATACTCTTCCATCCTATTTAACTTTGTTCAATTCTTCTATAATTTATCTATTGCCAAATTTCCTTTTCCACATAACTGAAAAATTAAGCTGAATTAGCATTAAAGATCATACTAAAAAAAACAGATTAAAATATTTATAAAAACTCAACGTTTCAAGCTTTAGCTGATAATTAACATTATTAAAGCAGACAAGGCATGTGTGTGTGTGTGTGTGTGTGTGTAAGCTCTGGTAGCATAGTGGCTAAGGCACTTGACTGCTAACCAGAAGGCTGGTGGTTCAAACCCACCAGCCACTCCTTGGAAGGAAGATGGGGCAATCTACTTCCGTAGTGATACTGCCTCGGAAACGCAAGGAGGCGTCGCTATGAGTCGGGTCCGACTCGACGGCACATAACAACAACAACGTAGGTGTGTGTATACACACACACAGAGAGAGAGAGAGAGAGAGAGCCTGGTGGCTAATGGTTCGAATCTACTAGCCCCTCTTTAGGAGAAAGATGGGGCAATCTGCTGAACGGCAATGAGTTTTATATATATATATATACACACAGACACACACACACATACATATATATGTGTGTGTATATATATATATACATATATATATACACACACACACATATACATATATACATATCCAAAAACCAAACTCACTGCCATCGAGTTGGATCTGACTCATAGCGACCCCTCCTTGGGTTTCCGAGGCAGTATCGCTATGAAAGTAGATTGCCCAACCTTCCTTCTGAGGAGTGGTTGGTGGCTTTGAACCGCCAGCCTTCTGGTTAGCAGTAAAATGCCTTAGGCACTACGCCACCAGAGCTCCACATATATATATATACATACATATATGGATAGGAGCTCTGGTAGCATAATATTAAGATGAAATATGTTCACCCTTGTTTTCCTTGAAGTATACAAAAATATTCATTCCAATGCCACAATTATTGCTGTAAACTGTCTATTGTCTCATTCAACATTAATTATGTAACTTAATTTCTGTACAACAGAAGCACTGACAAATATATATTTTTAGAAGTTTACAATTAAATCTTATGTCAACTCTCACCAAACTGTTTCCAGGGTGAAGCCCAAGGCTACTCCATTGTCTTTCCAGAATCAAGCTCTGAATCCCACCTCTCCCAGACCCCTCTCACCCCAACCTGGCATTGCACTACCTCTACATAAGGCAGGGATGTGGGCTGGAATGTTTCCTAAATGCACCTTTGAGGTTTAGCTTCCTGGTGTGTTGTCTATGCTTAGACACAAAATTTCAAGAAGAGGATTCTATCAATGCCTTATCTCTAAAATCAAGTATTTTCTTTCAGTTCACCCTGAAAACTGAGATTTAGAATTTGATTATTTGTGTATTTTTCCATAAAGGCACTGAACAGGTTATGTCCAGAAATCCAGAGGAACAAACATGGTTCATTTTTGAGGAATAAAGTAGACATATTGTACATCAATTCAAATTTTTACTTATTAAAAATTTAGTCTTATCAGAGACATGATTTCATTATTTAATGATTTTTATGACATATACTATATATTTAAAAACAGTGTACAAACACAAATATCAGAACTTTGGATATGATCTAATAGAGAAAGGATCTGGGGATGATGCACGTTAGACGTTATTACCCTTGCGCCCAAACACAAACCCTGAGGAAAAATAGCGGATGGATGTATGGATAGAAGAATGGACTGACGGGTTGGTGGATGGATGGATGGATGAGTGATGGAGTAAAAAGGATTGTAGCACAAAAAGTCAACCAGGATAATAATAATAATAATATTCTTTCACTCTAGATCCAAGGATACTAGGCAAATTCATAGATACAGATATGGAACTTTGATTTGGGAAACAATCTTCTGAGTTAAAGAGTTATATTGTCTTTTATTTCATCTAACCACTGACCTCCAATTTATCAGAATTCTGGGGGGTGTGCAAAAATTTTATTAGAAATACGGGAGGTGGCAGCGGAAAAGGAGAGACAGAGAAAGAGGGGAGGGGTGGATGAAGAAAGCTGGGAATAGACAGGAAAAAATGTCAGATATATGAGGAGAAAGAACCAGGAAGAGACAAGGTGAGAGAGAATTCGACTCTAGGACAGGCCAGGGAGAAAGTGGGAATCCCGCACCAACTCCCACCCGGATCGCCGTCCCGGCTGGGCAGAGGGCGCTGCTCACCTTCTCTCTTCTCTCAGCGCAGGAGCAGGCAAGGAGCTTCTGCGGCTCGGCCCTCCAGTCCGAACTTGCCGCGGGAGCCCAAAGGGCCACTGCACCCCGCCTCCCCAGGCTGCTCCCGCCTCCGGGGCGTGGCCACCGGGCTTCCGAGGCTGAGGACCAGGCGACCCACTTCCGCCCCCTGCTCAGCTTTGGGGAGTGGAGTGAGGCTGGGCCGAGCCCTGGGGAGAGGGAGACAAGGTGGACCCCACTATCGGGCGTTGCTCGCCCAAAACCCGAGACGGCCAATCGCACGGCCTCCCCAGATGCCCCTTGGGCGCGCGGACCCCGCCCCTGACCCGTGCAGATTGGCCCAGGGGGCGGGGTCTTGGGGAAGCTCTGCGCGGCTGTGGGACTAAGGACCGCGTCAGGGGTTGATGCGTTCAACTCCCCCTCAATTATTGAAGTGGCGACTGAGCCCCGGTGAGGTCGCTCGCCTTTTGCTATGGCTCATTCTTTTGGTCGGACCTCTCTTTTAAAGGCGATCTGGTGGCTTAGTGGTTAAAGCATTCGACTGCTAACCAAAAGGTCCACTGTTTGTACTACGAGCCTCTCCGCGGGAGAATTCCGTAGATTTACAGCCTGCGGGCAGTTCTACTGTGTTTTATAGGGTCCATATGAGTCGGAATGGACTTCATGGCCCTGGGTTTGGTTCTGGTTTTTCTCTGTTTTTAAATTGGCAGCCCCTCAACTATCCGCCCAGGCCCTTTCGGAGCTGGAGCCCTTCTGCAAGCAGCAGGGGCTTCCTTTCCACTGGATGAGCCTCTGGCTAGCTGCTTAGGCGCCAGGGGCGGGCCAATCTCCCAGCACTTGGCGGCAGCGGCGTCTTGACATGTTCTGTCTCTGTGGAGAAGCAGCTACGTGCCAGATAACGGTAAATCCCGTGACAGATTGTAAAGAAGTCCGGAGAACTTAACTTCCCAGGCGGGGCGGGGGGATGGGGAGTATTGGCGGGAAGAGCTACCGAGTACATGAAGTTTGTGCCAGAGCTAGAACGACCCAGGATTTGGCCCAGTAGTGGGGCGTGAGGGGAGATGGGAGTAGGGTCTCAGGTAACTGGAATTGCTAATGCCCTTGCTGCGAGTTGTAAATTGAGGAAGGGAGAAACCGTGGGGGCCTGAAAGAGAAACTGCTGCCCTGCTGAGCCTCTGCTTCTCATTCATTCATTATTCACTCAGTAGATGTTTTGGCCGCCCACATTCAAGTGTGAGGGATGTGGTGATAAGGCTTCTAATCTTTCCCGTATGGTTTTAGAATGTATGTTACTTGGAGTCGCTATGAGTTTTAATCGACTCCAGAGCAACTGGTTTCATTTTTTAATTACAAAACTAAAATTGTAAAGGGCAAAATGATAAGCGTGAGGTGGAGAAAGTAGGATTCAGAACATAAATTAAAATTCATCAAGAGCATTTAAAATAAAGCACTGGGCATAAGTAAAAATGACGAATTTAGGATTTGAGATTAGATACCATTCCTACTTCTGCTGACTAAGGAAATCTTAGATGCAAATCCAGGATGTCATATCTTGTACCCAGACAGAGGGGGTCGAGACATAAATGATTATGTAAAACCCCTTATGCAGGATGTTCTCAGAAAATATATTGTTGTAAGCAATTTTAATCTTAGCTTACTTACCATGTTGAAACAGTGCAGTGTGATTTCTATGTAATATTCTTAAGAAATGCCTGCACTGTACATTCCCAGGAAACTTATGTCTTAATATAGATTAATCAATACCTTACAAACCTGTTTACTATGTGATTTCAGAACAAGCCCTATCCTGACATTGCCCTGTCTCTCTCTGGTCTACAGACCCAGATGCCAGCAGTATATCCTTTACTTCATCGACAGCCTTACTGTGAGAAAGCTCACCTCTAGCGTACAAATATTGTAAGCCTTGCTCTTTGTCTAAATCCTATATAATCATCTCTGTAATTATCAAGCCTGAGACTCTGGTTTCATTTCAATGGGCCATGAAATTTCCTATTCAAATCGTTCTTTCAACCCTTAATAAGTCTCTCTAGGTTACCTTAAAACAGCATTCAAGTTTTTTATGCAACCAAACTTTGGAGAATGGTCCCCAAAGCAAAATTTTTCTTTTATACAAAAGAACCTATTGATAAAAGAAATGAGGCATCACGTCCCAAATGTGAGCACTCACACAGGCCTTCATGAAATTGCAGAGCATCAATAACAAAGAAAAAAAGATATTCACAGTCACCAAGGAGAAAACACAAATTACCCAGGAGGAATGAAAGAATTCAGACTGACCACAAAGTTTTCATCAACACCAGTGGCACAGTGTCTTCATGGTGCCTTGAAAATAATTTGTCCACTTAGAAGTCTGTATCAGACTGGACTGTTATTCCAGAGTTAATACAAAATAATGATATTTTCAGACATAGAAAGCCTAAGGGGTTTACTACCCTTACAACCTTGGTGAGAGAACTACTAAAGAATGTATTTCAGAAAGAAGGAAACTGAACTCAGATGAAAGGGGTGGGTTTCAAGAAAAAGGGGTGAACAAAGGAACTGAAAAAAATGTGCTGATTAATATGAGTAGCTATATACTGAAACAACAACAATCACCAGTTTGGAGAGTGTTTGAAAAGGAGGGAGGAGAAGGAGGAGGGCTGGACAGGAAGAATATCAGAAGGCAGAGCAGTTCCAACAAAGTTTCAGCCCAATGGGGAGCCCTTGAGCCATCAAGAGTGCCAGATCTCCTAGAATGGACCTGCTTTATCCCTGCTGGCACAGTCATTGGCTAGGAGCAGCCTGTAATGGGCTTTGTTGTCGCCTCTCTGTGTGAGTAGGACAGAGGATTGCAGTTGACAGAAAATTCTCTTATATACACTTCCCTCTTCTTCCCTCATTTTCCTCCCTGGATGATACTGCCTTCCAGCAGCGATCAGAGTAGTTTATTTTCATGGACTTACAGTATAAATACACTTAAATTACCATGAAAGGATAGAAATGGTCAGTTTTGTTCTTGTTTTTTTATTCTAGCTATATATTGTTTATATTATTTAAGGAGTTCTGGTGCCACAGTGGTTAAAGCACTGGGCTGCTAACCATATGTCAGTGGTTTGAACTCACTAGCTGCTCCACAGGAGAAAGATGTGGCAATCTGCTTCCATAAAAATGTACAGCCTTGGAAACCCTACCAAAAAAAAAAAAAAACCCACTGCCATCAAGTTGATTCTGACTCATAACGACCCCTGTTGGGTTTCCAAGGCTGTAAATCTTTATGGAAGTAGACTGCCTCATCTTCCTTCCACAGAGTGGCTGGTGGGTTTGAACCACCAACCTTCTGGTTTGGAAGGAAGCTTAGTCAATCTACTTCCGTAGTGATATACCATCTTGAAAACCCAGGGAGGGATTGCTATGAGTCAGGTCTGACTTGATGGCACATAACAACAACAACAACAACCTTCTGGTTAGCAGTCAAAGGCCTTAGGCGTTGTTCCTTGAGAGCTCCTTTGGAAACCCTACAGGGCAGTTTTACTCTGCCTTATAAGAGCAACCCTATAGGGTTGCTGTGAGTCAGAATCGTCTTAGTGGCAGTAGGTTTAGTTTTTTTTATATATAGTTCACATATCTCACATACTTTGGGCATGTTATCAGAGAGAACTAGTCCCTGGAAAAAGATGATATGCTGGGTAAAGTGGAGAGTTGGTGAAAGAGGAAGAACCCTCAAGAAGATGTATTGACACAATGGCTACAACAATGGTCTCAAACACAGCAATGATTGTGAGGATGGCGCAGAACCAGGCAGTGTTTTGTTCCATTGTACATAGGGTGTCGTGAGTAGGAACTGCCTTGATGGCACTAACAATGACATACATCGTGTTAACGATACATCTAATACTAAGAACGTAAGAAGTTGAACTTAAAGCAATGGGAAAAGTACACCAGGGTTGTTGGTCATACATTAACCAGAAGAAAGCTAGAGTGGTTTTATTATTTGAAAAAAAAAAAGACTTCAATATGATAAATACATAAACATTATTAGGTTTAAAGAGGAGTTTCATTTCTCAGAAAGCTAAAAAATATTCTAAACTCACATGCTCCTCAGAAAATAGCCTCATAAAATAAGGAGCAACAATTTGTGCCTTCTCTTATCCTATACATTCTCCCATATTGTCCCCAAGCATGTGAAAATTGCACATTTATAATCTTGCATATTTGTAAATAGAACACAGGATACAAAGAGACACAGGTTATCTATAGCACAATTAAGCATTTTGTCTGTTAGGTAGATAAAATGTTATTCAAAATTTAGAATATATTTACATGTTATACTTGGTATAATGGGCTTATAAAAGAAATCTTCCACTTAATCTTATTTTGAAATAAGTCTGAACAAAATTCAAAGAAACAGTATTATATAGGCCATGTTCTCTGATCACAATGCAATTAGATTAAAAATCAATGACAAAAAGAATTTCAAAAAGCAACAAAATACAATTAAATCATTCATGTAAAAAATTATGGATCAAAGGAGAAATCAAAAGTAAAATTGAAATATTCTTAAAATCAAGTGATAATAAAATTTTACATATGAAAACTTATGTGTATTAAAAATAATCAAAATTAAGTGGAATTTGAACATAAGTCTTATTCTGAGCAATTATTCTATATGTATATAGGGAGATTATTTTGATTCCAGAAAAGCAATTGGCTCAAAGAAACTAGGTACAATGAAGCTTATAAAGAGAAAGCCCACCCAGTGCCATGGAGTCTATCCCAAGTCATAGCAACCCTTTAGGATAGAATAGAACTGCTCCAAAGGATTTCAAAGGCTGTAGATCTTTACGGCCACCACTCATCTTTCAGTTTATTGTGCTGCGGTGGCTTGAGTGTTGCTGTGAGGCTGGAGCCTATGCCACCAGTATTTTAAAATACCAGTAGGGTCACTCATGGTGGACAGGTTTCAGTGCAGCTAAAACTAAGACAGACTGGGAAAAAGGAGGGGACCATCTACTTCTCAAAGAATTGGTTAGTGAAAATCTTATGAATATCAGTGAAACACTGTTTGATATATTACTAGAAAACTTTATGAATAGCCAGCATGATATAGTGCCAGAAGATGAGCCCCTCAAGTTGGAAGGCACTCAAAATACAACTGGGGTAGAGCTGCCTTCTCAAAGTAAAGTCTTCCATAATGACATAGACGGAGTAAAGTTTTTGGGACCTCCATTTGGTGATGGGGCATGACTCAACATAAGAAGAAACAGCTGCAAACATCTATTAATAATCGGAAAATAGAATGTATGAAGTATAAATCTAGGAAAATTGGAAATTGTCAAAAATGAAATGGAACTCATAAAGATTGATATGCTAGGCACTAGTGAATTGAAATGGACTGTTATTGGCCATTTTGAATCAGACAATCATATGATCTACTATGCTGGCAGTAACTGAAGAGGAATGGCGTGCCATTCATTGTCACAAAGAATGTGTCAAGATCTATCATAAAGTACAATGCTGTCAGTGATAGGGTAATATCCATATGCCTACACGGAACTGGGCGATCTACTTCCCTAGAGACACTGCCTCAGAAACCCAAGGAGGGGTCACTATGAGTCAGGACTGACTCAACAGCAGTGAGTTTGATTTTTTGACAAGGAAGACCAGTTAATACTATTATTCAAATTTACACACCAACTACTAAAGCGAAAACCAAAAAAAAACAAGCTCACTGCTGTTGAATCATTTACGACATTTACGACTTCCAAGGAGTGGCTAGTGGGTTTGAACCACTAGCCTCTGGTTAACAGTCAAATGCCTTAGGCACTACGCCACTACAGCTCCCACTAAAGCCAAAGACAAGGAAATTAAAGATTTTTACAAACTTCTGCAGTCTGAAATTGACCAAACATGCAATCAAGATGTATTGATTATTACTGGTGATTGGAATGCAAAAGTTGGAAACAAAGAAGAATCACTGGTAGTTGGAAAATATGGCCTTGGTGATAGAAATGACTCTGGAAATGGCATGATAGAATTTTGCAAGAACAATAACTTATTCCTTGAAAATACTTTTTCTCAACAACATAGGCGGCAGCTATACCATGGACCTTGCCAGACTGAATACACAGGAATCAGACCTACTGCATCTGTGGAAAGATACAATGGAGAAGCTCAATATCTTCATCCAAAATAAGGCCAGGAGCTGACTTGGAGCAGACCTTCAATTGCTCGTATGCAAGTTCAAGTTAAAACTGAAGATAGTTAAAACAAGTCCACTAGTGCCAAAACATGACCTTGATTATATCCCTCCTGAATTTAGAAACAATCTAAAGAATAGATTTGACACATTGAACACCAATGACCAAAAACCAGAGGAACTGTGGGATGACATCAAGAACATCTTACATGAAGAAAGCGAAACGTCATTAAAAAGACAGCAAAGGAAGAAAAGATCAAAATGGATGTCAGAAGAGACTCTGAAACTTGCCTTTGAATGGAGAGTAGCTAAAACAAATGGAAGAAAAGACAAGACAAAAGAGCTGAAGAGAAGATTGAGAGAAGACAAAGTCAATTATTATAATGAAATGTGCAAAGATCCACAGTTAGTAAATCTAAAAGGCGGAACACAGAATTTCTCAAGCTGAAAGAACTGAAGAAAATAGTTCAAGCCTTGAGTTGCAATATTCCAAGATTTTATGGGCAAAATACTGAATGATGAAGGAAACATCAAAAGAAGATGGAGGGAATACATAGTCACTGTACCAAAAAGAACTGGTCGATGTTCATCCATTTCAGGAGGTGGCATATGATCAAGAACCAATGGTATTGAAGGAAGAAGTCAAAGCTGCACTGAAGGAATTGGTGAAAAACAAGACTCCAGGAATTGATGGAATACCCATTGAGATATTTCAACAAATGGATGCTGCACTCGAGGCACTTACCATCTGTGCCAAAAAATTGGAAGTCAGCTACCTCACCAACTGATTGGAAGAGACCAATATTTGTACTCATTCCAAATAAAGATGATGCAACAGAATGTGGAAATTAACAAACAGTATCATTAATATCACACACAAGACAATTCAAAAATGGTTGATGCAGTATATTGACAAGGAACTTCCAGAAACTCTGGCTGGATTCAGAAGAGGACATGGTAAGAGGTATATCATTGCTGATGTCAGATGTATCTTGGCTGAAAGTATTGAATACAGGAAAGATGTTTACTTGTGTTTTTTGACTATGTAAAAGCATTTGAATGTGTGATCATAACAAATTATAGATAACATTGAAAAGAATGGGAATTCTAGAACACTTAATTGTACTCATGAAGAACCTGTACATAGACCAGGAGGCTGTCATTCGAACAGGACAAAGGGATACTGCCTGGTTTAAAATCAGGAAGGGAGTGCATCAGGGTTGTATCCTTTCACAATACTTACTCAATCTGTATGCTGAGGAATAATCCAAGAACCTGGACTATATGAAGAAAAGCATGGTATCAGGATTGGAGGAAGACTTATTAAAAATCTGAGATATGCAGATGATACAACTTGGCTTGCTGAAAGTGAGGATGACTTGAAGAACTTACTGATGAAGATTAGAGACTACAATCTGCAGCATAGATTACAACTCAACATAAAGAAAATGAAAATCCTCACAACTGTACAAATAAGGAGGATCACAATAAATGGAGAAAAGATTGAAGTTGTCAAAGATTTCATATTACTTTGTTCCACAAGCAACCCCAATGGAAGCAGCAGTCAAGAAATCAGATTTCATATTGCACTGGACAAATCTGCTGCAAAAGATCTCTTTAAAGTGTTGAAGAGCAAAGATGTCTCTTTGAAGACTAAGGTGCACCTAACCCAAGCCATGGTATTTTCGGTCACTTCGTATTCGTGTGAGAGCTGGACAATGAATAAGGAAGACTGAGAAAAAGAATTGATGCTTTTGAGTTGTGGTGTTGACTAAGAATATTGAAAGTACCATGAACTGCCTAAAGAATGAGAAAATCTGTCCTGAAGGAAGTGTAGCCAGAAATGCTCCTTGGAAGTGAGAGTGGCCAGACTTTGTGTCACCTTTTGGTCATATTGTCATAAGGGATTGTTACCTAGACAAGGATATTGTGTTGGTAAAGTGAAGGGTCAGCAAGAAAGGGGAAGACCCTCAGTGAAATGGATTGACACGGTGGTGGCAATGATGGGCTCAGGAGCAAGGATTCTGAGAATGGTGCACAACTGGGCAATGTTTCATTCTTTTGTACATAAGGTTGTTATGAATTGGAGCCAAGTAGGTGGCACCTAACAAAAACACAACAAGTCTTTATAGAAGAAGCAGAACTGTTGGTGAGTTTGAAATGCCCACCCAAAGGTGAGTTTGAAATGCCCCCCTTTGGGTTAACAGTAAAACTCCTTGACCAGTACAACACCAGTGCTCCTTCATAAAGAGAAGAGGGCACTTACCCATATCTTTTGAAATTCAAGTTAAGCAAGACTTCAAACAGGAAGAAAAGGATTTGCAAGTTTGGGTGAGAGGAAAACCTCTGGCAGTTTAATTTTATTCAGGAATTTCTTCAGCATGAGTATTTGATTTTCTGAGTAAGGACACCCAAAAATCAAAGCAAGATAGCTCCTATCAATCTGCCTTTGATATGTGCTATTGTGAGGGAGAAACTTAGATGGAAATCTATGGCCCAAAAACTTATGTTACAGAAAAGAAGAGTGAAAATGAGCTAGTAATCTAACTAAAAATATTATTAAAAGAATAGCAAAGTAAGCTCAAAGAAAGGGAAAGGGAGAAGATATTGAATAGCAAATGAAATAAATACAAAGCAAACACAAATGGAGAGTAACAGAAAAGCCAAAAGTTAATAGAAAAATTTACTAACATAGACAATATTCTGGTGAAATGATCTTAAAATAAGACAATGTTTTTCAACTTGTTTTGTTTTGTTTTGTTTCATTGTAGCTCTCTGTAAGGAGCCCTTTAAAATAAATACGTAATTGACTGTCCCACCATGAAATTTTGATATCCCAGATATTAGTATATTTGTGTATGTACTGTATTTTAGTCATAAAACAGTAATATAGTCCCCTTGAGCATGTATAGAATAAGAGAAGGTATAATTAAGAAGCATTATTAGGTGCCATCAAGTTGGCTTCGACTTATAGCAACCTTATGTATGACAGAACGAAACACTGCACAGTCCTGGACCATTCTCACAATGCTTGCTATACTTGACCCCATTGTTGCAGCCACTGTGTCAATACATCTTATTGAGGGTATTCCCCTTTCTTGCTGACCCTCTACTTACCAAACATGATATCCTTTTCCAGGGAATACTCCCATCTGTCAATATGACCAAAATAGGTGAGACAAAGTCTGGCCATTCTTGCTTCTAAGGAGCAGTCGAGCCGCACTTCTTCCAGGACAGGTTTGCTCCTTCTTCTGGCAGTCCATGGTAGTTTCAGTATTCTGCACCAACACCTTAATTCAAAGGGATCAACTCTTTTATGGTCTTCCTTACTCATTGTCCAGCTTTCACATGCATATGAGGTGGTTGAAAATACCATGGCTTGAGTTAGGTGCACCCTTTAGTCTTCAAAGTGGCATCTTTACTTAACGCTTCAAAGAGATGTTTCACAGCATATTTTCCCAGGGCAATATGAATTTGATTTCTTGACTGTTGCTTCCATGGGTTTTGATTGTGGATCCAATTAAAATTAAATTCCTAAGAATTCCTATCTTTTATCCATTTGTCATGATATTGCTTATTGGTCCAGTTGTTAGGATTTTTGTTTGCTTTATGTTGAAGTGTAATCCATACTGAAGACTGTAGTCTTTGATCTTCATCAGTAAGTGCTTCAAGTCATTTTCACTTTCAGCAAGCAAAGTTGTGTTACATGCACATCACAGGTTGGTAATGTATCTTCCTCCTATCCTGATGTTGTGTTCTTCTTTATACAGTCCAGCTTCTTGAATTATTTCTTCAGCATACAGATTGAATAAGTATGGTGAAAGGGTATAACTCTGACACACACCCTTCCTGATTTTAAACCATGCAGTATCCCCTTGTTCTGTTTGAACCATAGCCTCTTGCTTTGTACAGGTTCCTCAAGAGCACAATTGAGTGTTCTAGAGCTTCCATTGTTTGTAATGTTATCCATGTTTTGGTATGATCCACACACTCAAATGACTTTGCATAGTCAATAAAACATAAATAAACATCTTTCTGGTATTCTTTGTTTGCAGCCAAGATCTATCTGACATCAGCAATGATATATTCCTTGTTGACATCTTCTTCTGAATTCAGCTTGAATTTCCCTGTCAATATACTGCTGCAACAGTTTTTGAATTATCTTCTGCAAAATTTTACTTGCATTTGATTTTAAAAATAGTGTTTGATAATTTCCACATTGTGTTGGATCACCTTTCTTTGTGATGGGTACCACTATCTATCTCTTTCAGTCAATTGGCTAGGTAGCTGCTGTCTTCTAGATTTCTTGGCATAAATGAGAATGTGCCTGCAGTACTGCATTCATTTTTTTTAAATACATTTTATTGAAATATAATTTATGTACAGTGAAATACACAAAACTAAAGTGACATGAGTCTGCTTTTATTTTTTAATTTTTATTTTATTTTACTTTTTAATTGTGATTTGAGTGAAAGTTTACAGAGCAAATTCACTTTCCATACATCAGTTCACATACACTTTGTCTCATGACATTGACTAAAATTTACCAAATGCCAAAAGCTCCCCTCCAACTTCCTTCCTACAGTTACTTCTTCCCTATGTCCTTCCCTCCATGCACTTCTGCCCCCTGAGCTGTGTTCCTGTGCATACACAGCCCTTCTATTCTCTCATGATTGTTCTCTCTAAGGAGTGTATCTAGCTAGTGTAAATGTTCACTTCACATGCATGTCTTTTGTTTGGCTGGTTGCCACAGGTTGGGTTCAGTTCCAGACATGAAGGGCAGCTAGGGGTCATGGTCTCAGGGGTTCCATCAGGGTCTATCAGAACAGCAAACCTGGTCCCTTTTGCTTCCCCCCCCCCCACCAAATGATTTTAAGTTTTGTTCCACGTTGTTCTCCCACTCTATACAGGATCTCTTACATAGATCCCACTCCTAGTGGTTGACAGTGGTAGCCAGGCACCATCTAGTTCTTCTGGTCTCATAGTCATATAGGCTGAAGATCACATGGTGTACCAGTCATTTGGACTAATTTTTCCCATGAATCTTTGGTTTTCTTCATTCTTCTTTGCTCTGGACAAAGAAAGACTCATCATTGCATCTAGATGGCTGCTTGCAAGCTTTTAAGATCCTGGTCGCTACTCACCAAAGTAGGAGGTGGAACAATGTTTTGTGTAGTATGCTATGCCATTTGAGTTTGATGTCCAATGTGACTATGGTTCCAAGCCCACGGGTACAACTACTCACTCCCTCTTGGGAAGCTGGCTGTGGCCAAGAAGTGACTACAAACTTGTCATTTGTCCCTTCTACTGTACACATGGGAATTCTTACAGAACATACCGATACATATGTACATTGTCTGCTGACCCTATATATGATCTTGGTCACACTCTCCCCTGCATAGACATAGCTAATAGTTCAGCCTCTCTACCTATCTATCCACCCATATATCCATGTTTGCCTTCACTGACAATGCATAACTGTATGTGCAAAAAGGTTCATCTTTGTTGTCTGTACCTCCCATGTACCTCTCTATGTCTTCCTCTTCCTCAGTGCCACTGTGTTGATCACTTACCTTTGGTACATTGCCCTTCCCTTCTCTTCACCCAAATAAATACTTGTCTCTACCTGTCTAACAGTGTTCCCTTCCCTCCTCTCCCACTCCTGGTAACCAACAAAGAAAATTTCCTTCCGTATATAAACCTTTCCTACATTTTTTACAATAACAGACTAATACAATATTTGTCCTTCTGTGATTGACTTATTTCACTCAGCATAATGTCCTCCAAGTTCATTAATATTCTGCGGTGTTTTGCAGATTCTACATTATTCTTTAGGGTTGCATAGTATCCCATTGTGTGTATGTACCATAGTTTGGTTATCCATTCTTCAGTTGATGGGACACCTAGGTTATTTCCATCTTTTGGCTATTACAAATAGTGCTGCGATGAACATGGGTGTGCATATGTCTGTTCTTGTCCTGGTTCTCACTTCTTTAGGATATATACCTAGTAATGGAATGGCTGGGTCAAATGGTATCTCTAATTCCAACTTTTTAAAGAATCACCATACTACTTTCCACAGTGGTTGTACCATTTTACAGTTCTACCAGCAGTGTAGGAGAGTCCCAATCTCTCCACATCCTCGCCAACATTTATTATTTTCTGGCTTGTGGAACTTTGCTACTAGTGCTGGGGCAAGATGGTATCTCTTAATTGTTTTGATTTGCATCTCTCTAATGGCTAATGATCATGAGCATTTCTTCATATGTTTGTTGGCTGCCTGAATAGCCTCTTTGGTGAAGTATCTATTCATGTCTTCTGCTCATTTTTTAATTAGATTATTTGACTTTTTGTTGTTGAGGTGTGGGAGTTTTCTATAAATTCCAGAGATAAGTCCCTTGTCAGATATGTCATTGCCAAATATTTTTTCCCAGTCTGTAGGTTCTCTTCTGACTCTTTTGGAGAAGTCTTTGGAAGCACATAAAAATTTAATTTTTACAAGGTCCCATTCATCTAGTTTCTCTTCTGCTGTTTGTACATTTTGGGTTATGCTTGATAAGTCTATTTATGCCATATATTAGGGCCCCTGAATTTGCCCCTAGTTTTTCCTTGAGGAACACTATAGTTTTAGGTTTCACATTTAAGTCTTTGATCCATCTGGATTTAGTTTTAGTGTATGGTGTGAGGTACAGATCTTGTTTCATTTTTCTGCAAATGGATATCCAGTTTCACCAGCACCATTTATTAAACAAACATTTTCTTCCCCATTTAATGGATTTCGGCCCTTTGTGAAACATCAGCTGACCATAGGTCAGTGGATCTGTTTCTGGGTTCTCAATTCCATCCCATTAGTCTATGTGTCTGTCATTATACCAATGCAAGGCTGTTTTGACTACTGTGCCTGGATAGTAGGTTTTGAGATCTGACAGTGTGAGATGTCCTACTTTGTTCTTCTTCAATAGTGCTTTGCTTATCTGAGGTCTCTGTCCTTTCCATATAAAGTTAGTGATTGGTTTTTCTGTATCCTTAAAAAATGTTGATGGGATCTGGATTGGGATTGCATTGAATGTATCGATAGTTTTGGGTAGAATTGACATTTTCACAGTGTTCATTCTTCCTGTCCATGAACATGGTGTGTTCTTCCATTTATGTACATCTCTTATGGTCTCTTGAAGTAGTCTTTTATAGTTTTCTTTGTACAGATCTTTTGTGTCACTGGTAAGATTTATTCCCAAGGTTTTTTTTGTTTTTGTTTTTGTTTTTTGTAGCTATTGTAAATGGTATTGATTTCCTTATTTCATTTTCAGCAATCTCTTGGCTGGTGTAGAGGAATCCAACTGATTTTTGGATGTTGATCTTGTATCCTGCCATGATGCTAAATCTCTCAATTAGATCCAGTAGGTTTTTGACTGAGTCTCTTGGGTTTTCTAGGTATAGGATCATATCATCAGCAAATAGGGATAGTTTGACTTCTTCCTTACCAATTTGG
>NW_006921639.1:625192-627454 GCF_000298275.1 Orycteropus afer afer | reverse complement strand
GTATTTCAATGTTTTTAAATTTATTCATGCTTGCTTTATGGCATAACATATAATCTATCCTGGAGAATGTTCCATGTGCACTGGAAAAGAATGTATATTGTGCTGTTGTTGGGTGGAGTGCTCTGTAGATGTCTATAAGGTCAAGTTGGTGGATTGTATTGTTTAGCTCTTCTGCATCTTTGTTGAGTTACTTTCCAGTTGTTCTAACTTTCATTGAAAGTGGTGTATTAAAATCTCCGTCTATGACTGTGGAATCATCTATTTGCGTTTTCAACTCTTTTAATGTCTGATTTATGTATTTTGGGGCTCTTTCATTGGGTCTATAGATATTTATTATGGTTATATCTCCTTGTTCAATTGAACCTTTAATCATTAGATAATATTCTTTTTTTTTTTTTTCCTTTTTTCTTTCAGTGTTCACTCCTCTCCCCTCCCACCCCTGGTAACCAACAAAGAAAGTTTCCTTCCATATATAAACCTTTCTTTGACTTTTTACAATAATGAACTAATACTATATTTGTCCTTTTGTGTTCAACTTATTTTACTCAGCATAGTGTCCTCCAAGTTCATCCATGTTATGTGGTGTTTTGCAGATTCTACTTTATTCTTTAGTGTTGTACAGTATTCCAATGTGTGTATGTACTACAGTTTGGTTATCCATTCTTCTGTTGATGGGCACATAGGTTGCTTCCATCTTTTCGCTATTGTAAATTGTGCTGCAATGAACATGGGTGTGCATATGTGTGTTATTGTCCTGGTTCTAACGTCTTTAGGATATATACCTAGTAATGGGATTGCTGGGTTAAATGGTATTTCTAATTACAGCTTTTTAAGGAATTGCCATGTTTTCCACAGTGGTTGTATCATTTGACAGTCCCACCAGCAGTGTAGGAGAGTCCCAATTTCTACACATCCTCATCAGCATTTGTTTGTGTCTGTGTGTTGAACTTTGCCATTTGTTCTGGGGTGAGATGGTATCTCATTGTTGTTTTGATTTGCATCTCTGTGCTTCCTGATGATCATGAGCATTTCTTCATGTATTTGCAGGCCACCTGAATACCCTCTTTGGTGAAGTGTCTATTCATATCTTCTGCCAATTTTTCAATTGGATTGTTACTCTTTTTGTTGTTGAGGTGTTGGAGTTTTCTATAAATAGTAGAGATAAGTCCCTTGTCAGATAAGTCATTATCGAGAAGTATGAATTTGTTACTGTCATTTTGTTATGTGCTTTTTCATGGTGTTTCTGATTTCTTTGCTGCATATAATTTTCTCTGATGAGCTTCTTTTGATTATGAATCATGTTATCACATCCTTCGTTTCAGTTGTTTTAGTATTTGCTAAATATTTGTGCTGGTCCTCTCTTTTATTTTGATGTGAAGGCTTATCATTTTTCCTTGAGATTACCCTGTGATTTATAATTTTCTTCCCAAGTTTGGAACAGTCCATTCTATCATGCAGTTGTCTTGACTTCCCTACCATTTACAAGTTCTGTAACTACACAGTTTCCTCTCTCTTTTTGGTTTGTAGTTGTCTTTATATGTCAATTAATGTCTCTGGTTCCCTAATTACAATCTTATAGGATTATTTATTTTGGATACTTCCACAGCTGGATTGGTTTCTGTGTTATGTCATCATGTCTGTTAATGGTTGGTTGTTGTTTGCTGTTGTTGGTTCTCTGTCCAAAGGACTCCCTTTAGCATACCTTATAAGGTTTATCTGTTGTTGTCAGGTGCCATTGAGTCATCTCCAATTCATAGTGACCCTGTGAACAGCAGAACGAAACACTGCTTGGTCTTGTGTCAGCTCCACAATCCCTGCTATACTTGATACCATCGCCACAGCCACTGTGTCAATCCATCTTGTTGAGGACCTTCCCCTCCTTCATCGACCCTCCACCTTACCAAGCACGACATCTTTCTGCAGGGAATGGTCCCTTCTGACAATATGGCCAAAGTAGGTGTGATGAAGTCTGGCCATTCCCGCTTCCAAGGAGCATTCCAGCTGCACTTCTTCCAGGAAAGATTTATTAATACTTTTAGCAGTCCATGGTACTTTTGGCATTCTTCACCAGCACCACATCTCAAAAGCAGCAATTCTTTGGTCTTCCTTGTTCATTGTCCAGCTCTCACATGCATATGAGGTGATTGAAAATATCATGGCTTAATTCCGGTAAGTTGGTGGACTAGGCAGAAAGACTGCACAGACCCTCTTCAACAAAGAAAAGGGAAACCAATTAACATAGACACAGAAGATAATCCTGGA
>NW_006921639.1:621091-621726 GCF_000298275.1 Orycteropus afer afer | reverse complement strand
CAAACTATGGTACATACACACAATGGAATACTATGCAATGCTAAAGAATAATGTAGAATCTGCAAAACACCACATAACATGGATGAGCTTGCAGGACATTACGCTGAGTGAAATAAGACAACCACAAAAGGACAAATATTGTTTTAGTCCGTTATTGTAAAAGCTAAGGAAAGATTTATCTATAGAAGGAAATTTTCTTTGTTGGTTACCAGGGGTGGGAGGGAAAGATAGATGTTAGATAGATAGAGATAAGTATTGATTTGGGTGAAGAGAAGAGCAATGTAGCAAATGTGACTTACCAATATGGCAGCATTGAGGATGAGAAAGACATAGAGAGGTACATGGGAGGTACAGACAACAAATATGATCCCTTTTGTATATACAGTACTTCATTGTCAGTGAAGACTAACATGGGTATATGGATGGATAAATGAGTGGACAGGCTGAACAATAAGGTATGTCTATGAAATGGGGAGTGTATCCAAGAACATATATAGGGTTGGTGGACCATGGTCCTACAGGTTTATGTGTATTATCAGAATTCCCAGGTGTATAGTAGAGCTGAGAAGGAGCAAAGTTGTGGTCATTGCTTGGCCACAGCCAGCTACCCAGAGGGACTGAATAGTTGAACCTGC
>NW_006921639.1:593291-620767 GCF_000298275.1 Orycteropus afer afer | reverse complement strand
AATTAAACCCACACCTGTGGTTTCCAGCCAAACAAAATACAGGCATATGAGTTGAACATTTACCTCAAGTAGATACACTCCTTGGAGAGAACAATCATCAGAGAAAGAAGGGCTGTTTATGCACAGGGAGACAGCTCAGGGGGCAGGAGTGCATGGAGGGATGGACACTGGGAAGAGTTAACTGTGGGGAGGAAGTGGGAGGGGAGTTCTTGCATTGTGGTAAACTGTGGTCAATGTCATGAGACAAAATATATGTGAACCACTGTATGGAAAGTGAATTTGCTCTGTAAATCTTCACCCAAATCACAGTCAAGCAATCAAGCAATAATAAATAATAAATAAAAAGAAAATATCATGACTTGTGTCAGACTCACCTTAGTCCTCAAGGGGACATCGTTGCTCCTCAGCACTTGAAAGAGGTCCCTTGGAGCCAACTTTCGCAGTGCTATATGTCATCTAATGTCCTGACTGCTGCTTCCATGGGTTTCAATTGTAGAACCAAGCACTGTGAAGTCTTTGACAACTTCAATCTTTTCTCCATTTATCATGATGCTGCTTATAAGTCAAGTTGTGAGAATTTTTGTTTTCTTTATATTGAGGTGTAATCCATACTGCAGAGTGTAGTCTTCAACCTTTTTTAGTAAGTGCCTCAAGTCATCCTCACTTTCAGCAAGCAAAGTTGTGTCATTGGCGTATCTCAGGTTGTTAATGAGCCTTCCTCCAATCCTGATGCCATGTTCTTCCTATAGTCCAGCTTCTCAGATTATTTGCTCAGCACATAGATTGAATAAGTACAATGAAAAGATACAACCCTGACGCACTCCCTTCTTGATTTTAAACCATGCCGTCTCCCCTTGTTCTTTTCAAACAAAAGCTTCCTGGTCTATGTACAGGTTCTTCATGAGTACAATTAAGTGTTCTGGAATTCCCATTCTTCTCAATGTTATTCACAATTTGTTATGATCCACACAATCAAATGCTCTGGCATAGTCAATAAAACACAAGTAAACATCTTTCTGGTATTCTTTGCTTTGTGCCAAGATCCATCTGACATCAGCAATGATATTCCTGGTTCCACATCCTCTTCTGAATCCAGCCTGCACCTCTGGAAGTGCTTAGTCAATATAATGCTGCAACCGTTTTTGAATTATCTTCAGTAAGATTTTACTTGTTTGTGATATTAATGATATTGTTTGATAATTTCCACATTCTGTGGGATCACCTTTCTTTGGAATGGGCACAAATATGCATCTCTTCCAGTCAGTTGGCCAGTTAGCTGTCTTCCACATCTCTTGACATAACCGAGTGAGTGCCTCCAGTGGGACATCCCTTTGTTGAAACATCTCAATGGATATTCCCTTAATTCCTGGAGCCTTGTTCTTCACCAATTCCTTCAGTGCAGCTTTGACTTTTTCCTTCAGTACCATTGGTTCTTGATCATATACCAACTCCTGAAATGGATGAACATCAATCAGTTCTTTTTGGTATAGTGACTTGGTGTATTCCTTCCCTCTTCTTTGGATGGTTCCTGCATCATTCAATATTTTGCCCATAGAATATTTCAATATTGCAACTGGAGGCTTAAATATTTTCCTCAGTTCTTTCAGCTTGAGAAATCCTGGCCATGTTATTCCCTTTTGGTTTTCTAACTCCAGGTCTTTGCACATTGCATTATAGTAATTGGCTTTATCTTCTTTAGCTACTTTTTGGAATCTTCTGTTCAGCTCTTTTATCTTGTCATTTCTTCCATTTGCATTAGCTACTCTCCACTCAAGGGCAAGTTTCAGAGTCTCTTCTGACATCTCTTTTGGTCTCTACTTTTCTTGTCTTTTTTAATGACCTTTTGCTATCTTCGAAGATGATGTTCTTGATGTCATCCCGCAATTCTGGTTTTTAGTCATTGGTGTTCAGTGCATCAAATCACTTCTTTAGATGGTCTCTAAATTCAGGAGGGATATATTCCAGGTTATATTTTGGCTCTTGTGGACTTGTTTTAATTGTTTTCCACTTCAAGTTGAACTTGCACATGAGCAATTGATGGTCTGTTCCACACTCAGCTCCTGGCCTTGTTTTGGCTGAAGACATTGAGCTTTTCCATTGCCTCTTGCAATGATGTAGTCATTCTGATTCATGTGTACTCCATCTGGCACAGTCCACGTGTATAGCTGCTGTTTGTGTTGTTGAAAAAAAAGGTATTTGCAATGTATAAGTCATTGATCTTGCAAAATTCTATCATGTGATCCGCAGCATTATTTCTGTCACCAAAGCCAAATTTTCCAACTACCAGTGATTCTTCTTTGTTTCCAACTTTTGTGTTACAGTCACCAGTGATAATCAACACATCTTGATTGTATGTATGGTCAATTTCAGACTGCAAAAGTTGATAAAAATCTTCAATTTCCTCATCTTTGGCTTTGGTGATTGGTGCATAAATTTGAGTAATAGTCATATTAACTGGTCTTCCTTGTAGGCATATGGATATTATCTTATCACTAACAGCGTTGTACTTCAGGATGGATCTTGAAACATCCTTTGTGATGATGAATGCCACACCATTCCTCTTCAAATTGCCATTCCCGGCATAGTAGAGCATATGGCTGTCTGATTCAAAATGGCCAAAACCAGTCTATTTCAGCTCACTAATGCCTGTGATATCAATCTTTATGTGTTCCATTTCATTTTTAACAACTTCCGATTTTCCTAAATTCATACTTCATACATTCCATGTTCCTGTTGTTAATCGAGGTTGCAGCTGTTTCTCAATTTGAGTGGTGCCATGTCAGCAAATGGAGGTCTTGAAAACTTTATCTATATCAGTAAGGTTTGTCTCACTTTGATGATACAGCTCTTTCGTAGTCATATTTGGAAAGCTTTCTGACCTAAAGGGCTGGTCCTTGTGCACTGTATCAGATAATGTTTCTGGATTATTCATAAAGTTGCACAGTAATGTATCAGACAGTGTTTCTCTGCTATTTGTAAGGTTTTCCTTGGCCAATTCTTTGAGAAGTGGATGGCCTCTTCTTCCTAGTCTGTCTCTGTCTGTAAGCTGCATTGAAACCTGTGCACCATGTGCAACCCTGCTGGCACTTGAAACACTAGTGGCAGAGCCTCAACCCTCACAGCAACATGCAAGCCACAATAATATGACAAACTGACAGACAAGTTTGTCTCACTTAGCTATTTGAAACCTCTCTGCCCTCCCCTTACCTGGATCCCTGGTGCTACTCTGCTCTGTCATCACCCTGGCTTCTCTTTCCCCTGGTTTCCTGGCTGGTGAGCATGGGGCCTGGGTCCCTTCCTCCCCTTACCTGGATGCCTGGCTGCTGATCTGCTCTGTCGTCCCCTCTTTTTGGTCTGGTTTGAACAAATTCCCTTAATTTCTGCTTATCTGGAAATGTCCTAATTTCACCATCATATTTGAGGGACAACTTTGCTGGCTATATATTTCTTGGTTGGAAATACTTCTCTTTCAGGGTTTTATGTAAACCATCCCATTGTCTTCTCGCTTGTATGATTTCTGCTGAGAAATCTGAGCTTAGTCTTTTTGGTTGCCCCTTGTAGGTAACTTTTCATTTTTCCTGTGCTGCTTTGAGGATTGTTTTTTGTCTTTAGTTTTGGTGAGTTTGATGATGATATGTCTTGATGATTTTGTTTTGGGGTCTCTCCTGTTTGGGGTTCATTGAACTTCTTCATATATTCTCATCTTTCATCATACCAGAGAAAATCTCTTCCAACAAATCTTTGACAATTTTCTTTGTGGTTTTATTTGTCTCTTCCTGTTCTGGAATTCCGATTACACGTAGGTTATTCCTTTTGATTGTATCCCACATGAACCTTAGGCTTTCTTCACTTTGGTTTGATCTTTTATCTGATTGATCCCTTTCCAAAGAAGTATTCAGGTATTTGTCTTCAATCTCACTAATTCTGTCTTCCATTGATTGAATTCTATTCCTTTGCCCATTCAATGTGTTATCTATTTCTGAAAATTTAGTATTAATCTTCTGGATTTCTATCTGTAGATTTTGTATCATTTTTAAGTTTTCATTTATTATGTCATTTTGTTCTTGTATTGTCTTTTGAAATTTTTCTAGGGTTTTCTCTGTGTTTTCCTCAATTTTGTCAGTTTCTCTTGATCTGTCTCTCAATCCATTGAAGGTACCTAAATATAATTCTTTTGAATTCCTTATCTGGAGTTCCAGTGCTGCTTCTTCCTCAGTGATATGTTTTTGGTCTGTATCCTGGCCCCTTGTTTGTCCTGCTTTATCTTGTGTCTTTATGTGGACTGTGATGCTCTGTTGTCTCTGAGACATTGTGACATTTTGTGTTTATATTTAGTTGGTGATTGTATATTGGTGTGATTTGCCCATGATTTTTGTTTTCTTTGTTTTGTTTGGATATTTTCAATGTAAGGGTACTGTGTTCCTCTGTTCACTAGTTGGCAGCATTTATACACTCACCCCCCATCTCCTTTCTCATATTCAGCCTCCTATATGCCCCTGCCATCCTTGGCAAATGGAGCCTATTCTTAGGTCCCTGGAATCCAATGAGAATGCTGTCACTTTAAAATCCAATATGGCTACCTCTTGTAAATATTCAAAATGTCTGCACCCTTGGTTACTTTAAATATCCAAAATGGCCACCACTTGTAAACAATCAAAATGTCTGCACCCTCCAGACAGCCAAAAGGTTGTCTCCCTCCTTCCTAGTCATAAGCCACCAGTGCAGTTTTTCCTGCAGCTCTTGGCAACCAGGGATGATCCTTAGGTCAATTCTCAGGTCTCAACACCACTTGGAAATATTTAGGCTGTTGATCCCATCAAAGTAGCTGACAGTTTGCAGCTCCATTGAAGGTTAGGCAATCTACTTCTGTAGTGATAGCACCTCGGAAACCCAAGGAGGGGTCGCTCTGAGTCAGACCTGATTCAACAGCAGTGGGTTTGGTTAAGTACAAATAGAACAGAAATATAAAAAGCATGCTGACCTTTATATCAGTTCCTATAAATAAATGTTCAAATTTTTAGAAAAACATGTTATCTAAACTGACTTTAAAAAGAAATACAAATGCTAAATAACACAGGAGCTATTATGTAAATTGTCATTTTAAATTTCCCAAAGAGAAAACACCCAGAATAGATGATGTACCAAAATTTTAAGAAGTAGATTACTGTGATCATGTAAAAGTCTTTGCAAAGAGAAAGAAAGAGGAAACACTGTAAGTACATTTCATGGGGCTTGTTAATGTTGTGTGCTGTTGAGTTGATTCTGACTCGTAGCAACCCTATACCTTAGTATCAAAACCAGATAAGATCAGCACAAAAGTAGGAAATCATAGACTAGCCTCTTTCATGTTCATAGAAACAAAAAATTCTGAACTATTAGTAACTGTACTCAACAATGCTTTAAAAAAAAAAAAAACATCATGACCGAGTTGGTTCAAGTTCTGAAATTTTAAAATTGATTTTTGCATTAGAAAATGCAAAATATGTATAATGTAGTTAACTATATTAATAAGTTTCTGGGGAAAAAAAAAAAAAACATGTTCATCACAAAATATATAGAAAAGCATTCCAGTATGATTTAGTATTCATTAGTTACGTTCAGCAAGCCAAAAATTGTAGGGAAATTCCTTAACCTGATAAAGGTTTTTAAAAGGGTTTTTACCAAAAGCCTTTTAATTTTATTTTTCAATTTTTTACTGTGATTTAGGTGCAGTTTTATAAAGCACTGTCATAGGGGACAGAATCTCAATTGGCCCAACATAGTACATGTGATAGTTGGAGCTGTATGTCAGCTTGGCTGGACCACAATTCTGTGTGGTTTAAACAGTTGTCATTTGGTTATTCCCATGATGGAATCAGATGTATATGTTTTTAACAGCCAATCCATTGAAAGGGAGTTTCCCTAGGGGTGTGGCCTGCTTCCAGTATATTTATGGACATCCTGGGAAAAGAGACATTCTTCTGTGGATCAGGATTCTATTGTGCTGTCTACAATTGTCCATGAGCAAACAACCCACTATTCAGCCTGGAGATCTTGGATTCGTCATTCGTTGGAGTCAACTGCCAGTATACTGCCTACCAACCTTGAGCTCCTCAGTCCCTGCAGCTGCGTGAGTCGGGAAAAGCTTCCAGCTTGACATTTGATCCAAGAACTTTGGACTTGCCAGCTTCTGTGAGTGTATGAGCCATTTTCCTAAGATAAATTTCTCTTTCTTTCTATATAAACTTTACTGGTTTTATTTCTTTAGAGAACCCATTCTAACACAGTACACAAAAACATTGTTCTATATCCTATTTTTGTGAGTACCAAAAGCTTTTGATAAGCATCATTCTTAATGGTGTTATGTTAGATGCATTCTCTTTAACTGTATATCTGTATATTCTTAAATGCCTCCTTTATAGCTTCTACTTAACATTCATAGAAACTAGACAGCAAATTGTTTTCCCTTTAATTCTTTTTTATTTTACGTAAAAATCGAAATGATTTTAAAGCTAATTTTATAGAATTAAGAGTTTAGCAAGGCAGCTGTATATGTTAATACATAAAGTAAATACAGTTCCTCAACAACAATAAACAGTTTGAAAACTTAGTTTTAAGAGTTCCATTGACAATAGCAAAAATATAGGTATTTATGAAAAGGACATAATAACAACAACAAAAAGTATCAAGGTCTTTGTAGAGAAATTTATTTGAAAGGCATTGAAGAAGACCTCAATAAATGGAGACATCACAAAGACATGAATTTCCTGCCAATGTCATTGTAATCAAATATTAGAGGATTTTGAGAGAGGGGAGATTTGAAGAGGTGATTCCAAAATTTACCTGATAGAGCACATGGCCCAACAATATGAAGGGTTGCCATAGAACTCTTTGTGTAGTCAAATTCAAAACCAAACCAAACTCACTGCTGACAAGTCTATTCGGACAGAAAGTGACCCCTTCTTGGGTTTCCGAGGCAGTATCCCTACAGATCTAGATTGCCCAGTCTTCCTTCCAGGGAGTGGCTGGTAGGTTTGAACCACCAGCCTTCTGGTTAGCAGTCAAATGCCTTAGGCACTGAAATTAGGCAATCTGATAAACCGAAATGCACTATATTAGAGCTTAAATTCTAAAGCACAATCATCCTGCATGATTGCCTTTGTTTTGTCTTTGTCCTGTCTAAGTCTTAAATAAATGTCTCTATTGAACCTGTTTGAATCTGGGGTCTCCTTTTCCCTTATTACAGCACAAACTTTATTTTTCATGCACTCCATATATCCATCCTAGGTTCTCAAAGGGGCACAACTACTCAGGCACCATAATCTTAGGTCTACCTGAATCATACCTCTGGATCTGTCCAGAAGTGGTACATGTTACTTCTATGAACATTTCATTGGTGAAAGACTGGGAGCTGCATGTCAGGGATGCATAATCCTTGCCTTAGATAGGAAGGAACTGTGCTGAATAGTAATACACTATAATAATTAAATAGTGTGGTATTGACACCATCAGTATAAACCAGTAGACAGATAAAGAGTGGAACAGAAAGCACAGACCCGATCTACACTTATGTGGTATGAGAAACACATCATAAGTGAAAAAGATGGAATATTCCAGAAATGGTGCTGGAACAATTTATCTACATGGGAAAAAATAAAATCAGATCCCTAGCACACAACACATGTATGAAATAATTCCAAGTGGATTAAAGGTGTAAATGTGAAAGGTAAATATCCAAAACTTCTAAAACAACAATAAACAAAAGACTATTCTTTTCACCTTTAGTAAGGAAGAATGTCTTAGTTATCTAGTGCTGCTATAACAGCAATGCCAGAAGTGGATGGCTTTAACAAACAAATTTATTCTCTCACAGTTTAGGAGGCTAGAAGTCTTCAGGGCACCAGTTCTAGGGGAAGGCTTTCTTTCTCTCTCAGCTCTTTGTCTCCTTTCAGCATTTGTGGGCCTTGTGTTAGTTGCAGGTCTCCATGTGACTTGGCATCAGTCTTCCCTTAGGTCCAGGAAGTTCTTAGTACAAGGACCACAGGTCCAAAAGATGCAGACTGCTTCTGGCTCTTCTTTCTTGGTGGTGCTGAGATCCCGTCTTTGCTTTCTTCTCTCTTGTTTTATCTCTTATAAGATAAAAGGTGATGCAGGCCACACCCCAGGGAAATTCCTCTTAGATCAGGGCTGTGACTTGAGTAAGGGTGTTGTAGCCCACCCTAATCCTCTTACAACTGATTGGCTGATCACAGCAAGTCACATCATGGGGATGATCACATCATTCCATAACTGCCAAAATATATCATTACATAACTGCAAAACCTCTATGAATCATGGCACAGCCAAGTTGAAACATATTTTGGGGGGACACAATTCAATCCATGACAAATAATTTTTTAAACAAGATACAAAACAGAAAATTTTTAAACCTTATGGAAAGGACAAATTTAGCTGCATTAAAATTAAGAACTTCTGCTTTATTGAAAGACACAATGGAGTGAAAAAACAAGCCACCAACTGGAAGAAGATACTTGTAACCGTTATTAAAGGGTTAGTATGCAGAATATATGAAGAATGCTAGGGAGCTCTGGTGGCGTAGTGCCTCAGACTGCTAACCAGAAGCTTGGTGGTTCAAACCCATCTGCTACTCCTCGGAAGGAAGGTTGGGAATCTATTTCCATAGTGATACTGCTTTGGAAACGCAAGGAGGGGTCGCTATGAGTTGGAGACGACTTGATGGCACATAACAACAACAACAACATGAAGAATGCTAATGCTAATTAAAGAATACTATTGGGCAATCTACTTCCATTGTGATACTGCCTTGAAAACCCAAGGAGGGGTCGCTAAGAGTCAGGACTGACTTGACAGCAGTGAGTTTGGTTTTGGGTCTTTTTTTTTTTTTTAATGGAATCAATATGAAGAAGATAAACGCCCAAATCAGAGTCATGAACAGGCATTTCACAGATCAGGAAATATGAGAACATGAGTGACCCAAAACTATGTGTGCTCATGACCAATCCCATCAGTAATTAGGGAATTGCAAATTAAGACTGCTGCAAATTAAGACTACTGCAAAAGTATTTTAAAGAATGACAATACCAAGTATCATGAAGGATGTAAAGCAAGAGAATTCTAATATACCCTTAAAAAGAAGTGTATCCAAATTCATTAATTCTAAAATTCCATTTAAGATATTTTACTATTTTAAATACTACCAAAAATCCACACCAACACAAAGCTTTTTCATCACATAATTTTTATATTATACATATTGAAATAATTCTCTTAAACTTAGAGAAAGATTTTTGTGCAAAACAAAAATTACAGATTTTTTTTCCAATCACAGTCTGATATTTTTTTATTAATTTTGAAGCAGAATTGTCTATGCCCCTGTTTTTCACACAATATAATTTCTGTGCCGTTCAGAAAACTGATGTTGCAGCAGTTTTAAAACATGGGGGCAAATTCATTGGAACTCCTCTCACCAAGAGATGGAGTCTCTGTCCCTTTCTGAATCTTGGCAGCCTTGTGACTGCCTTGACCAATAGACCACAATGGAAGTAATATTCTGTAAGTTCTGGGGATGATGTCATAAAGGATTATGCAATATCTGCCTTGTTTGCTGGAAACACTCACTCTGGAACTTTTGACCACCATGTAAAAAATCTTAACTTGAAACCATGATGGCATAAGGAAGCCCATATGTAGATTCTCCATGCCTAGTCCAGCTGAGCCCAGTGTTTTTGTCATTCCTGCCAAAGTAACAGATGTGTGAATGGTGAAACCTTCAAATATTCTGATCCTCAACCACTCAAGTCATGTCTAGCTGATCAAGTTTTCCATCTGAGGACCCAGACATGGTGGAGCTGAGAGAAGCCATCTCTGCTTTGCTCTACCTGAATTTCTGATCCACAGAACCTGTGAGCATAATAAAATGATTATTTTTATCACTAAGGTTGAGGTAGTATATTACATAGCAGTAGATAGCTGCGATAGCTCTCAACTACAAGAGACTTTTACATCATTCCATCTAGATCCTGCTATTACCTGAATTCACTCATCTGACCTTTCCAACATTCTGGCCTGCCAGTTCATTGAACTCCTCATCCACACTGATGATGTCCATTTCAGCTGCTTTCTTTCATAGTGACACTTTGGAATTTTTTGTTCTCTGTGACTTATAAAACCACAAAATCAACATCTTGCCCTCTAATTATACCTCTTCTCCTGGGTACTTACTTGTATAACCCTATCTAGCTATCACCTTCACCAGAATTGCCCATCCATTGAGTGCTTTGCCATTTTTTTCCTCCTCTTTCCTTCTTTGTTCATTTAGATTCTGTGGTCCATTACTACAGCAAGACTTTTGCAAACCTTCTAATTTCTACTCCCCACTTTCTTTTTTTCCATACATATCCTATCCCTAGACAATCTCATCCTTTTCCCCCTAATATATACCTAAGAAGCTAAATGTAGTTGGAGAAAGTTGCATAACTGGACAAATTATCAACAGCATATATCCATGGTCACCAATTTTAAGTGAACCCTTCTTGGAAATCTTACCACATTGCTTTGGTGTGGAAGAAACTACTTGTTGTCCTCCAGTATCTACAATTGCCATCTTCACATAGCTCCTCATAAAGGAAACTACAGCTTCCATCCTCCATCGCAGCCTGATAAGGCCATATGGCTAAATACCAGGATGATGTGAACAGAAGACTTCATTCCCCCTTCATCTTTTTATCTCCAGTTTAGGATCAGTTTCAAGGGCATAGGGCCAGCACCATTACACAGAGCTCAACACTCAGGTCTTCTTGCTTGGGGTTTAATGCTCTACAGTTGGCATCTTGACTTTATTAATAATTTTTTTTCAAATGTATGTTTGTAAGTGAAGTATTATAAGACAGCAGAGCATGGGGAGCTAAGTCTTGGAGCCTCAGCTCACAAGGTCCTGTCTTTTGACACCTACTGGGTCAAGTTGTTAGCCATATGCCCCACCCACCCACCCACCAGCCCTCTGTACACTGGGTACCTCCACATCCTTGCTTAGAGTGTCCCCTTAGTTACCCATCTATTGGGCAACACTGGCTTCCTTTTCAAGACCCCTTCTTAAAAATGTGATTTCTCAGTTGCTTTTTCTTAACAGCATTCACTGCCTGCACTTTCTTTGCCTCTCCTGTTTGCATCTATCATCACATTATACTTAAATTTAGCTGTGGGCCTCCCACTCCTCCTCTCTGGACTGTTTTCACAGGTTTCTGGATCTCTGCATCTTGGCTATAAAGGGAGGTCAGGAAGAGAGGCTATTACTTGGCAGGCTCCAAATTACCAGAGGGCCTTAGTGAGCTTGTAGTCTGTTCCCCATTCATACAGGAGCACAGATTGGAGGCTCCCTGATAGATACAGGAAGGGAACCTGCGCAGCACCAGGATGACCCCTTTCAAATGGTGTCACAATGAGCACACACACAAGCCAAAGACATTCAATACATGGGAGAGTTTGTTTTGGAATTTTTCCAGCCTCTGTGTCACACCATAGCATGCAAAGCACTGAATGGACCATTTGATCGACTAAGTGAACAAGAAGGTGCAGCAGGACAGTGTTTATGACAACTGTCTCAAGTCCCCATGGGACGAGACACCCTTTGGGTCAGATAACATGGAGGGGATGCAGGGCTGCTGGTAGGTTAAGGAAGTTTCTCCTGTGCCCTGGATCCATGCTACTTCTCTGCCTCCTTCCCTCCATCCTCCTCCCCTGGTCTCCTACTGTCATGCCTTGCACACCAGCTGGCCCTCCCTGAGCCCTCAGCTTGTAGCCTACAGGCTCTTTCCACTCTCCAGACCTGTCCTGTGTTCTGACCTCCAGATGTGGCTTCCAGGGAGGGCCCTGAGTGACTGTGAAGCTGGATCCACAACAGGGGCCCTAGAGAATCTGTCCACACAGCTTCAGGCCCAGGGTTAGTATTTCTGAGGAGAAATGGTCTCTGCCCATCCCTGGGAATAGTTCCCGTATAGAAACAGGAGCCCGCTGGGCCATCCACTCTCCTTAAGCAGCTTTCTTGGCCTCCAGGACACGGCTTTGGGGTGGACTTGCAGCCATCAGGAGCCCTGAGTCTTGAGCTCTGCCCTGCACCTCCTGTTGTGAAGTCTGAGGCCAGCTCTTGCTCACTGGGACATGGTTTCCCTCTGTAAGGACTCAGTGGAGCCCTTGCACAGTTTGAGGTCTGTCTCTCTGTGAGATAATAAAGGACTAACTCAGTCTGGGTGCCACGTACCTACAGGAGACACCGCAGAGAGAAGCAGGACTAAGCATGGCTGCCCTATATCTAGGAGAACATTCACTCCTTGGTGTCATTGGTGTAGGGGTTGGGGTATCGGGCAGAGATTACTGCCATAGGAAAAGTCTCACCAGCAAATTGAAGCCCCCAGAAATTTGTACTAAATAAAAATGGAAGGCTTTCTTGAAAATTTTAATGGCTCTGGTGGCGTAGTGCCTAAGGCATTTGACTGCTAACCTGAAGACTGGCGATTCAAACCCACCAGGCACTCCTCAGAAGGAAGATTGGGCAATCTACTTCCATAAAGATACTGCCTCGGAAACTCAAGGAGGGTCACTATGAATTGACTCAATGACAGTGAGGTTTGTGTGTGTGTGTGTTCATGTGTGAAATGTTGAGATGAGGGTCCTTTAGGATAAAATAGAGGCCTTATTTTATAGTCCCTTGCGAAGCCTCTTGCTATTGTTTATAGGCAAGGCATTCAGCAGTGCTGCAGGTCACAAAGTCACCATGTCAACCTTCATGTCAACCCTAACAACCAGGCCTGGTGGGGGAAGGGCCATGAGCAGGGGGGCTGGTGACAAGTTGCCCCAGAGCCACTGCTTCCACTCTTCCATACCCACTGGGCAGTGACTTGGTTGGAGGGTTATAGTAGGTGTCTGGAAAAAAGCCAAAGGGGCATAGCCCCTGGGCAGAGGTAGAGGTGGCCTATGCCAACACCCCTCTGTGGGCACCTGAGTGCTGGCCAGGAAGGGATAGAATATGGAGAACTGTGGCCCCCGAGTACTCGGCTCCATACTATTCTTCCTAGTGCTTTTGCTGCTGTTGCTGCAGCTGTGTGCTGAAAGCCTGCCAGGCCATGACTCCAAGAGCAAGAGACACAGGTGGCACCAGAGGACAGGTGAGGTGCTCTCCTGTATGGGCAGCTTCGATCTCTTCTTCATCCTGGACAAGTAAGTGGCCAGTGGATGCCTGGAACACAAGCTCCTGCTCACTAACCCCTAAGCCAGGATGGCCGGGACAGGCAGTTCCCTTGGGGAGGGGGCTCTTTGCTTTCATTGGGTATTTCACTTGTGCCACTGCTTAGATAGCTCTTTGCTTTGCTGCTTCTAATCACTTTGTTTCTGTATTCAACAACTGGGGACCTGTCTTAATAAGTTCATGTACTTTCAGTAAGTTTTTGATCTGTCTCTGTGTAGCCTTGGGAGAGTTGGACTATTTATCAGGCCCATCCTGGGTCCAGTGAGCTGGCCCTAGACCTTACTGTTGCTCTGGGCCCTTCCTGACTTAGCAAAGAAGGAAAGGAAGGGGTGTCCTCAGTAGTAATAATGGCACAACTGTCAATAATATTGTTGAGGCACATTTCAGTTTCCAAAGCCTTTTCACTGTGGTTGTTTTCTTTCATCCTCAAAACAACCCTCTGTTGGAGACTAGCAAAGCTGTTTGCTCATCCTGGGCTCTGAGAGGGGGTGAGATACCCAGTGGTGGTGGCAAGACTTGGGTTTTCTGAGCTGGGCTCCTTCCACCCACTCCAGGCTGGATGGACTTATGGCTTCATCTGAGTTTCCATGGATGCCATGGTTTTGGCCCAGTTCCTAAGCAAACCAGCAGTTCCAGGAGTCCCTACCCCCTGAAAGAGAAGTCCCTCATCCCTGCCTAGCAGAGATTTCTGAGATGTCGTGATCCTTTGCACAATTGTTGGGGGTGACCCCCTTAGGAAAGGATGGATTAGGTTGAAGGATGAAAGGGTTTTGTGGGGGTTGATGGCCATTTGGGTTTATCTGCCCAGAAAGGGGTAGTATGTCCACAGAGCACCCATAATGGTTGTGTAGCCACCTTGCTGCAGTACTCTGCCCATTCCCCTAGCGTTCTGCTGTTAGTCCTAGTGGGGGTATCTAGCCCTGTGATGGGTGGGGAAGAGCTCTGGGCACAGGTGGAAGATGTGAAATAATATACACAAACAGTGTGGGCCCAACAATGTGCTGAACACTTTAGGCCTCCCAGCACCCTGAGGAGGTAGGTAGGTTCTGTTTCCCAGTTTTGGGTTGCTTAGACTGAGACCTGGAGTAGAGTAATTTGTCCAAGGGCAGCCAAAGCTAGTTTGCAATAAAATATCAGAAAGGGCAGATTATCACCTTTCTTCTCCCCCAATGAGGGAATGAGGGTGGAAGTCTTAGAGAAGGGTCACAAGAATGGCTGTCTCAGTCAGAAGATCCCACTCCCTACCCCATATGCCTCCTTTGGCTTCTTAAAGTCTAGGAGGCAAAGGTTTTTCAGGCCATAGTTAGAGGGCAACAGAGGAGAGGGAGCAATTTAAGTCCCCTGTGTCCCAGATCAGGACCCAGGATTGAGACTGCTCTACAGAGTCCTTCCCTCACTGTCAGTCTTCAGTTTGCCCTTCCAGTTGGCCAGGGCGGATCTAACTGTATTCTGCAGGAAGTGTTGAGGGTGTCCAAGAAAAAGCCTTCACATTCATTTCCAGGCCTCAGTCAGGCATTCAGCTGAGAATGACCACAAGGGGACAGAGCAAGCTTGTCTGAAATTACAGCGGACTCTTCAGCCCCAGGGAATAACATGTGCTTACCCAGGTGTGGCAGTGGGTTAGTGGGTTACCCAGGTAGGGGCAGAGATTGAGGTTTAAGGCCAGTCTGGGTAAAGAAGGCCTTGCTGCTTTTGAGGGCCACGTCATCCCTCCAGTGGCTGTCTGGTTGAGGAAGTGGTCTGTGGCTGTCTTCTCCTGCTTGGGAAAAGGGGATTAATGACAACTGAGGAGGGCATTCCACTCACCAGCAGTGTAGCCTGGGACAAGTTGCTTCATCTCTCTGCCTCAGTGTCCCCATTTATAAAATATGGATCCTCATGCCTACCTAGCCAGGTTGTAATGAGGGTGAAGGGAGAATTTGTGAGTAGTTTGCTTAGCACAGTGTCAGGTACAATCATGAAGAATGAGCGAAGGGTGGGGGAAGGCAGAGTCACAGTTGTGCAGGGGCTCCTGACCCAGCCCTGGCTTGTGGCTATAGCTTTCTTCCTGAGTGCCTTTGACCTGGTAGGGGTGGAGGGACAGAGAACCTCTGCTGGGTTGTTTGAGAATCATACTTGGGCCCAGGTCTAGTGCTTATGAGGTTCTTTGCCACCTTTCACCCATGTTCATTCATCTATACCCTTATAAATCTATTCACTCACAAATAATTACTGAGCAACTATGGTATGCCAGTCACTGGTTTAGGCAGTGGGGATAAGGCAGCAAACCAAACCAAACCAGACCCCTGCCCTGTTGGAGCTTCTGTTTTAGTGGAGAGACAGGAAGTAGACAAATGCTTGAGTAAAATCAGTCTGTGTCCCTTAGGGATTAGTACCAGGGGGAAGTACCATCAGGAAGGACAAAGGGAAGTGCTAAGGTAGGGGCAGTTCTAAGTAGGTGGGCAGAGGTAGTAGTACTGCACAGAGAATTGAAGGTAAACATTTTTTGAAAAGAAGAGTGATTTGATTAAACCTGTGTTCTAAAGGTCACAGTTGGATGCTCCAGGGCAAACCCAGGAGAACTATGAGGAGAGGCTGTTGCAGGAATTCACAGAGAGATGATGCTGGCTTGAGCCAGTGGTGGTGGAGAGGATACATAGCCAGACTCTTGACCTATTTAAAGGTAGAAAGAGGCTACAGGATTTCTGATAGATTGAATCAGGGGAAGGGAGGTTGTCTTAGTCTGGTGGTGGAGATAAGAGAGGAAACTTAATTTCCTGAATCTTTATGATAACACTGTGAGAAAATGTTATCACACCCATTCTATAGATGAAGACAGGAGACAGCTCAGCAACAGTTTTAACCCAACAAAGTCCCCAGATAGAAAGACTTGGAGCCAGAAGTGAAACTCTAGAATATCTGATTCTGAAGCCTTTTCCAAAGACTACAGGGCTGGATGGGTCCCTAAGGTGTTCTTGGAGACAGAAACAGTAACCTGCAGGTGGCTCTCTGGTCATTGTTCCCATGCTGGTACACCCAGGGCTTTGGGCAATCAGATGATTATGGCTGAGCCCTACTATGTGCCAGATATACTGCTAAGTGACCTTAAAAGGCCAGGGAATACCAAAAAAAACCCCACTGCCATCAAGTCAATTCTGACTCAGCAACCCTATAGAACAGAGTGGAACTGCCCCCACAGGCTTTCCAAAGCTGTAAATCTTTACAGATGCAGACTGCCTCATCTTTTTCCCACACAGCAGCTGGTGGATTTAAACTGCCAGTCTTTGATTAACAGACACATGCTTTGACCACTGCACCACTAGAGCTTCTGTCAGGCTTCAGGTGATCCCAACAAGGCCTGAGCATGAGGAAAGAGGTGGAAAAGGTAGAAGGAAGGAGGACAGGTTATGTAGTGGGGCCCTGTAGCCACATAGGTGGCTCCAGGGTGAGGTGTCCTTAAGCTCAGGGAATTAGAGGATCATCAAAAAAAAAGGGGGGATGGGTGGGTGGATCACATTTGTGTTTTCCAAAAACCTTTTGGCCAGCTTGAGAAGAATAGGTTGGAAGGGAGAAGGATAGAAACAGAGGCTGGAGTGAAAAGGGGAAGGGCCAGAGAAGACCTAGGAGGCCCAAGGGGCTGGGGAGAGCAGGTAGAGATGCAGGAGGGGTTGAACCCCATGAAAGGAGGATGAGTGAGGCAAAACCCTAGGAATGCCTACATGGTCTTTGAGGGTAGAGGAAGGGGGGCTGCTTTAAAGGTGTGTCCACACCAGGGACCTTTGGGTTCTGGACAGTGTTTTCATGGGCAGCACTTAGGACTGGAGAGGAGCTCACAGCTCTTACTAGCCACATTACTGAGACCGCCATCCCTAGGTATGCTCCTTCCCTGCGCCCCAATTCTTCCATTATATAGGGATGGTAGCTGTGGCAACTTGCCAGGAAAACCAGGCCAGTGTCACTAAATTCTGGGAATAAGATAGGGCATTTTCCTTCTCAGTTTAAGCCATAAACAGGGAAAGGTGCTCTAGATGTTTTTCCTAAAAAGTAGTAGGAAAGGATAGAAGGTTCTGGCAAGATGTCAGAATAGGTAGACAAGCTACACAGACCTTCTGCAACAAAGTAATGAGAAACCAATTGAAACTGATACAGAAGACAATCCTGAAACCCTGAGCTTTGAAGGGAAGGATAGAGAAGTAGATTAAATACCAACTCATAGAAGAACCTGAATGAAACAATGAGTTACGAGACAAATGGAGTAGCACTGCCAGCAGTCCTGAGGACACAGCCATTCTGAATATTTCCTGGTAGCAACCAGAAAATATTAGAGTAGCAACCAGGAAATATTAGAATTGGCTCTGCTCACCAATGACTACATGGGCAAGGACTGCATTGACACCTGACAACCGGAAAGGAAAACAGTGAGGAAGGAGACAGATCTGTGGACTGCCAGTGGCTGTCCTGAGGGCGTAGCTATTTTCAATATTTGCAAGCAGTGGATGTGGCCACTTTGAATATATGCAAGTGGGGTTTTTACCTGGACAGTCGCCTAAGAATAGGCTCCACTTCTGAGGACAGCATAGGCAACTGCTCTGGAGGCTGACAATTACAAACCTGCGACATTCCCCTTGTTACTCATGCCCCACACCCTGTTGGTGAACAGAGGTGTGACCATCCCCTGCCTCCACCCACCTTCTTGTCCAGCAGGAATTCTATCCTGGTCTGTTACCTGACAGAGTCTGGATGCTGTGCACTGCCCTCCAGAGTTTTGTTTTTCTTTATTTTAAAATTATTCTTTTTCTCTTCCTCCTTTCTTCCTATTTATTTATTTATTTTTCTCTTTCCCTTCCTTTTGCAGTTTTCCTGTTTTTTTTTCTTAACTATTCTTTCACTCTTACTCTTTTCTCTCATTCTTCCCTACCTAGATATTGTGGCTTCCTCCCCCCCTTTTTACTCATTATCTTTCTTTTATCCTTTTTAAATATAGTTTTAATTTTTTCTTCTCTTTATTCCTTTTCTTTTTCTTTTTTTTTTTTGCAATTGCCCTGTTTGTGTGGTTTGCGTTTTTGGTTCTCTTTTTCTTACTTTTTAATTTATTTATTATTTTTCTGAATGGGAGACAGCAGTCATTCCCACAAAACCCAACCATATTTCAACCTCCTGCAGCCCCATCCACTGAGGGCCACCACTTGCTTTTGCACCAACTGATGAATGATAGATGGTGGCCAGTACCAGTTCAACTCCCCCTCAACATCTCTTTGCAAACAGATAACAGATCTATGCACACATACTCTTTCTCTATTACACCCACTGGAGACAGGTGGTGAGTGGCTAAGTGCTAACAACTTGTGAATGGAAGAACACAGTATATATCACACAGATATATGGGTGTCTGTGTATCTGAATATATCAAAACAAAATAAAGGGAAAAAAATCTTATTCAAATCACACCAATATACAACCACAAATTAAACATAAATATAACAACACCACAATGTCTCAAAGAAAACAGACCACCACAGTCCCTGTAAAAAAGCAAAATAAAGTAGTAGAAACTAAGGACCAGGATACAAACCCAGAAAACATCCCCAAGGAAGAAGCAGCATAGGAGCTCCCTGGTAAATCAAAATAATTCTATTTGGTACCTTTGATGGATTGAGATACAGATCAAGGAAAACACTGACAAAGTTAAAGAAAACATAGACAAAACTACAGAACAATTTAGGAAAACAATACAAGAACAAATTGACAAAATGAACAAATTAGAAATGACACAAAAACAACAATACAAATCCAGAAGATTAATGCTAAGATTTCAGAAATAGATAACACATTGGATGGACAAAGGACTAGAATTAAATAAATGGATGACAGAATTAATGAGATGTAGACAAATACTCCATTCTACTTTGTTAAGGGATCAATCAGAAAAAAAGATCAAAACAAAATGAAGAAAGCCTAAGATTCGTGTGTGATACCATCAAGAGGAATAAATTATTTGTAATTGGAATTCCAGAACAGGAAGAGACAGATAAAACCACAGAGAGAATTGTTGAAGATTTGTTGGAAGAGAATTTCCCTAATATGATGAAAGATGAGAATATATACAATAAAGAAATTCAACAAACCTCAAAAGGATAGTCCCCAAAAGAAAATCACCAAGACATATCATCATCAAACTCACTCAAACCAAAGATAAAGAATCCTCAAAGCAGCACAAGAAAAACAAAAAGTTGCCTACAAATAAGATTAAGCTAATAATGACATTAAGCTTGGCTTTCTAGTAGAAACTATGCAGGTGAGAAGGCAATGGAGTGATATATATAAAACCCTGAAAGAAAGCACCTCCAACGAAGAATTGTATACCCACCAAATTATATAAACACCAAAAATGTCTCTCAAATATGAGGGTGAAATCAGGAAATTTCCAGAGGAGCAGAAATTAAGGAAATAAGTATCCAAAGTAAAATAAGCTTACAATACTATAAACAAGGAACTAGAGACATCAATTGGTGAATGAGGACAACTACAAGCCAAAAACAAAGGGAATAAATAGTGTAATTACAGAACTTCTAAACAGTGAAGAAATCAAGACAATTGTGACATAGAACAGACTGGCAGCAGCCGTCTTTTCTGGATTTGCCATGCCCTGTCTTCAGCTGTTTTCCAGAATCAGTGCTACTGGGATATTCTTAGAAACCCAGATTCTCAAAGTTAAGGATAATACCATATGCACAGGGAGGTGAGAAGGAACACCCAGGGTAGCAACCCAGATACTTCTTTAAATTAGATCCTTTTTAAATGGGTCCTTTTTAAATTGTCCACAATGTGCATAGTGTGGACGGTTCTCACCGCATTCTTTGCTCCTGGCTTGCCTAGTCTGGCTCATTTCCAGCAACACAGGGGACAGAGCACTGTCCAGACATCTAGATGTGGGTACCACCCTGGCTCTGTGTGTCACTGGGCTGTTCCTTCCTCTCTCTGGGCTCAGGTGTCTTGAGGGCCGAACTTTAGAATCTCTCAGGACTCTCTCTCTTCTACTCCTCTTCATGTAGCTTTCCCATCATAACCTTGTATTTTGCCTATCCTGTTACAGCTATATCTCTAGGACCTGCAGCCAAAATCAGGAAGCTTTGACTGTGGGTAGGGGTTAACTCTTTCTTGGGCTGTCAGCTCCAGAACCTGTTGCAGACCCTCTTCCGAAGAAGAAAGGATCTGCCTACCCTATCCCAGGCCTGGCACTTCTGAGCTTCTTGGCTCCCACTGCCCTGGGAGATACCCTTTGCCCATGTTTTCTTTGGGAGCTCACACAGCTTCTCTAAGGAAGCTACAACCTAGAGGCTCCATTTTACACCGGTCTGGAGCCAGTGTCCCTGCACAGTGTCACACATTGTCTTAACTCTAAGGACAGTCCTTGAGTCTACTAAAAAATTCCTTAAAATTTTTTTTTGGTAAAATATCACAAAAAAATTACTGTTTCAACTACTCATAAAGAGTACAATTTAGTGACATTAATCATATTCTCCATGCTGTGCAACTGTCCCACTATACATTTCCAAAAGTTTTTCATCACCTCAAACAGAAACCCAATCCTCTGCCATTGAGTTTATTTGGACTTATAGCAACTCTACAGGGCAGAGTAGAACTGCACCATAGGATGTCTAAGAATAGGAACCCAGGAACCTTTAAACAATAACCACCATTCCTAACCTCCCCTCCCCCCCAACCCACCAGTGATTAATTTTTGTTTCTATGTATTTGCCTGCACTGGCTATTTCATACAAGTGAAGTCATTTTTTTTTTCCTTTCAGTTTTTTTTTTTTTTTTTTTTTAGTTTTTATTTATTTTGCTGTTGTTGAGAATATACACAGCAAAACATACATCCATTTAGCAGTTTCTACATTAGGACCTCTAGTAGCATAGTGCCTAAGGCACTTGACTGCTCACCAGAAGGCTGGCAGTTCAAACTCACCAGCCACTCCTCGGAAGGAAGGTTGGGCAATCCTACTTCAGTAGTGATACTGCCTTGGAAACCCAAGGAGGGGTCGCTATGAGTCAGGGCCGACTCGATGGCAAACAACAACAACAACAACAACATGTACAATTTAGTGACATTGATTACATTCTTCAAGTTATACAACAATTTTTACCAGTCTTTTCTGAGTTGTTCTCTCATTAACATAAATTCACTGCAACCTGATGTTCCTGTCTTTCGAGTTGCTGTTGTCAATTTGATCCCATATAGATAGTTGTTAAGAAAGCATAATGCTCAAGCAGAACTCTTTTACTAGTTAAGCTAAACTATTATTTGGTTTTAAGAACACTTCGGGGAATATATTTAGTTTGAGGCTTAAAGATTTTATCGGAGCAATAGTTTCTGGGGTTCATCTACCCTCTATGGCTCCAGAAACCTAGAGTCCATGAGAATTTAAAATTGTTTTCCATTTCCTCCCTTTTGATCACTATTATTTTATGTAATTTTGATCAAAATGTTCAGTAATAGTAGCCAGGTACCATCCATGCCTCTGGTCTCATGGCAAAGGAGGCAGTTGTTCATGGAGGCAATTACCCACAAATTTTCCTATTCCTGACTCTTCTTCTTCCTCTGTTCTTCAAGATAGATAGAGACCAATTGTGCCTTGAATAGCCACTTGCATGCTTTTAAGACCCCAGACACTATATAATAAACTAGGAGGTAGAACAGAAGTAATAAACACATTATTAGCCCAATTAACTGGAATGTCCCATGATACTATGACCCTAAACCTCCAAACCAAGGAACAAAATCCCCTGAGGTGCTTGATTGTACATAAGCAGCCTCAGCAGCTACTCTTTTTTTTGTTGTTGTTGTTACTGTAAATGTATCAATCACACAATTTTTGCCAATTCAACTTTTTATAGATGTACAACTTATTAAAAGCAATTACAATAATTGACTCTTCAATTCTACCCTAAATCAATGAGATTATTCCATCATGGTTAAGCCCTTGCCACTCCCATACCCCATCCTTGGTAATCACTTTGGTTTTCTCTATACATTTACCTTTTCTTGTCCTTTTATATAAGTGAAGTCACACAATATTTGTCCTTTGTGATTGACTTATTTCTCTCAACAAAATGTCTTTAAGCTCCATCTGTTCTGTAGCATTTATCAATACTTCATTTCTCCCACTAGCCAAGTAGTATATTGTATGTATGTACATTTTGTTTATCTAGTCATCTCTTTTTTTCCGTGACTTTTTATAATAATGAACTAATACAATATTTGTCCTTCTGTGATTGACTTATTTCACTTCACATAATGTCCTACAAGTTCATCCACATTATGCAATTTTTTGAAGTTTCTACATCATTACTTAGTGTTGCGTAGTATTCCACTGTGTCTATGTACCATGGTTTGGTTATCCATTCTTTTGTTGATGGACACTTAGGTTGTTTCCATCTCTTTGCTATTGTGAATAGTGTTGCCATGAGCATGGATGTGCATATATCTATTCATGTCCTGGCTCTCATTTCTTTAGGATATATAACCTAATATTGGGACTGGTGGATCAAATGGTATTTCTAATTCCAATTTTTAAAGGAACTGCCATATTGATTTCTACAGTGATTGTATCATTTTACAGTCTCACCAGTGGTGCATGAGAGTCCCAGTTTCTCCACATCCTTGTCAACATTTGTTATTTTTGGTGTTGTTGAACTTTGCTATTAGTGCTAGGGTAAGATGGAATCTCATCATTGTTTTGATTTGCATTTCCCTGATGGCTAATGATTGTGAACATTTCTTCATGTGTTTGTTAGCTGCCTAAATATCTTCTTTCATGAAGTATCTATTCATGTTTTCTGGGCATTTTTAAAATTAGATTGTTTGTCTTTTTGATGTTGATGTGTTGGACTTTTCTATAAATTTTAGAGATAAGTCCTTTGATATCTATGCATCTCTTGATTGGCATTTATATGGCTTTCACCTTTTGATTACTGTGAATAGTGCTCCAATGAACACTGGTGTACAAGACTCTTTTTGAGTCATTGCTTTCAAGTCTTTTGGGTATGTACCTCAGAGTGGAATTGCTGGATCATAAGGTATTTCTAATTTTTTGATGAACCACCACACCATTTTCCACAGTGGCTGTATAAGTTTGCATTCCAATTTCCCCCCATCCTCAGGAACATTTCTTATTTTCCTTCTTTTTTTAATCCTAGCCATCCTAATAAAGTGAAATAATATCTCATTGTGGTTTTGATTTGCACTTTTCTGATGGCTAATGACACTGATCATCTTTCCTTGTATTTAATGGCTATTTGAATGCCCTCTTTGGTGAAATGTTTATTCAAGTCCTTTCCCCATTTTGTGATTGGGTTATTTGTCTTTTTTTTTTTTGTTTCCTTAGCATATTAGAAGGTAATTTTTTTAACAACTTTTTATTGTGATTTGGGTGAAATTTTACAAAGCAGATTCATTTTATATTCAACATTTCATATGCACATTTGTTTATACTGTTTATATTCCCCACAGTGTAACATCTCATCTCCCATAGCCTCCCTGTGATTACCCTTTCCCTGTGTCCTTCTTGCTTACACATTTGTGCCTCCCAACATTTCTCCCTGTGCAAATGCTGTGCTTCTGATATCACATGGTTGATTGTTCTAAGGAATCTGTCTCTCTGATGCAAGTGTACATCTCTTAGGTCTGTCTATTGGTTGTCTGAAAGTTAAGCCATGGTCATGATATCACAGCAAAGAGATGGACACAATCTAAGTGCCCATTAGCAGATGAATGGATAACCAAAACTGTGGTACATACATACAATGGAATACTATGCAATATTAAAGAATAATGGAGAATCAGTGAGTCACCTATAGCATGGATAAACTTGAAGGACTTATGCTGAGTGAAATAAGTCAATCACATTCAAAAAAAAGAAGAAATAAGTCAATCACAGAAGGACAAATATTGTGTGAATTCATCATTGTAAAAAGTACAGGAAAAGTTTACACAGGGAAGGAAATTTTCTTTGTTGGTTACTAGGGGTGGGAGGGGTGGTGAAGGGAAAGAAAATAGATGGATAATTAAGAGACATGTTTGATATGCATGAGGGGAAAACCAATCAAATAAAAGTGTGTGGCTTGCAAAGTATCATTAAGGAAAAGAAGACATAGAGAGGTGCACTAGAGCTACAGACAATAAAAGCAAGTATTAGCGCAAACACAATACTGCATTAACAGTAAAAGCAAACACTAATCTACTGGTGGATGCATAAGTAGATAGGTATGGATAGGCAAATGGGAGTATACCTATGACCACATAGGTTTGGCAAATGATATTCCTATTATGTATTTATATGAGCTATAAAAATGGCCATGAACAGTTTAAACATAACAGGAGCCAAAGTTAGAATAACTTCTTAGCCACAAATATACATCTTGAGGGAGTACATCACTGGGTCTGTGGGCTGGGGACCATGGTCACAGGGGACATCAATCTCAGTTGGCACAACATTGTATACAAAAATATTGTTCTATATCTTACTTCAGTGAGTAGTGACTGGGGTCTTAACAGTTTGCAAGCAGCCATCTAAGTGGCAACTATTAGTCTCTCTTGACTGGAGCAAAAGAGAGTGAAGAAACTCAAAGATGCAAAGACTAATGGACCATGAGAAAAAACCTCAACTTATACAACCCTGAGACCAGAAGAAATAGATGGTGCCCAGCTACCAATGCTAACCACTTAGAAAGGGATCAAAATTGGAGACCCTGTAGAGAGTGGGAGAAGAGTGCGGAACAAAACTCAATATCATAAAAAAAGACAAGGCTTACCCGAAAACCCCACTGCCATTGAGTTGATTTTGACTCATAGTGACCCCATTGGTTTCCCAAGGCTGTAAATCTTTATGGAAGTAGATTGCCTCGTCTTCCTCCCATGGAGCAGCTGCTGGGTTTGAACCACTGACCTTCTAGTTAGCAGCCTTACCCTCTAGATTGGTTATTTGTCTTTTTGATGTTGTTGAAATTTTATATGTATTTTTGTTATTAGATTGTTGTTGGGCATATGGTTTCCAAAGACATTCTCCCATTTGGTTGCTTGTCTTTTCACTTTTTGGTAAAGTCTTTTGATGAACAAAAATTGCTCATTTTTATGAGGTCCTTTTTATTTACTTTGTTTTTTGCTGTTTATGCTTTTGTTACTATATTAGATAATCCATTGTTGAAAGCTAGGCCTGACAGCACTGTCCCTACTTTTTCTTCTAAGAATTTTATGGTTTTACTTTGCATATTTAGGTCCTTAACCCATTTTGAATATATTTTTATACATGGTGTGAGGCAAGGACCTAGTTTCATTTTCCTGCATTTGGGAATCCAGTTTTCTTAGCACCATTTATTGAAGAAACTCCACTTTCCGCATCAAATGGACCCTTCAAAAATCAATTGACAAAAAATGTCATAAAATCTGACATTGAGGGTTTATTTCTGGACTCTTGGTTCTATTCCAGTTGACTGTGTATCTATTGTTATACTAGTACCAAGTTGTTTTGATTACTGTAGCTATATAGTATGTGAGTCCTCCTACTTTGGTCTTCTCTTTCAACCTTGTTTTAACTATTTGGGGCCTATTGCCATTCCGTATAAAGTTGCAGATTTGTTTTTCTATTTCTGTAAAGAAAGCAGTTGGACTTTTGTTTGGGATTGCACTGATCTATAGACTACTTAGGGTTGTATTGACATCTTAATAATATTAAGTATTCCAATCCATGAACATGGAACATCTTTCCATTTATTTAAGTCTTTAATCTCTTTTAGCAGTGTTTTATAGTTTTCATTGTATAAGTCCTTCATGTCCCTGGTTAGATTTATTCCTTGGTATTTTATTCTTTTAGATGCTTTTATTAATGAAATTGTTTCCCTAATTCCCCTTTCAGATTTCTCATTGCTGGTATATAGAAGTTCAGCTGATTTTTGTTTGCTGACTTTCTGCTCTGCAACTTTGCTAAATCCTTCTATTTGCTCTAGAAGTTTTCTTGTGGACTATTTGGGATTTCCTTTAAATAGGATCATATTGTCTGCAAATAACAATAATTTTACTTCTTTTTCAATCTGGATATTTTTTATTTCTTTTTCTTGTCTCGTTGCTCTGGATGGAACTTCTAATACAATATTGAATAGAAGTGGTGAGAGCACACACTGTTGTCTTGTTCCTTATTTCAAGGGGAAAGTGTTCAGTCTTTCTCCGTCAAGTATAATATTGGCTACTGGCTTTTTATATATGCTCTGAATCATATTGAAGAATTTCCCTTCTATTCCAAACTTCTTTAGTGTTTTCATCAAGAAAGGATGTCAGATTTTATCAAATGTTTTTTCTGTATCTAGGGAGATGATCATGTAATTCTTTTCCTTTGTTCTATTGATATGTATTGATTGATTTTCTAATGTTGAACCATCTCTGCATTCCTGGAATAAATCCCACTTGGTTGTAGTGTGTGACTCTTTCAATATGCTGTTGGATTCTGTTAGTATTTTGTTGAGGATTTTTGCATCTATATTCATAAGAGACATGAATTCTTCTCTAACTGGTAGAATTTCCCAGTAATACCATGTGGTCCAGGACTTTTTTGTTGTTGGGAGACTTGATCAGTGATTCGATCTCTTCACTTGTTATAAGCCTGTTGAAACTTTGTGTTTCCTCTTGAGTCAGTTTGTTTAGGCTTCTGAGCATTTATCCACTTCACCTAATGTTTCCAGTTTATTGCTGTATAGTTTTTAAAGTATTTATAACTTTCTTTATTTTTGTCAAGTCAGCTGTGAAGTGTCCTCTTTTATTTCTTATTTTGGTTATTTGCAGCTTTTTTCTTATTTTCTTTGTCAGCCTAGCTAAAGGTTTGTCAATCATATTAGTCTTTTCAAAGAACCAACATCTGGTTTTATTGATTTTATTATTTTTTCTGCTTCTGATTTTATTTATTTCTCTTCTGATCTTTGTTATTTCCTTTCTTCTTGTAGTTTTAGGCTTATTTTGCTCTTCCTACTTCCTGGAATTGTTGAGTTAGGCTATTGATTTGAGATCTTTATTCTTTTTTCATGTACACATTTATCAGTCTAAGTTTCTTGCTGAATACTGCTTTCACTGCATTACCTAAGTTTTGGTATGTTTTGTTTTCATTTTCATTTGACTCCAAGAAATTCTTGATTTCTTCTTTGATCCATTGGTAGTTTTATAGTGTTTTGTTTAGTTTGCATCTGTTTGTGTTTTCAAGTTTTTTTTTTT
>NW_006921639.1:561588-592871 GCF_000298275.1 Orycteropus afer afer | reverse complement strand
ATAATATGGGGAGGGGCAGCACCAGGGCGGGAGGGTACAGATGATTGGTCGTTGCTAAGGGATTTAGGGCAGTGATCTAAGATGTTGGGGGACGTAAAGAAACCCGCCCCCCCCCGGCTCCAAAGTTCACTTAGGAAAATATTATCTAGGGAGGATGCGGCTCAGATATGTGGGAGACTTTCAGGAGTCGAGCAAATCTCTGAAAAGTGCTGAATCCGGATGGCTTTTGTGATGCGTGCTGAGTTCGGAGGAAGTTCCTTGATACTGAGACTGGAGGGCAGATAAAGGCCCTAAGGAGTGTTTAGAATTACAAAAGTTCTGTTAGCACTGCTGACACTAAAAGGTTTCTGGTTAAAGATTTTCCTGGAGGCTGCTAGAACTCTGGCTTCAGATTGACTCACACTATTGCTAAATCTTTTTGATAAAGTGACTCTTTTATCACTATATACTTTCCATTTTTATGTCTTCTAACAGATTTTCCTTAAAGTCTACTCCTCTTTTGATTATTATTTGCAAAGTATATTTTCCCTAGCCTTTCACTTTCAACATATTTGTGTCCTTGAGTCCAAGGTGTGTCTTTTGTTAACAGCATATATAGTTGGATCATGTTTCCTTTTATGCATTCTGCCACTCTCTGCGTTTTGTTTGGAGTATTTTCCACTCATATTTACTGTAATTACTGATAAAAAGTGATTTACTCTGCCATTTTTTGTGTGTATATGTATAATTGTCTTGAGCCTTTTTTTTTTTCCTTTACTATTTGCTTGCTTTTATGTGACGTTGGTTTATTGTAGTGAGCCTTTGATTACCTTTTCTTTTCCTCTTGTGTGTGTTTATTAGATATGTCCTTAAAAGTTACCATAAAGATTATGTTTAATAACTTAAATTTATAACACCCTAGGGTATGTTGGTACCAACTTAACTTCAGTAACATATAAGAAATTCTATATCATTCTTCTCCCCACTTCTCCCTTTCATTGTTGCTGTCCTTTATTATGTCTTTATATTTCATATGCCATGTAACAATTTTATCCCTGCTTTTTATATATTTGTTATTAAAAAACATGCAGGACAAAGCATTTAGAACTATAAAGCATGAATACCTCATTAACAGTCCTTTTATTTGTCATTGCACTTCTCTTTATTAGAGATCTTTCTTTTCATGTATATCTTTAAATTATTTTCCCTTGTCTTTTCCCTTCCATCTACAGAACTCCCATTAGTATTTTATTTTATTTTATTTTTTTGGTCTGGTGGACATGAATGCTCTCAGCTTCTGTTTGTCTGGGAATGTTTTAATTTCACCCTCATTCTTGAAGGACATTTTCGCTAGGAGTAGTATTCTTGGTCAACAGTTTCTTGTTTTGTTTTGTTTTTCCTTTCAGCACTTTAAATATATCATTCTATGCCATCTGGCTACCAATATTTCTGAAGGAAAATTAGCACTTAATACTGCTAGTGATCCTTTGTATGTGACTGCTTTTCTCTCACTGCTTTCAGGATTCTCTTCCTATCTTTTCTTTTTGAGAAACTATCATGTGTCTTAATATGTTTAGGATCTTAATATATATAAGATGTCTTTGAGTTTATCCTGCTTGGGGTTTTTTGAGCTTCTTGGATTTTTAGATTCATATTCATCATTACATTTGGGACATTTTCTCTCATTACTTCTTCAAATGTTCATTTTGCTCCTTTCTCTCATTTCCTTCTAGAATGCCTGCAATGTGTATATTATATCGCTTGTTATTGTTCCATAATTCCATTAGACTCTGCTCAAACTTCTTGAGCCTCTGTTCTTGTCCTTCAGCTGCTGTAATTTTGACTACCATAACCTCTAATTTACAGATTGTTGATTCTTTCTCCTGGCTGATTCAATCTGTCGGTAAGTTTCTACTGATTTTTTCATTTCAGTTATTATCCCTTTCAATTGCAGTATCTCTCTTTTTAGATCTTCATTTTGTTCCTGCATTCTTTTCCTTATTTTTTTTTTAGCTCTTTGTCTGGGTTTTTTCTTAGGCCTTTAATTAACATTGTTGTATCATATTCTTCCATTTTATTTTTAATTATTTGACCTTCCTTTAGAAGCACTTTCATTCTCTTCCTCGTATTCATTTGGATGGTCATTGTTCCTCTGTTCTTTGTGTGTCTTGTGATTTTTGTTGTTGTTATTGTTGAGCTTTGTAATTTTTCAGGGTGTTAACTTTCTCAATTCTCCCCAGTATTTGGAGTTTTTGCTTGTAGTACTTTTTGCAAAAAACTTTTGGGTAGACAGGGTCTTTGGCTTTTGCTTACCATTTTTCCTCCCTCTCTATAATTGCTCTCTCTCCCTGATTTAATTAGGATGTGAAAGTTTCAGATCTATCTTTTCAATTTTCAATATCTCCCCAAAACCCCGCAGAACATGCTGTGGTCAGTCTGTCCACCAGCAAGCATCCCCACTCAAGTGAGATATCATGTACTAATTAATCTATCTACCAGGGGACGAAGTCCTCTCTCTCTGGCATTGCTCCCTTCCATTCTGTTTCTGCAACCACATTTTCAGTCAGGAAACTCACGCATAGTGAGCTCCCTTCAGGGCATGGTGTTTCCCTTGGTTTTGCTCTAGGCTTCCTTCCCTGCTCTGTGAGGTTTGCTTATATCTGAGCTGCCATTTAGGGAAAACACAGGCAGACTTTCTTCTGTTTCAGGAGGAGGAGGGGCTGGCACTCCCAAGAAGGATGTCTGAGAGATCTATCTTACTGATTTCAGAGCCATAATGCCCCTGTGGTGGTTGGGGGAGCAGTCTCTACTTAGATAACCATATTCCTGGTTCCAATGTAGGAAGCTTTTGTAAGAGTTTGTATCAGTCCAGCAGCCAACAGATATTGGGTGAAAGAGGGGTTGTCATGCTTCAAATGGACCCCAAAGAATCCTTGGTGCTATCAGATCTCATTCCATAGTATGGAAGCTGTGAGCATAGTCTCCACTCAAGATACCTGCTTCCTAGTACACAGCAGCCTCAATCAGCAGTCTTCAGCACTAACAGGAAAGGGGAGCAGACAGACCCAAACTGACCTACAAAGATGTTTGTCCTGTTGGTTTCTGAGGCCAAAGCTATGGAATGCACAGGAAGGCAGGTAGAATGGTAAATATGGAGCAGACTCCACTGTAGGGGCTTTTTATAGCAGTTTGTAATAGCCAGGCAACCAGAGTTACCAGATAGAGAAGGGGTTTCATGCTCTGATCAGATCTCCACAGAAGTCTACCTTATTGCTATCGGAGTCCTCCCAATAAATTGTTGACTTTGAATGCAGCCTCATCTCAAGACATCTGATTCCTAGTACATAGCAGCCTCCATCAGCAGTCCTCAGCATCAAATAGAAGTGATGACAGATTAACCCAAATTGACCCCTGTTGGGCTCCTGTTGGTTTCAGAGCCGTGAGCTGTGGGGTGCACAGGGAGGCAGGTAGAGTGTTGATTTTGAGAGCAGATTCCACTTCAGGACCTTATGTACCAATTTACAATAGGCTTTTAGCTAACAGTGGCTGTTTGTGGGGAAAGTTAGCACACTCCAAATGAACCCATGGGGAGGTTTACCTGGTTGATTTTAGAGCAGAAACTTGGGGTCTTGTCTTTTTGTACAGGCAGGGGCTGTGCTGCTAAGGGAAGTAGACCTTTTTCGGGGTCATTTCCCTAGTTCATTGACGTGAACAGTGCTTTGTGTGGCAGCAGGGAGGGGCAGGGGTAGTGGGAGAATCTGTTTCCCTACCATATGTGACCCATTGTTAATTCATTGATTCTTGCCTCTCTGCAGTTCACTGCTGTTTTTCTCTGCTCCCTGATTCATAGTCCTTCAAAGTCTTGCACTGTTTCCTTGTATTTATTGTTGTATTTAAGGGAGAAGGTTGGAGATTGATGGTTTGTTTACACCACCATCTTCCCAGGATCCCCTCTCAGTTGGGTTTCTGTACATCAGCAATGAGAAAGCTGAAACGGAACTTGAAGAAACATTACCACTTACAATAAAACCAAACTTATTGTCATCGAATTGATCTGACTCTTAGCGACCCATCCTTGGGTTTCTGAGGTGGTATCTGGGTAGATTGCCCAGTCTTCCTTCTGAGGAGTGGCTGGTGGGTTGGACCCACCAACTTTCTGGTTAGCAGTCAAATGCCTTAGGCACTACACTGCCAGAGCTCCCCCACTTACAATAGCACCTGAAATAATAAAATACTTAGGAATAAATGTAACCAGGAAAGTGAAAGACTTGTACTCAGAAAATTATAAAACATTACTAAAAGAAATTAAAGAATAACTAAATAAATGGAAGGACATTCTATGTTCAAGGATTGGAAGGCTTAATATAGTTAATATGTCAATACTCCCCAAAGCAATTTACAAATTCTATGCAATTCCCATCCAAATTTTAACATCTTTTTTTGTGGAAATGGAAAACCTATCTTCAAATTTGTATAGAACAGTAAGGGATCCCAAATAGGTAAAGCAATCTTGAAGAAAAATAAAGTAGAAGAACTTACACTTCCTGATTTCAAAACATACTACAAACTTGCAGTAATTAAAACAGCCTAGAATAGGTATAATTATTTAAATATACACCAAGGGATTAGAATGGAAAAGTCCAGAAATCCATACACAAAACCAGTTTTCAACAAGGGTGCTTAGTTCTGTTCATGGGGGAAGGAGTAGTCTCTTCAATAAATGGTGCTGGAAAAATTAGATTTCCACATGCAGAAGAATGAATCAGAGCCTATGTTTCACACTGAACACAAAAACTAATTGGAAATGAACTGTGAATCTAAATGAGAAAACTAAAATCATAAAATTCTTAGAAGGAAATGTAGGGATGAGGCTGTGGGACTCACTTATAATGAGAAACTCATTATCAGTATCAGATATGATAACAAAAGCTCTAGTGGCAAAAGATAAAATACATAGATGAGACCTCATAACAATTCTATATAAAATTTGTTATTGTTAGGTGCTGACAGGTTGATTCCAACTCTTGTTGTGTTATTGTTAGGTGCTGATGGGTCAGCTCTGACTCATAACAACCCTATGTACAACAGAATGAAACACTACCCAGTCCTGCACCAGCCTCACAATACTTGCTGTACCTGAGCCCGTCCTAGCAGCCACTGTATCAATCCATCTCATTGAGGGCCTTCCCATTTTCCTGCAACCCTCCACTTTACCAAGCATGATATCCTTCTCCAGGGAATGGTCCCTTTTGAAAAACGACCAGAGCAGGTGAGATGAAGTGTGGCCATTCTCGCTTCTTCCAGGATAGATTTTTAGTTCTTCTGGCAGTCCATGGTACTTTCAGTATTCTTCACCAGCACCACAACCCAAAAGCGTCAACTCTTCTTCAGTCTTCTTTATTCATTGTTCAGCTTTCACATGCACATGAGGTGATTGAAAACACCATGGCTTGGGTTAGGTGCATCTTAGTCTTCAAAGGGATGTATTTGCTCTTCAATACTTTAAAGAGGTCTTTGGCAGCAGATTTGCCCAGTGCAATATGAAGTCTGATTTCTTGACTGCTGTTTCCATTGGTGTTGATTGTGGAACCAGGTAATAGGAAATCTTTGACAGATTCAATGTTTTCTCCATTTATCATAATGCTGCTTGCTGGTCTAGTTGTAAGGATTTTTGTTTTCTTTATGTTGAGGTGCAATCCATACTCCAGACTGTAGTCTTTAATTTTCATCAGTAAGTGCTTCAAGTCACCTTTCCTTTCAGCAAGCAAGGTTGTGTTGTCCACATAGTGCATATTATTAATGAGTCTTTCTCCAATCTTGATGCCATGGTCTTCTTCATATAGTTTGGCTTCTTGGATTATTTGCTCAGCATACAGATTAAATAAGAATGGTGAAAGAATACAACCTTGATGCACTCCCTTCCTGATTTTAAACCATGGATTATCCCCTTGTTCTGTTCAAACAACAGCTTCCTGGTCTATATCCAGGTAGATAATTTGTTATTATCTACACAATCGAATGCTTTTGCATAATCAATAAAACACAAGTAAATGTCTTTCTAGTATTCTTTGCTTTCAGCAAAGATCCATCTGACATTAGCAGTGATGTCCCTTGTTCCGCGTCCTCTTCTGAATCCAGCTTGCATTTCTGGAAGTTCCCTGTCAATATACTGTATCAACCATTTTTGGATCATCTTCAGCAAGATTTTACTAGTATGTGATGTTAATGATATTGTTCAATAATTTCCACATTCCGTGGGATCATCTTTCTTTGCAATTGGTACAAATAAGAATCTCTTCCAGTCAGTTGGCCAGGTAGCTGTCTTCCAAATTTCTTGGCATGGACGAATAAGTGCCTCCAGCGCAGCATCTGTTTGTTGAAATTTCTCAATGGATATTCTTTCAGTTCCTGGAGCCTGGTTTTTCACCAGTTCCTTTAGTGCAGCTCCATCTTCTTCCTTCAGTATCATTGGCTATTCATCATATGATACCTCCTGAAATAGATGAGCATCAACCAATTCTTTTTGGTACAGTGACTCTGTGTATTCCTTCCATCTTCTTTTTATGTTTCCTGCATCATTCAATATTTTGTTCATGGTATCTTTCAATATTGCAACTTGAGCCTTGAATTTTTTCTTCAGTTTTTTCAGCTTGAGAAATGCTGAGTGTGTTCTTCCCTTTTGGTTTTCTAACTCCAGGTTTTTGCAAATTTCATTATAATAATTGACCTTGTCTTCTTGAGCTGCTCTTTGAAATCTTATGTTCAGCTCTTTTATCTTGTCACTTCTTCCATTAGTTTTAGCTACTCTCCATTCAAGAGCAAGCTTCAGAGTCTCTCCTGACATCCGTTTTGGTCTTCTCTTCCTTTGTTGTGTTTTTTTTTTTAAGATTTACCTTTTTTTTTTTTTAATTTATTGTGATTTGGGTGAAAGTTTACAAAGCAAATTCATTTCCCATACAGCAGTTCATACACATTCTGTCTCACAACATTGACTGCAATGTCCCACAAAGCTCTCCTTCTACCTCCTCCCCATAGCTACCTCTCCCCAGTGTCCTTTCCCATGCACTCCTTCCCCCAAGCTTTTTCCTGTGCATACACAGCCATTCTATTCTCCTATGATTGATCTCTCCAAGGAGTGTATCTACCTAATGTAAATGTTCACCTCATATGCCTGTCTTTTGTTTGGCTGGAAACCACAGGAGTGGGTTCAATTGACCTGAAGGGTAGCTGGGGGCCATAGTCTCCATGGTTCCATCAGACTCTATCAGACCACCTTTGCTGTCTTTTTAATGACCTTTTGCTTTCTTCATGTGTGGTGTTCTTGATATCATCCCACAATTCCTCTGGTTTTCGGTCATTGGTGTTCAATCTGTCAAATGTGTTCTGTAGATGTTCTCTAAACTCAGGTGGGGTATAATCAAGGTCATATTTTGCCTCTTGTGGACTTGTTTTAATTGTCTTCAGCTTCAACTTGAATTTGCATAAGAGCACTTGATAGTCTGTTCCACAGTCAGCTTCTGGCCTTGTTTTGGCTAAAGATATTGAGTTTCTCCATTGCCTCCTTCCACAGATGTATTCAATCTGATTCCTGTGTATTCCATCTAGTGTATAGTCCATATGTATAGATGCTATTTATATTGTTGAAAAAAAGTATTTGCAATAAATAGGTCATTAGTCTTGTGAAACTGCCCCACAGCAACCAACGAGCCACCACAATATGACAAACTGACAGATGAATGATGGGTTACAACTCTTCAAAAACAAAAAAACCAAATTCACATTCATTGAGTCAATTCTGACTCATAGCCAGCCCCCTTCAATCTCCAAGGTAGTAAATCTTTACAGAAGTAGATTGCCCCATCTTCCTTCCACAGAGCAGCTGGTGTGTTTGAACAGCCAACCTTCTGGTTAACGGTCAAATGCCTTAGGCACTATGCCACCAGCACTTCAATTCTTAGGGACCCTAAATACAAGAGAAATGCAATACTGCCTGGATCTGTGCCATCTTCACAATCATTGCTATGTTTGAGCTCATTGGCGTAGCCACTGTACCAATCATTGATGATTTTCCTCTTTCACTGACCCTCTACTTTGCCAAGCATTATGCACTTGTTTTTTTTTTTCCATTTGTGCAAAGAAGGCTGTTGGAATTTTGATTGCAATTACATCGAATCTATAGATCACTTTATGTAATGTTGATATCTTAGCAATGTTGCTTTCCTATCCATGAGGACATAATTTTTTCCACTTATTTCATTATTCTTTAATCTCTTTCAGCATTTTTTAAAAATATGTATTTATCATTGTAAAAGTCTTTCATAACCCTGGTTAAATTTATTCCTAGGTATTTTATTCTTTTGGATGATATTATAATGGAATTGTTTCCTTAGCTTGTTTTTCAGACAGCTGATTGCTGATGTGTAGAAATCCAATTGATTTTTGAGTGTTAATGTTGTACCTTGTAACTTTGCTGAATTCCTCTTTTAGCTCTTGGAGATTACTTGTGGATTCTTTGGCATTTCTACATAGTATATTTGATCTTTCTCCTAAGTTCTGTTAATGTAAAGTATTACAATGATTGATTTTCTAATGTCAAACCACCCTTGCATTCCTAGAATAAATCCTATTGGTCATGGGTGAATAATTCTTTTAATATGTTGTTGAATTTACTTTTCTAGTATTTTGTTGAGAATTTTCCCATCTACATTCATAAGGGATATTAGTCTGTAGGTTTCTTTTCTTGAGGTGTCCTTGATTTCAGAGAACAAATTAGAGAGTACTCTTTCCTCCTCTCTGTTTTGGAAGACTTTGAGCAGGACCGATGTCAGTTCTTTAAATATTTGATAAAATTCCCCAGTGAAACTATTTGGTATAAGACAATTTTTTTGGGGGGGAGGGGGTTTGATTCTTACTCAGTGTATTCAGTGATTATGGGTTTGTTGAGATTTTCTGTTTCTTCTTGAGTCACTTTAGGTATACTATATGTTTCTAGGAATTTGTCCATTTTATCTAAGTTTTCACATTTGTTGGTATATATTTGTAGTACTCTGTTATGGTCTTTTTTTATTTCTGTTGAGGCAGTTGTGATCTCTCCTCTTTCATTTCTTATTTTGATAACTTTTATCTTCCTTTTTTTCTTTGTGAATTTAGCTAAAGATTTGTCAATTTTATTCATCTTTGCAAAGAACCAACTTCTGATTTTGCTGATTCTCTATTTTTCTATTCTGTATTGAATTTAGTTTTGCTCTAGTAGCATAGTGGCTAAAGCACTTGACTGCTAACCAGAAGGCTGGCGGTTCAAACCCACCAGCAACTCCTCGGAAGGAAGGTTGGGCAATCCTACTTCCATAGTGATACTGCCTCGGAAACCCAAGGAGAGGTTGCTATGAGTTGGGACCGACTCAACGGCACATAACAACAACAACAACAATCTTTTTTATTTACTCTCTTATAGGTTTAGGCTTAGTTTGCTTTTTTTAAGTTCTATTTATAGAACTAGAATATTGATTTGAGATCTTCCTTTTAAATGTAGACATTTATTGCAATAAATTTCCCCCAATCACTGCCATCCTACAGGTTTTGGTATGTGATTTTTTTTTTTTCATTCAACTCTTTTTATTTTTATTTTTATTTTTATATTTCCTTGACCCATTGAATACTTAGTAGTGTGCTCTTTAATTTCCATGTATCTATCTGTCTTTCAGTTTTCCTTCTGTTATTACTTTTCAGTATCATTCCCTTATGGTCAGAGCAAGTACTTTATATGATTTAAATCTCTTTAAATTTGTTGAGACTTGTTTTGTGACTTAACATGTGGTGAATCCTGGAGAATTACCTATTCAACCTGGAGAAGAATGTTGGGTGGAGTGTTCTTCCTATCTGTTAGGTCTAGTTGGTTTATAGTGTTGTTCAGTTCCTCTGTTTCCTTACAATCTTCTTTCTAGATGTTATGTACAATATTGAATATGGTGTATTGATGTCCAGAGCTATTATTGTAAACCTATTATTCCATTCAGTCAGTCAGTGTTTGTTTTATCTATTTTGTGCCTCCAATATTAAGCATGTTTATATTTTTATTTAATTTTATGTTTTCTTTCAATACATTGACTCTTTTATGATTATTTAATACCATTCTTTGGTCTTATAATAGATTTTTATTTGAAATATATATTATCTGATATCAATATGACCACTGACCACTCTCACTCTCTTTTGGTTATGATTTGCAAGGATTATTCTTTTCCATACTTTTTCTTTCAGTCTGTCTTTATCCTTGGGCCTAAGATATATCTCTTTAGATAGCATGTGAATGGGTCGTGTTTTATCTATTTGCAACTTTTTCTTTTTCTTGGAACATGTAATACATTTACATTTAAGATAATTACCAATAGGGAAGAGCTTCCTTCTGTCATTTTGCTAATTGTATTTTGTCTTTTATACCCTTTTATCTTTCATTTCCTGCATTTTTTCTCATTATTTGTTTTTAATTACACACACACACACACACATATATATATATATATATATATATATAACATATATATAATGTTATATATATGTTATTGAATCCTTTTGATTTCCTCCTTTTTGCCTTCTCTGTATACTTTTTAGATATTTTCTTTGTATTTATCGTAAAGATCACAAAGATTACATTTAACACCTAATGCAACAGCCAAACTAGTTTAAATTCATACCAACTTAATTTCAATAACATACAAAAACTATACCCTCTCCTCACTTATCAACATGATTAGGTCCTAAAGACCAGATTATTATATGAAATTGGCATTATATTTAAATGGAGGATGACCACATTATTACATAACTGCCAAATTACATCATTACATACTGCCAAACCACTGAGAATCATGGCCCAGCTAAATTGATACATAACCTTAACTATCACAGCCAGCATTATTCTCACCTCACACCTCTCCATTCATTACTGCCAGATGTACATCTCTAATATGTAAAATAGTAGGATGGTAGATTTTTCACTAGCAAAATGTTGGATAAGAAGATAGTCAATAAGTGAGAAGAAGGTGCAGTCTTATATTGCTTCTTCTCCATCTCTGTTGCTGTTGTCACCAATTAAGTCTTTATACATCTGTCATAGGTTGAATTGTTTTTCCCTCAAAATATGTGTTAATTTGGCTGAGTCAAATTCTCAGTGGTTTGGCAGATAGGTAATGATGTAATCATCCCCATGATGTGATCTGATGTGATCAGGCTATCAATTGTAAGGGAATTAGGATGAAGTGCAACACCCTTAAGCAGGTCACAGCCCAGATCCCAGGGGTATGGCCTGCATCACCTTTGATCTGCCAAGAGACCAAAGGAAATAGAAGGTGACAGAAAATAAGGACTCCCTTAACCATCAAGAAAGAAGAGCTGGGAGCAGAGCAAATCCTTTGGACCTGGGGTCCCTGTGCTGAAAAACTTCTACTCGCTGGGGGAGATTGATGGCATGGACTTTCCCCCAAAACCAAAAGAAAGATAACTATCCTTTATAGCTGGCATCCTGAATTCAAACTTCTAGCCTCCTATACTTTGAGACAATAAATTTATATTTGTTAAAACCACTTACTTGTAGTGTTTCTGTTATAGCCGCACTAGATGACATTGTATGTCCACAAAGAGGAATTCATATTCATTTCTTATGCATTTGCTATTATATAACTTGTAGAATGTAACAATATAGGTATCTTAAAATTAGTCCTTTTATTTGCAAATGCCATTACTTTACTGGAGAATAATTTTTCCTCCGTGCATGGCTTTAAGTAGCTGTCTATTGTCATTTCCTTTGCATTTAAGGAACTCCTATTAGCAATTCTTGCAAGGCAGGTCTAGTGGTTAGGAATTCTCTCACCTTTTGTGAATCCAGAATATCTGGATTACACCCTTGTTTTTGAAGGATAGTTTTTTCAGATAAAAAATTCTTGTTTGGCATTTTTAAAAACTTTCATCTATATATGTTGTTATTGTTAGGTGTTGTTGAGTTGATCGACAATGATCAAACTAAGGATGAGAAGATTCTACCAATACCAAGACTATTATTTACTGAATGGTTATGTATGAAGTGCTTTAAGTGTATGATTTCCAGTTTTAGAACAACCCTATGATGTCAGTATTATTTCTGTTTTACAAATGAGAAAACTGAGGTTCAGGCAGCTCAAGGAATTTTCCATAGTTAGCATGAGAACACTGGATGATGCCACAGTGACTGACAGTTGCTAAGTAGCAAAGTATTAAATTCTGAAAACACACAAAAACTACAGCCTTTGTTCTTAGCAGTTCTTATGCTGAAGTGCTAAACCTTTAAGGGGCTATGATGGAGCAGATAACTGGGAATGGGTATTCCCAAAAGCAGTAGGAAGCCAGAAAAGGGTGACAACATAACAGAATCATTTGGGTACTTTTCAAACTGATAGATCCTTTCCTATTCCTTGGCCACATAGCCCCCACCCAGGGCAACCAACCATTCTGGTTTGTTTAGATTTTCAAAATTTACCACTGAACATCCTTAGTTCCAGAAAGCTCTTCAGTTCCTGCCAAATCAATAGTTAGTCCCTGCACTCCCATCACTCCCCATGATGAAAATTATCACCAAGAGTGTCCTCTTTTGGTCTCTGAGGGTGTGTCACAGTCCTGGCTGTGTTGGGGTAGGAGGATCTTGTTAAAGAGCCTGCTAGAACACTAGGAAAAGCGGAAGCTCTGCTCATGAATGGGAGAGCTGTTCTCCCTGACTCCTATCTCTTCTGTTTTCAGGTCAAGCAATGTGCACCATGACTGGATTTATATTTACAACTTTGTGGATGACATAGTGAAGAAGATCATAAAGTACGACTTCTTTATGTTGCAGGTTTTTCTGTGCTACAGGAGGTTTTTCCTCTGCTAAGCAGAAAGTATCCATTTTAGACTCAGTGGCTCTTGCCTGCAGGCCAAGCCATTTTGCAGGAGACACAGAGTCTGCCCTTGAGGCTCTCACAGGCTGCAAAGGGAAGTTAGGACAGGCACAACATTTCTGAACACCTTGTTTGAACAGTGTTTAGGACCAAAAAATAAAGGGAAAATGAACTAGCCTTGGAAGTTTAAAGAGAAAGTCAAGAATCTTTAAAAAGTCAAGGATGGCTTCCCAGTAGATATGGAGATGTGAACTGGGTCTTCTAGGATGGGAAAAAGACAGGGTAACAAGAATCATCAAGGTAACTTTTAGTGGCAAGAGTAGACTACTTTGGCTGAAAAGGCTGAAAGATGAGGCTGAAAAAGTCAGCTTCAGTCCATAGCCATAAGGGCTCAGTATGCCAGGCCAAGTGGCTTGAGTTTCTGCTGTGGGAAGTAAGCACTCACAGATATTTTTGTGCAGGGAGTGCCATGATCAAGGTGTTACGTTGTAGGGAGATAAGAGTGACAGCTGAGGGCCAAATGATTTGGAGTAAGATTCAGGAGGAGTGGGGAATTCAGCTTGACATCTATGGTAACAATTCAGCTAAGAGGTGATAAGGAACAGTGGACCAGAAGAGAGTGCCCAGGAAGAGCAAAGGGAGGAATGTCTGTGAATAGTTCCCAAGAAGAGGAATAATTTCTTTGAGATGGGAGTAAGGAGAAAAGGGAGAAGAAGAAAGAGCCAAGGACAGGTTAAGACAAAGGATTTTTCAGTAGAAGAGACATGAATCAGGAGGACCTCATGGAGGCATAGAGAATGTATAGGTCTCTTCTCATTGTATGGGCACACACGTGTGTAAGTGTGTACTTACAGGAGAGTGTGTATGGGTGTGTGCATGGTTGTCTTTGGGTTGTTGCAGGTATAGAGATAGAGCAGAATGTCATCCTGGAAATTTCTCTTCCTAGAAAGCAATTGGAAATGAAATCTTTCACTAGAGTTATGGGTACTTTCTGTGTAAGTTGGACACCAAAATGGGCCCATAAATGGAAGAGGTGGGGAGGGGTACTGGAAAATGGCCCAAACCCCTCCTGGCTGCTTCTGAGGTCTTCCCAGCCTGTGTGTGTGGCTGCTTACTTGAGGTGCTTCCTCCCTAGCCCAAAGCTGAGGATGTCCTTCATCATCTACGCCACCCATGGCAACATCATCACGAAGCTCACCTCAGACAGGCAAGTTCTGCTCTGATACATGCCCCATAGGCAGGCCTGGTGGGCTGGGTTTCAGGGAAAGCAAAGAGAGGGAAGTTCCCAGAGACTCCTCAGTGTCTGCTTTCACACTCAACCTGACTCCCAGACCATAGGACCTCTGGCTGTGCTGAATTACTCAATGGCACCTGTAGACTCCTGTGCTTCCATACCCTCTTCTTCCTCCCTCCTCTCTCCTTTGCCTTCCCTCCATTTGTCCTGAGACCTCACCCTTTTCTAGACTTATAGAGAAAGGGAAGTTATAGAGGAGGCAGGAGCCATGAGGGAAGGAATAAGATGGGTTTTAGTGGAGGATCACCATGAGTCAGAATTAATTCAAAGGCAATGAATTTATTTGGTTGGAGTTTAGTGGAGGGGGGCTCTACTTCATAATGGATCTAAGCAGGGGGGCCTTTGAGCAGATTCTGAGCACCAGGCTGGGCTGGATACTTGAGGAGGGCAAGAGGAACATACACCCTAGGTGAGCTACTGATAGCCTGGAGGTGAGAGATTATGAAGCTTCTGATTGGCTGAATTGGCTGAACATTTATGTCTAAGGACACTTAACTGATGCAAGTGACTGGTGCCCAGTTCAGAGTGGATGAAACACAATGGAGAAGTTGGCGATATGTATGACTAGAGGGGACATTGGTTTTGTGATGCTGGAGTCACTCTTTAGGATCTTAGCACAGAAGCAAGCCTGCAGGGGCAAGTGTCGTGCCTATATACTCTGCTTCCCTAAGACTGGCTCTGAAGAGCAAGGAGTGGGCTGGCCACCCCTTGGGCTAGGGAATGGCTTGGTTTTGTATATGTGTGTAGTTTGGGTGTGGGAGAACCTGAGTGGGCTTGAGGTGAAAGAAAGCAAGTCCAAGAGGAAGGATTATGGCATATGAAGGAGAGAGAGGAAGCAAGATCCCTTTCGCTTTCTGGGGACACAACTGGTGGGTGGGGAGGAGACCAACGCCTCCTCCAAGGCTGGGAGGCTGAGAGGCTATGTCAGAGCCTGGGTTTCTAGAAGCTGTGGTAGGAGGTTTCTGGAGACCACCTTCAGCCACTTTGTGCAAGGAAGGTGGTAGGATTGGGAATGGGGCCTCAGGAGAATGGAGAGGGTGTGTGTGTGTGTGTGTGTGTGTGTGTGTGTCTGTGTGTGTGTTGGGAGAAGGAATGTGCAGGGAAGAAAGCAGCTCAAAGTCAGCTCAGGGGTCTAAGGCTGCCAGACCTTTAGGCCCCTAGGATCCTACAGATGCTTGCCTAGAGCTGGGATCAACCTGGGGTTGGCCATTCCCCAAAGTTGTCTTTTGCCCTTGGTGAAGGAGGGATGAGGCCCATGGTCAGGGATGAGGCCTGGAGGATGAAGCATGAAGCAGGGCCTATGAAGCCTGGGAGAGGAGGGAGCCTTAAGCTGGTCTAGAAGTGGTACTTTCCGAGAAAACCTTGTAGGGTGGGCAGGCCCAGGGAGAGTCTTGTTTTGGGTGGGTAGAGAGCAGAGTAGAGGAGGATAGACAGCAGATGGGCTGGAATCTCTTGGTAGTGAGAACAGAGAAGAGGCCAAGGGGAGCCTAGAGGAGCAGAGGGTCCTTTCAAGTGGATCAGTGTTGCTGAGGAGCCATGTGACCTATCTGTGCTCAGAGCTCAGAGGAGGGTATGACTTGATTGGAGGGGATATCAGGAAGGGCCCACTCAGCCAAGAGCACAGCCTGGACCAACAATGTCCTAGGCTATAAACTGACCAGGCAAGAAGGGGAGGCTGGGAAACAATGTGGTAGTGCTTACGACAAAATGAAAATCAGCCTAAATGTGGCAGCAGGAGGTTGGTGGGGACAAGGTTAGGAGGGGAGTATTTGTACAGGGCCGGGCAAGGCCTATATTGTCCTCTGCTAAGCATGGATCCAGGCCTCTTCACCTCCTGACTACATCTGAGGTCTTGAATTTCATCCCATAGCTGTGTCCTTCTGCCCATGGCCTGAAACCAGCCTTGAGGGACCATATTCTCCAGAGCCACCAGTTATTAGCTCAGTCCACTCACATTGGATTAGCCTTTACCCATGTCCCTTCCCATGAGTGTCCCAGTCCTGCCATCAAAGCCAACCCTTCCTGTCCCTAATAGTTCCATCTGCATTAGTATCAGCTGACAAGTCATATCTCCACAGTGGCCTGAGGACCACGGCTCAGGCTTTGGGGGTCTCTTCACCCAGCCTTTTTGTTTCAGGGGCACATGGTCTCAAGGAGCCTTAGCATACAAATGAAACACATTTGCCACTTTTTTCAGCACCAACTCAAGGTGCTAAAAGGGAAAGAGGCTGGTGGGAACTGTGTCCCACCCAGGGGTCTATGGCAATGGGGAAAAGGGGAAAGATGGCTTTTCCCAAATTCAGCCATACCATTGTTATTGGAAGGTAGTGTGCTCAACATGTGGACGGGTGTAATTTGTAGAAGCACTGATCACACTGCATTCTTGAATTGTACATCTGTGGCCTGCCATTGGATCCTTGTGTTCTGGGTGCCATGAGACAGGAATGAGCTCAGAGGAAGTCAGGCCATGCCCCTAGGGCCAGCAAACCAGAGGCAGAAGAGACCACAAAATTCCTCCTTGTGTCAGAGACACAGAGTGGCCTGGGACCCCACAGGGTTTGACAGGGGTGCTTGACCTGGGTCCTCTCCTGTCCATGCAGATCTGGGAAGTGCAGCAGGGCCCAAACAGCTCAGGAGCGTGTCTTATCATTCAACTCTTCCTTTTATCTTTATCCCCCTCCCCCTTTTTTTTGCCAGAAATGAAATTGAAGAAGGTCTTAAACGACTTAAAAAAATAACACCTGCAGGAAGCACTTTCATGCAAGAAGGATTTAAACGGGTACAGACTGCTGGAGCTCTGGGAACGTCTTCCAGTTTATAAAACTTGTAGTGCATTACTTGGTCATCTAATCCACCCCCTAACATTTCTTCCTCTTTTAGGCAATTGAGCAGATGGAGGTATCAGACACTGGAGGTAAGAGGTCAGCTTACACCTTATTATCAGTGTGGAGGTCAGAACCAGGTTTGGACATCACAGAAGTTTGATTTCAAATCCCACCTTGACCACTTAATAGCTCTGAGCCTTGAAGCAAGTTTCTTAGCATACCTCTCTGTGTTACAATTTCCTCTTCTGTAAAGTGAGGCTAACGATACACCCACTTCAACTGATTTTTATGAGAATTAAGTGAGATAATGCACCTTGACTCACTGTCCTTAATAAATATGAGGTGCTTGCACCAGAGGACACTTTGCTCTTTTGACCTCCTATGGGCTGTATACAGAAGAAAGGAGAAAGGCAGCGAACCTGGAACAGACTCAGGAGTCAGTTCATGGCAAACAAATCTTAATTTCTCCTACCTTGCTGACACACTTTTATCTCTGTTGCATTTCTAGCTTTTGATTCCTTTTCTTTTCCACTTCCAATCATTGACTTTCATCCAGTTACTATATCTGTCACAGTGTAAAGAGCTGTCCACAGCCCAGAGCCAACTTTATTCTAGACTGTAGAGCCACTCGTTTTATGAAGAGAAACAAGCAGGCCAATAGCTCATCAATACCATCAAGTCGGCCTGCCTGTAAACTGAACCTCTGGGCCCAAGGATACCAGCAGGGACCTCTGCAAGTGCTGCATGGAACAGGAATCTGGCCTTGGCTAGAATGTGCAGGACTCTGTAGAGTCGAGTTTTGTGCATTCTCAGTTTGTTCCTCTGAAAGTCTTACCTTGAAGTATAGTAGCTGGGGTTTCCCTTCATGGCCAAGTTGTACTGTGTGATGGTAATGTGGGCTGCAGCAACCTGGTGGGAGGAACCTAAACTGGCCTCAGTCTCCTCATCTTTAAAGTAGATCCTGGGCTAAGGCCCCTGTTCACTGGAGGATCCTGTCTCAAAGCCCTCTAGGAATCTGGGTAGTGGAAGTTGGATTCGTGCTGAGCTGGGATTCCATGTCCTCAGTCACTTTTCCCTGGGATGAGGAGATGAAGGGGCCCTTGGCTTCATCCTGTCATGGGCCAAGCTTTGGCCTTGGCACCTGGCAGCAGACCAAAATCTTCTGTGGGTTAATTCTGGTGCTCTTCCTGCCCCAGCTTCTCCTTGCTTCTCCTTCAGCCCTCAAGAATCCCACCATAATCCTCGCTCTGATGGATGGGGCACTGGTAAGAAAAGCACTTCAAGCAACTGTGCACCTGGTAAGCTCAGTTCTTCCTTACTAGTCTTTTTCTCCAAGTATTTGGTGATTTGTTCTTAATACTTTCTTTCTCTTAGGCTAAAAAAGTTCGGCAAATGGGGGCGACTGTTTTCTGTGTAGGTGTAAAACACTATAAGCAAGAACAGGTAACTCAAAACAGTTAAAACTCAAAACAGGTAATCTGGGTGCCACTTTTGAGTCTAGTTGGGGGAAAGTATCAAAGTTGCTTTTCCAGAGCAGCCTGAGGATGTCCTCAGTACCTAACTCACCCCAAGGCATTCAGGGCAACAGGTGTCCACTGCAGATGCTAGTAACGTTGTGTTTTGTAAAACCTACAATGTTGGAGGTGAAGATGGAGTAGTTTGCCCTCCTTAACAGAACTCTACTGGCAGAAGCAAGGCTTTAGTCCTCAGAGTATGACATTCAACTGTCCCCATGGGATGATGGCAAGATACTCACTCCTATGCCTGGGAACCTGCTGCACCCCTATGGCCAGTCTCTGGGGTTCAGGCTATCTCCTCTTACTTGTAGCTGGATGTGATTGCAGACTCCAAAAAACACGCATTCGGGGTGAAAGAGGGATTCACGGCCCTGTCAAACATCACTGACAAAGTGAGTAACAGCTAGGTGTGGAAGGGGGATGGGTTGGATTCTCCTTAGAACTCCTCATGATTCACTCTCCCTGCCTCCTCCACTTGCATTCTAGCTTTTGAAAAGTAGCTGTATTCAAATTGTATCTCTGGAGCCTTCCAGTGTCTGTGCTGGAGGTAAGAGCTGAACAGTTACTGCTATAGATGAGGTGTATGTGAGTATATGTGTGTGTGTATGATATGTGGGGGGGTGTGGGATGAGTGTATGTGGGGTTTAAGTGATGATGTGTGTGGGTGGGTGCTTTTGTAAGGTTTGTGTGTATAGGGTGAGGGTATGTGGAATGGGGTAGGTATATGTGGATGGGGTATATGCGGGGTATTTGTGACTATGTATGGAATGTGAGAGTGTGTGGAGTGAGTACAAGTATATTTGTGAAGTGTATGTAAGGGTATGTAGTGTTGTGTTTGTGGGGGGTATGTCATGAGAGCTTTGTGGGGTGTGTAGTATGAGTATATTTGTATATGTGGTTTGTAGTGAGGATACGTACTTGAGGATAGTGTGAAGGTGTGTGCAGTGGGTATGTATGAGGTAAATGTGAGGCTGTGTGTGAGCATGTATGTGTGTGTATGTGTGTGTGTTGTGCAGGCGTGTGAGGTTGTATATATGGATATGTGGAATTTATAGTAGGGTATATGTCTTGACTATCTAGTGCTGCTATGACAGAAATACAATAAATAGGTAATTTTAACAAATAGAAATTTGTTCTTGCACAGTTTAGGTGGCTAGAAGTCCAAATTCAGGGTGCTAGCTCTAGGTGGAGACATTCTGTCTCTGTCAGCTCTGGGGCAATGTCCTTGTCACCTTTCAACATCTGTGGGTCGGACATCTCTTTGTTATCTTCATGCTTCCTGATGTCAAACTTCCTCTGGTGCTAGGAATTTCTCACCACAGGGACCCTGGGTCTAAAGACACAGTACATTCCTTGCTCTTTCTTGGTGGTACTGAGGTTCCTCCTTTTCTGCTCACTTCTGTCTCCTTTTATCTCTTGTAAGATAAAAGGTGATAGAGGCTACACCATAGGGAAACTCCCTTTACATTGGATCAGGGCTGTGACCTGAGTAAGGATATTACATTCCACCCTAATCCCCTTACAACTGATTGGCTTATCACATCAGGTTACATCATGGGTGGTGATTACATCATTACATAACTGCCAAATTACATCATTACATAACTGCTATACCACTGAGCTCTGGTAGCATAGTGGCTAAGGCACTTGACTGCTAACCAGAAGGCTGGCGGTTCAAACCCACCAGCCACTCCTCGGAAGGAAGGTTGGGCAATCCTACTTCCGTAGTGATACTGCCTCGGAAACCCAAGGAGGGGTCACTATGAGTCGGGACCGACTCGACGGCACATAACAACAACAACAACATACCACTGAGAATTATGACATAGCCAAGCTGACACATATTCTGGTGGGGCCACAAATCAATCCATGACAGTCTACCTATTGTTCCCCCAAAATTCATTTCCTTGACACATGTAAAACACTTTCATGCCCATTGTATCACCCCAACAGTCTTAAATCAACTCCATGTCCACATTCCTTCCTGGGGCAAAATTTCCCTTCATCTGTGAACCTGTGAAATTCCAAATACAAGTTATGTGCTTCCAAAGTACAATGGTGGAATGGGCACAAGGTAGACATTGCCATTACAAATGGGAGAATTTGGAGGGAAAGAAGGAATGAATAATAGGCACAAAACAAGTCCAAAACCCAGAAGAAAAATTTACATTAGCTCTCAAGACTTGAAAATAATCCTCTGTTTTGTGAGATCATCTAGGTAATGGCCCTGCCCTCCATACTCTAGGAATTGGCCATGCTGTATGGATTCTGGGTGAAGGCTCCTTGGCCTTAGGCTTCATCGCCACCTTCCATGACTACTATGATGGCAACTCTCCTCCCTCAACTTTGGGCAGTGGATCTGGCCCCATCTCCCTAACACTCATGAATGGCAGCCCCACATTTCAGAATCAAGTTGCACTGAAATTTAGGAGGCTGTAGTCCCACTTTTTGAAACCCCAGAGGACATAGCCTCATCTTTTGAGACTTCAGAGGTCATGGCCCCAACCTTTGAGACAGAGACAGCTCTCCTTCCTGTGCTCCTTGTCTCTTCAGCATCAGCTTCCTGGTTCCTTGGGCTCCTAGTGCCTTGACACTTCAAGCTTCTTGGGGTGGCCTAGCCTCTGCCCTGCTTGAGCAACTGTTACAAAGCTCTTTAACTCTACTAATAAGTAGCTGGAGGGTATGCCTCTCTGCCAGTAAGCCTTAATCTGAAGCTGCTGAGCTCTCCTGGTCTGTGAGTCTGCAAGCCTAACTCTGTTGACACGTGCCTTAGGACACCCCATCCCGCCAGGAGCCCAAAGGCACTTAGCTCTTTTGCTTCGTGAGTCAGCTCCCGTGCCATCTGATATCAGTCTCCTGGTTCTGCTGCCATCATTTCTGTGCTGCTGCTTCTTGACAGCTGTGCTGTATCTGGTGTTACAGCTCTCCTCACTTCTTTCAGAACCTTCAGTGAAATTACCTTGGAAATCTATAATTCCATCAACAACCTCTTCAAGGCATTCTAGGCTTTTACCATTAGTCACTTTAAAACTCTTCTGGCCTCTACCCATTACCCAATTCCAAAACCATTTCCACATTTTAGGTATCTATTAGAGCAGCGGTATCCATTCTCAGTACCAAATTCTGTCTTGGTTATCTAGTGCTGCTATAACAGAAATACTACAGGTGGATGGCTTTAACAAACAGAAATTATTCTCTCACAGTTTAGGAGGCTAGAAGTCCAAATTCAGGGTGCCAGCTCTAGGAAAAGGCTTTGTCTGTCAGCTTTAGGGGAATGTCCTTGTCCTCTTTCAACATCTGTGGGTCTGGTCTTCCTTGGAGATTTCTGTGTGTCTTAGTATCAGTCTTCCCTTAGGTCTAGGAGGTTCTCAGCACAGTGAACCCTGGTCCAAAGGATGTACTCTACTTCCAGCTCTTCTATCTTGGTGGTACTGATGTTCCTCCTTCCCTGCTCCCTTCTTTCGCCCTTTATCTCTTATAAGGTAAAAGGCCACACCCCTGGAAAACTCCCTGTACACAGCAGGGCTGTGACCTGAGTTAGGATGTTGCATCTTACCCTGTTCCCCTTATAGCTGATTGACTGATCACATTAGATCACATCGTGGGGGATGATTACATTATTACATAACTGCCATACCACTGACAATCATGGCCCAGCCAAGATCACACATATTTTTTGGGGGGGTGACATGGTTCAACCCATAATAATATGTGTAGATATTTGTATGTAATTTTTTAAAATCTCAAAACAAAAAGTTAAACTTAAAAATAATGAAAACTGGAAAAAAAAAAACCCAAAAGCACAATATATTTACATAAGCCTGAATAAAACACCAGCAAGCATGTGAAATCCAGCAACACATAAAAAGAACAATACATCAAGACCCATTAGGGGTTATCCTAGAAATGCAGGGCTGAGTTGATATTTGAAAAAGCAGTGTAAGTAAGTCACAACCTCAAGAGAATGGAGAAGAAAAGTGTGAGTGTCCCAATGGATGAAGAGAAAGAATTGGATGCAGTTTGATATCCAATATCATACTTTTCTCAGCATTCTAGGAAGAAAAGGGAGCCTCTATAACCTGATCGATGGCATCCACCAAAAAAAAAAAAAAACACAGATTACATCCCACCCATGCCATCCTTAACAGCCAGAGCTGGACTGGACTGTTCTTCACCACCAACATCAGGGGCCCTACATTGTGTGGTGAGTGAGGACATATTTGTGCAGTCTTTTGTGGGAGAAATCTCTTTGTGGTGAGGTTGGTGTATATAGACCTAGACCTTCTTATTAGGGGGAATTTTAAAATTGAATCCAATGGAGAGAAAGGGAAAAGTTAGCAGACTTCACCACTGGCATCATCAGGATTTAGACCAGGGCTGTTGGTCTTGGACTCAGTGTTTTTAGCTGAAATGCTTTACTGCAATAGGACTTTGAGTCCAACAGAAAGTGTTCCTATCTGAGCCCAGTTACCAACAGGCATGCATGCCACAGAAAATGTTGAAATATCTCTGAGCTTCAGTTTTGTCTAAAGTAAACGAGGATAACACCACTATCAGGTCTTTTGTGTGGGTTAAAGACAGTGGATGGTGCAGTATCTAGCAAGGTCCTAACAAGTGATATACAGTACTAGTATTTTCATCATCAGCTCTGGCCCATTCTGACTTGCATGCCTACCCTTGCCTCACCATCAAACTTGGACCCCTTTGGGATATAGATGGTTGTAAATATGATGAAATCCTCTCCAGCTAAACCAGGTGTTGGTGATAGCTGGGTAACTCCTTATGTTCAGACCTTGTAAACTTGTCAAAGAAAACTGAATCAATAATAAAATTAATCTATTAGATGAGGTTTATTTGGGCAGAAGATTCATGAATCAAGTAGCACCAAACCAAAGTGGAAAAATGCTCTGCTCTTCCAAAACATGGAAGCAAAAGAAGCCTATTTCTGATTGGATTATACAATTTATTATTGACACATTGTCAGGATTTCATTTCTCAAGAAGTGTGAAGCACTGCCAGAATGTCATTGGCCAATGAAGGTAGCCTGGTTTATAGGAAAGCTAGGCTTAAATTTTGGTTTGAAGAAGTCTCAGGGACCTTGTCCACTCAGCTGCTAACGATTTTGTCAACCACGCAACTCCATTTTGAGTTCATTTAATAGTTCCTTCTTTTGATCAAGACTCTCAGAGAAGGTCTTTGGTCAAGTTACTGGCATCTCATTTTGCGTTTCCATGGACCATCTTCTGCATGGGCTTTTACCAACTGATGTCTGACAATGTCTTCTTATTTCTGGGTCTTTACAGTGCTATCCAAGATAGCAGTGACAGTGATGATGGCACAGGACTGGGCAACACTTCTTTCTGTTGTATATAAGGTCTCAATGAGTCAGAACTGACTTGGCAGTACCTAACAACAACAACAACCATGCCAAGATTCCAAGCAGTGTTAACCCGAGAGAGGAGGGGTGATTGATATTTTAATAGAGTAACAGTGTGTTTGAGAAATATCAGCAATATCAGTGGGAGTAAGTTAGTCAAAGCTCTATAGCTTGATTGTTTCTACTGTCAGAGGCAAATACAGACCCTTTAGAAGCATTGTTCTGTGGAGGGAATGTATGTTAGTAGATTGGTTACAAGAATCCTGAAAACAATTTGTAATACATTTGATAATTCCACAGAAAACAACAGACATAATTAAAATTATGATTCCTGTTTGTATTGAAGAATGCAACCAAGACCCTACATTAGTAGGAAAACAACTAAATACATCATCAGTTCAGTTGGGATGGGATTATACTTGGTGTATTGAGTGTGCTTACTGTCGGACTGCAGTTACAGTTTTTTCAGATTTTCCAGTGGAATTTATCCATGTTCAACAAGAAGTTTTAGCTATCATACAGATGCTTCATTGGGCCAGTAGGAAATCTAAAGTAACTTTATTACCTATCACCACTCTAGCTAAAGATTTCAGAGACTTCTGTTGAGCTTGTATACCCTCAGCTGTGAAGTCAGCTATTACTGAGATAGTTTGAAACAGGCTATGCATCATAACTTCATTTACACCAATTCCCAGTAAGGGAAGTAAAGACCTAGCAAAGAAGCAAAGACTATAGGATTGACATGTGTTGGCAAGTTTGTTTCTAATTATTTTTTAAGAAAAATTAGGGTGCTATTCCAATGTATCCATGACTCATCTGTCAGTTTGTTGTACTGTGGTGGCTTACATGTTTCTGTGATGCTGGAAACTGTGCCATTAGTATTTCAAATACCAGGAGGGTCACTCATGATGACAGGTTTCAGTGGAGCTTTCAGACTCAAACAGACTAGAAGGAAGAACCTGGTGATCTACTTCTAAGAAAACTGGAACATTGATACAGTGCTGGAAGATGAGCCCATCAAATTGGAAGGCACTGAAAATATGACTGGGGAAGAACTATCTCCTCAAAATAAAGTTGAGCTCAATGACTTGGGTGGAGAAAAGTTCATTTTTGGGACCTTCATATGCTGATGTGACATGACTGAAAATGAGAAGAAACAGCCATTAATAATCTTGTGTGTGTGTGTGTGTGTGTGTGTGTGTGTGATTTGGGTGAAAGTTTACAGAGCAAATTCTTTCCCTACAGCAGTTCACATACACTTTGTCTCATGACATTGACTACAATTTACCCCAATGTAAAAGCTCCCGTCCCACATAGTTACCCCCTCTCTGTGTCCTTCCCTCTACGCACTACTGCACCCTGAGCTATGTCCCTATGCATACACAGCCCTTTTACTTTCCCATGATTGTTCTCTCCATGGAATGTATCTACCTAGTATAAATGTTCACTTCATATGCCTATTTATTGTTTGCCTGGACCCACAAGTATGGGTTCACTTCCAGACCTGAAGAGTAGCTAGGGGCCATAGTCTCAGTGGTTCTATCAGGCTCCATCAACTCAGCAAACGTGGTCTTTCTCTCTCTTTTTTTTTTCCCCCTAAGTGATTTTGATTTGTTCTACATTGTTCTCCCTCTCTATCCAGGATCTCTTACATAGATCCCCCTCCAAGTGCTTGACAGTGGTAGCCAGGCACCATCTAGTTCTTCTGGTCTCATAGATTATAGGCAGAGGATTGCATGATGTATCAGTTGCTTGGAAAAATTCTTTCCATGAATCTTTGGTTTTGTTCATTCTTCTTTGCTGTGGATGAGGAGAGATAGCTGTGTGCAAGCTTTTAAGATCCAAGTCGCTATCTGCCAAAATAGGAGGGGAACAATGTTTTGTGTAGTATGTTATGCCAATTGAGCTTGCTGTCCTTTGTGACTATGGTCCGAAGCCCACAGGTCCAACTACTCGCTCCCTCTGGGTAGCTGGCTGTGGCCAAGAAGTAATTCCAAAATTGTCCCTTGTCAGCTCTACTATATACCTGGGAATTCTTACAGAATATCACAATACACTTGTAGAAACATTGTCTGCCAACCCTGTGCATGGTCTTGGGCACACTCCCCCCTGCATAGACATACCTAATAGTTCATTTTGTCCACCATCTGTCCACCCTTATATCCATGTTTGCCTTCACTGACAATGCAGTACTGTATGTGCAAAAGGGTCCATCTTTGTTGTCTATACCTTCCACATACATCTCTATGACTTCCTCTTCCTCAATGCCACCATGTTGATCACTCACATTTGGTACATTGCCCTTCTCTTCACCCACATAAATACTTGTCTCTACCTATCTAATAGTGTTCCCTTCCCTTCACTCCCACCCCTGGTAACCAACAAAGAAAATGTCCTTCCATATATAAACCTTTCCTTGACTTTTTACAATAACAAACTAATACAATATTTGTCCTTCTGTAATTGACTTATTTCACTTGCATAATATCCTCCAAGTTCATCCACGTTGTGTGGTGTTTTGCAGATTCTATATTATTCTTCAGGGTTGCACAGTATTCCATTGTATGTATGGACCATAGTTCAGTTATCCATTCTTCAGTTGATGGACGCTTAGGTTGCTTCCATCTTTTGGCTATTGTAAATAGTGCTGTGATGAACTTGGGTGTGCATATGTCTATTCTTGTCCTGGCTCTCACTTCTTTAGGATATATACCTAGTAATGGAATGTCTGGGTCAAATGGTGTTTCTAATTCCAACTTTTTTTTTTTCTTGTAGATGTTTCTTTGTTTTTTCTTTTCTTTTTTTCATTGTGATTTGGGTGAAGATTTACAGAGCAGATTCACTTTCCATACAGCAGTTCACATACACTTTGTCTCATGACATTGACCACAGTTTAACGCAATGCAACAGCTCCCCTCCCATTTCCTCCCCATAGCTACCCCTTCCCAGTGTCCATCCCTCCATGCACTCTTGTCCCCTGAGCTGTTTCCCTGTGCATAAGCAGCCCTTCTTTCTCCCATGATTATTCTCTCCAAGGAGTGTATCTAACTCAGGTAAATGTTCAACTCATATGCCTGTCTTTTGTTTGGCTGGAAACCATGGGTGTGGGTTTAGTTCCAGACTTGAAGGGCAGCTAGGGGCCATAGTCTCAGTGGTTCCACCAGGCTCTATCAGACCAGCAAACCTCGTCCCCCCCCCACCTTTTTTTTCTCCAAATAATTTTGAGTTTTGTTCCACATTGTTCTCCCTCTCTATCAAGGATCTCCTACATAGATCCCCTTCCAAGTGGATGACAATGGTAGCTGGACACCATCTAGTTCTTCTGGTCTCATAGTCTAATTCCAACTTTTTAAGGAATCACCTGTCTTGTTGAATTTTGCTACCAGTGCTAGGGGAAGATGGTAGCAAAGCCCTCTAGGAATCCCTACCAGTTCTGGAATTCGAACGACATGTAACTTATTCCTTTTGATTGTATTCCACATAGACCTAAGGCTTTCTTCATTTGTTTTGATCTTTCTCTGAATGATCCCTTTCCAAAGAAGTATTCAGGTATTTGTCTTCAATCTCACTAATTCTGTCTTCCATTGCATCAATTCTACTCCTTTGCCCTTTCAATGTGTTATCTAATTGTGACAATTTAGTATTAATCTTCTGGATTTCTATATGTAGATTTTGAATCATTTCTAATTTTCATTTATTTTGTCATTTTATTCTTGTATTTTCTTCCAAAATTTTTCTAGGATTTTGTCTGTGTTTTCCTTAATTTTGTCAGTGTTGTCCTTGATCTGTCTCTCAATCTTTTGGAGATAACTAAATGTAATTCTTTTGAATTCCTTATCAGGGAGTTCCAATGTTGCTTCCTCCTCAGGGATGTTTTATGGGTCTGTTTCCTGCTCCCTTGTTTCTACCACTTTATCTTGCTTCTTTGTGTGGACTCTGATGGTATGTTGTCTGTGAGACATTGTGATGTTATTGTATTTAGATCTCTGTTAACTGTTTGTGAAGAACAGTTAAGGGTGAGTGCTAAAGGGGCAGGGAAGTCACATCTTCTGACCTCCTCTAATCCCCCAAGAGGGAGACAGAATCACCATCAGCAGCCCAAGGTCTATTCCTGCAAGGCCAGACATGCTGCCTCCCTCCAGCCCTTTCACCAACCCTGACACCAACTCTTCCTCCCGCAGCACCTAACCTCTCTCTCCTGCGTTCCATAATTTGCTGCAGTGGCCATACAGAAGTCACAGATTATGGGGTTTATTAGGGAAGTAACAGGCTACAATTCAAGTTCAGGAACATGCTCAGTCTCTCAGCCCACTGTCTCTCAGCCAATAGTCTCTCTCAGTCTCTCTCCCAGCAGTTATATATCTCTTGGTGTCTCTCTCTCTCAGCAATGTGTGTCTCTCACTCAACAATGCATGTCTTTCAGGAGTGCGTTTTTCTCAAAAGCATGTCTTTCTCAATCAGCAGTAAGAGAGACTCCTTCTGCCTCTAGGAGAGCTCCTTTTGAGCCTGGCAGAGTGGCCAAACTAACCAATCATAATATCAGAATTCTAAACACCTGAGAGAGAGTGAACTTCCCAGAACATTTCTTTGTGCCACTTGCAACAGCAGTACCCCAGGTGGATTACATTAACAATCAGGAGGAGCTTAGTTGCTCATGGCAAATTCCACCGTAGAGTTTACAAAGACTTATGGCTAGTAAAGCCACACCAGGTGATTTACTACACCACAGTGAGTCAGGCTCTTCTTGGTGGTTCTTTATTGTTGGCCAGTTGGTGGAGAAGGAAGTGGTGGCTCTCACTCAGTAAGTGAAGCTGCAGGAGGTGTAGGTGTTGTTGTGTTGTGTGGGCACTGTTGCTGCCTCCCACTCGGTTGGACAAAAATAACAATTGAATAACCATCAAAAAAAATTAAAGCAAGTGGACAAAAAAACACCATCTAATCACACAGGAACAATAAACAAAAACAAAAAAAAAAGACCCACAACATCTGAGGAGAGGGCAATAAGAGAAAAAGGGTAGAGTAGGAGTATAATGAAAAAAATGTGAAAAATGAAAAAAAAACAAACAAAACAAGGAACAGGGTTAACCAAGAGAGAGAAAAAAATTGGAACCAAGAACAGGGAAGAGAGCTGAAATGTAGAACCTGGGAAGGGAAGAATAAACAATAATAATAAAAAGGACAATAATGATAATGATAATAATTTTAAAACAGACAAGAACACACAAACTAAAAAAAAAAAAAAAAATCTGGGCAGGGCACCGAGGCTCCATCTAAATATCTAAAATGGTCAAACCACTTGTAAACATTCAAAATGGCTGCACCCTCTGGACAGGCAAAAGTCCACAGCTCAGCCCACCTTCCTCTTCATTGCTTCCCCTTTTATTTACCAGCCACCAGTGCAGTCCTCCCTGCATCCCCTGGCTAGCTGGGCCAATTTTTAGGTTAATACTTAGGTCCTAACACCACTCAGCAATATCCAAGCTGTCTGTGCCACCAGGATTGCTGCCAGACCATAGCTCCATATGTCTCCTTTTTTGTTGCTTTCATGCAAATTCTTCTACTAGTTGAAGTTTAGTCTACGTCTATATCCTTCCCTTCGAAGCTCAGGGCTCCAGGATTCTGTATCTGTGTTAGTTGGTTCCCCTTTTCTTTGTTGAAGAGGGTCTGTGTAGTCTTTTTGCCTATTCTGGCATCTTACCAAAACCCCTCCAGCCATTCATAATCTTAATATGGAATTATGAAATATGAATGTAGGAAAATTGGAAGTCATCAGAAATGAAATGGAATATATAAAGATCAATATCCTAAGCATTAGTGAACTGAAATGGACTGACATAAGCCATTTTGTATTGGACAATCACATGGTCTACTGTGCCAGAAATGATATGTTGAAGCCTAACAGCATTTCATACACCATCTAAAAGAATTTTTCAAGATCTATCCTGAAGTACACTATCAGTGATACAATAATATCCATACGCCTACAAGAAAGATGGTCTAATGACTATAATTCAAATTTACACACAAACCACTAATGCCAAAGATAAAGAAATTGAAGATTTTACCAACTTTTGCATTCTGAATTTAATCAAACATGCAATCAAGATGCATTGATCATTACTATTTTTGGAATGTGAAAGTAAGAAACATAGAAGGGTCAGAAATTGGACAATACAACCTTGGTGATAGAAATGATGTTGGAGATTGATAGAATTTTGCAAGAGCAACTACTTATTCATTGCAGATACATTTTTCAACAACATAAACAGCTACGATTCACGTGGACCTCACTGGATGGTTTACACAGGAATCAAATCACATACATCTGTGAAAAGAGACAATGGAGAAGTTCAGTATCATCAGTAAGAATAAATCTAGGGGCCAACTGTGGAACAGACCACATTTTCACATAAACAAGTTCAAGTTGAAGCTGCAGAAAATTGAAACAAGTTCTGGTGGCATAGTACCTAAAGCATTTGACTGCTAACCAAAAGACTGGCAGTTCAAACCCACCAGCCACTCCTCAGAAGGAAGGTTGGGCAATTTACTTCTGTAGTAATACCACCCCAGAAACCCAAGGAGGGGTAGCTATGAGTCAAAATTGACTCAACAGTAGTGAGGTGTTTTTTGTTTTTGTTTTTTTGATGACAACCAAAGTACAACCTCAAGTATATCCCACCAAATTCAAAGACCATCTCAAAAATAGATTTGACATATTTAACACCAATGTCCAAAGATCAGACAAGTTATGTGGTGATTTCAAGGACATCATGCGTGAAAAAAGCAAAAGGTCATTTTAAAAATAAGAAAAAAAGAAAGAAAGGGGATGTCAGAAGAGGCTCTGAAACTTGCTCTTAAACATAGAGTAACTAAAGGAAATGGAAGAAATAATTAAGTTAAAGAGTTGTAGTTAAAGGTATTGAAGGAAGAAGTCCAAGCTGCATTGAAAGAATAAGCAAAAAAAAAAAAAAAAAAAAAAAAAAAACAAGATCCAGGAATTGACCCATGAAGATGTTTTAATGAACAGAAGCAGGGCTGGAGGCACTCACTCATTTATACCAGCAAATTTCAAAGACAGCTACCTGATTAGAAGAGATCTATATCTGTGCCCACTCCAAACAAAAGTGATTCAACAGAATGTGGAAAATTATCAAACAATATCATTAATATTATATACAAGTAAAATTTTGCTGAGGATAATTCAAAAATGGTTGCAGCAGTACCTTGACAGGAAACTGCCCGAAATTCAAGCCAGATTCAGAGGAGGATGTGGAATTGTTGTGCTCAGGCTGTAAAGGAGAATTTCGGAAGAGAAGAAGACGCTAATCCACGCCAATGCAAATGCAATAGGACAGTTTATTAGTTAACTTAAGTCAGGGTCTTTGC